>NC_141890.1:6852501-8055513 GCF_030686135.1 Camelina sativa
CTCAATGAATCCATAAGAAGTGATCCTATTTTTTTCATCGGGTACGGGTAGAGACCAAAGGTCTTGAGCGACCGATCCGGCAGAACAACTCAAAAGATAAAGAAGTATCGTGAATTTCTTCATGCTCGTTCCAAGCTCGAAGTACCATTTGTACAAATAAGAATCCCCTTCATTACATGATTTCTTCTTCATATAGATAGATATAGGATCTATGGGGCAATTACTTATAAGTACATTTTGTGCAACAGCCCTTCCTATCTGATAGAAAAGGATCCCATGATCCTGAACCGATCTTACCTGGGATCGCAAATCCCAAGTTTGTCTATGAAGAGCAGATCTAATTGTATTAGTGTCTATAATTGATTTCTTCTGTGTAATACTAATTGATAGGGCCTCATTGGTAAGTGCTACAAGATCTTGTGCACTGGAACCCATGGTTATAGACTCGAATCCATTAGTATGGAACATTTTCTTTTCCAAGTGAAATCCCCTAGTATAGGAAAGAGTGAAAAAGTGCTTTCGTTGTTGTGGAATAAGAAGCCTTCGTATTTTAATGCATGTATTTGATTTATTCGGGGCTATTAGAGCGGGATCCACTTTTTGGGGAATATGAGTCGAAGCAATAACAAGAATATTTCTAGTGGAACATCTTTCACAATCCCTGGAGAGCGAGTTCACCAATAGACCGAGGTCTAAGTAACTCGACTCATTCACATCAAGATCATGAATGTTTGGAATCCATATTATGCAAGGAGACATTGCTTTTGCTAATTCGAATTGAAGGGTGATATAAAATCGGTCTATTTCCGACATCATATCCATAGTTAGCGCATTCATCATAGTTAGAAGCTCCCGCTCCGTATCAAGTTCACGATCAATATCGTTACTAGCATCAATATCGTCACTATCATCAATATCGATATCATCAATAAAAAAACCTTTCGGCTTGTTATCCAGGAACTTGTTCAGAAATACTGTAATGAAAGGAACATAGGAGTTTGTCGCTAGGTATTTGACCAAATAGGATCGTCCAGTTCCTATAGAACCTATCACTAAAATACTCCTAGAGGGGGATAGGGCTAAGCGGAGCGAAAAGGGTTTTCCATGAGACGGGAAATGAAAACTATTAGCCCCACACGAAGTTTGTGAATAAGTGATTGTCTGATAATGAGCAAGGAATATTCGTCTTTCTGCTAAACATGATGTATTGAACTCATAATTCATTAGATACTTTTTATGAATGTCAACTAAGTATCGTAAATAAATTGTTCCCGGTTGTTCAATCATTTGATAACCAGAGTCATTCTTTGATAAATGATCACTATGAGTCAGACTCAATAGAATTTGATCAATCCTTTTTTCTGCCCTTAAGGTGGAGAACTGAACCAAGAATTCTCTTTCTTTATCATCAATCGAATCACTGTTCGCGACCCATGATTCTATTTTATCATCAATCCAATCACCGCTCACGTTTTTTCTTTTTCTTATCAATGAATAGATCTCTTTACTTGTATGACTTAGATGTCTCGTATTTCTCGAAAAAGTGATTCGATTGATGGGATTTGGTATGATACTTATGAGATCGATGATATCGATGAAATTTGTTTTCAAATCTTTCTTCTTATAACGTATTGATTTGACCCCATAAGCGGGATCACCACCCCATAGCATGTTGCCACCAGAACCCCGTATTTCTTCTAGACAATCTCCTAATTGTTCCAGAGCAACTAGAAAAAGATTCTTTAACCAGAAAGAATTCAGTTCAGATGTAGGATACCTATCCAGAAGTTTTCGCAACTCAATCATGTATGATGGAATCATCAAAGATTTGATCTTTTCGAACTCTGTCTGTAACTCACTATAGGCTCGGGAAACAAAGAGAAGATGTGTACGAACGATATATCCAGCAACAAGAAGAAGGAAAAGGATTGAATAGAGGACCTCACGAACATTTGGCGATCTCAGATGTGTCGATATCAATGATGACTCATTATTTCGATGAATCATTTCTTCGGACAGAAGAAGATTATGTAAAAACTTACTCGAAATCTCACTTATCAGATTCCTTTGTGGACTTACTCGAAGATTATATTGTATTTATTTGTTATTTTATTATTGTTTTATTAATTTAAAAAATATAAAATTTTACAGGTATTTGATATAAGTATTCAAAGTATAGGATTTTTGTAGTGTTTCAAGGTTTTAATCTGTGTGGTATATGTATAGTCTAGTAATACATTTATCTCCTGGTACACATCTAAAAGTGTTTTTTAAAAAAAATAATTCCACTTAACTCCCTATATAGGATTAATGCCAACCCGTCTCACCAAAATCAAAATAAATTTTTGCGTAAAAAAAAAATCAAAATAAGTTTTTTTATCAAGTTTAATTATGTTAATTGTTTTACCAAATTAGCATACTTATATAGTTTATAATTTTTCCATGTCAATATATATAGTTTATGATAATTAATAGAATTTTTTTTTTTTGGTAATTCCTCAAAAAATAAAAAATAAACCAAATTATATGGGGGTTTTCAATATATTTAATGTGACATTTTATAATTGGATTTTCGGTTTAGGAAATTTATTAATGTTAATATAATTATGGATATTGTAAATTTTTATTATGGAAAATCTGTTGTATATCATTTAAATTTGAGAGATTTTAGCATCCATAAAAATAATTTTGGAGATTTAATGGACTAAAACTTTAATGGGTAGAGTTGTTTTTGGAAAAATCGGAATGTATAAATGTTGTTAAGATTTTATGGCAATAAATATAACAAATGTTGGTCAATTTAAGAAAGTTTAGTATTTGAGTTTCTCTGCAATGTTATTTATGGAATTGTTTTAGGGGTTAATATTATAAAAAAAAAATAATTAAAACTTAAAGGGCATAAACCAAAATGTACTTCAAAAATGTTAATATAGATACATTTGTATGTAAAACATGATTCAACAGATTTAAAATTTCAGTAGCAAAGTAGTAATGATCATTATAAACTGTGTTAATTTTTTTCCTTATTTTGGGTTAATTGGTTAGTTTGAAATTGAGGCTGTGTACAAAATGCAGTGTTATGGAGTTCGTGGGATGTGAATTTACTAAAGGTACTCTCATGAGAGGTTTTAATAAGAGCATAATGGTTTGTCACCACTGACCACCATTAAAAAGACAAGCCAAATTAATGAGGCAAGAGTAAGCCAAAGATATCATTAGTCAGAAATCATGATTCAGTGTTCGTTCTTTGAACTTGACTCATATTTTAATGTAAAAGCATTATTGCACTTCGGTTTTTCGGTTAGAGAAATATATATGAGTATAATCAAGAAATAATGACAATTGGTAATCCGATAAGCAAGATTTGGTTGGATTTTTTTTTTTTTTTTTTTTGTCAAGCGATTTGGTTGGATTTATGTGTATAGATTAAAATAGATATATACAGCAATAGACAGAACGGGCAGACCAAGTGAAGAATATTCTTCCCGTTGCATAGAGTTTTCCATGAACATGTCTTTGAATGAGGGACACCAAATTTTTTTGGATTAATCAAATACCATGCATAGAAACTTCACATAGAAGAAAGTTAAAAGTTAACGTTATTACATGGTCAAAACATATATTTTTCGTTTGTTCGAATTTCGAGTTGCAACTTGCAAGTTATAATATTCTTTTTTATATACTAGTATCAGATTCACGATTCGATTAGGTTACTACTACTATCCGAATTGATATTTCATCAGTTCCATAAATAGTCGAAAAAAGTCTATAAACTTGAATATGTCATGTGTGTTGTTGTTTTACTAGAATAAGTTGAATACTTTTCAGTTTTCACAGCTATCCTATTTTTCAAAAATAAAACCAATTGAGAGACCAAAATAAATAACTTGTTATATAATTTAACAAACGTACATATTATTCCAAGAAAAAAAAACAAAAATGCGTGAATGGCAAAACCAGTTCACCTAATCAGGCTTGTCGAGCCGACCTCATCTTGTTGAGGAAACTTCCGCAAACCCCATTTACTATATAAACAAACAACTCCTCCATTACTTTAAATAAATCATCGGACGATTTTACCCTTATCCCTCGCCGCTTTCACACTAGGCACTTTCCATGTACATCACTTGAACTGTCGATTTTACCCTCTAAAGCGAGCTTCCGCGAAGAAACCCACACAACCAAATTGGGATTTCAATCGCAATTTCCGAGACACGGGACCTTTCCCCACCATCATCTATCTTAGCTGGCTTCCATGGATGTTCCTTCTCAGAAATCCCAATTCCCTCCCCTCCATCCCTTTATAAAGCATCACTCTTCATTCTCATCATCTTCAGACCAAATAACAACATCAACGTAAACACAAAGAACAAAACATAGAAACCCATTTTTAAAAAAATAAAACAACAAAACATCATACAGCAGCTCTAATGGCGTCACCAAAGTCACCAACAAGACCAACCGAACAAAACCCACAACCACCCAGTTTCCACGATTACCTTCCCGCGATGGCCGGAAACCTAGGCGGAGAAGGCCTGATCGGAGAGCTCTGCAACGGATTCGAGCTGCTGATGGACAGAGAGAAAGGAGTCATCACGTTCGACAGTCTCCGACGAAACGCAGCGGTGGTTCTCGGTCTCGGGGATTTGACTGACGAAGACGTCAGGTGTATGATTAAAGAAGGTGATTTCGACTGCGACGGTGCGTTGAATCAGATGGAGTTTTGTGTTTTGATGTTTAGGCTTAGCCCTGATTTGATGGAAGCGTCTCGTTGTCTCGTCACGGAAGCTATTGAGGAGGAGTTCGGTGATTGCTCTCGTCGCCGGCATTGAAAACACCGGAGAGAGAGAGAGAGAGAGAGAGAGAGAGAGAGAGATTTGGGGATCATGATTCATCTTCCTCTTAATTGATTTAATTCGATTCATTCGTTGTTACTTATTTCCCACATTAATTAATGTTACCAAATTCACATAATTCTTTGGATCATACAAATTTACAGTTTACTTTTGTATTACAATCGAAATCAAGCACAAACAAATAAAAACAAAGGTGTGTTTTTTTTGGGAATAGATATAAAATTACGGGGCAGAAGTATAAATTAATGACTTTACGGGGGCGTTGACTAAAAATTAACCCAAATAAGGCTATTATTAACAAGAGAGCTAGATTTCTGGGGGAAAGTTTAGAAAAAGGTTTCAGAGAGAGGAGGATCGATCGAGCGAGCTGCAACTTAGTTCAATGGCGACCAAAGTCTACATCGTGTATGTCAAAATTAATCAATTTCCCTTTGTATGTTAAGTTTTGTATTAGAAAACTTGCGTGTAAATGCGATCATCATCGATGGGTCAGGACTCGATTTATCGCCCATCTTAGATTCTCTGTGGTTAGTTCGTTTGATGTTTAAGTTGCGGTTAATACAATCATGTGTCTGTGTTGCTTGCTACTGTGCTGGGTTTGGATTCTGAAATTCTTGTACTTGGGGAATGAAATGGTGTTTTTGACAATTCACAAGTGTAACTAACGACGAACAGGTACTACTCTATGTACGGCCATGTGGAGAAATTAGCACAAGAGATTAGGAAAGGTGCTGCTTCTGTTGATGGAGTTGAAGCCATACTCTGGCAGGTCAGTGTTAATTTTGTTTCGTGGCTCTTCGTATCCAATTTCACGAGCACATTTGATTCTAAAAATCTTCGTGAATGTAAGAATTAAGGTTAAAAAAATTTGTGCTTGTATCTCTGTAAGAAAGAAAGGTGATTACATTTCTTTCTTTCTAAGACTTTCTGGTTTACTGTAATTGTTATTACTTTAGTGAGTCAACATTATTGACTGGATGATGACTACTTGCTTAGCTATGCCTGTTTTCGAAACCAATGAGCTACATTAGTTTTAGCATGTATTGTTGTCGTCTCTTTGGCATAGCTTCTTTATCTCTGACTAGTAACTACAAGTTATTTCCTAAGGGTCAGAACCAAAACAAATCTATATTTTACCATAAGCTCTGCATTTTACTTTTATGTCTATATATTGTGCTTTCCCTTTAGTTTTTTTTACCCGAAACACTAAGCTCCTTGATTTTTCATTTATTATCTGCTCTTAGTGTTTCTGATCATTGGTTATCTTTAAATATATTCATATACTATATATATATCTGTAAAAAAAAACGATTGGGTACACTGAAGTATTGAGCTATCGTTTGTTCTTGACAGGTACCTGAAACGCTCCAAGAAGATGTGCTCTCTAAAATGAGTGCACCGTCAAAGAGTGATGCTCCTATCATCACCCCAAACGACCTTGCTGAGGCTGATGGATTTGTCTTCGGCTTCCCAACAAGGTTTGGTATGATGGCTGCTCAGTTCAAGGCATTCTTAGATGCAACCGGCGGCCTTTGGAGGACTCAGCAGCTCGCCGGCAAACCAGCCGGAATCTTCTACAGCACTGGCTCTCAAGGTGGTGGTCAAGAAACCACTGCGTAAGTTTGCTTTTCGCAATCCAAACAACATTTAACATCTTTGCTATTTTTGTTGATAAAAAAAGGGTTTTTGTGTAGATTAACTGCCATAACTCAGCTGGTTCATCATGGAATGATATTTGTCCCTATCGGGTACACATTTGGTGCCGGTATGTTTGAGATGGAGAACGTTAAAGGTGGAAGCCCGTACGGGGCGGGAACATTTGCTGGAGACGGGTCGAGACAGCCAACAGAATTGGAGCTGGAGCAAGCATTTCATCAAGGGAAGTACATCGCCGCCATAACTAAGAAGCTCAAGGGACCTGCTGTTGCTTAGAGCTCTCTCAAAAAGATAATGTTTTGATTCTTTGTTGGTAAATTACTACGATTTGGTATTTTGCGATTTTTTCGTTTTGGAATTTTCCAACACTGAATGAGTTGATTCAGCCCACACAGCCAATAACACACCATTTGCCTTTGATTTGTAACTTGTCTCTCTGTTCTGACTTGTTTAGACGGGAAACTCACCTGTACCAAATATAACACATCACTTAAAAATATCGTTGCCCACTAAAAAGGCCCATCACTTGAAATTCATATCAAATATCAAAAACTGGACGGCCTAAATCAAATCGGACCTGCTTCTACGTAATAATGCGATCTCTTGGATACGACTTCAATGTCTAAGGCTGTTCTCGATGTCAAGTACGTTAGCGACTCGGCTGAAACACATTTAAAAACGCCAGAATCTATCCAGTAATGTATCCTACTATCACTTACAGAAAGTATTTACCAACACTCTACCCTTTCTGTTTTGAAGCTTTACATTATGAGAATATTCAATGTATCTTTTGAATCTTTATATTATATGATTTAGTTAAAGCTTTAGTATCGTGAATTTGAATATACTTGTTGAATCCAGACCAATGAGCATCGATCACTGAACGAATCTAGAAGTAAAACATAAAGTATTAGTATTTGGCAAAGTCATAATGAGGGTATCCAATGTTCTTGTTTAATTAATCCGTAACCCAAGAATATTCAAGTCATTAATCTCAAATTAAGCTTTACTGAGCGGATGGTCTTAACTTAATTAGTCAAGCTCCTTGGCACAAAGGAGTTTGATTCCCATCTCCTGATCCGGTGTGATATATAGAAATAGAATTGTTAATAAACAATTTTAGTTACTGCATTATTACTAATCCAACAATTGGTGGATTAGTCAGTAGAACCTCTATAAATTAATACTCTTTAAATTAATATTCGCTATAAATTAATAAATTTTTCCAGTCCTGAGTTGGACCGGTATAAAAAATAACACAATTCGATAAAATCATAAGATAATACTTTTTTTTGAAATCCTATGTAAAAATATAGTCTCATCAATATTATAAATTAATAATGATATAAACTATATATATATATATATAAGAAAATTTAGTGAAATATGGCTCTATTGTTGTTTGCCTATTCTTGAATTTGCATTCTTGTTGGAGCTCTTCTATAATTTTTCTCATTGCATCAAAAACTTTTTGTGTTGTTTTCTCAAATTGTATCCAAAAATTGTAGAGCGTCTTACACGCGATAGCTGCTTCTTTACGTGTAATTGATTATAAATATACCGTAATATCTTCTTTGACTTGATCATGAAGAATAGTAACAACAGTTTCTTTTAAACTATGATCTTTTAAACATTTATCATTTTCACTTTGATAATCTAGTAAACTATTGACATCAATTATATTACGATAGCCAAAATTATAAATTAAGAAATATAAAAGTGTGAATTATAACAAAAATATCTCATTTTTAATCGAAAATATTCAAAACTATGAAAATGAAAAAAAATTTCATAAATTAATATTTTATTAATTTATCGATAAATTAAAATCTCTATAAATTAATAAAATATCGTGGTCCCGATCTTATTAATTTATATAAGTTTTTACTGTATATGAGATGGGGAGAAACGGAGGGGACCAAATTAAACTAGTCGAACATGAGGTATCAAATTGGTTTATTCGATTCAAAGTGCGACCTAGATGATAACTTGGTCAGCGATCACTGAAGGATTTTAAGAAGTAAAAAAATAAAGTATTATTTGTTTAGTATTCACCTAAATTGCAAATTTGCAATAGAGAGGGTATCCAATGTTCCTGTTTAATGAATCCCTAACCCTAATACTATTCTTTATTGTGTGAAGCAAGTCATATTAATCTCGCATTAGCCGGAAGCTTTATTGGTACTGAGTTTAATCCCCATCTCCTCCGGTGTGAGAATTCAACATAGTTCTGAAAACTAATAAAAGTTCAACCAGATTTACCGTCTGTGAAAGGTAAACTTGAAACGATTCAACTGGTGGATAGAGAACACCTATAAATAGTTGTGAATCCATACTACGTTTATAAAATATGACTCGTTTGATTATAAATTATAGACCCGAAGTTTAGCATATATCAAAAAGCTTACGTTTATATATTTTTAGCTTGTTTATACATTTGTTGCTTCACTTTAGGGTATATTGGTTCGATAGTAGAGATAAAGATACATATTGCATATTGTTATCACACAAAACAAAACAAAAAAACAAGTAATATAGTTCTGATTTCTCACGTTATATTTGAAGTAATAATAATTATTACATAGTATGTAAATAAACGTTATGATTAAAACCTAGGATTAGTTAAACGCATAAATGGTTTTGTGAATGAACAACTTTAGCTACTGCATTATTACTAGTCTAGCTAAAAGATCAAAGTGGAATTTTGTGGATTGGTCATATGATCATATGTATGAGATGGGGAGAGATGGAGGGGACCAAACCTAGTCGAAACATGAGGGATCAAATTGGTTTATTCGATGTGAAGTACGACTTAGATGATATAATTTTGTCTAATAAATCCACGACATATAAGACAAAATAATTGAAACTTAAAGAGGTGTTACTTAATTTGGCCAAATATTATAACATATCCAAAAGATCCATGAAAGTATAATGCCAACCAGGTATTAATAAATCCAAAATAAACTACCTCCCTAATTTTAATAATAATAAACTCTCAAATAATAATTCCATTGTTGTATGAAAGAGTGACAAACACTATGTTGGGTATAAGTTGTTGCATGTGCAAGACCCGGAAAATAAGTATTATTCCCTTAAATTGACATATGAATGGTTAGGACAAAACGGAAAGTTCAAATGATGTTATTCCAAAGCAGTTGAACTCATTGATTCAAGAAAACTCATGTGGGTCATAATATTAATAAGATCTGATTAGTTAACGAAATACTCGTCATAAAACCGTAGTAATCACTACTACCCCACTGGTTTAACGTAATTTTTGTTCTTAATCATCATAGTTCATGTAAGTAGGTATATTAAAATAGAAATAAAACAAATTTCCTATAGGTTGGTCGTCGACTAACAAATTGGTTCGAAAAGATCAGGACAGAAAAAGAAGATATATATGATGGTTTTGGAAAACGATGGGCATGAGACATAAAAACATTGCATACCGCATTACGCGAGTATGCACATATATTTTAATATCCCCAAGTTTAGAACAATCCATGACGAACTTGTTTAATTATTCTTATAAGCAAAATTATGATTATCATGTCATTGTCCCAATGTAGCAACAAAAAATCATTAACATGGGCATGTTTACTGTTTCATAATAAAACTTTTGAACGTACAATATACTTTTCATTATTTTTGTTATCTCAAAGAGGCACAAACACGGCTTTAAAGAATATATATATTTTGTAGTTGAAGTCAATAAGTGATAGACTGTGGTTATTTGGTCATTGCAGTATGCAGATGCAGAGTATGTGACCTTCAAAATTTGCCAAGGGATAAAAAAAGAAAAGAAAAGAAAACATTAGTATGTAGATAAATATCACTGAACATATCTACACTACATTATTGTAGTAGTATATTGTGAACGTGTGGTAAGCGACATTATCAAAGAAAATTCCAAGGCGTCTAAATCCTAGTTTATCTTCTTCAAGTGTTAAAGGGATGACAAAAAAAAAAAAGTCATCGTTTAACCTCAACAGTAAAAATGGGCTCTAGTCGACACGGCCCACTATGTAAGCCCGAAAGAAGACCAAAGCTATGTCTACCACACGTGCGGGACCCGGTCAAAAGTCAAACTCTTGGTCGCATGTGTCCGTGTCTTTGAGCGGATATGTTGCATTGCAACTAGCCCGCCCACCCACACAAATCCATCCTTACACACGCTGCTACACCGACTTGATGGTTCTGATTAGTGATCACGTTTAAATAAGACGGTTAGAAAATTTTGAGCGGTTGAAAAGAAGGTGGTTAAAAAGAGAAGAGATAAAGATAGCAGATAGAAAAGATGGTATGGTAGAAGAGAGTGGTTGAGTATTTTGCTTGATTGGTATCATTATAGCAGTTGAATAGTATATATTATATTAAATTATAAAAAAATTAAATTAATTTAATTCAATAATAAAATATGGAAGAACATATTATATTTTATAACATGAAAACTTAATAACCAATAAATTATAAAAATCGTATGCAATAATAATAAATATATTTTAAAATTCCTAATTTGAAATATTAATGGTTGTTGTGTTGATTATCTAAACATTTCAAACATATAATTGTAATTTAGTTCCGAAATTAGGCTAATAATAAGTTCTTACAAGTGAATCTGTCATTAAATTAAAATTGTGTATATATTTTTAAAGCCTAAATTAATAACGCAACATAAAAATTTATTGGGCTAATTTGAAAATCCAATCAAATTTAACTTCTTCACATATATTACTACAGACACATAAATATTTTCCACTTTTTTAAAAAAACCATCATTATGAACAAATATTTAATGCAAAAAAAATTGTTTAATCTTCTTCGTTTGCAACCGAAGTTATCAAACACTCATATTTTTTTTGTGGTTGGTTTTTATTTTTTCAACCGCTCAAAATCACTTCCAACCACTCATTCTTTCCATCAACTCCAACCGCTTATCCCAAACACCATCTCCAACTGATATGATGATTGGTAGCTATTTGAACATCTTGTTTCCAAAAAAAGCGATTGAGTGCTACCAATCAAAGTCGATGTCTCTTGCGCCATCTCAATTTTTATATTATCCGGATACATAAAACTTGTAATAATTGGTCATGCTCCGTTTTAGCAAATACATCAAAATCCAAATAAGTAATGTTCTGCTCCGTATGAAATAGATAGGTGCTTCTGCCACTGTTCTTTGATTCTTGCGAATGAGACACCTTCGAAGGATATATTAAACAAAATCCATTCTTTTTTTTTCTTTTCTATCCAAACATCCATAAATCTATGCGTTTGAAATTCATTTTTTTTATCTAGCCATTAGATTTTGAAGTTCTTGTAATTTTTTTTTGTTCCACTACAACTATTTAGACACACAATAACGATACATGAGGATGCTACTAAAACCGTCACTCGATATCCAAAGTCTTAGAAATATCAACTTCAATGTAATAACTTGTAACATTTTGAGGGGTAAAACAAATTTGGTTCCTCTTTAAAAACACATTTTTTTTTTCTTGGTGAACAATAAAGAGCAAAGGCTATGTTGTAATTTAAGACAATGTCACGTGAAGGGCCGTGTGTTCAAACTGTTCATCGACTCTGGTAGGTCCAAGTCAACGCAAGCTTATGGACACTTGTTGAGATCTGAGAGGGTTATTATGGAGAAAATGGTAGTTTGAGTCCCCACAGACAGTAGCAGTGAACCGGTCGGTTCTGTGCCTGTGTGGGTTTGTAGGTTTTGTCTGTTTCCTCCTCTAGTGTTTTAGGGTCTCGTGCCTGAAAACTACAGTTTTCTTTTCCTCGAGTCCATTGTTGTTTTATCCCTGTCCCAAGTAAAAACTACACATTTTGATGCCGGGATAAAAAAAAGTATATAATTTGATTAAGATGAAGAGTGTAGTACAATATTTACACTTTTGTTTTTGATTTGTCATACAATCAGAATCTAAATACATCTGGATCATGATAAACAAGTTAAAGATTATACTACAAATTTTGACCTCTCTTCTTAGAAAAGGGAATATTAATTTCAGAAGCTGTACAAACCTAGAAGGAAATTGGTAAAGATCTATTTGTCAAAAGAATAATTAAGACCAACATTATTAAAACAAAATACAAAGGGTTAAATCTCCAACCATCGTTGTTTTCTAATTATCAATGACACACACAAGAATGGGTTGTGACATGAGACAAGACAACCTTATCTTTAACGTCAGTGGCGCAGTAGTACTCAAGTACAGTTTATCATTATTGCAAACATTTAACGGTAAATTCTAAACTTTGTCGACACAGGAAAAAATATAAGTACCATACACTGCACTTGTTCAATATTGTTGGGTGTTGGGTCTCTATCTGTAAAAATGTCAGACGTTTTCCTTTTTTTCTTTCTTGTAAAGGTGTGTGTTAAAAGAGTCGTCGCACTATCTCAGAACATTGTCTTTATCTTCTCACCACGAAAATATATGCATTGATAATACGTACGTGCTTCCATTATTCTCCCCATACAACAACACAAGTATCTAGCAACTCTTTACTTTATTTTAACATTCGGTGCATTGTAATTTTGATACTATTTGTACAGACAGATTGTTTGTGAAATACAAATAATCGATCCAAACAAACTAAAAAAACTTTAATTGGTTCGAATTATAAAAGCTAATAGTTTGACCCCCAAAAAAGAAGACATTAAAGAAAATAGTTAACATTGCTTGGATGGTCATATAGTTGGCTTATATCTCTATCCGGAGAAAGTGAGAGATCAATAATACCCTACAAATAAAAGTTTTGAGGGGTGATGTTTAAAGAGAAAAGACCCCTATGACATATGCAACTAAAAAAAAGATCAAACTATTTATCATTACAAAATGTCGATATGTGGATTAATTTGTTTGTGTCAGTATCATTCAAAGAGAACCACCGTTTATTATTCTATACGTACGAGTTTTTAATTTAAAAAAAAATAAGTCTGTCAACGTAACAATAATTCCAGGCCAGTGTTGTTGTCTTTTGATGCTCACATAGGGAACAATTGTATCTAGACTTGATTTTCTTTTCTCATATCTATCTCTTGCTACGTTCAAGATGATAATATTAAAATCTGAAGAAAAAAAAAATAGTATGGGAAATTATTTCTTTGTGGATGAGTCATTCTATCACGTACGTTGCTTCTTCTGATCATGCTCATCAGAGATGAAAATTATTGTCTGTGTTTTTATTAAATAAAATTATACAACATCTATCACTTCTTATATTATGTAAAGCCATGAAAAGAATACACGAAAAATATAAAATGTCGGATATATCTGACATATATTTTTTTATGATTTTGAAGTTGTATCATTAGGTTAGTGACTACAAAATGTCAACTATTGTCAAATTTATAAGCAATAATCAGTTATTTTCCAGTAAAACCATGAAGATGTTATTCCTTTGTCCATTATTTGTTTTATATCAACTCATATCCATGTTTTTTTTTTTTTTGTAATTCTCAATTATGATTTTGCTTTTGCTTTGTTAAGCAAACACAAAACGAGTAAAGGTCACAATGTTGTTATAAGAATAAATTCGGTTTCTTCTTTTGACAAAATCATCTTAGCAAATTGCAATTTCATGTTTGCTTGTAAAGGATAAAGGTCCAAACATAACGCATTAAAAAAATTAGAAAATTTAGAGGCTCGAGAAAGTAGTGATGGAGAGAAGAAACATAGAGTTGGTTTGGAGAAAACATGATTTGCCTTTTGTACAACTGGTTTTCAAATCCAGAGGGACTATGCATATTGAAAAGCATTACTAAAAAAACAAAAAAAAAAGAACTAAAAATTAAACTAACATTAAGATTAGAGAAGACATCATTTGCAAGTCCTCAAAGAGAGTCTCTTCAAATTCCTTGTTCGATCGATCTTAGTTACTTCCCCACTGTTTGTGACCAGGGACCCATTTAGGACACTTGGGGCTTAAGTAACTATCAACAACCCTTGAGTTCAATAGCTTGATGATCGGAGCAAACTTCACACATCTCGGTGTCTTATACTGATTAATAGATGCTCCCAGGCTGATGGCGTAATCCATGAGTTTATCAAACGTTCCTGGCTCAACAATCTTGATCTCTAGCGGGCCTATGGACTTGTCACTAACCCTTCCTTGTCTATAAACAGTGTTGAGTGACTCTTCTACGGTTAAGCAGCAATCCTCAAAGACCGAAGGAGGGATCGGTGTGTTTCCATCCAAACATAGTTCCCAAAACAGGACATAGTGGCCCGGGATAGAACTTGTGTCTGCATAGCTTGTGTACTCAGAGAGGGAGGCATCGAATGGAACAAGGTGTGTCACTGCGTTCTTGACCGCGTTCTGAAGCTCAACCTCGTCGGTCTTGTCGGAATCTATGCTCAAGACCACATTCTTGCGACATATGAAACTGAATTGAGGCGCTTTGTTCTTGAAACCAGTCACTCTCAACAAATCACCAACTCTGTATCTGCAAAGGCCTGCAACAAAATCACAAAACTTAGATTAGACTCTTGACATTTTTAATCTTTTTAATATTAGGTCATTCGTCTTTTTTTGTCTTACCGGCGTAAGTGGTGACAACAAGCTCATACTCCTGACCGAGCTTGACGTCAACTAGATCAACAAGCTCCTGTTGCTCTTTCTCAGTGAGTGCTTTAGGAAGGTTGATGGAGTTAGTCACACCGTTGTTTCTATGAACAGGCAAGAACTCGAAATAAGCCATGGTTGGTATGAGCGTGTAAGAGACCTCGCTAGGTTTGCAGAGTGGCCTGAGGTTCACTCCAAAGTAACACTCGGAAGAAGCATACATTGTGCAGACAAGTGGCAAGCCGTTGCTGTAGTAATCCAAAGTTGGAATGTACTGAGACATTGTCCCAGTCACGATCACATCCACATACTTTGTGTTAGGCCACAGCCTAGTGATAATCCCTTGCCAAGACGATTTCTTGCACTCAAATTCCACGAAATCAGCAAGCTTTGGGCTAGGTTTAAGGATCTTGGCGACAGCCTCACGCACTGACGGATCGGTTATGAGAGCATTTAGAGTACCGGTTCTGATGTCACGGACCAACTCGGTCCAGTGTTTCTCAAGAAACTTGATGGCTCTGATGAATCCAGAGGCGAAGACAGCTCCGACTCGAAGAACCTCCTGGTGTTGGCATAAGCCACAGAGCATCTGAGAATACATGCTCTGGTAAGAGTCAGGGCAAAGGATGGTCTCGTTGGGGCTAGTGTAGTTGGTGTAAGGGTCGTAAGGTCTCTCTTTGAAATGGGAAGATTTGTAGTAGCTGGTTAAGACAGGACGAGCAGGGAGGCCTCCAGGTGTCTTGGATTCGGACTTGATGAACAAGAAATACATCCCTTTGCCTTTGTCGAGACCAGGAACAAACTGGCTCATCACAGGCATCAAGAGACTGTAGAGGAGTGATCTTCTGTCTAGCTCCTCTTCGATTGTTGGCATTAGCTTCCTCTCCCCACCAGATGTCCCAGAGCTGTCAGATAAACATATATAAATGATTTGTTAGCCTCTAAACATTTTTGAGAAATTTCATGAAAAAAAGTTGTTAAAGTTTCAATCTTTTGGACTACTAATCTCCCAAAAATACCTTATGAATCTTCCAATCCTAATCTCAAACTTAATAACTATGAAATTTTTTAAAAAAATATACTCTTAAGTCTTGAAAGGTTCAGGTCAGAGAAAAAAAAAACAGAGTGTGGAACCAAAACAGAGAAAAACAGAGAAGAAGGGAGAGAGAGAATGTATGTAACCTGGTGAGGAACTCAGAGATGGGTTTGGAAGAGAGGATAAGGGATTTATCACCATTAGCGATCCTGTTGATCTCAGGCTGGATATCTTCGTAAGTAATAACAGGCATGACGTTTTTGAAAGTCTCACGGTCTGTGCGACCGTTAAGGTCATGTCGCCTGAGATACTCGACGTCAGCATTGCGGGTCAAGATCTCCTCCAAGACCCGCCTCTGGACTTGGTCGGCGTTAGAGGTCAGGTCTTCGATCAACTGAAGCTTTTGCTTGTTCTTTTGGTCAAGCGTCATCAGATCGAAGACCTCTAAAGACTCGTGTTTTGGTGCCTCAGGCATGGTTTTTGGTTTAAAGAGAGAAGAAGTTTTGAGATGGATAAGTAAAGTAGATAAGCTTCTGTATGGTTTTTTTGTTTTTGCTTTTCTTTTTTGCAAATCTTTTAGTGTGTGAGGAAGAGAGAAAGAGAAGGGTCGATATATATAGAGAAGAAGAATGAAAGGCAAGGTGAAAAAAAAAAAAAAAAAAGTATACAAATACAATGGAGGAAGATGAAGGGTATAAACGTCATTTGGTAATCAGTTAATTCAGGAATTTAAGTGAACGCTTAATAATATTCGTGCTTTTTTAATTATCTAATTTAATTTTTTTCATACTAACAAAAGAGGAATGCGACTCTTTTTCCCGTCATGGTCAAAACCTGTACTGGGATGGATAAAGAAGGTCTATAATAATGACATCTATAGTACACTTATATAATTCATACACTTTCTTCTAGTCTTCATGTTTTTTTTTTTCCTTTTAAAAATACATATATTATAGAGTATATACTTTAGACTTAGCATATAATTGAGCTGACTTGAGCATATAATTGTAAAGATTTTTGTAGTGTTTGCATTGTTCTTGTTTCGTTTTTGCATAGTTGTTAAGAAATTTTCACTTCACATATGAACAAAAACTTAACTTTAAAAAGCAAAGAATTACAATTGTCGAGAGGAGGCAAATACTATAGCCGTTACTCATCAAGTATCAAAATACTTTGAATTAAAGTTTGAATTCTACAATAATGCAAATTTGATGCAATACTTAAGTCTAATTATATCAGTCATCTCCATCATGGAGAATACAAGTAATTAAAAATCCCATTAAACTATCTCAATCAGAAGAAGTATGACAATATTAAAATAAAGTGTCCATCCATAACAACAGGGGAGCGAGAGATGAGAGAAGCACGGATTTAAAATAACGGGGGTATTTGTATACTACCCGGTTGACCAGCATTACAAAACCGGCAATATCCGGTTAATCCGCAGTAATCTCGTACGGGGTTGTCCCACAAATCACCGGCAAACCCAACTTTAACCCTCCTTTTGTTTCTTTTAAATACCGTAATTAAGCTAAAACCATAATCATCTCTCAAAAACGGCGTTCACTGGGAATTTCTCGCGTTATCTCGGCGAGAACAAGTAGAGAGAGAGAGAGGTGTGTGTGGGGGACCAGACAGCTGGACTCCAAACTTGATAGGTTGACACGTGTAGGGGATTTGTTGCTGTTTGTACTAGTTTGGTGCCTTCACGTTGTTTATTTTGAACCCCCCCTTTTTTTTTTTTTTGCGTTATCAATTTGTTCTGTTCATCATCCATGTAAATCAAATGAGTAGAGTTCAACATTTTTTTGTTTGGGTGTGAACACATTTCTATTGTATTTATTTAAACACAATCAACGTGAAACATTTAGATAAGCTCAGCGGAATAAATACATAATTAAATTTTTATTAAAACTATATATTGCTTAGTGTCTAGAACTGAAACTTTACTAACTAATCGTACGTACGTGTTTGAGATTCGATTTTTTTAGTTTTGAAGAACCGCATTGTGATTAATCTTGGAATTATATTTTTGTTTCGCTTTTGCAAAAAAAAAATATTCGTGTTTCGTTTTAGAATGTGCTGTTATGTTTTTTTTTTTGAACGAAATAGAATGTGCTGTTATGTAGTTTATGAACATGCTATAGAAACGCAGGGCAAAGGAATCCAATGAGTGTATGTAAATAGTAACGTTTACGTAAGAATGTTTTTCTTTCAATAAAAAAAGAAAGAAAAGAAAACGAAATTCTCAATTTTAGATAAATATGTATATATGATTTATTCATTCATTAAACAGTTCTATACAAAAGCATCCGCAAGAAATGCCAATTTGGCCTGTTAAATAAAGATTTATTCATTAGGGTTACGATATTTAAAAGAATTGTGTATTGCATGTACAACTACAAATAGAAAACATTCGTTATCATTCTTATAAATATAGACGGTTCCTGGTTTTAATCCTAAACTCTTCTCTCTCTCTCTCTCTCTCTCATTATCAAAACTATAAATATTAGGCACGCCCTTTCGTGATCATGTATTACAAAACTCTCTTTATTTTAGGAATTTTGGTTTTCACAGAGATTATCCCAACATGCTGCGCGGGTGTTCCCCCCACCCAAAATTAGGTGTGGGCAGGTGCCACGAAGGATGATGCAGTGTAATACTCAAAACGAAGAAAAGACGTTTTAGGAGTTTCAAATCAAGCTCTAAAGACTAAAAGCAATCCGTACTCTCTCACACTCTTTCACAGTTATTGTTTGTGTGCTTAGTAATAGTAATCCCTAATTATAATACGGAACCTTGTGGAGTCGGCGGGAGACACCGACAGTCATTAATACCTTTGACCGGACCTGTTGACTTTTAAAATATCATCTTCCAAGCTTTTCTGTTTTCCCAATTCTAACGTTTTCAAAGTTAGTTTCTCTTCCTCAAACCTTATTGAAGTAAATGACATTTTCTTTCTAAATCATGATATATGCCAGTACCGTACCGCAATAAAAACTGAAAACATAGTAAAACCCTTTAAAAAAAAAATTCATAAGTAAACTCTTTCCTTGCTATCATTCTAATTCTCACAACCAGTGATAAATGAAAACAGATTTTGGTATGTATATAGTGTATTAGTGTGCCTTAATGGCAATGCAGACATTTTAGTTTTACACAGACATATTTCGCATGGATGAACGAGATGAAAAACTATGGGAACATGTAACTAAAGCTGTTACTTAAGTTAATCCTTTGTTAATTACAAGTCTTCGAGCTTAATTAATAATGACGGTGTTATACAAACGTGCATGTGTATGGTTAAATCTTGAAAATGGCTTTACATGGCCTCGTATTAGGGTACAAGATAGAGAGTATTTGCCTTTATTTAAGGTGATAGGTTATTATTAATAGTTTAATAACCATGTTGTAAATATCTAAGTACGTATTTGATTATGGAAACCCAATAATGTGGTCCTTCGCTTATTTGTATATCATTTTTTTTTTCAACCAAAAAAGTAAGTGTATATAGTAATATTCTTTTGTTTCCTTCGTAATAATGCTGTCAAAGTCCTAGTTTGTGTACACATTATATATCAACTTTTTTAAGGAGTTCGTAGTTCATAAGTATCAGGTCTAACATAGTTAGTGTATTAAATTGTGTAGATTTTTTTTTTTTTTTTTGATAAGTATGTGAATTTCATATATAATGAAGGTTTGTAGTAATTACAACAAGCTGAACACATCAGAACATCCCATGCCAAAAAAAGATAAAAAACACGGAAGGTTCTATGATGAAAAAACAGAGAAGTAGGTATGCCTAGTCATACTTCAACTAAATTTGCAGCAGATCCTGAAAATGTTTACGCTTCTGCTTCTGCTTTGCCAAGACTGCATCCCTGATTTGCCGGTCTAGGGCCTTGAACAGGGCAAAGACATCAGTGGATACTCTATTGTGATATCTATTATTGCGTTCCATCCAGATAGAGTAAAGAGTGGTTTGTGCGACCAGTCTATGGAGACATCGAGGAGAGGTATTATCTTTGACATTCAGCCATGCTGAGAGTGCGTCCCATGTGTGAAAAGTGAACGGAGTGTAGCCTAGGCGCCTGTTGACTTTCGACCAAAGTTCTTCACTCACTTCACAGCGTAAAAATAAGTGGTCTCTGGTTTCTACATAAGAACCACACAAACAACAGCCTGTCTCTATTTGTAGTCCCCATCTTGCCAATCTTGCTCGTGTAGGTAGTCTGTCTAAGTGCATTAACCAGAACATAAAAGCATGTCTAGGAATGACCCCTTTAAACCAGATGTGATCCGTCCAAGGGAGATGATCTGAACGTGGCCTTATAATTTCCCACGTTTTCTTGGTAGAGAATTTCTCAAGTTCCTCAGAACCTATCAACCATGTAAAAGAGTCCGGGATAGAGCTTACAGAAGGAAGTGGTACGATGGTAAGATGGATATGAAGAGCTTCTGCTTCCCTTGATCTTGCAGGTATGAGCAGGACCCATCGAAGAGCAAGCAAAGGCAACCTTCTCTTTGAGTGGAATTCCAGTTTGAGAGGGACCTGAATTCCCCAGATAGTCAATTAGCGGACCAAATGGAGTCCACCAATCATACCAAAACCCGATGTGGTTACCATTTCCCAGATTGCACCTGATAAAGTTGCAAGCAAGAGTACGCAAGTTTAAGATAGATTTTCCATGTCCCCGAGCATTGCTTCTTTGCATCAATAAGCCATAAGATGTCATCTTTCAACTTTGTGTTTCGGATCCATTTAGCCCACAAAGAGTCATTTGCCGAGAATAACCTCCAAACGAGTTTAAGGCAAACAGTTCTATTCCATAGATTTAGATTTCTAAAACCAAGTCCCCCTTCAGGTTTTGGAAGGCAGAGTCGATACCAGGCTACCTTTGCGGTTCCTTTCTTGTTGACATCACCAATCCAGAGAAAATTAGAACAGAGCCCTTCAATCTATTTCAAACATCCTTTAGGAAGGATGAAAGCAGACATCCAGAAATTAATTGTGCCATAGATAACTAAAGTTATTAATTGCTGCCTACCAGCGTAGAACAAGGCTCGAGAGGACCAGGATGAGAAGCGGTTGGTGATCTTTTCCAGCAAAGGTCTGTACTCGAATATCCTGAGCTTCCTGTGCATAAGAGGCAAACCAAGATACCTTATGGGAAGTGAACCAATCCGAAAACCAAGAGAAGCAATCTCAGAGGTTTCATATTGGTTCACCCCTGCAACAAAAAGTTCTGTTTTGCTCATGTTCATGGATAATCCGGAGATGCTAGCAAACTCTTGGAGCACCTCTGTAATCTTTATCATGGAATTTTTGGAACCATCAAAAAATACCATGATGTCATCTGCAAAGGCTAAGTGAGTTACCTTCGGGTCAATGGCCATTGGGTGATATCCAATTTGATTTGTATCATAGCTCCTCGATAACATCTGGGAGAGTCCTTCCATTGCTAGAACGAATAGATAAGGGGACAGGGGGTCTCCTTACCTCAATCCTTTGGCGCCTTTAAAATAACCACAAAGTTCTCCACTGATGCAAACAGAGAAGCTGGTGGTGGAGATGCATTGGAAAATCAGAGAAATGAAAGGGCTCGGGAAGTTCATGGCTTTAAGAGTGTTAATAATGAAGTCCCAATAAACCGAATCAAATGCATTCATAAGATCCACTTTCAGCATTCCTCTTTTTGATATATTCTTTTGGTTGTAACCGTGCACTAGCTCCGTTGCCAGCAGGACGTTCTCAACAAGCAGTCTTCCTTGGATAAAAGCTGAATGGTTGCTTGAGATTATGGCGGGAAGGACTTTTTTGAGTCTATTAGCCAAAATCTTTGAGGCGACCTTATACACGGTATTGCAACATGCAATAGGTCAAAATTCAGACACTCGATTGCATTCCATTGTTTTAGGAGCTTACCAGATTTGAAGAATTCCATGATGGCCTCAGTTAATGACTGACCGACAGTATCCCAATGCGCAGTAAAGAATTCTACACAATATCCATCCGGACCCGGAGCTTTGTTCTTGGGAAGAGAGAAAACCACACTCTTTATTTCAGCAGGTATCACAGGTTGGGAGAGGATTTGAATTGCATCAGGAGAGCATCTTTGCAGGATAAGGGAGGAGATCTCCTGTACTGAGGTCGTCAAGCGGTTCTCTTGCTTCCCAAGCAGATTCTGATAGAAGCCCACCACCATATCTTGAATGCCTTGCCTTGAGTATATGACTAGATTATGATCATCAAGGAGAAAAATAATTTCACTTTGGCCTTGCCTTGAGATAATAGATCTGTGGAAGAAACGTGTGTTTTTGTCCCCTTCTTCCAACCAGCATATCCTCGATTTTTGTCTTAGAAAAGACTCCTCTGCCTTTGCTAAGAGACACCACTTTTTATGTAATTCCTGTTCCTGCAACAGCAAGTGAGCTGATGGAGCATTCAGAAGATTTTGCTGACATTGGAGAAGAGAAAAATAGACCGCTTGAACTCGCTTTTCAATATCAGAGAAATTTTCCTTGCTGAAATCTCGTATAACAGACTTTAACTCTTTAAGCTTTTTGGAGATCTTCAGCATTTTAGATCCATCGAAGTCTAGAGCATCCCACCACTGTTTGATCAGAGAAGCGAACTCCGGATGTTGATTAAGCATGGCGAAAAACTTGAAAGGCTTCTTTACTTTAGGCTTATGACAGTCCAGAAATAAACAACTCGGGCTGTGATCCGAGAAACCTGGCTCACCAAAAACAGCAAGAGAGACAGGGAAGGTTGATTGCCATATGTCATTCACAACAATTCTGTCTAGATTTTTAGCAACAAAACCAATATCATGCTTGTTTAACCAGGTGAAAGTGTTGCCGCAGTAAGGTAGATCATAGAGTGAGGAATTGATGAAGCAGTTTTTTAGGTCTCTCATACCACTCGGTGAGGAGTTGATGTCTGCGTTGAAATGTTCATGTGGAGAAAGAACTTGATTGAAATCACCAAGGATAGTCCAAGCTTTATGGGCTACAGCTGAAGATTTGGACAGATCTTCAATCTCTGCCCATAAAGGTTTGCGAGCCGCATTGCTGAATGATGAAGCATACACAATGGACACGACAAACTCCTCGGTAACAAAAGGCAGCTTGATTAAACAGGTAATAATCTGCAACGATTTACTAAGGACAGACACCTGAAGAGATGGATGCCATAAGATCCGAATCTTGCCAAGGTCCGAAAACTCGTAGTTACCTTCAAAAACCAGCCCGGAAATACGCAAGATACTATACTTTGCGATTTCAAAGGACTGACATGGGTCTCTATAAGCCCACCAAAAAGCGGTTGATTAGTGTTCAACCATTTCCGAAAACTCTTACGCTTTATTGAATCGTTAAAACCTCTTACATTCCAACAAAAAATATCCATAAAGGAAATGGGTTTAGAGGAGTGAAGGGCCTCCAGCCCTGGCTTTACGCAGCTTCTGTCTCATCATTCTTTTAGAGACAGCTTTCAAAAAACGGTCAGATGCATCATCTGGATTATCATCATCTCCAGAGAGATTGTCTGAACTTGAGTCCAGAGGAGATCCATCGAGGTCATTATTCATGATAGGCAGATGAGAGAACAGATTAGTGGTAAGATCAATACATAACTCCCCTTATTCTAGTCCCATAACAGAAGGTTTTGGGGGTTCTTGCCTAACAACCGTCTTGCCTGGATTCAGTTGTTTGCTCAAATCCTTACTCGAGTTGATAACAAGAGTTGACACCTTCAACGGAGAGACCGGTGCTGACTGTGTTACTAGCCTCCATTGGACATCCTTGGTCGACTTAGCTATTTTTCCACGAGGTGTTGGGACAGGGAGAGCAGCAGCAGGGTTAGTAGAAGGTACATGACCAACAATAGGGAGTTGAGCCTGTACTGGTCTCTTGCCATGTTGCTTATCCTTTTTTGCTCTTGGGCACATATTCGTATAATGCTTTACAGAACCGCAAAGAGTGCAGGTCGAGCGAGCTGTAGAGCATCTGGAATGACCCACCTTTTTACAATGACTGCAAAGAGATGGGATCCAAGGACTTGAGACATGTATTCTCTTGATCAAACCTGACTCGAATCTTACATTTACTGCATCAGGGAGAGGTTTCCTTGGATCTATAACAGTGTAGACCTTGGCTACCTCAATGTTTGTTAGATTTTCAGTCTGAGGATGGAGGCATAGCGGATGACCCACAAGACCAGCGATGTGTTCTAGCCTCTCTCTATTGAAAAATTCCATAGGCACACCAACAAAAACGAGCCACACTGGAACCATAGAGAGTTCCGGTTTGAAGGTGTGACATTTGGGGACCATTTTGCCACAAACATAGTCTGGCCATCGATTTGCCATAGACTTTGGCTCAACATTCTTCTTCGAGCGTTGGGACAAGGAACTCTGAAGAGATAAGAATTACCTTCCATCTTGGAGGCCGTAATATCTCTGTTTTGACGGCTCCAAATCCCGTTAACAATCGCTTGGACTGCACCTCTGGGAGGAGGGTCGTCGTAGAATTGACCAAGAATGAAACAATCCCAAGCTTTTTTGTTTTTTTCAATGACTGAATTTGGGATTGTAACGCATGCTTCCCCTGATTCGAGGGTAAAAGGAGTACCCTTCTTCTCAAGCTTTATCGAATTTCCATTTATAAGATTCTTCCATGGAAAGTCAGACTTTGTTGAACTTGAGCCCGATGCATTTGTAGGAGTGGTCGGGCTGTCAATCGCTATGGCTGTCGTGGCTTGTGGAGCCTGGGCAACGATTTGTGCTTCAATTTCAGGTACAACAGCCAAAGATGTGGTCGCTGTAGCTGGAACAGTGGAATTAGGTTTTGAATTTCAGCACCAGTGACCGTAGTGACGATTGTGCCAGAATTGAGATTTGAATTGTTAGCCGGGCGCAGTATGGGCTCAAGTAACACCATTTTTTTGTGGTGGAGGCGGATTCTACACTAACTGGTATAGGAGAAAATTGTGTAGATTGTGAAAGTAAATATTTTATAATGAAAAAAAATAAACAAACAATGCTATGACTAAGTATGATTATTGGGATATATATAGACTAAGTCTAAGTGGCTAAGTTGATTCATGGATATAGATCTTTATTGTTTGCTATAGCCATTTCTTGGACTAGCTAAGGTCATGCTATATAAACAAGGACAAAAAAAATAGAGTAACTCCTACTAATAGAGAAAATTTGTTTTAATAATCGATCATATTTATAGTGAAAAGTATGTGTAATTCTTATTGTGTAAAGTATGAACTACAACATAACTGATATCTCACCTGTAAAGTATGAACTACAACATAACTGATATTTCACCAGAAAAATGAAAGATCCAATTTTGGGTATGCAATTTTTATGCTGGAGATATCGGTAAACGAGGCAATTATCGTTTTAATTTGAATAATTTTCACCATATTATATGTGAATGTGTGTGTAGGAAACGTGAAGGGAGGATCGTGTCACCGACGAAGACGATAAATATTATGGAGTATGTTTATCAACTCTAACTAAAATAAGAACAAGATAAATGATGAAATGAATAATGAATGGGACACTAATGAAAGTTGATTGGTTAAGGAAATGGCTTAAGAAACCACATGAAAAAAGTGGCTACGCTTTCGCTTTGACAGTACAAAAGAACTTCGGATTTTTTTTTGTTCTCTCCATATTTTCTCATCTTTTGATGCAAATCAAATCTAAATGTAGTTAAGTGACATAAATCATGGGATTTTCAATATGTAGAGATATTTGTGCATGCATGTGTGTATAATATAATCCTTAAACTTTCTTTAGCTTTTAAGCATCATGCTTATAAATTATAAATAAGGAGACAGGTCACTAATGATGGAACCATTCTATTGCAACAACACAGCTTTTATTGTTAGTCCTTTTTCTTTCTTTTTGTTAAAAGACTTTAACTTATATAGTAGTTAGTTGATCTTGATCGTTCTTTTCCTAAACTAATTTTAGAGATAATAACTAATAATATAGTTATATTGGATCGGATATAAATTTCAATAAATAAGAATCAATCAATAACAACACAACATAGGAGGGACAAATGTAAAATCTACAAGTAGAATCAAGAAACTCTACGATGAATTTTGATACACAGTAAAATTTTACAATATATCCTGTATTCTATTTTGTCATCAAACAAACTTTTTTTTTTCTTTTGATACAAATTGCTAATTACCATAATATAGTTTTACAAAATATTGTTTTTGTTATTATTTAGTCTAATAAGAAATTCTGGATTCAACTTTTCGAGCATTATTTGATGCGATGTGGATTGGGAGTCATGACATCATTTATTGGTTTGGAAATAGATTCGTTCGTGGGAGAAGAAAGTAAAAGGTTTATAAAGAATCCATATGTCAAAAAGTGAATGGAGATGTTTTAGTTTTATCCTTATCTTTTGACAATTTGAGAGGTAACTATTAAAGTAACCCACTAAAATAGGGCAAAAGCTCTTGAGATTGAAAGAAGCATTGACGATTTGCGTTTCATGTCTTCTCTCGTTTGTCTTCATTACTCTATTATTTATTTCATTCTACTTTTGCCATCCAAAAGTTTTATTTACTCATTTGGATTAAAAAAATTCTAAAGAAGTATAATAATGAATGCATTCTCACATAATATAATTGGTCTGTATGTCTCCATCTATCAATCGGTTTCATCATATCCATTTGGGTGAAGTGAGTTAATTAGTTACATATTTCTGCAAACGTTAAAAGATTTAACGTTTTGGCTGAACTTAAAAGATTAACATTTTTGAGAAAGATTCAAGGTATGTTTATATGCTTTTGTACGCACATTTACACTTTTATAGTTTACCACTCCATCTATGTATATGTTTCGTTATCATTTGCATTAATGTAACATCCCTGACAACAATCCGAAGGACAAAACTGTTTATTTTTTCATATACTGATTGTTAATTTGTTATCATAATAACTATCCTAGTACATTTGACTGATATAATTACTATTAGTGTGTGTATATCCGATTGCGCGCGAGTACGTATCGTTTTTTTTTTTTTTTTTTAAATTTTTAAAAGGGCTAGATTGTGAGTATTGATACGTTTAGTTAACTCTTTTAGTTTTATGTTAAGTACTACTTGTACTTATTGATGGCTACATAATCATTGATTAGTGCTGGGAAGAGTCCATGAGTCACCAATGCTTAAGGGATTTTTTTGGGTCAACGTTTTAAGGGATTTTGTCTCTAGATTGCTCTGGTTACCTATGTATATAGCTATGTAGGGAGTTCAAAAACACAACAAAAAATTTATGTATTTGTAATTTGGGTTAAAGCCATCACTGGTTTTCGGGGTCAATTCCACCTTATATATATATATATATATATATATATATATACTACTATTCGACTTTTAATATGTTTTCTTTTCTCGCATGAGAAGGCGGTCGAGTCAATCAAATATTTAATTTTTCATAGTCCAATCGACCGATCGTATCTTCTCATAGTTGCATATCACTTTTCTCAAACCTTCATATTGACTTGAAAGCAGGGACTTGGACACATAATTTTCTTCAGAAGAAGATTGAATATCTCGCCGTCATCACCATATAGGGTTTTCTTCTTTTCCTTTTCTGGTAACCTGTACATCTATTGTTTTGTGCGAATATATTGGAACAAGTTGGTTTACTAGTAATTGTTTCTAAATTGTTAATCAATAAGGCAATGTTTATGATAATCTGCTGTTAAAATATCTCATTAATTTGTTGTTCATGTCTTTATCTAGTAAGGGAATAACTCATAAAACTGAGTCGTTTTTTTAATATATAGTAAAAGACTAAAAGGGTTGGATTTTTTATCTTAAATAAGACCATATGATTTGAGTAAGAACACTTTAAGACAAACAAAGTTTATTACACAACTAACAGAATTGATGGGTATGGACATAAATCACATGCTACTAACCAATAAAATGAGTGTGTCGGTTTTCACCTTTTCAATATTTCATTACACTCAAAATATATAATATATGATAATTTTTTTACCGGCCATGATTAATTAGCTTTACTTCCCATTAAGTAGAGTTAGAAAGCTTCATGGGCGAGGCGAGGATTAATATTCATGTGTCTAAAAAAAAGTTGACAAGATGGGTCATAAAGAGGGTAACACAATTAAACTTTCTAAAAGATTATCTATGAATGTAACATCTAAATTTTAATTATATTATACTCATATCCACTTTTTATTTTATCTTCGTAGCTTACATCACATCAATGTCGTCGTACTTAATATATTGGAAAATCAGTTTGAAGTATGACTAGTAATTTTACTTGTCTAGTTTTTCATCAATTTGACTGTCGTCTCACTTATTCACTTTCACTTATTCACTTTCACTTATTCACTTTCACTTATTCACTTAACGTTTCAAATCATTTAAGGAAAGGAAGAACATATCGTGGCCACTATAATGGGTTGTGATCAGTTAGAAGAATATCAGGAATATAACTCTAAATTAGTATCTAAATAAATAGTTAGTAAGCTATTTTAAAATATTAGCATGCAGAAAACAGAGATCCTCATCTTATTCGTGCATAGACCATGCATCTTGTTTTTTTTTTTTTTTTGGTCAAAGTTCTGAGACCATCTTTAATAAATATCCATCCCTAAAAGAATGAGATAAATGAAACATCACGACACATACAACGTCGCCATGTACGATAAAATTTATATAGATATCACACAGATAATAAAACAGATCGTGAAAGTTTTTAAAGCCACTCTGAACAAACAAAATTCGCCTGTCAAATAAATTGTTTACTTTATTTCGATTTATCTAAAAATTAACTAATGTACGGTGGACATATCGAATAGCAGTTCTGTTAATAAATTTAGGATGTCCAATCACTTTTGTACGAAGTTGTAGTAAACTACTTTACTTGATTAATATTTGAGATAACGGAAACAGAACAGGTCCAAGTCTTTCTTTCTCCTGTGAGGATACTTACGCATATATTATTCAAGATTCAAGAACATGCCTAGGATTGGACGACTTAAGATTATTATTATTTTTCTAGATAAAGTGGAAATGAGCAAGTGGGTATTTAGGTAAGTTAATATCCAACAGTGAGAAGGTGAACTTGGGTCTCAGGTCATAACTTTTAAGCCCATTACTGATTCGTGTCCCCAATAATCATAACCGATGGGTCCATGCACTGATGCACGTAGCAAACACCCGCTTCACCCACAACGAAAACCACAACCACAACAACGCACAATTGTAGGCTTGTAGCAACTTTTCTTCTTAGGAAAGAAATGAGATCGTACGTGTCTTTTAGTTGATTTCCTTTCATTCATTAATTACATTTTGCATGATCCAATTTTAGGTTAGTTACGGTGTTGTTGGATTCCATTTAACTTCCACTGAAAACAAAAAGTTTAAAGGTAACTAAACTTGATATCCATTGAAATCACAGTTTCAAGATTGTTATCCCACAGAAGAAAAAAAATGACTATTTAATTGCTATTTCATTCATTGTTATTCGGGTGAAATTTATTCATTAAATACCAACTAATTGTTATATTAAATAAAATCTCATAAGCTTAAAACTGTACTATGAGTTACAATTGGGATCTTGGCCTAACAAAAAGCAACAACTACTAAAGAGCACTTATATGATACTAAGAGACTTACTATACATATAAGTTGAGCACATATAAGTTTTAGCAATTTGTTATTGGGTGACCATTCATAAAATTATGCGAAAAATAGTTGAGCGTTTTCTATAGTAAAATAAACACTAATTGAATCGTATCATCAAAAACTCTGGTTTGGTTGATAACTTGATATAATCATAACTACATCGAGCGTTGCAAAATTCAAGATGAACTTTCATCAAGAAAACAATCGATGGTGAACAATATACGAGTTGTTAAGTTGAATATTACTGTGATCATATATGGTAAAAAGATTTTAAGCTTTAAAGGGTGGGCCAATATAATGTTGGGAGAAGCTCTTGGGCTGTCGACTTAGTGCGATCACTTGGAGGAAGGAGACGAAGATGATTGAAGGTGATGATATAATATATAAGAAGGAACATTTTAATTTCTTTTAAAAAGAATGTTTTCTAAATTGGGTTGTCAAGATAATATTCCCTTTATTGTTGAATCGTGGTGTGTGTTGCAGTCATAGATTCTTTAGTACTAATGAATATACTATAGGTTTGGTGGTTATTGTGGATTTATGTGTGCGTACTGCGTAATATGAGTGGGTATAAAAAGATAAGGGTCTTTTAATGTGTCCCCATGACGAGATTTGTGTCTGTGTAAGATCCAAATATTCCTCCTTTTTAGTCACTGACGCCACCCACCACTTCATCATCACCTTGTGAACATTTACTTATATATATGCATGTATGACTGTGTTATGTAAAGATGATAAAGGTTATCAATGTGTGTCAAAGTCCATCCCACATGAGAAAAATGAATTTTGAATCAGAATTGTTTGAACGTAGCTGGACTAAACCAAGATTAGTATAATTGATGCTGAGGTTGTAACAAAAAATTGTAGTGCTAATGATGATGACTCACAAACTCACAACAAGGATTCGTGAAATGACTTATGAGATGAGCTTATTTAACTTGTACAATAAAGAGTGCGGTTTATGGCCCGGCCCGAGTGAGATCAGCCCAGCCCTTAAGTGGCACATTTACACAATGTGCTAGAAACCTTCTCATGTGATGTGAAAGAACCGAAGAAGGCAAAACATACACAACAGTGAGCCAAAGATAAAGAAGATACTTATAATTGAGAAAAATGTTGATTATTCTTATAGAATAATGTTGCATAGCAAATTTATCTCCTCCTCTTATTTACACTCAAAATGCATTCTGATTATCAGATTGTGTAATAACGCCAATGTAGCAATCAAATCGAATCCTACCAAATATAATAATATGCCAAAAAGATTTCTAAAAAGTTGTATGTCTAGTAGTTTTCCAATTGTCAAAAATACATGAAAAATATTGACAACAAACCCATGGAAACAAACAAGCTAACACACTATCATTAAAATATTACAGACAAAATAGTTTTAAAACTTATCGTTACAAGCCAAACATTAATTAATTTATTTACACTGTAATCCCACTTTGGCATTTCGAGAAGAAGAGAGGAGATGATGGAGGAAAGCAAAACGAAGACGTATTGCGTGACTGGTGCAAGTGGATACATCGGTTCTTGGTTGGTTAAGTCTCTTCTTGAAAGAGGCTACACAGTTCATGCCACTCTCAGAGATCTTGGTATCCACTTGTTTTACCAAAATCGAATTTTAAGTGTCTTGTTTTTATATCGAATCTCAGAAGAACGAACCTTAAAGAGCCTTTTAAAATACATATGCACTAATCAGTTCATTTTACTAAATTTTGGACTGTTTTGGAGACTTGGTTAAACTAAACGCTTCCTCGGTTCTTCCGCTGACACAGCAAAGGCTCAATATTTTCAATCTAAATGGAAGGAAAATGAACGGCTTAGATTGTTCCGAGCGGATCTTCAAGATGACGGCAGCTTCGACGACGCCATCAAGGGCTGTGACGGCGTCTTTCATGTCGCCGCTTCCATGGAGTTTGATGTCTCATCAGATCACGTCAATCTCGGTATGCGATCTTTTCTTTTCATTGCACCCGTCCTCCCTTTTTTTTGTGTACATTTCCTAAACCGCTATAAACCGGATCAACCCGTTAATATTGCAATTTAACCGAAACAAACCGGATTTTGCTGGACTGGAATGATGTAGAGAGTTATGTCCAGAGCAAAGTCATAGATTCGGCGAGAAAAGGCGTACGGAATGTACTAGGTTCTTGTCTAAAGTCAAACTCAGTCAAAAGAGTTGTCTTCACATCATCCATCAGTACTCTCACTGCCAAAGATGAGAATGAACGGTTGAGATCTGTCGTGGATGAAACTTGCAAGGCTCGTGTTGATCATGTCCTTAAAACACAAGCTAGTGGATGGGTAAAAATACTATTACAAACCAATAGTATAATTTCATTACATATTTTTCATTGTTCCAGCGTCATTAACAGGGTTTAAACTTCTTATGTGCTACAGATTTATGTACTATCGAAGCTCGTATCAGAGGAAGAAGCATTTAGATATGCAAAAGAGAGAGGAATGGATCTTGTTTCGGTCATTACGACTACTGTTTCTGGTCCATTCCTTACTCCTTCTGTCCCATCAAGCGTTCAAGTTCTCTTGTCCCCAGTTACAGGTGTGTGCATATATATATATATATTAAACTTTTTTCCATTATCCCATTATCATATATAAGTTAAAGCGTTTGGCTTAAATAACCAGTTTGATTTATTTACATTGTATAACAAAACAGGTGACTCAAAGTTGTTTGCGATATTATCAGCTGTGAACAAAAGAATGGGTTCGATTGCTTTAGTACACATTGAGGATATCTGCAGGGCGCATATGTTTTTGATGGAGCAACCAAAGGCTAATGGTCGATATATATGTTGTGTTGACAATATTGATATGCATGAGTTGATGCTTCATCATTTCTCTAAGGAGTATATTTGTAAAGTTCAAAAGTAAGTTCTACAATCTTTAATGTTTCCATCAAGTCTTCTTTGTTTTAGACTAAAGATTTTGAAAACTATATATTATTCTTGATTTGTAGAGAAAATGAAGATGATGAAGAGAGACGATGTATGAAGCCTATAATTTCTTCAAAGAAGTTAAGAGAACTGGGGTTTGAATACAAATACAGTGTTGAAGAAATTGTTCATCAAACAATTGATGCTTCCATCAGTTTTAAGTTTCCTACCTTGAACCACAAACTCAAGCATTGAGAATGTGCAATCAACAACAATTATCTTCTTTGTTTTGCTGGATTGAACTATTGCGATTCTTAGAATCTATTAATAAAGTGTTTTCAATCCCAACAAATTTTAATGGTCACTGTATACATTTAATAGTCTTAAAATATCGTTTGAACTTTAAAATGACGGATCCTACTAGTTCATATTGTAAGTTCTAGTACTTCTAGTTAGGTAGTCACTTTTTGATGTAAGCTAGATTCGTCTCAATGCATTTGAAAACTATATATTAGCAAGGCCGAGGCGGTATCCTAAAAAAATCTGATAATAATAATGACATCTCTAGTGAACAAAGAATCAGAATAAAAATAAAATATTATATTCTAAAACATATTTTTTGTTTTAAAAGATTGTTTACCAAATTTTTAAAACCAGTGTTTTATAACTTTTTTTTTTTGAGAAAACTACCGTTAAGTAAGGGACACAGCTCATATATAACTCAAAAATGTTATCAATTATAACCTAAGTTGAGTAATCAAGCGACTTGTTTCAATATTTTTTTTTAATTTCTAACAACAATACTAATTTCAAAAGAAACAAAAAGTCACAATCTCAATTTATTAAAACATCACGTTTAGAACTTAGAAGGTTAAGAGAAAAATAATAAAAGCATTTACTCATTTTGTTAATAAACATCATGTTTGCAAATGCTTTGAACGTTTCTACTTTCTATAATAAAATTTTGTCGTAAATTCGCATTGTAAACAAACTCATAAGCTATTGAATGTTTTTTCTTAAAATGAGGCCGGAGGCGAAGGCTTCATATTGCCTAACGTAGGCACGGCTCTGTATACTAGCTACGATTTATGTTCTTGTTCGCCCATCGGTTCAGTAAGGAACAAAACATGACCATAGCAGCATGTTTTGGTGTAATTGGTGTAAGCCAAATTTTCAGTTTTGAACTTTTTGTTCTTCTCTGTTCAAAATTTTGATTAATTTTATCATATTTTTTTGGGAGTAGTACGTCATGTTGTATAGTATGTCATCGGTAAATAAATGGTTTCAGCAATAACACAAACTCTAATCTCGATTAAAAACTAGATTCTTTAAACTAGTTGAAGAGAGGTTCTAGCTTTTAAACCCATGGCACTATATATCAGCTGTACCCGCTAATTTCATATTCATTTATTAGAGTTCATTTATTTTTTTGGTTAATCATTTATTAGAGTTCATTTAGGTACAAAGTGTCTTACACGAAGTAGGCAAAAAGCATAATTATCAATTTATCTCTCTTCCTCAAGACTTTTCATAGTATGGTTTACCCAGTTATTGTCTCAACTTAAGCATTTTACCAATATCCTCCATACGTGAAACAAAAGGTCCTACTGGTAACCATTAGAAGAACAAAAAAAAAAGAATAAAAAGAACAATACAGAATGGAATAAACAGTTTTTGAGGAATGAAAGGAAAATCTGCAGACAATGAACTAAATAGTAAATGGTAACCAAACAATAAAAATATATTTTTAAATATAGTAAATATTAAATAAATCAAATTCAATATTAATACTAATACTACTTCTAATGTATATACAATGAATTTTTTTTTTTTTAAATTGTAAATTAAATTTTAGATATGTCATATGTCATATTAATATTTAATATTAACCTACAATACAATTTTAAAGGTAGTTTAATTTTTTTTAGTTTTTATTTACGATATAAACATGAGTCTTTTAAATTTATTTTACTATTCATATATGGTTTTCAAATAGCCTTAAGATTAGTTCAACATGAAATTCATATCAAAATTATTTTGTCTGTCAATACATTATGAAAATTATTATATTAGAAAATTGAATATTATTAATAAATTTATTTTTTATTTATTTTAAAATATAAAAACGAATTTTAATATTTGTTTTTTTTCTGTTCTATTTGTTCCTCATCAATTTTGGGGAGGAACACTTTTGTTCTATTGTTCTTTATTTTTTTTAGAATGTAGAGGAATGTAAAGAAAAAATTATTACTATCAAATAGTAAAAAAATTGTGGAATAGAGAGAAATATCACATTTCTCTTAGTTTTTTTCCTAAAATGTGGTCACCAATTGAAGCCAAAGCCTATTTTGACGATGCCGACGCTCTTCAACCTCCCTTCTTTTCTATTTTGTGCACCCATCCCCTACTTCACTTGAATAATACTATAGCCAAATTACCTAATTAAGTAAAACACACCCATACCAATCATAAATTCCACTTATAGTCATTTTGTTTTCGTTAACAGGTTTTTTTTTCCCATCTACAGTGGCAAATTGAAACAAAATTATGAACCAAAACTTGCCATTAATTTCATCAAAAGATTTGATGAGATAATTAAGGTTTGCAAATTAGCACAAAACAAGGAAGCAAAGCTCGAGAATTGAGCAAATAAAGCTCCTCAACATGTGTATACAACCCAACCTTACCGGCCAAAGAATCAAACCCATTCAACAACGACCCACTACTCATCTCCTCTAAATTCTCCATCGGCCGATGAACCCTCCCGGCGATCACACGACACACAATCAACGCCTTCCTATCACCACCACCATTATCTCCGATCACAATCGACTCGAACGCTCTCTCACTCGTCGACGCCGTAAAAACCCCAATTCCGTTATTCATCTCCCGTTTCGACGAGAACCCGTTCCTTATAATCCGGCAAACACAACACTTCTCCGAAGAACACAGACTCGTCGACCCGTTAATCCCTAAAGCACACGCGACGGTGGTGCCGTGGAACCTGAGCAGCTCGTTTCCGTCGGCGATACATCTCGGGTGTTTCTTTTGTAGCTTGCTCGCTCTGATCTTCACCGTGTCTCTGTATTCCTCGAATCTTGCTAAGGTCTTTTGCATATTGTGCACTTTCAAAATCCTATCGATTCGTCCGCCGTGATGCTCTGTCTTTAACCAGCTTGTTCTGCATATTATCTCCACTATCTTCCTCGACGAGTCTCCTTCCATTAGCTCCGTCACTGTAAGTTTTGGATACAATTAAGAAACTCTGTAACCTAATTGTGAAATTCTAAGATGAAAGTTACAAACTTTGCTAAAAAGTATGAAACTTTGGAATTCAAAAGATGAAAGTTACGAACTTTGCTAATAAAGTTAGAAACTTTGGGGAGCAATGTGATTGATTAGTATTTTACCGGCGTGTTTGGTGAGATGGTGAGCTTCGGCAGCTTCGATTTTGGTAAACTTGTCGCCGCATTTATGGCAAGAAACAGAGGAATTGTCTCCATTAATGGAGGAGTCTCTCTCCCTTCTGCTCTGGTGCTGAAACCCTAATCCTTCCCTGTCTCTATCTGAAACAGCTGCGGAAGAAGCCTTTCTCGAAGCTTGGTTCCGGCGTGAAGAAGAGTAATTCACCGGCGTCCCTGGCCTCAGAGTCCCAACGAGTTCTGTTGCTCCGGTGATCTTGAGCTCGCAGGTTGAGTTGCTAAAGATAACATCGTGAGTAATGGGATTGAGAAACTCGCTGCTTCCTATGGAACGAGGGCTAGAGCAAGGCGGCTTCTCCATATGTTGTTGTTTGCTTCCATTGATTACGTCTTTGAGATTGGCTATGGATCTCGAACAGCCGGACCGGCCACCGCCACCGACGCCGCATGAGGAGGAGGTTGTTCTCTTGGTGGAGATTGTAGCGAGCTCTTTCTTGGATCTAGGGTTGTGGACATCGGAAGAATCAGATTTGCAAGGGAGAGACTTCTTTAGTGAAAACCAAACACTGGGCAGCTTCTTCTTCTTGTTTTGAGTGTCGGTGTTGTCTCTCTCAGTCTTCTTCTTCTTCGTCTTCTCGCTTCTTGTGCTTGAAGCTTCCATTTTTTTTTCTCTATTCTGTTCTCCCTTGAAAAGACAATGAGAACGAGAAGCAAAAACAAAAAACGTGAACTTAAAAAAGGCAAAATTTGAAATGAATTTTTGAGAGTTTCTAATTTTGAATTTGAGGGAGAGAGAGAGATAGTAAAGGAGGGGAAACAGTCAAACAGATAAGATAAATAGTTAAATACAATATGAAAACAAGAAAATAACCCCCAAAAAAACTATGTTTTAGAGTCCCAATAATACTTGTTTTCTTCGTCGTTGTTGAATTCATTATGTATTGAATACATGGTTTGATGATTGGTTTAGTTATATTAAGAGTCGTAAATATGGACAGCACAACGCAAAGTACAAACCAAAGCGGAATAAAGGTCGGAAGTAAATGTTAGAGCATCATTAGTAGGAGAACGCTGATACTTTGCTCAACAAAAAAAAAAAATATATTTTAATATATTAAAAATTACAAACTGACAGCTGTAAAAAAGTAAAGAGTAATGTTTCTAGCCAGAATAACTGAAGTAACCTTCTTTCTCTTCTTTTCTCTTTTTTGTATATTTTCATTTATTTTTAATAAGAAAAATTGTGGGAAGTAACGATGAGTAATAATGGTCTTAGTTAACATAAAAAGGATGAAACAAATAGTGTGAAATCGGATTAATGGTGATTCTATTTACCTCTAATATATTTTTTTTGTTTGATACGTGAAAGACAACAAGTATCGTACTCATGTAACTTACCTATCTATGGGACACTATTTGACTCACGAGGCCACAGTATGATTTGGTTGTCTAGTGTCTACTGACTAAACATACGCGTATTGTATAATTTCACATTTCCCAAATCTAATGCTTCCAATAGGTTGCATAGATTTGCGGTTTTGTATTGTATTTAAACTATTTAAATCTTCACGTACTGTCGGACCAGTAGATACTTCCACTATATGTGTTTGTCCTTCGAACAACCATTCCAGTCAAGAAACAGGAAAAGATTGCAAGTATTGATTTGTCAATACCAACAAGTACAAAAATAAAATTTAACTGGCTTAGAGATCAAGTGCGTATTATTGAGAGATATTTCATTGACATATCTTCAATGCGGGCAGAAGATTCTGTATACAAATATTAATGCTTAACAGTAAAAGCTTATATCAAATGAGTTGCATTTTAGTTTTATATGTAAACGTATTCTCCTTGAGTTGACTACTCTGCCTCCAAATTTAAGTTACACCTAAAAATTTTTGTAGTTAAAGAATACTCTCATCATTTGGGGTTTATAGCTTTAGTGTAGAGATTTTAGTTTTCTTATATAAAAATAGTGGTGAAGAAGTATTTATTTCATATTTTTGCATAAAGAATAGTACTATATCATTTCGACATTAAATCTAAAAAGTTGTCTGTTTTCATAAATTTCCAATCACTTTTTCCTTCTCTTAAATGAGTCTTTTTTTTTGGGTCGTCACACCAATAATGATAAAATGTTGTGATTATTAAGCATTAAAGACATTTCCACATCCTACAGTAAAGAACATCAACGTGTGATCCACCGTTCCTTTGTATGAAAGGTTGGTAACATCATAACACCATCCCACAACGTTTCATGACATACACACACTTTTTCGAATGTTTGATGTCTCTATTGGTTTCACTTTCTTTGTTATTCCATATGATATTCGGAGAGATTACAAAAAAAAAAAAGAACAAAAAATCATAGCTTGATTCTGAAATCTATTGACAGTTGTAATTCTTTTGTCGCGTACTCTTAGGACGTGACTGGTTCAAACGCTGCGGTTGCGGGAGATTGCGGAAGCGGACGATTGCAGTTTCAAGCGTTATGAAGCGTTTTGAACGATTGGTTTAGCGGTTTAAAATTGGTGCGTTTACGGGAGGTTTACGACTGGTTGACCAGCGGGTGCAATAGCGATTGGAACATAATAAATGTGATATATAATATATAAATGTTTAAAAACACAAAAATTTTAATTAAACTTGATTTATAATTTAAATTTATTAAAAAATACTAAAATATTTATTTAAAAAACAAATAAAATTCATATTGAAATACTTATTCCTTAATGCATATGGCTTTTCACCAAAACTTTAATTAAGTAACTTGATAAATGACAAAACATATGCTTTAGATCGTAAATCTTTTCTCTTTTCTCTTAGATCGTGGGTCAGTAGTTGCATCGGTAGGAATGGTTAAGTGAGAGTTGAAAAGAGTCACTGGTGATTTGTTTTAATATTTTCACAAATAATCTTATTTTTAAAAAATTTCTGATGAAATATTATATTTATTTAGACTTTTTTGAACTTATGTGCGATTTATCATTAAATTTACATCAAGTTTTCCGGGTTATTGTTAATTGGAATATTATTTTCTTCTAATTGTTTATTTTGTAATCTCTGTAATCGTATTCGTACTTCATTTTCTCCCATCCTTAGGGCCTGACTGGTTCAAACGCTGCGGTTGCGGTTGCGGGAGATTGCGGAAGCGGGCGATTGCGGTTTCAAGCGTTATTAAGTGTTTTGAATGACTGGTTTAGCGGTTTAAAATTGGTGCGTTTGCGGAAAGTTTACGACTGGTTGACCAACGGGTGCAATAGCGGTTGGAACATAATAAATGTGATATATAATATATAAATGTTTAAAAACACAAAAAAATTAATTAAACTTGATTTATAATTTAAATTTATTAAAAAAATACTAAAATAATTATTCAAAAAACAAATAAATTTCATATTGAAATATTTATTAATTTATGCATTTGGCTTTTCACCAAAAATTTAATCAAGTAATTTGATAAATGACAAAACATATGCTTTAGATCTTATCTCTTTTCTCTTAGATCGTGAGTCAGTAGTTGCATCGGTAGAAATGGTTAAGTGAGAGTTGAAAAGAGTCACTGGTGATTTGTTTTAATATTTTTCACAAATGATCTTATTTTTAAAATATTTCTGATGAATTATTATATTTATTTAGATTTTTTTGAACTTATGTGCGATGTGTCATTAAATTTACATCAAGTTTTCCGGGTTATTGTTAATTGAAATATTATTTTCTTCTAATTGTTTATTTTATAATCTCTGTAATCGTATCCATACTTCATTTTCACTAATCTTTAATGAGTAAAATGGTTAGATAGAAGATATAACACAAAACAATTTTATTATCATTGATTTCTTTTAATTTTTTTGTAAAAAAAAAAAAAAATCCAACCGCAATCGCCCGCAACCGCAAACGCTTGCGGAAAGCAGCTTTTGGAATTCAGTGGTTTGAAGCGGTAGGGAGCGATTGGGAGCGTTTTATGTGATTGGTTCCAATCGCTAGCAACCGCTACCACCCGCAAACGCAGCGTTTGCGGGAGGTAGCGGGAGAACCAGTCAACACCTTAGGGCCTGACTGGTTCAAACGCTGCGGTTGCGGTTGCGGGAGATTGCGGAAGCGAGCGATTGCGGTTTCAAGCGTTATTAAGCGTTTTGAACGACTGGTTTAGCGGTTTAAAATTGATGCATTTGCGGGAGGTTTACGACTGGTTGACCAACGGGTGCAATAGCGGTTAGAACATAATAAATGTGATATATAATATATAAATGTTTAAAAACATAAATTTTTTAATTAAACTTGATTTATAATTTAAATTTATTAAAAAAATACTAAAATAATTATTCAAAAAACAAATAAATTTCATATTGAAATACTTATTTCTTTATGCATTTGGCTTTTCACCAAAAATTTAATCAAGTAATTTGATAAATGACAAAATATATGCTTTAGATCGTAGGTCTTTTTTCTTTTCTCTTAGATCGTGGGTCAGTAGTTGCATCGGTAGGAATGGTTAAGTGAGAGTTGAGAAGAGTCACTGGTGATTTGTTTTAATATTTTTCACAAATAATCTTATTTTTTTTAAATTTCTGATGAAATATTATATTTATTTAGATTTTTTGAACTTATGTGCGATGTGTCATTAAATTTACATCAAGTTTTCCGGGTTATTGTTAATTGGAATATTATTTTCTTCTAATTGTTTATTTTATAATCTCTGTAATCGTATCCGTACTTCATTTTCTCTCATTCTTAATAAGTAAAATGGTTAGATAGAAGATATAACACAAAAGAATTTCATTATCATTGATTTCTTTTAAGTTTTTTATTAAAAAAAAAATTCCTACCGCAATCGCCCGCAACCGCAAACGCTTGTGGGAAGCAGCTTTTGGAATTCAGTGGTTTGAAGCGATTGAAAGCGATTAGGAACGATTGAAAATGTTTTATATGATTGGTTCCAATTGCTAGCAACCGCTACCACCCGCAAACACAGCGTTTGCGGGAGATAGCGGGAGAATCAATCAACACCTTAGTCTTAGTCTAGCCTCTAGACTAATCGTATAATTTGAAATTCGCTCCCTCACTAGTTAAAAAAACTTAAAAGGATAGGGAAATATATATTACTTGACAAGAAAAATTGTTTGGGCCGAATGATGTGAAACTAGAAAGAAGGGCTTTCAATTAAATAAGCCCATATAAGTAAATCAATCCATTGAAATTATTGGAGGACCAATAAAAAATGACCAAGCGGTGGTGTCGTGTCCGTTAAACTTAAAAACAATCTAACGGTCAGAGTTATCGATCTATGCAGTGTGATTTCATTGGTCAATTGATACTTTCTTCCACCACTCTATTATTAATAATAATACTCATGGCGGGGGGGGGGGGGGGGGGGGGGGGGCGGGGGTTCTGCTGTAACGAAGTTTCTCAAGTACGCTTCGTTTCGTTACTCTTTTTTTTTTTCTTCTTCTTCTTCTTCTTCTTCTTTCTTTGTTCTTCTAGAGCTGTAGAAATGGTGGGTCGGGGAAAAACACTAGGATCTGGTGCGGCGAAGAAGTCGACATCTCGTAGTAGCAAGGCTGGGCTACAATTCCCTGTTGGTCGTATCGCTCGGTTTTTGAAGGCCGGGAAGTACGCCGAGCGTGTTGGTGCCGGAGCTCCTGTCTATCTCGCCGCCGTTCTTGAATACCTCGCCGCCGAGGTGAATCAAAATCATTTTCATCGCCAATTTAATTTGCTTCTTTTTCAAAAAAAAATTGAAATGGATGGGTTTCACATATCTCTAGTGTTCTGGATTTGTGATTTCACTTTTTAAATTTTCCATTTTTTTTTTTTTTTTTTTTTCGTTTGAATTTTGTCAATTGATTGCGAATTCGAGAATTCTGATTTAAGTTTCCCTAGCAGATCTTCGTTGTTGTTGTTAATTAAATCTGTGCTTTCAATTTTTGAAAAATGGTTACTAGCAATTGAGCTTAGTGTGCGTTATTTGTTTGAAGGTACTTGAGCTCGCTGGGAACGCAGCGAGAGACAACAAGAAGACACGTATAGTTCCACGACACATTCAGCTTGCTGTGAGGAACGACGAGGAACTAAGCAAACTACTTGGAGATGTGACTATTGCCAACGGAGGAGTGATGCCTAACATCCACAATCTCCTTCTCCCCAAGAAGTCTGGTCCTTCCAAGCCTACTGAGGAAGATTAGGCGCTACTCCTCTTATAAAAACAAAGACATTGATTCTCTCGAAAATGGTTTATATATCAGATCATGCTTAGGAGTTAGGACTGTCTTTTGCTCTTATCTAATTGCTTATTTGTTGTTGTTGTTTTTACTCAGCAGCAGCAATGAAAGCTGTGTGGTTTGTACTAGATGTAAGGATAACCTTGTTTCACTTTGTGTGAATATATGAAAGAAAATTGTTCTATCTCAGTCTCTGGCTCAACTGTTTTAAGCAATTCAGTGGCTGGTGAGATGAATCCTTGCCAAGTGTAAAAAAAAAAACTCAAATCTCTTCTGCAATTACGGAGCATATGCAATGATAGAGTGGTGCTCGAATTCCTGGAGCACTTACGTAGATAACCAACCTACCCATTAGCCCCAATAATAAGGGTGGGATCAAAGAAGTATGAGACAAATGGCGTGGGGTTACATTTCTGAAGTAAAAGATGAACAAGACCTCCAACCTTGCGACATTCCAAGCGATAATTAGTTACATTGTTTTCTGACCTTTGAAAGAAATGGTTTAACCTGTTGTTATCTCAATTGCTTACCTAATTTGGCTCTTTATGGAATGTTGTTTGGGATGGCTTTAGGTTTCTTATAAATAACTTATCCTTTGAAGGTGTCTCATTCGGAAGAATCAAAGATCATGGCAGAAGCACCTATCATTTTTTTTCATTTTCTTTTTTGTGCAAAAGCACCTATCTATTTCTGTAAAATATACGGAACTGAAACAATACTTATTTGGATTTTGATGTATTTGCTAAAACGGAGCATGCACGAATTTATGACTTCTGTGGTTTCTAGAACTTAACCCGTGGCCAGCATTCAGCTCTCCAATGTTTTCCAAACTGACCATATATAGATGCATGCTTCTAGCTAGGTTTGGATAGAAATTAGTTTGCACGGTTGCACCACACGCCAGCATATGCACCTAAGACCTAAGACCTAAGAAGTTTTTTTATATGATTCAGTGCAGTAAACAATGATCTCGGCAATATTGTCACTGCGTACAATCTACCTTTACTTGTTTCCATGAGTATGACCAAATTTCATAACACGGTGATTAACATGGAAATTTTCAATGTTTCAATCTGGAGTAAAGAATAAATCAACACACTCTAATCTTATTCAAATGTTCATACAAAAGAAAAACAAAAAAATCTTATTTAAATAACTCATTCCCTTTTTCCATACAAGTGGAAATCATTTTGACTAATACGTTTGATCATAAAGAAAAAGCAATACATACATAAATTAACTTCCAGTGCAACTTAAAATACTAATGCACCAAGTCCAACCAGCAAAGTGGAGCGTTTCTTTTAGTTTACGAAATCAAACTTTCGAAAGTCGTGGTTGCATGATGTATACTATGGAACCATAATCAGCCAATTTATATTACTAATCCTTCCATTTATTTCTGCAAGCAAAACTGGAGTTGGAGTTCAATAATGGATATTCCCCTCAGGCCCTCTCGATCGCTCATGGAATCTTAAATGGTAAGTACAACTGGTTATTATTTGTTTAAGTTTGAAGATGAAATTTGGTAAATATATATAATTTAATTTAATTTATATACCATTTTGGAAATATTATCTGGATATTATTTAAAGTTTTGTAATATTAACAATGGAATAAAATAAAAGACCATGCAAAAGTTAATATATGCTACGGCAATCGGCCATTAATTTGCGAGTGTCAAAACTTTAGAAACACAGCAGAATCTTGTGTAAACGAAAGAATTTTTGATCATGTAAAAATACCCCAAAAGTTTGATGTATAACTAACCTAAGCAAATTTTAAATAGTTTGTGGCTTGTTCTAAACAAATCTAATTGTTATACGTGAAACAACATGTAGGTTAAATACCATCTTACCGCTAGCGTGTTTCTTTATTGTAGATCTCAAAGGTCCTTTTGAAGTTGGTGTTGTCTCTGCTGGCTGGTTCTCTCTATATGACATCTCTCTCCAACATCTTCAACTAAATCACCATGGAGTGTTTGTCCCCAATCATTGGTGAGATTTTGAGTTCAATGTACAACTCAAGGTACTCACGATTCGCTAATGCCTTTAAGTTCAAATCAAACGTCAAAGCTCTGAATGATTCACTCGAGAGATTGAAAGAGCTTAAGGGTAACATGAATGAAGACCATGAAACTTTGCTGACCAAAGATAAACCCTTGAGACTCAAGCTATTGCGTTGGCAAAGAGAGGTAGAAGACGTTATCTCCAAAGCACGGTTAAAACTTGAAGAACGGGTTTCATGTGGATGTGGTATGTCCTTGAGATCCAGGCTGAGTAGGAAACTTGTCAAGATTCTCAATGAAGTGAAAATGCTTGGGAAGGATGGCAGAGAGTTTGTCGACATGCTTTCCGTGGATTCTACTCCGGAAAGAGTTGAACATGTTCCAGGGGTCACAATTGTTCATCAAACAATGGCGTCAAATATGTTAGTCAAAATTAGAGATGGTTTGATAAGCGATAAGGCTCAAAAGATTGGTGTTTGGGGCATGGGAGGAGTAGGAAAAACGACACTGGTCAGGACGTTAAACAATAAGCTAAGGGAAGAGGCTGCTGCTCAACCATTTGGCTTGGTGATCTTTGTAATAGTGTCCAAAGAGTTTGATCTAAGAGGAGTCCAAAAGCAGATTGCTGAGAGACTGGATATTGATACCCATGTGGAAGAAAGTGACGAGAAATTAGCAAAAAGGATTTATGTTGGACTGAAGAGAGAGAGAAATTTTCTTCTCATTCTTGATGACGTTTGGAAACCCATTGATCTGGATCTTTTGGGCATTCCACGAACGGAAGAGAACAGAGGTTCAAAAATCATTTTGACTTCCAGGTTTTTAGAGGTCTGTCGCAGCATGAAGACAGATCTTGATGTCAGAGTGGATTGTTTACGTGAAGAAGACGCTTGGGAATTATTTTGCAAAAATGCAGGGGAAGTTGTGAGGTCAGACCATGTTAGGCCGATTGCAAAAGCCGTGTCACTTGAATGTGGTGGATTGCCTCTAGCTATCATCACTGTTGGAACAGCTATGGGCGGAAAAAAAAATGTCAAGCTGTGGAATCATGTCTTGACTAAGCTAAGTAAATCAGTACCTTGGATCAAGAGTATTGAAGAGAAGATATTCCAGCCACTGAAATTGAGCTACGATTTTTTGGATGGTAAGGCAAAGTCTTGTTTTCTCCTTTGTGCTTTGTTTCCTGAAGACTACTCGATTGAAGTCACAGAGCTTGTAATGTACTGGATGGCTGAAGGATTCATGGAGGAACAAGGTTCTCACGAGGACTCCATGAACGAGGGAATCACAGTTGTGGAGAGTTTAAAGGATTATTGTTTGTTAGAAGATGGTGCTCGTAGAGACACAGTTAAGATGCATGATGTTGTCCGCGATTTTGCCATATGGATCATGTCTTCCTCACAGGATGATTGTCATTCCCTTGTCATGTCTGGTACAGGTTTGCAAGAGATTATACAAGATAAGTTTGCTCCTTCTCTTCGAAGGGTTTCTTTGATGTACAATAAACTAGAAATGCTTCCTAATCTCACAGAAGAGTACTGCGTACAAGCCTCAGCCTTACTGCTACAAGGCAACTATGTTCTGAAGGAAGTACCCATTGGATTCTTGCAAGCATTTCCAAATCTTCGAATCTTGAATCTAAGTGGGACTCGCATGAAGTCGTTTCCTTGTTGCTCTCTTTTGCATCTTTCCAGTCTTCATTCTCTCTTCTTCAGAGAATGTTTTAACCTTGTAGAACTACCTTCACTCGAAACTCTTGCCAAACTTGAGCTACTTGATCTTTGTGGCACTCATATCACGGAATTTCCAAGGGGGTTGGAAGAACTGAAGAGCTTCAGACACCTTAACCTTTCACGAACCCTTCACCTTGAAAGCATTCCAGCTAGAGTTGTTTCACGGTTATCAAGTCTAGAGACACTAGACATGACATCAAGTCACTACCGTTGGAGCGTACTTGGAGAGACACAGAAAGGGCAAGCAACACTTGAAGAGATAGGATGCCTCCAGCGTTTACAAGTTCTTTCTATCAGGGTCCATTCCTCTCCATTTCTTCTAAATAAGAGAAACACTTGGATCAAAAGATTGAAGAAATATCAACTTGTTGTGGGCTCTCGTTACATTTTGCGTACAAGACACGACAAGAGGAGGCTAACAATAAGTTACCTCAATGTATCACAAGTATCCATTGGGTGGTTGTTGGCTTCAACAACCTCTCTAGCACTAAACCATTGTCAAGGGATCGAAGCAATGATAAAGAAATTGGTCGTTGACAACAAGAGTCTCAAGAATTTGAAATCTCTTACGATTGAGAGTGTTATCATCAACACAAATTCTTGGGTTGAGATGGTAACCACTAAAGCTTCAAAACGATCCTCTGAAAATCTAGACCTTCTTCCAAATTTGGAGGAACTTCATTTGCGTCGCGTTGACTTAGAATCCTTCTCAGAGCTACAAACACACCTTGGGTTGAGACTGGAAACATTGAAGATAATCGAGATCACCATGTGTCGCAAACTTCGAACACTACTCGGAAAGGGAAATTTCTTGACTATCCCAAATCTGGAGGAGATAGAGATTAGCTACTGTGACTCGTTGCAGAATCTACACGAGGCTTTCTTATACCATGAACCTTTCCTACCAAATTTACGTGTCTTGAAATTGAGAAACCTTCCAAACCTTGTGAGTATTTGCAACTGGGGAGAGGCTTGGGAATGTCTTGAACAGGTGGAAGTGATACACTGTAATAAGCTGGATTGTTTACCCATAAACTCTACCTGTGGAAGAATCAAGAAGATTAAAGGATAATTGAGTTGGTGGGAGCGTTTGGAATGGGAAGATCCCGCTGCTTTAATCAATGCTGAACCTTTTTTCAATCCAGTGAAAGAAGTTCCTCTACTTGTATTATCATAGCAGATTTAGCAAGGCAAATGCTATAAGAGTTTGTTTGATATTCCAGACCCATCCTAAGAGTGTTCGTTCCCCTCTCTGTTTCTCTTTTTTTTTGTTCTTTTGGTTAACTTTGTTTGAGTCTATCAAGTGTGAATGTGCAAAACTTTTCAATAAATATATACTGTGAGTCAAGCTTATATTGCATTTCGTTAGTCATTACACCCCAAGAAACCAAGTTGTATTAACCTCGTGCATCTATTGACCCGGTATTCTTAGTCACACTCACACATAACTATAAGAATCGTGTAGATTCATAGGACAAAGAAACAGAGCTATAAGATCAAAACAAACCAAGATAGTGACAAGCTTGAACTGAAAATTATGGCAGCAATGAAAATACTTTGTCAATATCACCACATGATCTAAATGCAAGCAAAACAAATCCCCTTCCTCAGAGGACATGCCTAAAGTGCAATCTCAACCCGATCGAAATTGAAGCTTTAAGCTAAAAACAATTATACGTATCTAGTTAAACGTTGATAATATAGAGCTGATTTCGATGCTATTTCCTAGAGAAACACTATTCAGTTTACCTTTAGTAACAGCTACAGATCAATAAAAACACAAAAGCCGTTTTTTTTTTAATTGCAAAAAAGAAACTGAAAGTTCAGTGCTGTGAAACAAATCATCCTCGAGTTTTATAATGAAATCTGAATCTAGAGTAACAGAGTCAACCGCGGTGAACATGATGAATAGCCACGGTGTAGTTTTGAACCAAAGAAAAGGGTGATTTTGGTTTAAAAAAACAAACAAAAAAAATCCACTTTTGCCATTTGCCGACGATTTACTGTTTTACCGACACATGCTGATGCTGTTACCTTTTTTTTGTTTTTGTTACTCGTTAAGTCTTTAAAAGCTTATGAAAATAGTTCAAATTTTACATACACGTACGTACTATATATGCTACGAATAACAAAGTACACTTCTTGTTGTATAGAATGTAGACACTAGATAACATAACTTTTCTAATTTTTTTAACAGAAAAATACGGAGTATATCTTTTCAAATTTCAACAACTACTACGTCAAATAAAATCTAGCTAGAGTTGAAACCAAATAAATAAAATAAATCTAGTCGTCGTCTACACAAGTTGTGTATGAGTAGGTGCAGTAAATAAGCACATCTGAATTTCAAGATTTATTTGGTCGCAACTGAATTTCAAGATAATATGGAACTGTTAATATTGTTACCTTTTAGATTTCGAATTAACTTTAAATTTTCAAAATCTTCAAGTAAATGCTTATAATAAAAACATAAATAAAATGGTTTGACTTTATCCGAGTTATTCGAAGAGATGGTTTTTCACAAATAAATACTGCCCAGAATTCAGTAACGTAAATGAAAATAATGTAAACTATAATTGCTTTCAAATCAAAACAATTCTTGTATTGACAACATATTCAATTATATTTTCTTCTAGTCTCTTCTTAAATTTAAGATATTCAAATTATTTTGCTGAAAAAAAAAGTCAAAAAATAAAGCAACGGATGTGATCGCACTAGCTCGGCGTATTCAGATCTAATCAACGGCTTTAAACTCATCTCTCTCTGAACAAAATAAACACTAAACAATACGTAGCTGGTAGCAGCGAGCGACGGGAGAACAGAATCACGGCGACATTTGATCTCCTCCATTTCGAAAAGGTCTTCTTCTTTTCTCACATAATTTCTAGAAATCTCTAAGAATATAATGAAGCTGCCACTACACTAGAGGATTCTTTTCACACTAATGACACAAAGTTTTAATCTTTATGTTTTTTTTTTTTTTTTGCTTTACTTATTAGTTATTAGTTTATTACTGATAGTGTTTTTCTTGCTTTGTTGTTTAGCTCAAATCACTGCTTAATTATTTTTTCTCTTTGTAACAACTTTACTGTTTTCAAATTGAAAAACAAAACCATTCATTCACGGGTTTCAATCCTTTTCAAGTTTAATCTATTTATAAAAAAAATTAATAATAAAAGATCTCTGAGAAGAAGAAAAATATCAAAAAAAAAATCCTTTTTTGCAGGTTTTAAGCTTTTAATTGGCGTGAAAGAGACAAATCCTGAGTGAAGAAGAAGAGTAAACTTTAGGTACGAGAAGAATTTTTATTTTCAGCTCATCTTTCTCTCTCTCTCTCTCTCTCTCTCTCTCTCTCTGATGGTTGGAGAGATGACGAACAATGGAAGAATCCGACCATCTTTCCCGGTGAAAGATCTGACTAGTAATGAAGGATCTGAATATGGTCCCGTTGAGTTTACTAGAGAAGATGTTGAAGCTCTTCTTCATGAGCGAATCAAGTACAAGAGCAAGTACAATTACAAGGTCTCTCCTTTTTCTTCTTTTACCTTTATGTTTTTTTTTTGGGTTGTTGTCTGAAATCGAGATCTCTCAGTTCATGCAATTTACAACCAAACATCTTTCAAACGGGTTTTGGTCTCGTGAATAGTATAGTTGCTAAATCTGAGTTGTTGCTGGGTTTTGTTACTTTCTTTGCAGGAGAGATGTGAGAATACGATGGACTATGTAAAAAGGCTTAGGCTTTGCATTAGGTGGTTTCAAGAACTCGAGTTAGATTACGCTTTTGAGCAAGAGAAGTTGAAGAATGCTATGGAGATGAACGAGAAGCATTGTGCTGATTTGGGTTAGTTTTGTTACAGATTTGGATCCACCTGTTGGGATTTTAAAATAGTTGCTTCTTCTTCTTATGAACATATATTGTATGCATTTTCTTGCAGAGGTTAATTTGAAAGTAAAGGAAGAGGAGCTGAATCTTGTAATCGATGAACTGAGGAAGAACTTTGCCTCTGTTCAGGTGCAGCTTGCCAAAGAACAAACAGAGAAATTGGTAAGAATACTGCTAGTTCCAATTATTAAGTAAGTTAGTTGTGTCTAGTTCATCATTCTCTGTGGTTTTCTAAACTCGGTATTGTTTTGCGCAAGGCTGCGAATGAATCTCTTGGAAAAGAGAGAGAAGCAAGACTTGCTGTTGAAAGTTTGCAAGCTGCCCTCACTGACGAGCTAGCAAAAACGCAAGGAGACCTTCAAACAGCTAACCAAAGGGTGAGAAAGTCAGAAAGATCTTAAAGGGGGAATGATTAGTTGATTGACATTGATTGTTTTTTTCTGATTTTCTTTTTTTTTTTGTTTGTTTCAGATTCAAGCTGTCAATGACATGTACAAACTCTTGCAAGAGTATAACTCGAGCTTGCAGCTGTACAATAGCAAACTCCAAGGTGATCTCGATGAAGCTCATGAAAATATAAAGCGAGGAGAGAAAGAACGGACCGGCATTGTAGAAAGTATTGGTAACATGAAGGGTCAGTTTAAAGCACTGCAGGATCAACTTGCTGCCTCTAAGGTGATTTAATTCATTCTGCGTTTATTCGATCAATGAGAGGCCTTTTAAAAAAAAATCAGGGTATGACCTGTGTCTTGTTTTTTTAGGTGTCTCAAGATGATGTCATGAAGCAAAAAGACGAATTGGTGAATGAAATTGTAAGCCTCAAGGTTGAGATTCAACAGGTCAAAGATGATCGTGACCGCCATATAACGGAAATTGAATATCTGCAAGCCGAAGCAACCAAGCAAAATGACTTCAAAGACACCATTAATGAGCTTGAGGTTTATTTCATTTTTGATGCACTACTGTATTTACTTCTTAAAAATCTATATGGAGATTAGTGTTTCTTAAGATGCTGTAATCTTTTTGTCCAGAGTAAGTGTTCTGTTCAAAATAAGGAGATAGAAGTGTTGCAGGATCAATTAGTAGCTTCTGAGAGGAAACTGCAGGTCTCATCGCATTCTTGAGTTGTACATATATAGAAATGATAATGTATATGAAAATCTCTAAATTCTTGTTGCATGTTTGTTTATTATGATTAGGTGGCTGACTTGTCTACTTTTGAGAAAATGAACGAGTTTGAAGAGCAAAAGGAAAGCATTATGGAGCTGAAAGGTCGCTTAGAAGAAGCAGAACTCAAACTCATCGAGGGAGAAAAATTACGAAAGAAGTTGCACAATACCATACAGGTTTAAACTTCTCATCTGGTTTCCATTTCCCTTGTACTATCTTGATCAAGCTTAGGAAATTCTGAAACATTAGATGTTGCAGGAATTGAAGGGAAACATCCGCGTATTCTGCAGGGTTAGACCTCTATTATCAGGAGAGAATTCTAGTGAGGAGGCCAAAACTATATCCTACCCTACATCTCTAGAAGCACTTGGTCGGGGCATTGACTTGCTGCAAAATGGTATGAACAAGTCTTCTGAAAAAAATTTGTTCTTCACGGAAAAAAAGAGACTCATTTGTTGTTTGCTTTGGCCAGGGCAAACGCATTGTTTCACATTTGATAAGGTTTTTGTACCAAGCGCATCACAAGAAGATGTTTTTGTAGAGATTTCTCAACTTGTTCAGAGTGCCCTTGATGGTTACAAGGTACTTATCTGCTTAAGCTCAGTTTAACTCCCTGTTTGCTTATTTCTTCTATTAAACGATTCGTCAAATGTGCTATTCTACATTTTTCAGGTTTGCATTTTCGCGTATGGACAGACGGGATCTGGAAAAACTTATACAATGATGGGTAGGCCAGGAAACCTGGAGGAAAAAGGACTGATTCCTCGATGTTTGGAGCAAATATTTCAAACCAGGCAGTCTCTTCGATCACAGGGTTGGAAGTATGAGTTGCAGGTAACTAAACTCCTAACTAATTATAAATGGGTGATGTAACATTCATAGTATTATTATTGATTGGTTTATATATAGGTGTCTATGTTGGAAATATACAACGAAACAATTCGAGATCTCTTGTCAACAAACAAGGAAGCTGTGAAAGCAGACAGTGGCGTTTCTCCTCAAAAATATGCAATCAAACATGATGCTAGTGGGAACACACATGTTGTGGAACTTACTGTTGTAGATGTTCGAAGCTCGAAGCAAGTTTCTTTCCTCTTAGATCATGCAGCTCGAAACAGGCAAGTATTTGTTTTGAAGATTGGCAATGATTAGAGAAACCGAAAGCTGCTAAAATGAAACATACTGTGTCTTGAGTTTTTTTCCAGGTCAGTAGGGAAGACTGCAATGAACGAGCAATCATCGAGAAGCCATTTCGTTTTCACATTAAAGATCTCTGGATATAATGAGGTACTAATCGCGTTTCTTACTGCAACTACAACATTTCATAGTCTGATATTTGTTTCGTCCAAGCCAACCCTGCGCTTTTTTAATTGTTTTGTTTCTTACAGAGCACAGAGCAACATGTGCAAGGTGTCTTGAACCTGATTGATCTTGCGGGTAGTGAGCGTTTATCAAAGAGCGGATCAACCGGTGATAGACTCAAAGAAACTCAAGTAATCTCTGCGAAATTAGATAAACACACTTTTTAGAATCTTAAGAAAATATTACTTAGGCTTAATGTGTTTCTTTTTTTCTTACTGAAAAGGCAATCAACAAAAGCTTATCGTCTCTAGGCGATGTCATATTCGCCTTAGCGAAGAAAGAAGATCACGTACCTTTCAGAAACTCAAAGCTCACGTATCTTCTTCAGGTAAGCATTTTAAAATCATCATTTGAGCAAAACCTAAAATAGATTCTGTGTTGTGATGAAACTTTGTGGACATTCTATGATCAGCCCTGTTTAGGAGGCGACTCGAAGACGCTTATGTTTGTGAACATCACACCGGAACCTTCCTCAACCGGTGAGTCTCTGTGCTCGCTCAGATTTGCAGCAAGAGTGAATGCTTGTGAGATTGGAACAGCACACCGTCATGTTAACGCCAAACCGTTGGATTATCGCTTGAGCCTTGGATGAGAATTTCTCCTCGGATCGAAGCTAAATAAATAAAGTTATGTTTATACCCAAATGTGGTCACTCTCTACTTGATGTCGGTGCTAAATCTGTATATAGCTTGTATTAGCCTTAAGTGTCTGTTAACTTATACTCTTATCTTGGATCAGGAGGATTTGTGTGTTGAAAAAATCAGAATGTTCTGAGAGATCTCGATTAGACAGACAGAAAGCTTAGATAATCAAATTTAGTGTTTACTTTACATTTCAAAAATTTCGGTATAATTGGTGAAAATAATAGAATGAAAAGCTTATCAAAATAAATTCTAGTATTATCGTCACCTTAGAAATTTGACAACAAAAAAAATTACGTAGTAGTATAGATGAAGTTCGATTTAGCTATAGGCGATCGACCAACTAGTACCATCATCCTCAAAATCAAATATCCATGAGTTTTGAAAGGAGGCATGTTTATTCGATAATTATATTATTTCATCGATCATTATCATGGCTATTTGAGCATTGCCGAGCATAACAACATACATCACAAATAGACTATTGTTTTGGAATAATGTTTTGTATTTCTGATTGTTTACTGCGCAAATAATTAGAAAGAGAAATCATCACTTTTTTTATTTACTAATTGTTTTCATTTTATCCTCTTTTCGAATCGATTCATGTTTTTTTCTTTTCTTTTCTGAACGTCATCACTTTTTAGAGAGAGCAAGAGTAGCGAATGAAAAACAGAAAACAAACCTCTCATTTATTACGGAGCAGTGCTAAACAAACCTCATGAACATCCTAAAGCTTACATATTTTCTCATAAAACACGCGATAACGGCGTAGTGTTAACATATAATCAACAGCCACACTCATGATCATCGTGCTATATACACTCGATGGTTTTGTTTCGAATTTAGTAGTAAGAAGGCCCGGAAGGGATCTGGAAGGGACAAACATCGACTTGCGGGATGTTGCAAACGTTAGGCAAGTGCTTGGCTGTCTGGTAAATTTGCCTAGCTTGGCTTTGTCTCTGCTGTCCCTGTCCCTGACCCTGGATGCTAACCGATCTGGCCGCTTGTTTCAAGGTGGGGCAAACGCAAACTGGGTCTTCCTGGCGAAGCTCGTTGCAGCACTGCTGGAGTAGCTGCTGGGGTCTTTGTGGGTTCTCCATGTCTTCTTCCCAATCGTACTCGTCACCACGGCCTTGCCTCATTTGCCTGCGCATCAATTGCTGGCAAGCTCTTAGGTGCTGTGATTGCTGGAACTCCCTCTGGCATCTCTGTCTTGGGCCCATGGGGTTGGTGGCATCTTCATCGAACTCGACGACGGTGCGGTAGATGGAAGCGTTAGTGAGGAGGAAGCAGAGGGCGAGAGTTGCGCAGACGAGGAAGATCTTGTTTGCCATTTCTTACTATTTGTGTATGTTGTGTTTTGTTTGAGTGAATTGAAGTGAAGGGTTTATGGGTATTTATGGAAAAGGGAGCAGTTTTGCATGGAGATCACGTGTAACCTTGCATGCACACAGAAAAACATGCATGTGATGTGAATGTGTTGTGTGAGAGAGAAAAGCTATGAGGTTGTTGTCGCGATTAGGTGTTGGAAACTCAAATTGGAGGAGTGACAAATCATGAACAACATCTGGACAACTCGTAAAGAATATTAGACAAAGTTTAGAAGTGGTTGATCCGAATGACACTTGAAAAATAATAGGGGTCTAGATTGATAATTATCCCAAACAAATAGAGCAAAAAAAAATGAGAGAAAAAAAAACCAAATACTAATTATTATTCGTGGGAAGCTATCTTGAATTAGAGTTCTTCTAACTAGAAGTGATACTTTTGTAAAGATATCAAAGGTTTCTGTCTAGTATTTACATTACTCTACTTTAGATGACGTCTGAAAAACTTTTTCAAATCACTCCCGCGACGTAACACTTTTGTACTCTTTTTTCTTTGTTATCACTTCTTTTTTAGTAGATTTGTCGATTACATTTACTAATAAAATATAAATTAATTAGATACAGTTTTTCAATCTATATGTCTTTGTCGGTAATTTTGACAGAAAAGTTAACATCAATATATATAGTGAATCAATGATAGCCACATCATTTCATGAATCGTTGCCATACGCCCACAAGGCTACAACTATTTGCCGCTAGCGCTGGCCTAGCCATCAGCAAAACAACATGTCAACATGCACATCCACTGATCTACATATATCATCACAAGCAGATTGAAGATATGTTGACAAAAAAAAAAAAAGATATGTCGACAACATAATTGTAATTTTGAAATTGTATATATATATTGTTTATTATTCTTTTTCTTTTGTAAGAAATTTAAATCTACATATCATAGATCGGCTACTAGCTAGCTAGATTGGAGACCAGTTACTAAATGGACTATATATAAGAAGAAAGGCAACATCAGTAAGCAGTTGCATATAAAAGAAAGTAAGTAGATGCAGGAGTACTTCAGTTACAGTATGCGATCGCCAGAGGAATTGGGAATGAGCTTTTACCATATTCTAAATGGATAAGAGCTATATCTTCGTCCGGCGTTAATGGGTTCTCGTCAGATTGAGTTATTATTGTTCGATCCTACTTACGTTGGAACTTGGAAGTTGATAATTTTTTTTGAAGACATAATTGTTTATAATGGATGATTTTTATTACTGTGCCTGAAGTCATATCATGAGCAGTATGAGTCTATGTTCATTCTCGTTCGTAAAGACTAGTGTTTTCTATTTTTTTGGTGATGTTCAATACACTTCTTTTTTTTTTAGACTAAGTGTTCAACTTCTTCCTTTTTCTTAATTGTACTTAAGCCGAGATTTATTGTTTCGTATATCGCTATCATCTTTTAGAGAGCAGCAAGAGCTAGAGTAAGAGTAACAAATATAAAACAAAAACCTCTCTTTTATTACGGTATGTAGTGCTAATTATATTAGCCGCAAACATTAACTTACATATATATAAAAAACACACGATGATTGTGTATATAGTATTAACATACATTAGTCACACTCATAATCATCGTGCTAGGTTTGAAATTTAGTAGTAAGGGGAGGCCCTGAAGGGGCAAACACCAACTTGTGGGATGTTGCAAATGTTAGGCAAGCGCTTAGCGGTCTGGAGAATTTGGCTGGCTTGGTAAGGTCCTTGCTGTCCCTGGAGTCTAACAGCTCTAGCTGCCTGTTTCAAGGTGGGGCAAACGCACTCTGGGTCTTCCTGTTGGAGCTCGTTGCAGCACTGTTGGAGTACGGGGTGTCTCTGCTGTGGGTTCTCGATGTCGTCTTGGAAATCAAACTCATCATCGAGGGCGGGGCCGCTACCACGGCCTTGCCTAGTTTGCTGGCGCATCCAGCTCTGGCAAGCTCTTAGGTGTTGTTGTTGCTGAAACTCCCTCTGGCATTTCTGTTGTGGGCGGAATTGGCGGTTGGTGGCGTCATCTTCGTCGAACTCGACGACGGTGCGGTAGATGGAAGCGTTGGTGAGGAGGAAGCAGAGGGCGAGAGTTGCAGAAACGAGGAAGAGCTTGTTTGCCATTTGCTATTTTTGTGTATGGTCACTTGTTTCGGTTTGAGTGAAGAGTGTGGTGAAAGGTTTGTTTACATTTATAGGTGAGAAAGGAGATTTGCATGGCAATCACGTGTAAGAATGCATGCATGCATGAGTTTGTGCGGTCGAGAGAGATTCTCTTGCGTTGTTGTCGGGATTAGGTGTTGGAAAAGAGTGACAAGTGACGAACAACACCAGTCCTAACTCCGTGTCTGCATGATTCGTACGATTGTATCTCATGTTCTGACATGAAACTATATATATGAACGATTTTTGAAAAGAAGGTAAAAAATTTCTTAACATAAAAACCCTTTTGTTAAGTTGGTTTCAATCGAACGTGATGAGAGTCAATCGTTTTTGGTGAGACTGCTCTTAGAAATATATAGTCTGGAAGCTTAATTAATTGAAATATAGAAATATAAAACGACTCAGTATAGACTATATAGTTACCACGAACAACCTATGAACGTAATCATTTAAAAATGTAAAGGGGAGTATATGTTAAAAATATGTATGAATTGTTAAATATCATAATCAATAACAATAATTGACATTAGACGATTTTTTTTATATATTTTAACTGAATTACGTAAATATGCCATTAAAGAAAGATAATTCAAAAAATGTTGTAAACTAGAGAATTTAGGAAGTGAAATCTCTTAGTCTTATTGATTAATGTCGAGCATACAAGTATATATAATAGGAGTATAAGGGCTAAAGCCCATAAAGCAATCGAGTACATAAGATAGGCCATGGGCCGCGAAGCAATGGCCATGGGCCGTAAAGCTATGGCCGATGGGCCGTACATGTGCAGACAGTAAATGGGCCGTAAGGCCATGTCCTAACGGACTGTGAGCGGGCCGGTCTATGGAGTCCACAAGTGTTTTACAACACTCCCCCTTGGACGAGATGACCGTGCCATGTTGGATGGGATCGCTGCAATGTGCTTAGGGGATGCTGCCTCATTAAAACCTTACCAGGAAAACCCAATGGGACAAAACCTTGGTGAAGGAAAAAGAGTACAGCACACATTGCTCCCCCTGATCCAAACATCACTCCAAGTCCTGAAGTCTCCGCATCCCAATCTTGTGCGTGAGCTTCCTGAACGTCGATGTCGGCAATGCTTTGGTGAAGAGATCGGCTGAGTTGTCGCAGGACTGTACTTGCACCACTTGAACTTCTCCGGCCTTTTGTAGTTCATGTGTGAAGAAGAACTTCGGCAGTATGTGCTTCGTCCGATCTCCCTTGATGTATCCTTCCTTGAGCTGGGCGATGCAAGCCGTATTGTCCTCGTAGATGACGGTTGCTCCCTTGCTGTCTTCTAAGCCGCTATCCGTCCGTATATGCTGAGTCATGGACCGCAACCAAACACACTCACGGCTGGCTTCATGGATGGCTAGGATCTCCGCGTGATTTGACGATGTGGCCACAAGAGTCTGCTTCATTGAACGCCAAGAGATCGCCGTACCGCCGTGCGTAAACACATAACCTGTTTGTGACTTACCGTTGTGTGGATCGGATAGGTAACCTGCATCAGCAAAACCAACTAGACAGTCTCGGTTATGGTTAGTATAAAATAAACCAAAATCAATCGTCCCTCGCAGGTACCGTAGTACGTGTTTAATATCATTCCAGTGCCGTATAGTTGGACAAGAACTATATCTTGCTAGGAGGTTCACGGCAAAGCATATGTCCGGCCTAGTATGACTAGCCAGGAACATTAACGCTCCTATAGCACTGAGGTAAGGCACTTCAGGTCCAAGAATTTCTTCATTGGCCTTCTTAGGAGCAAATGGATCTTTATCCAAGTCTAAGCTTCTCACAACCATTGGGCTAGTCAATGGGTGAGCTTGCTCCATATTAAATCTCTTGAGTACTTTTTCTGTGTATGCCTTTTGATGCACAAGGATCCCATTATTTACGTACTCAAGCTGCAATCCCAAACAGAATTTTGTTTTGCCTAGGTCTTTCATCTCAAATTCTTTCTTGAGGTATTCTACAGTTTGGGCGATTTCCCCAGAGGTACCGAGGATGTTTAAATCATCCACGTAAACTGCTATTATCACAAATCCTTTGTTTGCAAACTTCTTTATGAATATACATGGACTGATTGGGTCGTTCTTATAGCCTTTCTTAGCTAAATAATCACTTAAGCGATTATACCACATTCGACCACTTTGTTTTCAGCCCATAAAGCGATTTGTCTAGCCTTATGCAGTATTGGTCTCGAGTACCATTTTTACATTTATGTTCTATACCCTCTGGTAATCTCATATAAATCTCATTATCCAGTGGACCATATAAATAGGCGGTTACAACATCCATTAACCGTAAACCCAAATTTTCTCTTATGGCCAGACTTATTAGATATCTAAAAGTCGTTGCATCCATCACAGGGGAGTATGTCTCCTCATAATCTATGCCGGGTCTTTGAGAGAATCCTTGTGCTACAAGCCGTGCTTTGTATCTCACTATCTCATTTTTCTCATTTCTCTTTCTTACAAAGACCCACTTGTGTCCAACTGGTTTAATGGTAGGTGTCATCCTTAAGATCGGACCAAACACACTTCTCTTCTTTAAAGAGTTTAACTCCACATCAATGGCTTCTTTCCATTTAAGCCAATCTTTACTCTGAGTGCACTCTAATATGGATGTGGGTTCTAGATCCTCATTTATCTCAAGTGCTACCTTGTTTATAAATATTTCATCAATGTCGACATTTTTCCGGTTCCATTTTATTCCAGACATTATGTAATTGATTGATACTTCATTGTTATCAATTCCTTCAGGTTCTTGAGGTTCAGCGTCCTGAACTTCACCTGGTACATTAATTATTTCCGCGGCCATGTCTGGTTTTTCGGTAATTCCCTGAACCTCGGTCTGTTTTGCACCTTTAGACTTTCGAGGATTTTTATCTTTGGAACCTAACGGTCTACCTCGTTTCAAACGTGGTTTAGACTCTGTAGCAACTTGTCTATTGTGTTCCTTTTGAACATCAATACGTACTGGTGCATTGCAAGCTGGTATGTACGATTTTGTTACTCTCTTTGGGTCAGCAAAGGAATCTGGCAATTGATTAGCTAGCTGTTGTAAATGTATAATCTTTTGAACCTCTGCATCACATGCTAGAGTTCGAGGATCTTGCCAATTTAAGGATGTTTGATTCCATGTTAATTCTTTGACCAGCTTGCCGGTCTCACCACCTATAGTAGGGAATTCGGACTCAACGAATTGACAGTCCGCGTATCTGGCCTTAAATTGATCCCCTGTCAATGGCTCAAGATACTTTATTATGGTGGGAGACTCATATCCCACATATATCCCCATCCTCCTTTGAGGTCCCATCTTAGTTCTCTGTGGTGGAGCAACGGGTGTATAAACGGCACAACCAAATGTTTTAAGATGGGATAAGTCTGGCTCTTGACCCGATAATAGTTGGGATGGTGAATATATGTGTTCACTAGATGGCCTGATGCGTATGAGTTCTGCTGCATGTAAGACCGCGTGTCCCCAAGCCGACACAGGAAGCTTCGATCTCATTAACAATGGTCGAGCTATTAATTGTATACGTTAATGAAGGATTCAGCTAATCCGTTTTGTGTATGGACATGTGCCACAGGATGTTCCACACTCACCCCCATGGACATACAGTAATCATTAAACGCTTGGGATGTAAATTCACCAGCATTATCTAGACGTATAGTCTTTAGTGGAAAGTCTGGAAAATGTGCTCTTAATCTTATGATTTGAGCCAACAGCCTAGCAAATGCTAGGTTCCTTGTGGATAACAAGCATAAGTGAGACCATCTGGTTGATGCATCGATCATAACCATGAAATATCTAAACGACCCACAAGGTGGGTGTATTGGTCCACATATGTCTCTTTGTATCCTTTCCAGAAAATGCAAAGTCTCTTTTGTGACTTTTACTGGTGATGGTCTTGTAATGAGTTTCCCTTGTGCACATGCTACACAAGTGAGATTTTTAGGAAAAACTCTTTTCTCTTTAAGGTTGTGCCCATTTGAACTCTTAATTACTTTACGCATCATGTTCGAACCCGGGTGTCCTAACCGGTCATGCCATAGAGTGAATTGTTCAGTGAACATTTTGTGCTTAGCCATGTTAGCTTCTATCATGTTTATCTTAGCATGGTATAAACCAGTGGCTAGTGCGGGTATGGTCTCTAGGACCTTCTTTTGGCCATTTACATTTTCAGTAATGTATAGGAATTCTTTAGTTCCTTCACCCTTGGTTTCAACATGATAACCATTTAATCTTATATCTTTAAAGCTCAATAAGTTTCTCTTAGAGCTGGGTAAGTATAGGACATCACTTAGTTCAATATGTGTGCCGTTAGGCAACAAAATGTGAGCCTGGCCGTAGCCTTCTATCATGTTGGCTATACCCGCAATTGTACTAACATTTGCACTTTTCATTTTAAGATCTATGAAATATCTTTTGTCTCTTAGTATAGTGTGGCTGGATCCACTGTCCACTACTAGTTCACTCATGTCCTTGGCCATTTCTATAAAATAGGACATAATTTTGTATTTTAATGAGACAATTATAAAAACCATTGCATTTAAAATAAAATAATCATCCAATACAATAAAAGAAAATAAAGCATAAAAGCATTGAAATTAAACCGCATTAAAACAAAAATCAATAGTCATCTTGAAGGCAATCGGAAGTCTCTAGCAAGTCGTCATTCTCATGATCGAAGTCTCCTTCATCATCGATGTACGCATAGTTGGCTTCCGGATTTTTCTTTAGAACTTCTTGGTATGCATCAATGAGGTGTTTGGGAGTTCTACAAGTCTTGGACCAGTGGTTTGACATACCACATCTGTGGCAGACCGATTTGACCTTGGTACGTGGTTTAAAGGACGTATGGCCCTTACCACCACGTCCGCGGCCTCCTCGGCCGGCCTGTCCGCCACGGCCACTACGTCCTCTGCCACCACGGCCTTGGCCGTAGTGTCTTTCTATGTGGACATAGTTGGTCTCATGGGGCATTTTGGGCTCCTTAGGCTCCATTGTAGTTTTCTTTCCCAAATCAACCTTATTTGCTTCCGGTAATGGGGCTGTACCGGGAGGTCTCATAGCACTGTTCATCAGCAGCAACTCATCATTCTGCTCAGCTAGCAGTAAACATTCAATGAGTGCCCCATAATCGGCAAAGCCTTGGTGCCGATACTGTTGCTGAAGAACTCTATTGTTAGGGCTGAAAGTAGACAAGGTCTTTTCTATCAGTTCCCTCTCAGTCACCTCTTTTCCACATAACCTAAGGAGTGAGACAATCCTAAAAAGCTCAGAGTTATACTCCTCCACGGATTTGTAATCCTGGATCCTTAGGTTCTTCCAATCAAACTCGGCCTTTGGAAGGAGCACCGTCTTTTGGTGCCCGTAACGGCGTTTAAGTTGTGTCCAAAGGGCGAGTGGATTGTCTATAAAGAGGTACTGACTCTTGAGACTCTCTGCAATGTGATGGTGCATATGTTGGAGACACTTATTCTTTTTCTTATCAGTGCTCTCAACTTCCTCATCAATGCAACCAGCTAGGCCATTGGACCTTAGGTGGATTTCGGTGTCTTTGACCCATTCCAAGTAGTTCTTTCCAGAAGCTTGCAAGATGGGATAGTCAAGGCTTTTGAGGTTTGCCATCTGCATATAATATAGACAACCGATAGTTAGCAAGCGATATTTGAGACCGAATCATGCAACAAACATTTATTCAGGTCATGCGGTATTTGAGACCGAAACATGCCTTGGGCCATGCGGTATTTGAGACCGAAACATGTCCTTGCCCATTATAGATTTCGTATGGTTTAAATTCATGCATGCAAAGACAACAAAATCAAATATGTATGCATGCAATAATTTCCTTATTTCTAGATAGGATTTCCTTTTTTTTCTTAAATTTCCTTTTAGTCTAGGATTTAGTAAATTTGTTTTAAGAGTTTTAGATGATTAGGAACTTGTCCTAACCAATATTTAATTTCCGATTTCATGTTTTAATTTTATAGAAACTTAACAAAAGTTTTTAATTTAATCGGATATACTCTTAGAATATTAAAGTTAATTTTATTAATTTTAGGATAATGATTAAAGGGTTATAGAAGTTATCCTAATAATCCTAGAACAAGTTTCATGCTCGATTTTTATGTTTTCATGGCCGAAAATTTGCAGGAAATTTATGTTCAAATTTATGCTTAAGGAATCCTAAGAATTAGTTCATGCAGCCGATTTTTCTAACATCCTATACATGATCCAATTTTTAGTTATGATGCATGAATGATCCAAGTTTTAAATCCTAGAACAGTTTAGCAATATTCGATTTTAACAAGTTCATGTTCTAGGCTCTTATGCAACAAACAATCCAAACAACCAAATTCGATTTCATGTTTGACAAAGTTTGGTGCAATTTACAAACAACCTAACAGCCCTATGCAATCCGATTTTAAGATTTACATGGATATAACTTTAAGGTTTGTTTGTTTATGTACTTGGATATGTTAGGGTTTAATAGTTTGTTAATGTTCATGTTCGATATTAGGGTTCTAAGAGGGTTCGGCCATATTTTTACCTTTCACCGGTTTGGATCTGACTGGATATGGACCGGGAGCTAACAGACCTCGGTTTTTAACTCTCTCTCGTTCACGGACCACGAACAGAACCACGAACCAGATCTCGGACAGAACCACGAACCAGATCTCGGACAGAACCACGTACTGGATCACGTACAGCGTCCGCGGACAGAACAACGAACAGATTCCGCGGATGATGAACAGCTTCCCACGAACAGCTTCCCACGAACAGCTTCGTACTTCTCTCGTCCGGTATCACGAACCACGGACAGACGAACTCACCCCCGAACACGGACCAAGATCCTCGATCAAGCTGTCGATAGAAGCTTGATCACGAGCTTAAGGTATGCTCGTGAACAAGGAGATCTTCGAACAGAAAAGGTTTGATCTCGGATGGGAGCAAGAAAGAAAGATGGTTTAGGGTTTGTGGAAGAGAGAAGAAGATCTGCGGCTGCCTTAGGGTTTTAGGGTTTAGGAAGCGGCGGCTGCTTTAGGGTTTAGGGTTAGAGACTATCGTGCTGATAACGTGTTGTAAACTAGAGAATTTAGGAAGTGAAATCTCTTAGTCTTATTGATTAATGTCGAGCATACAAGTATATATAATAGGAGTACAAGGGCTAAAGCCCATAAAACAATCGAGTACATAAGATAGGCCATGGGCCGCGAAGCAATGGCCATGGGCCGTAAAGCTATGGCCGATAGGCCGTACATGTGCGAACAGTAAATGGGCCATAAGGCCATGTCCTAACGGACTGTAAGCGGGCCGGTCTATGGAGTCCACAGGTGTTTTACAAAAAAAAAAAAAAAGATTATTAATTCCAAATGATAAATGCCCCAACGACTATTCTATTAAACTTTACCTAAATATTTTATCAAATAACCCCTAAATTTTGATCCGTAAATAATACAAATAAATAATATCGGAAGAAATTAGCCGTCTTAAACTAATCAGTTCACAAATTACAGTTTAAGAAATAAAACAGAATATGCATTCATGTACGTTGTTAGCGGAGGTATCAAAATGCGTCAAAACTCATGAGTTTACCATTGAGTTGTAATCAAATCATCCGAGTTTACAATAGTTTACGATGTCTGAATCCGAGTGTTCAATTCGTATGTCTTGACTATACCAAATCTAGCATTTTACTATGTTTTTCATTTTAAAGAGTAAGAAATGTGAATAATTCATAAATAGAAATAATACAAACCCAATCGATATCACTAAGTATATACTAACTTCCTAACCACGTTTAGCTTAAACCAAAAAATAGCTTCACAAAACCAAACGAATGGCTCTTTCTGAAATCTTCATCAAACCGGATCTTAACAAGAACCTATTGTGATCACAGAACAACATCTACAAGTCTTTATAAGCCTTTGTTATCACTGTTTATTTATTAAGTAACGTTTTACACTATTGACCAATGACCACAAAGGCTATATAATTGCATCACTCTTTTTCCACAAACGTTAGCGACTATTAGTCAAACAGGTCATGTCACGTAATTTATCATTTTTGTTTTTCGCTTTCATGTTATGTAAAATTCCTTTTTGACTTGTCTCTTCCACTTGATGGCGTGCAATTTCTTGAGGCCGATAGTAAATTAACCCGTACCTGGTGGCGCGGTGTGGTAATAGGACTTAGGCTGTAAATTCACATATGCATGATGTTTCATTCTCGTAGCGGCACACTCTTGCAAACAAATTTTTCACCCTTGAGAGTAGTCACCGTCTAGCCCTAATTTTTAACTAGTATGTGTGCGACTCAGTCACTGACTGCTAAAAAAAGAAAAGTTAACTAACATATTGATTGAGTTCGTGCAAAAATGTTCTTTAATTATATTATGGATAAATGTTTAATACTGAGTTGATAAGATGACAACTATAACTAGTTGAAGTTTTGCCGTCTTCAATGAAAACACACCGTCTCTATATATCCTCCATGTCTTCGGTTGTGGGAAACGTAAATATAATTAATAATTACAGTCATAGTGCAATTTTAATGGTGTTTGGCTCGATGTATGAGTTCGATTGATAAAGTAACCCGCAAATGTGATTGGGATATTTGCTTGAGAGCTAATATCCTAGACCACCTATACAGAGCATATGGCAGTTGATATATACATATAAACAAAACTTTTATTTATTGAGGAGTAGCGCTAATTACATTAGCCTCAAACATCCTAAAGTTACAGTTTCATAAAGCAGACTATGAAGTGTGATGTTAACATGTATCAACAACCACACTCATACGCTAGAGGGTTTTGTTTCGAATCTAGTAGTAAGGAGAGAAAGGGATGGTCTGGAAGGGGCAAACGCCAACTTGCGGGATGTTGCAAACGTTAGGCAAGTGCTTAGCTGTCTGATAAATTTTCCTAGCTTGGAATGGTCCGTGCTGTCCCTGAAGTCTAACCGACTGGGCCGCTTGTCTCAAGGTGGGGCAAACGCAAACTGGGTCTTCCTGGCGAAGCTCGTTGCAGCACTGCTGGAGTATCTGCTGGGGTCTTTGTGGGTTCTCCATGTCGTCTTCCAAACCGTACTCGTCACCACCACGGCCTTGCCTCATTTGGCTGCGCATCAATTGCTGGCAAGCTCTTAGGTGCTGTGATTGCTGGAACTCCCTCTGGCATCTCTGGCTTGGACCCATGGGGTTGGTGGCGTCTTCATCGAACTCAACGACGGTGCGGTAGATGGAAGCGTTAGTGAGGAGGAAGCAGAGGGCGAGAGTTGCGCCAACGAGGAAGAGCTTGTTTGCCATTTGCTATTTGTGTATGGTTTCTTGTTTTGGTTTGAGTGAGGAGTGTAGTGAAAGGTTGGTTTGTATTTATAGGTGAGAAAGTAGATTTGCATGGCAATCACGTGTAAGAATGCATGTATGTGCGAGAGAGTGAAGCGCTTAGGTTGTTGTCGGGATTAGGTGTTGGAAGACGGTGACAAGTGACGAACAACACCAGCCCTCCGCTTCTGCATGCTATATGTATCTGTAGCTCATGTTCTGACATGACATCTTATGAGCGATATATAGAACAAGCAGGGTTAAAAAAAAAAAAAGCCTTGTGTTGTAATTTGATTCCATTATAGTAAGATGATAAAGTCAATCTTTTGGTATGGTAATGGTATATTATTAGAACTGGAATTAGTAGAATTACGTTTTAGCTAGGTACTTAATTCATCTGAAATGTAGATATTAAAAAAAAAAAGATTTCACACAACCCATTGAATAATGTTAATAAATTAATTAGATATATATTAGGGATCAAGCACTCTAATATCACAGGCTAGATAATATGAAAAAGTGGCAAAAATTACTTCAAACGAACTGAATATTGTAATTCTAGCATATATTTATGAAATTTTACTAAAAGTGTGTGGATTCCATTGATGTGATTTATATCATAGTGTATTTAATTTGTAAACATGCGAATGTCTAGATGAAAGTATTCGGGGCATGATGTCAATTCGAATTCTTTAATGAACTTCTATTTGATGCCACGTTTTACGTCAATTAGCTCACTCGGTGAACGTGCAATCGACCGAAGATGAACCAGACTTCAACCCGGATTATCCCTTATAACAAAAAAGTAAACATGTTACATGCGATTGTCTTCAATAAATTAATGATCTTAAACCAATTTCCAAATATTAATCAAAATTTTAATGATTGAATCTGAAAACTCTATTTATCGTATATATAGCCGTTTATGGTATGTCATCATTCATAGAAAAAAATAGTACTATGCTATTCTCATATGTACTTTTCAATCTCAGTTAAAAGATTGTACCTGATTTCTTGTATGCAATGTTTGTTTTTTTTTTTTAAGTTACATAGTTTGCATGATCCGTTTTACAAAAAAAGGAAATGAAAATGATACACCACTTCTAGACGATGCTTTAGGCACCCATCAATAATTCTTTAACATAGGTATACCATTCGCTAAATAAGCGAAATATCAAACTGACAAATAATTAATTAATTCCGTGTTCTCGAATTAGCATTTAAGGTATTAGTTACAATTACGTTTTGAATCCACGCTACGCTACGCATGGATTTAGTTGATATATTTTGATGAAAATTATATATAATTGATGACGCTAATAAAATATTATTTTATAAAAAAAATTTGAATTAGTATTAAAGAAAAAAATTAAATTTTAGATACACATTTTTAAAAAATATAAAAAATCAGTTGTGTTATAAAATCAAATCTGATAAAAAAATCATGAATTTAACTCGACGTCGAGGTGAGGCGAATCAAACTGATGACCTCACATATCCTAAACAATTTTTTTGACCACCAGAAAAACGGAACAATTTTATCATTATGAATTTAACTTGTTTTTATATTTAATTGATCGTTATGACCTATGTTTTCGTGTTTTTTATTCCATGTTTTCTTATTTTTCATATTCTTTTTTGTCATTTTCATTGTCAAATTTTGTAGTAATTGTCATCGTTACTTTTATCGTCTAATTCTTTGTTATACTCTTTTTATTCTTCTTCCTCGTCAACTTCCTCACATTCTTCCACTGAAAAATATTTTTTTTAGACTACCACACAACTTGTTAACCCATCAAACTCCAAGAACAAAATCATTTTTTTCTCATAAAAATAAAAAATAAGATAAAAATAAAAAATTAATAAAAGAATATCAACTCATCTATAAAATCATATACAAAAATATATTTTACAGCTCATAAGAAATAAAAAACACAAACGTAGATAAATAAGATAATTTATATATTACATCAATATTTATAATATTTTAAAATTTTAAAAGGTTTCGAAATATAAAATTTGAACTTTTTAAAAAGTTTCAATATTATAATATTTTAAACTTTTAAAATTTAAAAATTATAATATTTTAAAACTTTTTAAAAGCTAAAAACTTTTAAAAGTTTCAATATTTATAATATTTAAACTTTTAAAAATTTGAAATATTATAATATATTTTTTTAAACTTTTTAAAGTTTTAGTTTGATCAAATAAAAAACTGGATCAAACCGAATAAAACTATTAAACTGAGACGCCTAATAAATCAAGTTTTCCTGCTTATTCATTGTTAAAAACATATTAATCTTATTTATAATAGTTCTGAACCATTGTCTACAAATTTTCTAGCCGATGTGGGATATTGTACATAGTTCTTTTATTTCCATAAATTTAAATTTTTTTTTTCTAAAAAATTATGAAAATTAAAAAAAAATGTTAATGAATAACATGTCAAATCATGATAGGTTATTTAAAATAATTTTTAATATAGAAAATTTTTGAAATTGTATAAAATATTAATAAGTGATATATCCTACTTTTTATTAGTATAGATTTAACACATTATATCTCTCAATAAAAGTCTGTCTAGATAGACATATATAGCTCTATCGATATTTCTCGTTCATTAAACTAATGCTTTTTATTTGACTTTGGAAATAAATTCATTGTTTTTATTTAATTGTCATCGCTTCAGAGAAGAGCAAAAGTAACAAACCAAAAACATAAACAAACCTCACATTTATTACGGAGTAGTGCTAATTACATTAGCCTGAAACATCCTAATGCTTACATTTTTCATAAAAAGACACGATGATGTGTGGTGTTAGCATGTACCAACAACCACACGATCATACGCTCGAAGGTTTTGTTTGGAACTTAGTAGTAAGAAGGGCCGGAAGGGATCTGGAAGGGACAAACATCAACTTGCGGGATGTTGCAAACGTTAGGCAAGTGCTTGGCTGTCTGGTAAATTTGCCTAGCTTGGCTTTGTCTCTGCTGTCCCTGTCCCTGACCCTGGATGCTAACCGATCTGGCCGCTTGCTGCAAGGTGGGGCAAACGCAAACTGGGTCTTCCTGGCGAAGCTCGTTGCAGCACTGCTGGAGTAGCTGCTGGGGTCTTCGTGAGGTCTCCATGTCTTCTTCCCAATCGTACTCGTCGCCACCACGGCCTTGCCTCGCTTGCCTGCGCATAAATTGCTGGCAAGCTCTTAGGTGCTGTGATTGCTGGAACTCCCTCTGACATCTCTGTCTTGGGCCCATGGGGTTGGTGGCGTCTTCATCGAACTCGACGACAGTGCGGTAGATGGAAGCGTTAGTGAGGAGGAAGCAGAGGGCGAGAGTTGCGCCAACGAGGAAAAGCTTGTTTGCCATTTCTTGCTAGTTGTGTATGTGTTTTTCTTGTTGTTGGTTTGAGTGAAGAGTGAAGTGGAGAGGTACGGTGGTCGGTATTTATAGATGAGAAAGGAGATTTGCATGGCGATCACGTGTAAGAACGCATGCACATGTTAGTTGGTGTGCGAGAGAGCTAGAGAGAAGCTATATAAGATAGTTGTCGTGATTAGGTACGTGTTGGAAACTCAAATACGGAGGGGTGACAAGTTTCCGCGTCTACAAGTAGTGCGACCATGCATATGTATGATGTGTAACTCATGTTCTGACATGGCAATCATCTTGAAATGAAGGTTAAAACTGTTAAATCAAACCCTTTCTTAATTCCGTTCGAGTGGGATGAGAGTCAGTAATGAAATTATGAAAATGTTGGTGGTAGTCACGGTGTCCATTGGTATCATGCTGAAATTAAAACGATGCTTCAATTCGACAGCAAACAAAAAACTACTGTAAACCAAACCGAAACCTACCACATCGTAACCGAATCAAAGCTTTGTTTGGTTCAAATTGACAAAATAAAGAATTTCGAAACCGAAAATTGAAATTCCAAAGATTTCTAAACCGGTCCGGTTAAACCGTATTGTCAATCCATGAATGAAGTAAACAAATTATACTAAATAAAATATCTGAGAAGATCAGATTTATTAAACTTTAAAAAAATTATTCTGTCGTGACAAAATATCTATTCCTCTTTCCTAATTTTTCTCGCCACCGAAGTTGCAGACTCTATCCGAGAATTTAGGGTTTTTGTTCGTTCTCTCTTCTCCGATCATCAGATCCACGAAACTCTACTTTTCGGATCAGGTAAATGTTGTCCTTATTCACCAAACTCTTGCTCAAATCTTTTGATTTTTTGGTAATTTCGAGGTGAAGTTTGTTTTTTTTCATTGCTCGGATCCGTAATTGTGGAATCTGTGTGATTGATTTTGTTTTCCGTTCATCAGATGGTTTTATCATTTGCTATTCGAATCGCATGATGAGTTTGATAAAGTGGTGGATCTTGCTTTTTGATCTCTTGTGACAAAATTAAAATTGGTGGATTGATGTTTTTTTTTTGCTTTACATCATATCCTGTAATTGAGCTGGATCATATTAACTAGGTTACTGGTATTAGGATAAAGAATATATTGGATGATGCAACATGGTTTTTGATCATTTCGATTCTTCTTTTGCGGATGATGATGAATGAATCTGGAGTTGGTGATTGTAGTGTCTCTTTTGGTTTATGTATAATTTAATCTCTGCAAGGCTCGTACTAGAATTGTGTGTTTTGTTGTTTGTTATCGTGTTATGTGTATCTTCTGTTTGTGTTTACTGTGTTTTCTTAAGCTATTTTAACTGTTATCTAAGATCTTTTGTGGTTACATAGATTGTGGTTTTTTAACACTTTCATCTTCTATTGTTTGTTAATCCTCCTGAGTGTGTGTTAAATTTGTATGTGATGATGGTCTTCTCTTGTTCAGGTCTCAGCTTCTCGTTTTCCCCCCTCAGATCAACAAAGTTTCATGTCTGAACTTGATTCCCAGGTCCCTACTGCCTTTGGTAAGTTTCAATCCTTTTAGACTTATTTTCAGATGTTTGCTACGAGTTTTTGATATTTGGAACATGGGATTTTTGTAAAATTGTTTCTCAAGTCTTGGATTCTTCTGGTTGTGTTTATGGAGCTAATCAGTTTCTTTTTTTGCTTGTCTGCAGATCCGTTTGCTGATGCGAATGTTGAGGACTCGGGTGCAGGAACAAAAGAGTACGTTCACATTCGTGTCCAGCAGCGGAATGGTAGGAAAAGCTTGACAACGGTCCAGGGGCTGAAGAAAGAGTACAGTTACACCAAGATACTCAAGGACCTCAAGAAGGAATTTTGTTGCAACGGAACTGTGGTTCAAGACTCTGAACTGGGACAGGTACGTGCTTTTAAAACACCATGGTACATCCATGTGGGTATTATTACTACTGTCTTGCTAGTCCATTAGAATAATAATTCAATAAAGGGTTGAAGACTAATTGGAAAGCAGCTTAGCCGAAGGCTTAATTATATGTGCCGTCTCTAGCTATTCTCCAGTACTTATGGCTACGTGTTGCAAATGTGTAGGTTATTCAGCTTCAAGGTGATCAGAGAAAGAACGTCTCCACGTTCCTAGTCCAGGTAAACATCACTCTCTTTCTTTTACCAACTGGCTAACAAGAATATTTGTTGCTTGATTTTGTTTAACATACTCTTGATGGAACAGGCTGGTCTTGTGAAGAAAGACAACATCAAGATTCATGGTTTCTGAGCTGCTTCTATTGCATTGTCCCTAGGCTGCTGCGTTTACTTTTCTAAGCGGATCATTACCGTTATCGTGCTGTTCAGAAACGTTTCTTCACCTTCCTGTTACTGTTTTTTCTTTTCGTTTTAGATTTGGTATGATACGAAGAGACTATCATCGTTTTCTTTCTCATGCTACCTCTGTAATATGATGAGTTTGTTAAGAATTCTCTATTAACGTTTGTCCCTTCTCTCTATATACTATGTCTTACCAAGATGGATCTCAACAGTTTCACTATTATTCTGTCTTAAGTATACTGTTGTGCAAACCTGAATTTGGATCTGGAAGACACAGTTCTGTAAAACTTGAAACTGAAGAGTCAAATTTGACAAAAAAATGTCAATTAAGTTGACTTTGTAATTAAACCGGGTTGTCGAGAGACTCCGAAAGACTCAGAAGGTCTGTAAGTCGAGGAAATTACGAAGTAACCGCTTTGTCTTCTCTATCGATTCGAGAGTCCAAGCGAAGCCGAGCTCTGCAATTATCGAGCACGACGATTTAGGTTAAACTACCGAATAGAGAAGACAATATCTACAGTATTTGGAAAACGCAGTTAGGTTAGACTGTGGACTAATTTAATCTGAATCGATCCTCTTTCAATTTTGTTATTCAATTTTCTCAACAGTTTCCTCAAAGTCTTTTTTTTTTTTTTTTTTGTTTCTTCGGTTATTTTTGGATCGCAGGGGTAAGAGATGGAGGAGTTGTTCGCTCTGATAGTCTCGATGATTCTCATAGCGGCGGTGATTCCTTTGTTCTTCTGGAAACGTCGTATAGATGCTCGATCACGGGACCAAGTTGCAGAACCGCCACAGGTAATTTTTTTTTCAATTTTGGATTGGAATTTTTTTTGAGTCCATGAAATGATATGGCAATCTCTCGTGAAATTGAAGGTCCAGCCGCGTGAAAACGTGGCCCGTGCTACCGGTGGACGTAGGATGCGTCGGAGACCTGCAGCTTCTGGTGCTAGCTCTTCTACATCTAATGTTCAAGGTTTTTTTTTTTTTTACTGCTCTTGTTTCTCTCTTCCAAACCGTGTTGTATTTTTTAGCTGCATCATCAACTGGATGATAAGGTTCCAAATTTGGATGATTTGAGTTTTCGATTAATATGAAGTTTCTGCTACTTTTTAGCTGGAGGTAATCTTCATGTAAATTGGTGAGAGATTACTATTAGATAGTGAGCAGTGGAAACCAGTTATTCAAGGATTAGTCAAGTAGTTTTTAGTTTCATTTTTTTAAGATTAGAAGGGGTCTTGGAAAGAAATGAACTACTTGACTTGGAATAATTTATTTGGGTTTTATATGTGAAACAGAAAACATTAGTGGGAGTGAAGGTGAAGATGAAGATGAAGATGAAGCCGGTGGATCTCAAGCCAGAGCATCAAAGAAGAAAGAGAAGAAGCGACAAGAGCGTGAAGCTCAAAGACAGGTGACTCAAATTCTATGTCGCCCATTAATTCTTTAAATTATTCTTTTAGAAATGTTGGCGGGATAAAGGATGAGAAATTTCTAGGAATATTGGTTCGGACCTCAGAATAGTTCATTTCTTTTTGGTTCCTGATCAAGTTCTGTTCTTATCGTCGGCTATAGGCTGAAGAAGCTACACGCGAGTCAAAAAATACAAAACAAGATCGGTATGCAGAAATGCGGAGGAAGAAGGACGAAGAGCGCGAGGCAGAGGAGCGGAAGTTGGTGAGTCAGTTAATTTATCTCATATCTGTTTAAGGTTCCTGCTTTTTGAAATGCTGTGGTTGGCTAATTGTGACATTGTTGTCTAGGAAGAAGAAGAAAAAGCGCGACAAGCCAAGGAAGAAGAGGCAGCTGCTTTGGAGTTTGACAAATGGAAAGGGGAATTCTCAGTTGATGCTGAAGGTACAACAGAGGAAGCGCAGGGTGAAAATCAAGACTTGCTTTCAGAATTTGTTGAATACATAAAGGTATCTTTAGTAATCAATCCTTAACCAAACACTTTCCCATCTGTCTTAAACAAACACTTTCCCGTCTGTCACTCTAATTGTCATTCTGTGAATAGAAACAAATTAACAATAAGGTATAAATACAGATTTTGTCTCATCCAATATCAGTGTGCTGGCATGTTGAGCCTTATCTTTTCTGTGTGATGTAATTGCAGAAACAGAAATGTGTTCCACTTGAAGATCTTGCTGCAGAATTTCATTTACGAACTCAGGTATCATCTGGCTACTTATTCTATGTGGAAGATGAATACCTAGCGTCATGGTTCTCAAGACTGATTCGACTGTTTGTTTTTATAGGAATGTATCAACAGGATCGCTTCTTTGGAGAGCATTGGTAATTCTTTCTCCATAAAAAATAGCATTGGTCTCATCCGGCAGTTTAAGTTTATAATAGCATTAGTCTATGTTTATAATAAAACGGAAACAATATGAATAGACAGAGGAGACACTGATGTGAATACGTAATGATACTCTTACGAACCTGAACCCCTTCTCTTTTCATTCAGGGCGGCTCTCGGGAGTCATGGATGATAGAGGGAAATACATTTACATATCAATGGAGGAGATGAATGCGGTGGCAGATTACATCAAACGTCAAGGAAGAGTTAGTATCTCACATCTAGCAAGCAAGTCGAACCAGTTTATCGACTTGGAGCCCAAAGTACAACACCAGCTCACTGAAGAAATTAGCGGCATGGAAGAGATATCGGTTTCTTAGTTGTGTTTGTCGGGTAAAATAGTTTGTCAAAAACAATGAGTTTTTAAAAAGCCTTTGGGACTCACTGCAACTTACTGGTGTTTGGTAATATACCTTGTTCTGATTTTACTAGTTTGAGATCCTTATACAGTACATGAGAAAATTAATATCTTATATATCACGATGGGAAATACTTGACTTATGTAGCTGTTAGCATATTCGGAGCCACTATTGAATTGAGTAACTTATTTTCTATATGTAAGCTGTTTTGTCCTCAACTAACAATGTACCTAGATTCCGAGAACAATGTTTGCCAGTTTCTGTGCTTACAAGGTGTCACAAAAGTTCTCGTCTCAGATCATGGCTACCTTCTCTATGGGATTTTTTTTTTAATTTATCTAGTTTCGTAACGAAGTTGTGTACTTTTGAGTTATCGGAAAATGCGGTTTGCCAAACTGATAAATACAGTAATCTTCGTTTCACAATCACCAATATCTTACTACAATCCATCTTTTGGAAACAAAAAAGTTTGTTCATGTATTAATTCCAGTGGCTATGATATTCTTTTTTTCTTTTCTGTAAAATATAGATTTAAAATGTGACAAAATTAAGGAACAAATTTTACGTTATTAAATTTTGTGTATAATCTCTGTTTCTCCGGAGAAAGAGGGAAAAACTAGAGGAAGAGAAACCGTTATGCTCTGCTTCCCTTTATTCGCTTAAGCTTTTTTGAACATGTCTCTTCTTTCTTCTTTCTTCTTCTCTGTTTTCTCTTTCTTGCCGTCCTAAGAAAAAACTTGGGAAACACGGTAGTAGATATGAAGAAGATACGTTGTTACATCCATCTAAACCTCCTTTTCCTTCTAATACCTATAATCAACCTTCAGTTTCCGATGTTATCATTAGCTCAAGACTACGATGATCCAAAGAAAGATGACACTCCACCGCCAGGCCTTCTCCGTTGCAACGGAGTTTACATGTCTTACACTACCGGCAACCGCGAAAAGTTATATCCTCGCACAGCAAACGTCACGGCTCAAGCCTGGTCGTTTAAATCAACGGCCATGATCGTCAACACCGGTATCGAAGAGGTCAAAGGTTGGCAAATGTTCGTAGGGTTTCACCACAGAGAGATCATCGTTTCAGCGACCGGAGCTGTCTCATCTGACGGTGACTTCCCTGTCGATGCAAGCAATGGGACGACGTTTATCGGGTCTCCGAATACGGATCTAAAGACCTCGATCCTGACAGCTGGTGATGACACTCAAATCTCCACCGATATCGAGATAACCGGAACGGTTTTTGGCGGTAAAGGTACGGCTACGCCAATGCCTAAAACGATCAAGCTCGTAAACGATGGATGGCAATGCCCTGCTGCTACTTCTAAAGGTAACGAACCAACGTAACCTAATTCATGAAAAAATTTCCTTAGTTTTCGTGTTCTGTAAGAAACATTTTTGTGTAATGACCTGTTTTCGATTATTTCGGTATGTTTTCATCAACAGGTGGTACAATGCAAGTTTGCTGCAAGAGGAACCCAAAGTTTAAATCTAAAGAAAAGGTGAAAACCAAGTTCATGCCTAGACAACACGGTGACCTGAACATAATCTATGACGTTCTTCAAGCCTATAAAAGCAACTACATGGCGCAGGTGGGTAGCTGGATCCATCACTTGTATCGATATAAATACTATTTATTATATACATAAAAGAACCGAAGTTGATTTGTTTTTTGGAACAGGTGAGTATTGAAAACAATAGCCCGCTGGGACGGTTAGACCATTGGAACTTAACATGGGAGTGGATGCGAGGCGAATTCATCTACTCATTGCGTGGAGCCCATGCGGCTGAGAAGAGTCCGGGCGAATGCTTAAGCAGCAAGGCAGGACAGTTTTACGGGGATCTTGATTTCTCTCAGGTTGCTAATTGCCAGAAGAAACCAATTCTCAAAGATTTACCAGCTGACCGTAAAGAAGATAAGGACATCGGGAAGTTACCATTCTGTTGCAAGAACGGCACTCTTTTGCCCGTTCACATGGATCCTTCTAAATCCAAAGCCATTTTCCAATTACAGGTTCGCCCGGATACGAACCATTCATAGTGTTTAGTGACTTTTATTAAGGTGATATAAACCGGTTTTGATGTTTGGTTTAGGTGTACAAAGTGCCACCTGATCAGAACAGAACAGCATTTTTTCCTCCTCAAAACTGGAAGATTGATGGTATAGTGGACCCGCAGTACAAATGCGGACCACCTATACGAGTGGACGCCACCCCGTTCCCTGACCCGAGTGGTCTCCAAGCAACCACTTACGCTATCGCCAGCTGGCAAGTCGTCTGCAACATAACCAAGCCTAAACCAAAAGCTGCACGTTGCTGTGTCTCTTTCTCAGCCTTCTACAACGACTCAGCCATTCCTTGTAACACCTGCGCTTGCGGCTGCAAAGATATCGATACTGACACTTGCAACGCCAATGCCCGACCGCTTCTCCTACCTCCGGACACGCTCTTGGTACCTTTTGATAACCGGACTCTAAAGGCAAAAGTATGGGCAAAGCAGAAGCACATGGCTGTTCCAAAGAAGCTTCCTTGTCCTGACAACTGTGGAATCAGCTTAAACTGGCATCTTAACTCGGATTACGGTAATGGATGGTCAGCTCGAATAACAGTGTTTAACTGGGGGAAGAATGCAGTGGAGGATTGGTTTGGAGCTGTAGATTTAGGCAAAGCTGGTTTAGGGTATGAGAATGTTTACTCCTTTAATGGGTCAAGAGTACCACCTAAGAACCAGACCATTTTCTTCCAAGGACTTCCTGGTATGAACTACTTGATTGGTTTAACAAACGGGACGAATCCTGCTAGAGACCCGCAAGTTCCCGGGAAAATGCAGTCGGTTATCTCGTTTAAAAAGAAGAATTTGGGGAGTTTGAATATCCCAGGAGGAGATGGCTTCCCTAAGAAAGTTTTCTTCAATGGAGAAGAATGTGAGCTTCCTAAGTATTTCCCTAAAAAGGGTTCCGCGAAGAGATTATCCTGTATCCGATTCTTGCCTTCGATTCTCCTCGTGATCACGACATTTATTGCGATCAGTGATCGGTTTTTAAGCTGTGTGTAGATTTCTTTAGTTTAATTATGTAAGTTGATTTTTTCTCTGTTTAGCACATGTCATGATCACGGAACTTGAAGAGAATGTTTATATATGTATCTCTCTTCATTCACAGTTTTGGTTGATCCAAGAAACTTGTATCCATGATCAAAAGGAACTAATGCAGATGGCCTCGCTTATTAAAACTCTTGGCCTTTATTAGAAGATTTAATTTTACAAAAGGAATAGCATAAACATCGCAAATTATTTGGTCATCAAATTACCTCTGCTTCTTGTTTTGGATCATAAGATACACACGAGACAGAAACAACCTGCAACACTCTGCACCAAATTTCAGATATTTTGTCTTTGCATATAACAAGACATGAGCATTGTATACATAGGAACAGTCTCTTTCGTTTTCTTTCCCCCTTTTGGTAAAAATACAAAAAAAAAGAAAGAAAATTTGCATACATTTGAGGGATGCAACATTTACTTTTATGAACAGCTTACAAATTATTATATATATATTTTTTTGTATGTGTTGTGTGTGTGTTAAGAGTAAATCAAAGCTCCAAGATTCTTCCAGCTTACATACAAGAAGATCGTCAAAATCTGACAGTCGATATCCCGCCATATCTTTTTGTATCAAATAAACGAAAAAGCTTCACATGATTCTGCAGGTCTATACCCGCAGAATCATGAATGTTCGCCAATGCTATTTCTTAGCCTGCAATAAGAGAGAGGACAAACAGAAGAGAGACTTTCAGGCTAGCTTTCCTACTTGTCTGAGATATAAAGAAGCCCAGACATAATGAAAGAAACTTTAGAAATAACCTTTCTTAGATATTTCTTGTGAATTTTTATGGCTCCAGAACATGTTTTCTTGGCATCCAAGTTCCCAGTCATGTCGTTAAGTATCTACAGAGACATTAAGGAAATAGGATGAGGAATGATTCACCAAAATGTAAAGTTAAAAGAAGATGTATGTTTAACCTTAACAACATCATCGAGTCCACGAGCTTCTGTCATTAGCTTATAACTCTTGTCTTTCAAGACACTGGCCACTAGGAATACAGATATCGGCAAAGGACCTTCTGCAGTTTTTCCTCCATTCCTCATGTTTTGTCTCTCATACTTTCCACATTGCTTAATTGACTTCGTTTTACCTTTTAACCCTTCGGCTCTCTCACTCCCGCATTGATGCGCTTCATATACATCAAAAAGATCGGGGTCGTACTCGAGCGCCCACATCATCTATGGGAGAATAAGGTTTAACATTGAGATCAGTCCAAGGAAGAAGAAGACATTATACATGTAAGGTAGAGTGAGACTCAGGAATCCTTGCCTCCCAAAGGTACAAAGAGTCGCAAAATGAGAATTCTCTTCGGAATTGAACCATTAGCATCCGAATTGCAAAAAGATAGTCACCTCCGCCAAGTTTATCTGCATTTCAAGACCAGAGCTTGATTAACAGCTGAATATATGTATATACGCAAATAAATAGTAGTAGTAGCAGTAGTAGTACCTAGATGTTGGTGAAGTTTGGGGTCAACAACCTGAGTAATTGAAGACAAATGAGTAAGTTGAGCTTCAACTCCAACAGATCTCCCAGTACTACGGAAATTTCCTCGCTTTTCAATTCGAAAAAAGACAAAAAATGTTTAATACAATCTGATGTAAACAGTTTGATACCAAAACCACAAATACAGTGAATATATGTGTAAGGTAAGTAGTACCAATCGACGCATAAGCCTCTCAAAACACCAAAAGGCATCAGCTTCGTCTTCAAGAAGAATAATCATTGGGGAACAAAGATCACTCATTCCTGATCAGAGCAACATTACATCTATCAGAATTTCTCAAGTAAGACTGGCTTTCAAACAAATGATACAATAATATATATATACATCTGGTTTTACCTTGACAATACCCAACGTCATTGTCTATCCAGGCGTAAACAGACAGAATATCCCAGAGCTTTGACAAATTCTCCTTTTTCTCATAAAACACCAAGGTCCTGTCTGTACGGTTCACATCAAGACCTGAAAAATATAAAGGAACAAATTAAGCAACTGAGGAACCAAACCAGCAGATAGATATTCAGTATATTCAAGCCGGTGATAGAGGAAGCCATGATGATCAGTCACTAACCTATCTGGTGAAGTGTTAGTAGCCATTGAATAATTTTCTTATCAAGAGGTCCACGACTGGTGAGCTCTTTAAAGAAATCTGAACCATTTGAGTTTGTACCTGTGAGAACAACATGAATACTTCAAATGCCTATTACAAGCTTATGCAGAGTTTCATATTAAAATATTCCATTGAAAGGGAAAATTTCTTCACCTAAATTTATTTCCTGAAGAACAAGAGGATCATAGTTGGGTTGACCATTTTCAGTAATTACAGGAGCAGTAATAAATCTTCCACTTCCAATGACAGGAAACATTTGCTTACACTCCTCCTTCCAAGAAGCATACTGCAATCTGAAGGAAGAGAAGTAGCGATATGATTCACAAAACAAGAAAAATGGTTTATGTATAATTATAACCATGTAAAGTATGCCAAAATGTGATATATATATATATACAGACGAAATAAGGACAAGAATCTACCTTCTGCGTTGTCGGGTCTGCTCTCTTTCTTCGAATGTGCTCAATGGATTATAACAGCCAAGTAGGAATTCCCATACTTCACCTCTAATTGATGGATGGATCCCCTACAGATGATGGATTGTAAAAGGAATGATTGAGAAGAAACAAAACGAGTAAATCAGAATTGGCAAAGACGATTCCAAAACAACCAACATACCCCTCTTCTGATTCGTCTAAGAGTCTTGCCAATATCGAGAGAGCCTTCTTGGAAAAACGCAGCCTGCCATTTTCTTACACTAAGAGTTTTACCAGGCTGCACAAAACATGACCGGTCTTGTCAGCAACAACAAAGCACTTCTATATATATATATATTACCATTCTCTCCCCTATCTCTACCGATGTGGGATCTTTATCAGTCTGTTAATGTTAGGGTTCATCTAGAGAGATACACTTATTGAATCTGAGTTCCAAAATAGTGCCAATTAAAAGCGCATAACTGATAAGAAACACACGTCTTATTAACGATCTTCCCATACTGTTCTATATGTACAGCAATTTGATCTCTCAGGAGCTGTTTTAGGCCCTCAGATCTACTTTTTTTTTGTTTTTTTTTTGTTTCTAACAATGGCATTGCAACAGATATATGAGGACATAATAATAACAATGGCAAGAAGTTGGAATTTGAGGAGAGATCAAACATCTAAAGCCGGTGATGGAATCGATCTTAAGGAATCATGTACCACAGAACACGAAGAATCAATAGAATTCGATACAAAATGCAATTAACAGATATAATAATATAAGCAAAGAATAATCGAATCGGAAATCAAATATCGCATTCGTAATTACCAAATAGAGAGAGAGAGAGAGAGAGAGAGAGACACGACCTAATGAATGAGAATCTTAAAAAGAAGCAAAATCCAGAGGAGAAAGAATGGGGATCCGAAAGAAGAAGAAGAAAGACGTAAACCTTGATTTTGAATCTGGTCTTGGGGACATCGGTGCACTCAGGACGAACCTGGTAGTAAGAATCTGCTGGCTCTCCTACGCCTCCCCACATCTCTCGAACTTTTTCCCGGGCAAAAATTAACAAAAAAAGCAATAATCCTGAGAAACTTGAAAAGGAAAGATAACAAAAAGAAGGACAGGATCGGGATCCCCTTAAACCTCAAAAAAAAAAAGTTCGATCAACGATCAAATTGACGAAATTTTTATAAAAAGATTTGAGAATTTAAGGGGCGCCCCAACACCAGCCTTGAAGGTTAGTGGATTGGGAAGTCCAAAAGACAGAAAACGAACTAATTGGGTAAATAATGTTTTGGTTCGTATACTGAAGTTTCTTTCTTCTATTCCATCATTTGTTGATGACAAAGACGACGAGCAGCTCGTCTCATTATTAGCAATATTAGTTGTTGTTCGCCACAAATAACGGAGTTCCTCTCTCTCTCTATCCATCTTATTTATCTTTTTTTTTTTTAAGGCGCACACTCTTCACTTCAGTAACTTGGAGGAGTCTCTCTTCTTACCTCTTTCTTTATTCATCACTTGTATGCATAATATTTTTTATTATATTCTTAAAATTTTCTTAAACTAAAATATTGTTTTACTAATGTATAATCTCAAAAAAATATACTAATGTATGAATCTCAAAAACATTTATTGCAATTTCTCAAAATAACACTCCTCTCAACAATTTTTTGATATGGTTATTTATTATATAAAATTTAAAATATATATACTTTTTTATAAATAAAAAATTAACCAATACTACAAAAATTATTACAAATTGATTAGCTATATTCATATAAATAATAATATAGAAATTCAAACATTTTCCTAATATGAGAGAACCTATGTTTATGATCATGTTTTATAGAGGTTAAACATTGATTTAAAGATTTTTTTTAATGATCATGTAAACATAAGACTGTAGTATAGTAAAATTGAATCAAATAAAATTATCAAAAAATTTAGTAACTACGTATAAAATTATTGTATATAGAATATTCCTCATTTCAAAGTTTAAAGCAATTAAAATAATTAAAAAACATTTAAATTTTACCAAAAACATTTTTTCTTGAAAGCTAAATATATTATTTGGAGGAATGAATATAAAATTATTGGGTAGGAGTTACATTTGAGTTAAATGGAGTTAAATACCTTTAAAAGTGGGTTAATTATAAATAAATATTTTAATTTATTTTTGACTTAAAAGAAAAGGAATGCCAAGTGGCTCAATCAAAAATTAAACTTACAGTTTTTCATTGTTTTGTTGATATAAACTCAACACTCACATAAAATTCCAAATTGAAAATATTACTTTTGAAGTGACAAACTAAATTAGTTTTTTTTTTAGTTATATGAACTTCAATTTAAAGATTTTAAAAAACCCCAAGAATACCTTCAATCCTTTTGTTTTTCACACATCAATATAATTTATAGTTCTAGATTTCATACTAATGGTTTCATCTTTAGAGGATTTAATTAGTTGAATGATATTTTAAAATAATGACTTATAAGATGCTAATCTAAAATAGATAATGAAGATAAACCTTTTAAAATAGATTTTCAAATAAACTTGATTTTTTGTTAAAACCAACATATGTGAATTTAAATTTAGCTATGGAAATTTTAAAAATAAATATGAATAGATTAGAAAGGCAAGAAATATAAAAGAAATATTTTATTTTTATATAAATAAAATAAAAATTGAAAACAATGTTAAATTGTTAATTATATATAATAATTTCTAAATTAAAATATAGAATCAAACTCTTACAACACATATTATATATAACAACATTTGATATTGGTGAGAGAGGAGGAGAGAATGATTACTTATAAGATGATAATCCAAATTAGATAATGAAGATGAATCTTTAAATATAAAAACAATGTAATATATATATACATATATATCATGTAGTCTCTAAAATTAAAATTTAGCATTAAAAATTTACAATGATATTTCATTTGGTTTTTTGTAACCCATACAACAAAAATAAGAAACTGAAAACTAAAAATGATTTGAGATATTGTGGAAAAGAATGAGAGAAGTGGAAGAGAATGTGAGAATGTGAAAATGAGAAAGTAAAAAATGCCAATATGAGAAAATGAGGCAATGCTTATTTATATGATAAGAATTGATGGAAGTTACATTTAGAATTATTGGAGTTACAAATATTATTTATTGTGTTTGAATAAAATTGAGTGGTGGTATATGATTAATGCATAATTTATTTTATTTTCAGTTATAATTTTATTTTAATGTATGAATTAAATGTATTGTGTTAATTGAGTCTTAAATATTATTTAAAGCAATTAAACAATTAGAAATCAAATAAAAAAATAAAAAAAATTAAAAAGTATTAAATAAAAATCAACCAATAAGGAGAGACCAAAACCTTACTTTTATATATATGATTTATTTTATTTTCAGTTATAATTTTATTTTAGTGTATGAATTAAATGTATTGTGTTAATTGGGTCTTAAATATTATTTAAAGCAATTAAACAATTAGAAATCAAATAAAAAAAAAAAAAAAGTATTAAATGAAAATCAACCAATAAGGAGAGACCAAAACCTTACTTTTATATATATGATTTTCATTTTACTAGTACTAGTAGTAATGGTACTAATGTAATGTTGTTGCTCTTTTCTTCAATAATCAAAGGACAAATGTCGACTATTGATACAATTAAAGAAAGAATTGTTTGCTCATTCAAACGACACCGTGTTGGAGTTTTTTCGTTTTGTTGACCCAACTTCATGGCCTTTTTCTGATATGGGCCTTCAAGGTAAGGTTAAATCTAAGGTTCTTATTACAACGTTGGGCCATAAAATACAAAAGCGCTAAAAAAAAAAAAAACTGATATATATTAGCCTCTTTCAGCGAAACCCTAATTTCCTATCAGCAACACACTTTCTCACACTGAGCAGCTTCGACATTCTAATCTACCGGCGGCGAAAATGGTGAGTTATACATTTCTTCTTAAGCTTATATTCCAAGCGGCGTTTGTGCTTTTGACATCGACCAGGATTGTGAGATGTAACGTTTTGATGGTTCATTGTGTCAGGTTTTCAAGAGGTACGTTGAGATCGGGAGAGTGGCTCTTGTTAACTACGGAGAAGATCATGGAAAGCTCGTCGTTATCGTCGACGTTGTTGACCAGAACAGAGTAAGCCTTAGTTCCATTACTTTCATAACTATGTCTCTATTGGTTTCAATGCTAGGAACCGTAAAGTTTCTTCGTTGGTTTCTGTTAATTGTTGGATTTAAGGAACCATAGATTTAGATTGACACTAGCTGCAACTTTGGTGGTTTACAGATTCATTGGTTAACATTTTACGAAATTTGTATGTTGCGTTGGTTTTGTAGTTCGAGGATGACATGTGACTTGTAGTTTCACCTAGGCGCAGTTTGTTTAGATGTATACTTATGGAGTCCTGATTATGTTTTTGTTATTCAGGCTTTAGTGGACGCCCCTGATATGGAGAGGATCCAGATGAACTTTAAGAGGTTATCTCTTACCGATATTGTGATTGACATCAACCGTGTGCCTAAGAAGAAGGCTTTGATTGAGGCATTGGAAAAAGCTGGTTAGTGGCTGTGCAAATCTAATATGTTATGTTGGATTTTTGTCAAGTGTTCCCATCTAATAAGGAAGATCTTGCAGATGTGAAGAACAAATGGGAGAACAGCTCATGGGGTAGGAAGCTTATCGTGCAGAAACGTAGGGCTAACCTCAACGATTTTGATAGGTTCAAGATCATGTTGGCCAAGATCAAGGTCGGTGTCTTTTTAACTTTGAAGATTCTATGATTGTGTGCGTTTATGTTTAAAACTGAAATGTTAATGTGTTGTTGTTGGTTGTTTGCAGAAAGCTGGTGTTGTCAGGCAAGAGCTTGCAAAACTCAAGAAGGAGGTCACTGCTTGATCAAATACTATTATGTCTACAAATCTGTTTTTGTTTTTGGATTCGGAAATTAGTGTGTTTGCAAATCTCAACATCATTATGTACTCAATTGTCCGATGTTACTCAAGTTTGAATGAAACCTTTTTTTGGAGAAACTTGTGTTCTTGTTATTTTATCTTTAAAGTGACCAGTTTTTCATATTATGCCATTTGTTTTGTTACTTCTTCTGTTATTTGGTAGTAATTCACTTGGGTGTTTTGATGCCAGAGTTTGCAATGCCTGAGAATACACTTGAACTACTGGCTGATCATTTTGAGCTACTGTTAACAAAACTTTCAATGGTTTCGGGCCTTTTGACTTTTGAAGATTGAATTTTTTTTTTCTGGTTTTGGAGATCAGTGTAGTGTAATTTCAAATTCACTATTTACTCAACCATCGGTTAAACTCTCCAGTTTCGGTGATGAAACCTTGTTGAGGAAAAAGACATTTCATGCTCATGAGTCATGAACCACGAGAAATTTACGAGAATCTACTATACTTTTGGTTAACGACACGTTAAAAATGCACAAAGACTTGAGAGAGTCGGAGAGATATATAGATATTAATACTCAATATTTGTAACAGTTTTCGAATATATAACTAGATTATTTTGGTCGCGTCTGGCTGTGTAAATATAACAAAAATTTCTGACTCGTTACAGAGGGGAAAACGGAATAAAACCCTGAGGAGGGCTTCAAAAGTTTTTACCAAGTTCAATCTTTTTCATCAGTGTCATGGTGTGGTGAAGAATAGAATCCAAGATTCCGGCCACCTAAACAAAAGCAAAAACACAGTCATATGATAATACATTAATGAACTGTAACATGAAGAATAGGCTTCTCACTTCTTTACTAACCGTGAAGACACCACCGATAATAGCGCATACGTTGGTGATGAAATGGGAGAAGGACTTGGAGTTTTCTGTTATAAGAACCTGCAAACAAACAAAGAAAAAGATGAGCAGAGTGTAACTTCGACCCACCGTACCAATCCGAAACTGTGTAACACATATAAGGCAACAAAAGGGATAATGATGCCTACCTGCATCGGTGAGAGCTCAAAGTGAAACTTGGCGACTGGTAAATAGTAACTTTGAGCAACACTGCTATGTGCTGTGTACTCATACTCTTCAATCATAACCTGTCCATTGCTTTTCACTACCTCTGTCTTTACTATTTGAAGATAATGCTCGATCTGTCCATGGAGAACAACACCTTAAAGCATGATTAGACGATTTAAATAGTAGTTATTGAGTTTCTACAAACTTACAGTAACATTAGGGCCGAGATCACGTTGGTTTATGAAGGGACGTCCGTCCAAACGGTCATGGTTTCGGCCTAGATAAGGTGATAAGCGCTTTAGCTCAGAAAATTTCTGAGGCAAAATCCTCCGCCCAAATGATAGATGGTTAACAACATGGGACATATTCATCTGAGAAGTATCAAAGGAATGAGATCCCGAACGAGCTGAAACCATCAAGTTGCCTGGAACCTGCAAAAACCATAGGGTAGTAACTGTTAAAGTGTTTAAGTGATCTAAAAGGCAGACAGAGAAAGAAATAGTATTCTCCCAATTAAATGCTTACTTTCTTTACACGCATGTATCCTTCAATTCTACATCCTCCAGTAGAAGGTGCCTTTTTTAGAGTTCTCGATGAATTGTCTGATTTGTCCTCCAGTGCTAGATGATGGGGCTCTATATGGATAGGTTCAACCAGACTCACCATCATCTATAGGAGAAGGTAAAATATTCAGAAACAAGCTACAAATGAAGCGAACAGCGACTCTTGTCTTACTTTCCTAAGGGACACGGAAAAGAAGTTGAAAAGAAACTACCTTCACTAAGCTTTCCGTATCACGATCTCCATAGTAGGATTCATGATCGTGGTGTGCATTGTCATCCCTATTAAGCAGATGAAAGAAAAATGGAGAGAATTAATTTAGGAGAATCGAGCAATTGATGGTCATGCATTATATGAACAAGTGAACTCGAAGTCCAGTTCTCTTACTTCAAATCACTGCCTTTGCGGAAAATGCGAATAGATGGATACCCTTGTATGTGATTCCTGGATATTATTTGCAGAGAAAATTATGAGCATACCTTAAAGCTGGTATAAGTTTCCAGAGAATGCATTATGCTATAGCTAATGAAATCCTAAGGAAATCTCCGAACCTATGTATGGTATGCCTTTCTTTGGTTCTGACCATAACTTTCTGTTGAAGAGGTGCATGTAATTTTTTAACTTAAACAAAAAGTATCTATACGAAGCCAATACAAAAGTTGAAGTAACTGACTATTCCTTCCTCTAGTAATAAATTAAAAATGCATCTTAGACCTTAGTTAAAGAGAAATGAGTTAAGAGTCTTAGAGACATCTCAGATATTCCACATTGTCACCAATGCATTACTGGCTAATACTAGCCCACCCTCCTGAACACTTTTTTTGCTCATATTCAAATGATGTATTCGGTGGAAAGGAGTCTAATAGCTATTCTTGGTTATATTATGCATACTGAAGAAGCTATGGATAGTACTTTTTGCACTGTATAGTTAAGTTTTCATAGCTTAAGATGGAAAGCCAGATAAAATATGAAAGGATATACCTCCGACAGAGATCAGCTTCTTGGGTGCAGTCAACTTTTGCCACGAGAACACGTCCGTCCATTTCTGGATCATATCTACCAAAAACAAGAAAGTTACGAGGAAAAATACTTTTACAGAATCTTTATGGAAAGAGAGTATAATGGCATACCTCTCTTTTATTTGTTTTGCTGCCTTCTCCCATGATGGTTTCTGAAAATGGAGACAAGTTATAGGCTTCGCATAAAGATCAGCAAAAATACCTATTTACAGTAGATAAAGTGCCACCAGATACTAATCTACTATATAAGTTAGATATTCAACATCAAGTTGATCCTTATACAATTCTAGTCTTTCTATGAGGAAATTCTTACGACTTCAGAGTTCAGCCAAGGAGAATTCTCAGGAAAGATTGACTAGGTTACCGTAAATTGCACTGTTAGCGCGTCTTAGGCACCATACATGTAAAATTTCTTCTAGTAGGAACACTAATATAATCCTTGCCAAAAGGCAGCAAAATATGGTTCTGGCTGAAAACTATGCTGTGACATCTAGAATATAGGAGACATAGACAGCAGATAAGGGAATTACCAGGAGATTACACCAATAGCACCAGGGAGCAAAGAAATTAACAACCAAGATTGGAAATCTGCAAAATGTATGCTTCATATGTTGTCACCAGAACAGTACGTACTAGGAATAGATTCGTAGTATTTTTGTATCTATGTATGAAATGCACAATACAGTCTTAAAATCCTTACTGATGTGTAACAGTGTCAAAGTTGCGCCCAGTAAGTGATACCGAATCTTCAGCTACTTCTTCACCAGTTTCATCTCCATGATTAATGAGCGATAAAACTTCCCCAGCGTGAAACTCAGAACCAGTGGGTCTCATATTTGAATCAATAGAAAACTTCCGAATTGTCTTTGTTACATTTAGCCTGTTCTGAAAACCAAAGTTAGCAAAATCAGGAGAGGGAACAACCAAAAATTTCAAGCGACCAAATGGATAAATGTTCAAAAAGAATAACACTCTTTTCAAAATTTGACCATTTCGGATTCCTTCAAGAATATATTGTAAGCCAAACTTTTTGGACGCACATAGCAGATAATTAAATACTTTCAGAAACAAAGATTTCTCAAGAGCAAAAGAAAAAGACAGAGATTGAAATGAATTAACGATGAAACCAAACTTACAGTTCCTAATACGTCGCTGACATCCAGAGATGCAAATTCACATGAAAGTGACGGAAAGCTGCCAAAAAATAGAATCTGTATCTGGTTAGCAATCAGATAGATGCTGAATTTTGCATAACTTTGACTGGCCCGCACATATGGCATTTCTGAAGAGATAAGGTATGCTATGCACTCAACAAAGAACGGAAGTATAAAATGAAATAACGTTCTAGCATACAGTAGGGTAACACTTATACACTCTTTTAACTTGTTAAAATATTAATACTATGTTGATAAACAAAACTGAGTATAATGTACCTTATGTTAAAATCTAAGCGCAAGAAGTCTCCATCCGAGCTCCTGTCAACAATAACCGATGTCGAAGTGCTGACTGCCAAATAATTATTTAATTCCTGTAAAACGAATTCGCAAAGTTAAAACAGCATTCATATTTCCTACAGATACAAACTGAGCAGTTTACGAAATTGGCAATGAAATGAAACCATTAAACAGCAGTGACGTTAGTCTCTAACATAACAACACCACAACAATCGCCATAAAATGTCATAAGTCAGTAAGTCCAGTGAGCTTGAAACTTACCATTCCAAATAAAAATAGCATAGAGAGTGCTGCTACAATGGACAGTCCAGCACCAGACAGAGTCGCCTCTGTCAAATCCCTCGGGATTTTCCTGCAAACAGGGAAATTCAAAAGAATATATAAACCAAGTTTATACAATTATCGCCCAGAATCACAAATCTCAGTATCTCTCCAACTCTGAAACATTTTCCCCAAAAATTTAAAACTTAGCAACAAAGCCGAAATCGAAGTGACTAAAGAAAACATCTTAAACCCCAGATACTATAAACACTTGTTAACAGTCCAATTTCAGTAAGAGATCAAATGAAAAATTTGACAATGCATATACAAAACCTACAGCTTCAGGATCGAGTGTCCTCGACTAAACCCTATCACTAATCAGCAACGAAATCCACAAAATGCAGATGCTCCCCAAGAAATATTCCCAATAAACTATCAATTTAGATTATGTCACCGCCGTAGATCGAGAAAATTCGAAGTCTACAAAACAGGAGGAAGCTAAGCTGGAGAAATCTGGGAAGCGAATACAAAAATGGTGAAACAGAAACAAACCTGTAGAAATCAACGGATTTGATCTTGCTAGTGGAGACCATCTTCTTCGGATTACGAGTCAACTGGGAATCAAACAAGAGCTGCTTGGCTACTTCTATAAGCTTCGAGGACGAAGCACCTCCCGTGTGATTTTTTTTTATTATCTTCAGCGTTCAGATTTGAAACTCCTCCCCCAACCTAATAAATTACAACACTAGCCCCCTCTGCTTTGACTTGTTTCGCATTTGACCCAAATAGTTTTATCGAAACAAGTTAGTACCCTTCTCAGTTCTCACTTGTTACAATCAAACCCATTTTATCAGATACTTGGTGTAAAGTGAAGGTGTACATGAATGTTTTAGACCAATACACAAGTTTGAAAATATAATGGATATTTTTAGAAGTTTACAACCTTATTGTTATTGTTGTTATCTGTCTCTGCTTGGTTACCATTTCTGCGAGGATCATTGCATTGATCAATCGTGCAATATCTTTGACCATTTTTTGTTTTTGGTTAAATAAGATATGAATGTAAAAAACACTAGCTAAGTTAAAGAACAAAACAGTCTAAAGTTCTAATAACATCAAACGTTCTATAGAACATTCTTATTTATAGGATACATTGATAAAATTTGTTCTCTTCTTAACCTTTTGATCCAAACTTCTGGATTCCCCACCAGAAGCAAGAACTAACAAGCTACATAAAAGAAATATCACTGTGTGAAACTGAAAGAAATCTTTTGTTGTTTAAACTTCGAGATACTTGATGGCAGTCTGAACATCCTTGTCGCCTCTCCCACTAAAATTTAAGACCACTCTGGTTCCATCAGGTAAAGTCGGACAAAGCTTCTCGAGATGAGCCAACGCGTGCGATGTCTCCAATGCTGGGATTATTCCCTCCAACCGAGACACTCTCTTGAACGCTACATGGGGAGATTAAGAATACACGAATGCAAGTTCTCATGAGATGTGAAAGAAACATATAAAGTATGACAAATGATGTGCCGGTTAAGTACCTTCTAAGGCTTCTTCATCTGTAACGCTATAGTATTCAGCCCGTCCCATGTCTTTAAGGAAACTATGCTCAGGTCCGACTCCAGGGTAGTCCAATCTGATTACTTAACTTTTACTCCTTAGATAAAGGTGACAGACATAAACATGGCTTAAAACAAGATTTGAACAGAGAGAAATCTCTTACCCGGCACTGATGGAGTGTGGTTCGATGATTTGGCCATCATCATCTTGCAGCAAGTAACTCATAGCTCCGTGGAGTACACCAACATCTCCTTTTGTCAATGTGGCAGCATGTTTGCCGCTGTCCAATCCAAATCCAGCGGCTTCCACACCAATCATTCGAATCTCTGTGTCATCGACAAATTCATGGAAGAGTCCCATAGCATTAGAACCCCCACCAACACAAGCAACCAAAACATCAGGCTTCCCACCCCATTTCTCCATCGCTTGTCTCCTTGTCTCTTTACCAATCACGGCATGAAAGTCTCTGACCATCATAGGATAAGGATGAGGACCCGCAACAGATCCCAATATGTAATGTGTAGTCTCCACATTTGTCACCCAATCCCTTATAGCTTCGGATGTTGCATCCTTTAAAGTCGCTGTTCCAGAGTGGACTCCCCTTACCTACAAGCACCAGAATTAGATAACCAACACTTCAAAAGCATTGCGACTTTTACAAGATTTACGCATAGAATTCAAATCACCTCAGCACCTAGAAGACGTATCCTGAACACATTAAGAGCTTGTCTCTCCATATCTTGAGCACCCATGTAGATAATGCACTGCAAACCAAAACGTGCACAGACAGTAGCTGTGGCTACACCATGCTGACCAGCCCCTGTCTCAGCGATAATCCGTTTCTTTCCTAGACGTTTGGCGAGAAGAGCCTGAGCCACAGCGTTGTTGATCTTGTGAGCACCGGTGTGGTTCAAGTCTTCTCTTTTCAGGTATATGAGAGGCCCTTCACCGTTTTCTCTGCGGTAATGCTCAGTAAGCCTCTCAGCGAAGTAAAGCGGACTCTCCCGACCAACGTAGTCTTTCAAGATCTCTGCCAATTCTTTCTACAGTTGCATCAAACATTTAAATCAGACATTTCCATAATCACATCACATCAACAAAGAGGCGTTGTATTGACAATAACATCCACAAAACAATTTCGAATTGAGCCTAATTTACCTGAAAATCTTGGTCGGTGGCGAGAGAATAGAAAGCGGTTTCGAGTTCAGAGAGGGCGTGCATTAGAGTTTCAGGGACGTATTTCCCGCCGAACTTACCGAACCGACCGAACGAATCGGGTCGTTGCCACAGGCGAGAATCAGATCTAGTGGCATCCGTCATGAGAATAGATGGGTCCTTGGCGATGGTGCAGGAGACGGAGAACGAAGAAGAGGAGCGTGAGCGAGACGATGGCAGAGGCGTAAATAGAGGGAGTTTGGAGGGCGATCTCAGATGATGGGTCGATTCGGAAGAAGCTGAAACGGATGGTCTGAAAGTAGCAGCAGCGGTGCCTGTTGCGGTGGCCATTAGTGTGAGAATACTATCTTTTTATCTATTTCTCAAAGACAAAAAAAAAAAAAAAAAAAAGATATGTTTTGCTGACAATAATCTTGAAAGTGAGGGATTTGGTTATAAAACACACACACAAAACAAAAATAGAGGAGGAAATCAGTACCACGTTAACTTGTTTGCGAACAAGGGAAAAATCAAAATATTTAAAGAGGAGGTTTGGTGAGAGAACGGGGGCGGTGTAATTTTGGGGGTTGGATGTGTTTATCACATGCCTAATTTTAGTGTCATCTACTATCTCTTTACTTTTTTGGTAAACCTCTATGTATTGTAGTCGGCTTTGGACAAAGACGACGTTATCATTCTTCTGAAAGGACACTTTTTAAAAACGATTAAGGTTTGAAGTTTGAACTAGTCGTAGGCTCATAGCGGACGGATAAAGAAAAGTCGTAGCGGACATAACTTATTATTCCCTGTTTGAACTTTGAACTAAACTGTTATATATTTTGGAGTACGATTTTGAATCCGATAATAACTTTTTCTTCACAAGTCACAACAATGGTTTATTAAAATAGGTTGCATCGATTTTTGTTGTTGTTGTTGTGTGTGTGTCTTTATATAACGAACGGATTAATCTGCTCTCCGCTCTTCTTTTATTTAAATCTTTCAAAACTTAATAGTCTTGTTTTTTTGCCAAGACTAATAGTGTTGTCCTCATTTTCAGTTTCTTGTTTCAATGTTCTTGCCAAGACTAATAGTCTTGGTATATCGAATTTTCACCTTATATCATTGGGTAGTAACTCGTTAATGTACCCATTTTTTTTTGTTTTTTTGGGTTCACGTGAATACAACGGAGTGGACATTGAATAAGTCACATACACCAACATTATGAGTAGATATTGTAGTTTCTTCTTTCATATCGTCCTTATTAAGAAAACATTCTATGATGCATACCTGAATAAATAATCTCACTTAAAAAAAACATATATATATTTCAACCAAAGTAAAACAAAACGAGAATGTTGATATCGAAGATAACCAGTGGCTTAAAGTGATCATAACAAAGAACCGTGACTTCAATGTCCCATACAAACAAAGAACCGTGACTAATGGATGATGGATCATGAAGCAAGAAATATTCTCTTTAGTCTACTTAAATATTTTTTCTTTTAATCTGCAAAGACCTTGAAAAATTTCGCAAGGTCCTTGATGGTATGTTCTTTTACCTCCTTCGAGTATAAACTCTGTTTCATGCCCTTTAAGTATTTATGTCATTAGGGAAATGCACGTTATACCATGCGAAATTCCTTCAAGCATTCGTTATAGTGCTCGTATGTTATTAATTTAAGCCGATACGTCATGTTCTTGTATATACTTAAAGTTACGTGAACAAAACATATCACACAACCACAATCCATATTGTAGAGCATGGTTTCTAATCAGTGTTATTGCATGTCTCTCAGGTATGAAAATGTTCTAACTTGTTTTTGCCTGGATTTTTATATTATGACAAGTCTCACAACCAAATTGTAAACAAAATTAATCACAGATGAATCCCGTAACTATGAGTTTGAACAAAGCATTCCGATATACGAATTTGGAATCCGTAGCAATCACAATCAGCCAATCAATTAAAAGACATTACACAATGGTTAAATAGAAAAAAAAAAAACCCCACTAAAAATATTTCCAGATACTGTATTTGTAAATTTTAACGTTATATTCATTATTTTATAGTATTAAAAATTTTGAAAAAAATTGAAAAAGTTAATACATTCAGATAAAAAAAATAAGCGACACATTTCTAATTTCTTTAATTTCTTCATCGCAGTATCTTTTAACAGTTACACTTTCGAGTGTCAGATCTCGTCGTCTTTATTCTCCGAATCCATCACTCTTCTTCTCCGATTCATCCCAATCTCTTCGTCGGAGATTTCAAAATGAGCACACCCACTACCACCTCCGGTTCGGCGGCGAAACCGACTAGACCAGCGAGGTCGTCGTCGTCGTCGTCGAGTGTGGCAGCTAGGTCATCCTCCAATTCCGGTTCCCTCACTTCTTTCCAAGCAATGGTGGAGCTGAAGCAAAAGATCCTCACCTCTATCTCTAAACTCGCCGATCGAGATACATACCAGATCGCCGTCGAAGATCTCGAGAAAACTATCCAGTCTCTCACTCCCGAAACCCTACCGATGTTTCTTAATTGTCTCTACGATTCGTGCTCCGATCCGAAACCTGCTGTTAAAAAAGAGTGTCTCCATCTTCTCTCGTACGTTTGTAGTCTCCATTGCGATTCCACGGCTGCGCATCTCACTAAAATCATCGCTCAGGTAGTGAAAAGGTTGAAGGATTCTGATTCTGGAGTTAGGGATGCTTGTAGAGATACGATTGGTGCGTTGTCTGGGATTTATCTCAAGGGGAAAGAAGAAGGGACCAATAATAATAATACTACTGGTACAGCTTCATCGGCTGTGGGTTTATTCGTTAAGCCATTGTTTGAGGCAATGGGAGAGCAAAACAAAGTTGTACAATCTGGAGCTGCTATCTGTATGGCTAGGATGGTGGAGTCTGCTGCTAGTCCTCCAATTACTTCTTTCCAAAAGCTATGCCCTAGGATCTGCAAGCTTTTGAGCAATTCTAGTTTCTTGGCTAAGGCTTCTCTTTTGCCTGTTGTTTCAAGTCTCTCTCAGGTTTGCACGTAACCCTTTTAATCTCCTTTTCATGTTTTAGAGAATGCGCACTATGTTTGTTGTGGTGAATGGAAGATTATGTCGAAATTAGTGTCAGTCAGTATGTAGAACACAAAGCTTTTAGTCCACATATCAGAAGCTTTAGTCCATAGATCAATGTCTTGAGGTTTAGTCTTAATCCGACTTCTAGATGTTGATGAAGTTTATCTTGTTGTTGTGGTTTTGATTAGGGCTTATAAGTTTCAGTGAAATTTAAGGGGTTTAGGCATTTTTCTTTTTATTTCTGGTAGTTCATTGCTAGTTTCTTCAATTGTTAAACTTGTCTATTAAAATGAGAAGTAAAGAGCAATAAATTTGGTCCAGGTGGGAGCCATTGCGCCTCAGAGCTTGGAGTCATTGCTAGAAAGTATCCATGATTGCCTTGGAAGTACAGATTGGGTGACACGAAAGGCTGCAGCTGAGACATTGACTGCATTGGCGTCACATTCAAGCGGATTAGTTAAGGAAAAAACAGATTCCACTATTACCGTGCTTGAGACCTGTCGGTTTGACAAGGTAGCTATCTTTTCTTCTCCAATTAATCTGAGGTTGAACTATGAACAAATCAAATTCCACTATCACCGTGACACGTCATTTTTACAAGGTAGTCTAAAGTGGCTCTGTTATGAAGGAATGTTGAACCTCATTAGTTCTTCAATTCCTTGGTAATGCCATCTGCTGCTCAAGTCATATCTGGTAGTAGTTGATAGTGCTTTTGGTCCTTTCTCATCATTTGCTATGCTGATGAACCGTTTACAAAAGTAGCTTGGATTTCTCGCGAAGCCTTCCCTTTTTATTTTTTATAATGGTTACATATCTCAAGTAATTAGTCATCTATAACTTTTGTTTCACTTCTAAGCTTTGAAATGGATTTTGTAAACGATGGAGAGTTTCACATTCATCAAAACGTTATTAGTTTGGACATGTAAATATTCTTCCCTAGGCAGTTTAATGATGGTATTTTCTTCGACAGATCAAACCTGTCAGGGAAAGTGTGACAGAGGCGCTGCAGTTATGGAAGAAGATTTCTGGAAAATATGTCGATGGTGCTCCAGATGAGTCAAAACATTCATCTGGTGAGCAGCTTGGATCAGAGAAGAACGGGGATAAAAGGTCTAATCTAGCAGATCTAATGAAAAAGGAGGCATCCGATGGTTCCACACTTTCACCAGACTCTGCTGCTAAAGGAAAAGGAGGTCTTCCTGCAGCAGTACTGTTGAAGAAGAAAGCACCTGTCTTAAGTGACAAAGATTTTAATCCTGAATTTTTCCAGAGACTAGAAAGAAGGCAATCCGTGGAAGTAGTAGTCCCTCGTAGATGTAAAAACAACGATGAGGAAGAATCAGGACTCGATGATCTCAACGCCTTGGGATCTTCAAATCGCTTCAAGAACATCCAAGCAGATGATAAACAGGTAAAAGGTAGGTTTGATGGGAACGGATCTCAGGCGGGGACATCTGGTGATGATAAGGCTGGTGTTGTAAATGGAAAAGAGACACCTGGAAATCACGCTGCTGTCTCCAATACTGATAAGCAATCTGAAGGATCCTTCACAAGTAATAGAGGAAATTGGTCAGCCATCCAGAGGCAGTTGTTGCAGCTAGAGAGACAACAGACAAATCTTATGAACATGCTCCAAGAGTTTATTGGTGGCTCACATGATAGTATGGTGACCTTAGAGGGCAGGGTAAGAGCTTTAGAGAGGATTATCGAAGACATGGCAAGAGATCTTTCAATATCATCAGGTCGCAGGGGTAATCTCACAGCTGGATTTGGCAAATATAATAGCTTTGCTAACTATCCAACTGGAAAGTATAATGGCCGAGCTCCTGGAGACAGAGGCTCACAACCGGATGGAGCTATGAGGGGAAGGATGTGGAATTCTGACATGGGGGATGACTGGTACATGCCTCCACATGCTGCTTCCAGAAATGGACAAGCCAGGCCAAGAAGATCACCTCGGTCAGAGCAATATGAGAATGAGCACATGGTGAATGGCAGGAGAGGTTGGGATAACAAAGCAGCTGGAACTATTAGATTTGGTGAAGGCCCTTCAGCAAGAAGTGTGTGGCAAGCATCAAAGGATGAAGCTACGCTTGAAGCTATCAGAGTAGCCGGCGAGGATGGTGCAGTCCCTCGTCCAAACCGAGTGGCGGTTGCCCCTGAAGCTGAAGCCATGGGAGATGATGAAAACGAAGGGCAGGAACGTGACCCGATATGGGCTTCATGGAGTAATGCAATGCACTCACTCCGTGTTGGCGACATTGATGCTGCTTATGCAGAAGTCCTTTGCGCTGGTGACCAGCACTTGATCATCAAGCTGGTGGACAGGACGGGACCTTCTCTCGACCAGATGTCAAATGAGATTGCAAATGAAGCTCTAAATTTCATCGCTCAGTTTCTGCTGGATCATAATCTCTACGACATCTGCTTATCTTGGATTCAACAGGTAGATCCTTTACAGTAAAATGGCTTCCAAGAATCACATCACATTGATGTTTGGTCTTAAGTCTTAACCTTCCTCTCTCTCTTTTGTTTTTTTGATCGCCATTTTGCAGCTGCTGGAATTGCTTTTACAAGACGGTGCAGACACGTTTGGAGTTCCAATGGAATTGAAGACAGAAATCTTGTACAACTTACAAGATGCATGCTCGACGATGGATCCACCTGAAGACTGGGAAGGCCCTGCGCCGGAACAGCTTGTGGTGCAGTTGGCATCAGTTTGGGAAATCGATCTCCAACAGTTCGACAAGTAAACATAAGCTTGTGAACAGAGCTTAACTTCAGTACCGTTGTTGTTCATAATTTTCGTACAGACATGATTCGACATCTAGAGTTTGATTTTCTTCGAAGAGTAAAAAAAAAAAAACCAGTAAAAGATGACTTTTGAATTGATCAAATATTGCTATGTATTTGAGTCTAATTATCAATTAGGGCCAAAGGCAAAAAAAAAATATAGTAGGAGTACAAAAAAAAGAGAGATAATCTTTATCTAACTATCAGTTAGGGTGTTTTTATCTTGAGAAACAGTATAAATTTTAATTTCCATCAATTTCCATCAATTTCGTAAAGAGATAACAAAAATATATTAAGGTTAGGGGTGTTAGTCGGGCTCTTCCGGTCCAAAATCCGTAAAGCCCGCACATGTTTGAGTCCGGCCCGACCTGACCAGAAATATTTCCGAACCTATATTTCAAAACCTGAGCCCAGTCCTAATAGGCTTAGAGGACTTTTCGGGCTTTTCTAGGCTTATCTTACAGATCAAAAATTCAAATTTATAAGCCTTAAAAGTAGTGAATAAATATGCACTGCAAAAACAAAACAAATCAATCAAAATTTTAGTAACTCATCTATATTCACTACAACCAAAAGAAAAAGTTTAAAACTAAATAATTTTTTTATACTTTAACCAAATAAAACAATATATAATTCATATAAAATATCATAGATAAAAAATTTAAAAGTATTAAGTAAGGTTATTAAGTAAATATGAAAACTAGGATTAGAGTTTTAAATTTTATTTACAATAATCAAATATTGCAATCAAACAAAAATGTTAACAAAAAAGTACAAATATATTTGTTAGAGGGATTTTTGGGCTGATTCGAGCCATGCCGGATTAAGCCTGAAGAACCTAATAGCCTGAACAGGCTGAGCCCAAAAAACCCGATTTTTTCTGGACATACATATTTAAGTCGGAGCCCGATATTTTTCAGGACCGGGCCGGACCATCTCACGGACTTTGACCCTAATTGACATGCCTAATTAAGGTACTACACTACTAGGCTATTTATCAACCTATCATTCTCTCTCGATTGCTTCTTCTTCTTCGATCATCAATTGGAGGGAGTTCCTTCTTCGAAGAAAGGTTTGTGTCGATCTTGGATCAGAACTAGAGTTAGAACGATTGATAATTGCAATTTATACATCAAAGTTATCTCTGTAATGTTGATCTGAATTCTTAGATCGCAAGTTATTTCTGCAATAGACCACTTAGGCTTCACTTTTGTTGATATATCTGTCTAAGAGATCCCTTCAGAGATTCTGAGTCTGACATAAGTTAATATTCAACACTTCTTGGAATTTATTTTTAAAAAACCTTAGTATAGAATTGTAGTGAATTGGTTTGAAAATTTTCTTATTCTTTTGCAGTTGCAGGCATAAGAAAAGGAAGGAGTTTATTATAGTCTGTCTCTATGGCTACAGATCTGATCAGCAATCTCCCCGATGATGTTCTCGGAAAAATCCTGTCTTTTGTTCCGACAAAGGTTGCTGCTTCAACGTCGGTTCTGTCCAAGAGGTGGAGGAACCTGCTTCCTCTTGTAGACACCCTTGACTTTGATGAATCGATGCTTTTCTATCCCAACAAAAAAGTGGGAAACGTAAAAGCAACAAATCCTCATAGTCGTCTTCGCCGTCGACATCGTTTCTCTGATTTCGTTGACAAGACACTTGCTCTGTTAAGCAATTCTCCTCGCATCAAGAAATGTTCTCTGATATGTGACTACGAAGAGGACGAATCTCGCATCAACCGTTGGATCCGCACTGTGCTAGACCGCGGCTGCTTGGAGCTGAACTTAGCGTCACGCTGTCGTATCTGTATAGATTCTCAACTTTTCACAAGCAATACACTGGTTAAACTCACCATTTCCGAAGGATTTCATCCTCAAGGCAGTCTTCCTCTTGACGGTTTGTTTTTCCCCGCGCTCAAGACACTTACTCTCCTCTCAGTATCGTTTACAACTCTTGACATGCATAAGTTTTTCATCCATGGCTGCCCTGCGCTAGAGGAAATATTCATAGATGTTTGGATGCTATACTTGTCAAGTCCAAATGTCAAGCGAGTTACCATCACTAGTGATTTCGATGACAAATTCCATCTTCGTAGCATTAAGCTTGAGACACCTAGTCTTCTCTACCTTGACTACTCTAGTTATGTCGCGGGTGTTCATTATGTTGTTTTGGATTCGCTTGTCGAAGCTAGACTGGATATCCGATTATATGAGAAATATGAGGATGATGATGGTCCATTGTGGAGTTCATTTAATGGAAACGTTACGAGTCTGCTTGAGGGGATCAGAACCATTAAGAGCCTTCACTTGTCTCGTTATTCTCTCGAGGTCAGTTTTCTTGTTACTTCTTCTTTTGAGTCTTCACATGCAGGAGAGCCAGTCTAATGCTAGCTAGCAAGGTCTCTCACTTGGTAATATTGGCTTGGCTTATACATATCAGGTGTTTTACTTTTGTTGTAATAAAATGCCGCTGTTCGACGATCTTGTTTATTTATCTATCGAAAGTGACGAGGATATAGGCTGGCAAGTAATGCCAATCCTGCTGGAAAGCTCCCCAAATCTACAAACTTTAGTCATCAAGGTATCATCTATTTTATAGAAATTAATCAAGCAAACATCATATATTTCATTGTTGTTGCTATACATGTCAAACGGTGGTGTGCGCGTGTTGTTTGTGATTTTCAGGGTCTTGTGCACAAAGTTACAGATTGGTGTGGAGACGCGTGCGCTTGCATCCGTATGAAGGACATGGAGTTAGAATGTATTTTGTCTATTTGTCGAGTGAAGGTGCTCGAGATTTCAGGGTACGCAGGAAGTTTTAGAGAGCTGAAACAGATGAGGCATTTCTTGGGGAAGTTGGAATGTCTTGAAACTGTGAAAATTAGCGTTGAAGAGGACAGCAAGAACCTTAAATACTTGCAAGCTAATGTAATGGCTCTCCCTAGGGTCTCATCAAAATGCAAGATTCAGTTCACCTGATTGTTTTTGTTTTTTTCTTGGCTTTTAGCCCTATCTATCACCTATGGGTTTTTTTTTCTCTTCTTCTTTTCCAAAACTGATTAGACAATGGATCCATAATCATAGATTTTCTTATCTATTATAAATAAAAGTTATGCTTTTGTTTTATAAATGCATTGTCTCTAAGGGCTATCGACCAAATTATGATGGTTTCAGTTTCAGCTGCTTTTTTCCTATAGTATTTAATTTTTCCAAATTATAATGCATTGTCTTCGTTATCATCAAAGTAATGGATCCACCATTTTAGTACGTTGGACCTTAAAAAAAGATGATCTAGAAAAACAAAAACAATCAGGTGAACTGAATCTTGCATTTTGATCAAAGTAATGGATCCACCATTTTAGTACGTTGGACCTTCATCACACACTTGTTTGTCAAGGGGGAGGGGCTATCGACCAAATTATGAAGGTTTCAGTTTGAGCTGCTTTTTTCTATAGTAACTTAAATAGTATTTGATTGTTTATTTTGGTATGAAAACAAAAAATTGCAAAACCTGTGGAAATATCAGAGCCAGGTTTCGATCCTGGGACCTGTGGGTTATGGGCCCACCACGCTTCCGCTGCGCCACTCTGATTTGTTGAAAGACTCTTAAACTTAAACATATTTAAAAGCAAAATATATCGTCTTCTCCAATTGCTAATGCTTCTTCTCTCTCAGACATATTCCGAAATCCCCAACCGGAAGAGAAGAAATCCAAAGATCCAAACAAAAAAGAAAAAACAGTGAAAGATGCGAAGAAGACCAGGAATCGGAGGGTTACAGAAGGCCGCAGCTGCTAGGGTTTTTTACTTCTTAAATCCAATTTGATATGCCTCTTTCGAATCTTAGTTGATTGAATTTTGCAGCTTCTAACTCTTATCCATCAAAAAAATTCAGGATCAGTACCGGTTACTAGGAGAAAATGTGGCCAAGTTACGCACTGATATGATGAAAGAACAGCTTGCCACTTTCAAGTCTCAGCTTGAAGAGTTCGCTCGCAAACACAAGGTCGTGATTTTTGTTGAAAATTTATGTATTTTTTTCTTTCTTTCTTGGGTTTGCTGTTATAGAACTTGTAGTTGTAGGTAACTAATATGATCTGTCTCAGATATGGAAAACTTTGGTTTATATTACTGAAAAGAATCATAATTTGTCTTTGATTGCAGAATGACATCCGTAAAAATCCAGCCTTCAGGGCTCAATTCCATGAAATGTGTGCTAAAATTGGTGTGGATCCTCTAGCTTCAAACAAGGGTTTCTGGGCTGAGCTACTGGGAATTGGTGATTTCTACTATGAACTTGGTGTGTTTTCTGACATATTCTTGTCTTGTGTGTCTGAGAAGAAGATGCTTAGGAAATAGAAAGCTCTTGTGTATGAATATGACATATATATATATATATAGTTTTTTCTTTTTCTTTCTTTCTTGGTATTGGACATACTCTCTGTGATATTAGAAAAGAAGATGCAACAATTTTCTGAAAAGTTTGTAAATTCATTTAACAGGAGTTCAGATTATTGAAGTTTGTATGCTTACAAGGTCACACAATGGAGGTTTGATCAGCTTGCAAGAGCTCTGCAATCATCTTCGTCAAAGAAGGAAGAAAGACCGTGAAGCTGTGACTGAAGATGATTGTCTTCGGGCTATTAGCAAGTTAAAGGTATATGAGTTGTTTTTTTTACTCTTGTTTCAGATTTTGGATTAACAAGAAAATTTGAACTGTTCTTGCTGGTATCTTGTTTTTTTTTTCCCTCAGGTATTGGGTAGCGGATTTGAGGTTATTACAATTGGCAAGAAAAAGCTGGTCCGTTCAGTTCCCACAGAGCTGAACAAAGACCATAACCAGATCTTGGAATTGGCTCAGGTTATATAATCATATAATACATTCTTCGACAAAAGAAAACAACTTTCACATGTTTTAAATTGTATCTTAGAAGTTCTAACTGATCTGACTAGAGCATCTCTTGTTCCTTTCCGCACAGGGCCAAGGCTTTGTGACTGTGGAAGAGGTACAAAGACGCCTCTCATGGACATCTGGTCGGGTTACAGATGCTCTCGAAACTTTGTTAGAAGTATGCATTTTTCTATCATTTCAACAATTGGATTTATATGCTTCAATACCGCTATTGTAATAGTAGATGCAATGCAACCAATGCGAGTTCTGAAAACTTTACAATTTTATTTTCATTTCTAGGAGGGCCTCGCAATGATCGACAATGGCCATAAAGACGGAAAGTGTCGATACTGGTTCCCCTGTGTTTCTTCTATTTATTCATCCATTGGATCTGAAACTTAACCTGGTACATGCTCTTTTTTGTATGTTTTGTATGAAATACAGTCACTTTGTTACATATAAATTACGAACAAATATTTTCAGTATATTCTATAGATTCTCTTGTACATGTATCAAGAAGTTTTGTTTCATGGACCAATAAAAATGATTTATGCTTGGTTGTTGGAGATCTCGGTTTCTTCTGTCCAGTCAGAGTGTGGCTCACTCCATGACCTTGGTCTCACCCCGAGCTGGAAATACAACACCATCTCCAAAGCCTCAAAGACCTTACTTTCATCCAAAACATTGTTCCATGCCCCACTCACTATGCAATAATTGTTGTTATACGGTGCTCGGTGATGTTCCGCGTGCTGTCTCCGTGAAACAAGCAGTCCCATGTCTTGCAACACTACCACGAGAGGTGGAAGCTTGCTCTTGGTTCCATGTGCCCAAGCATGGAATTGCTGGCTAAACATTATGCAAAATGCAAATGTGCAAACAAAGCCATGAACCACAGGGTCGTTAAATGCGAGGTCTAGTGGGAGAACTGTGAAGGTTATGACTCGAGCCAGAGCGTGTAGATTGTTTGCAAATTGCCTTCTGGTTATTGTCCATGGCCACTTGTGGTGACCCTGAAACGCTTCGATTTGGGTTCCTACAACAGGGGTTGACTCATCACCGTAGTTATCGATAGCCCAGTGGTAGACACCAGAGCCTAGATCGGCTAAAATGTAGCCCGCATAACCGGCTAAAGCTGGTTCGAGCCAGAGATGAGAACTAAACCCTCCAGTGACAGATTTAGCTAAAGAGACAAACAAGGTGGTGCAGCCCGCTGCAACCCATAACCGGTGTGTCCATGTCGACTTCAGAGTTACGTCGTTGGACAGAGGAGGATTCGCGAGGCGTTGCTCAACCACAAGCTTTGGCTGAGGCTTGTTCGATAACAGACTTGCTTCGTTGGACAGAGGAGGCTTCACAATGTGTCTCTCTACCACAAGCTTCTCATGATTAGGCTGAGGCTTGGTGGTAGTAGTAACAGAGCAGGTGACACGTACACGGAGAAGCGAGGGACGGCGGCTTCTTGGTATGTTGGTGATAGGTCTTAGAGGGTACTTGGCTTGAAGTGATACATCCATTGAGAGAGATTACAGGTGAGAGAGGTAAGTTATAAAACCAAAGACAGAGGATGAGATTACAGGTGGGAGGGAGCAAAAAGTTATAATCAATGATACAGCCATAAAATTTCTAGTTGTCTCGAAACTATAACCAATGATAGAGAGGAAGAGATTACGTTGACGAAATGATAAAATGAGGTAGAGATTAGCCTGTATTATGTTGTGGTGTACGTTAGGGCTGCGTGGGACTATTGTGATCGCTTAGCTAGCGAGCGCATTACCCACCTAATACGAATATACTCTTTTTAGTTTCGAAATTTGGATTCTTATTAGTATCAAAAATTTACAATTTACACCCAGCATTTTCAAAATGTACTATTCAGTCCTCATTTCGGTTCTTGTTTTTATTATAAAATCAGTTATTCTGGTTTAGATTGGTATATTCGGATTTTGCTTTTGTCTTATTCAAAGTCTTTATACGTTAAGAACCAAAAAAAAAAAAAAATCAAGGACGATCGAAAAAAAACCAAGACTTTGCGAATGCGTACACGGAAAGGAGAGAGAGTAACCGACTCAAGGCGTTAACAATGGCGGTTGCTTCATCGTCTCTGTTCATCTTCTTCGCCACGACGTTACTTCTGCTTCTCACTGTTCCATCCGTGAAATTACCATTTCATCCTCGGGACCTGCTTCCGATTTTGCCCAGGCAAGTCTCCTGGCCGGTTCTCAATTCTCTACACACAGCCGTCGATCTCCTCCCTACTTTTATCGGCTCTGCCTCTCTTGAAAACGACGCCGTCGTAGAGTGGAAAGGTGCTTGCTTTTATGAGAACAAGGCTTGGTTGGAGCTCAATAACAAGTCCGGTTCTGAATTCGGCGGTGGTACACTTCACATTAAGGTCACTATATGATGAACTTGTTTCTCTCTTAGTGTGTGCTCTATGATACGTTATTTAGGCTTCTGAGCTCTTAAATTTTCGGAGAACATTTCAAATTACAGGCTTAGTGGTGATTTCTTGCAAGCTTCATCCCATATCACTTGTTTACTCAGTTCCCTTGTTTTGTTTCTACCTTTTCGAATGATGATTAATCCTGTCTATATTGATTCTGTTATGACGTGTTTTTGTGCAGGTCGATAAGGCACATAGTTGGACGTGCATGGATATTTATGTCTTTGTGACTCCGTATCGTGTGACATGGGATTGGTACTTTGTTTCGAGGGAGCACACCATGGAGTTCAAGGAGTGGGAGGGGAAAGCCGAGTATGAATATGTAAGCTGCTCTTTTCTCTTTCTATATCTTTTTGGTGTTTGCTGTTTTTATAATTGATATTCTAATGGCTTTTGTTTTGCCTTTCGGGCTCTGATTTAATCAGGTTAAGCAGAAAGGAGTTTCAATATTCCTCATGGAAGCAGGGATGGTGGGAACTCTCCGAGCGTTGTGGGATGTCTTCCCTCTCTTTACCAATACCGGTTGGGGGGAGAATTCTAATATCGCGTTTCTTAAGAACCATATGGGTGCTACTTTCCACCCTCGTCCTAAACCTTGGGTCACAAACATTACTACCGATGAAATTCACTCTGGAGACTTACTAGCTATTTCCAAAATCCGTGGACGGTGGGGTGGTTTTGAGACCCTTGAAAAGTGGGTAAGTGGAGCTTATGCTGGCCACACTGCTGTCTGTTTGAGGGATTCTGAAGGGAAACTCTGGGTTGGTGAATCCGGGAATGAAAATGAAAAGGTAAAACTTAAATTGTTGGATGAGTTAGTTTTAACTTTATACTGTATGTTGGTTCTTTTGAAAAATGATATAGCCACTGAGTACTAGTTCTTCTTATGGGTATCATCATTAGATGATCATCACCGCTAAGAACAAACTAAACTGATTTGGTTGAACATCATCGCAATGGTTGATGAGTAATGAGTAAAATTTAAATAGTTGCTCTGCCCTTGATGTGACATGTTGATATTTTTTTTACCAGTGAATTGTTACCAAGCCAGTCTTGGGGAAACACATTCTTTTAATGGAACTGCATTGTTCTTCCTATATTTTATGCATATCCTGAATTTTTTCCTGTCTTCTCCTTCGAACCTTGGGATCATAGGGAGAAGATGTAATAGCGATATTGCCATGGGAAGAGTGGTGGGAGTTTGAACAAACCAAGGATGACTCAAATCCCCACATCGCATTGCTACCGTTGCATCCTGATTATCGAGCCAAGTTTAATGTTACAGCTGCTTGGGAATATGCTCGTAGCATGGATGGTAAACCATATGGCTATCACAACTTGATCTTTAGCTGGATCGATACCATCAGCGGAAACTACCCACCTCCTCTGGATGCTCATCTTGTAGGTTTCATTTCTCAGTATTCTGGCATTGTTAAAAACATGCGGTTCATTTAGTCTCTTTCTTGTTCTCTCTTCAATGAGCTTCTATCAATTAGTTTATCGATGAGTTTGTGATTGTTTCTTCTGTATCTTTTTTCCTTTTCTTTTACGTGTTTCCAGGTTGCTTCTGTCATGACAGTTTGGAGCAAAATTCAGCCTGATTATGCTGCTAACATGTGGAACGAAGCTCTTAACAAGCGACTCGGAACAGAGGTACTAGCATTTTCACTTATTCATAATGCTTTATCAGACTTTTTATTTTTCTCTTTGACTTAAAATAAATAGAAGCTTTTGTAGTAGCATTGGCTTTTGGCATATGATGGTACCATATGTTTTTCTTCTCCTTTTCTCCAGTAAATGGTCATTGATCTCTTTTCTTTAGTTCTTTCTCTGAGATGTGCTACAATGGCAGGGTCTTGATCTTCCTGATGTGCTGGTGGAAGTGGAGAAGCGTGGATCTTCTTTTGACGAGTTGCTGGCAGTTCCGGAACAAGATGATTGGATATATAGTGATGGGAAATCAACTTCTTGTATCGCTTTCATCCTCGAAATGTACAAAGAAGCTGGCCTTTTCGATCCAATCTCTAGTTCTATTCAAGTCACGGAATTCACGGTGAGAACTAACCTATACGCACTCTAGAATATACACACACTCACACAACACACTGAACAGTGCATTTACGTTTTACAGATCAAAGATGCTTACATGCTCAAGTTTTTCGAGAACAACGCAAGTCGTTTTCCGAAATGGTGCAATGACAATGACGATGTGAAGCTTCCATACTGTCAAATACTTGGGAAATATAGAATGGAACTTCCCGGTTACAACACAATGGAGCCATACCCGCATATGAACGAGCATTGCCCGTCTCTGCCTCCAAAATACCACAGACCAAAGAACTGCTAGAGCCGAATAATCAACTGTATTGTCTGTTTGTTAGGAATGACTTCGTGTTGTTATTATTATGCACGAGTTAAATTAGAAAATTTCACTTTAAATTGAAAAAAAACCATTGGGAAGATTCTGTATATCATTGTATATAAAAGTCACACACATTAATATCCATGGTCTCTTCTGTGGAGAAATTTACTGAAGTGGCAGTGGTTGCAGCAAGATACGCTGGCTCCATAATATTTCTCATAGATACAACAAAACTGAACATTGTTGTGAATGAATCAATAACAACTTTTGTCATTGATATAACAAAACTGATTGAATTGGATAAAACAATCCTACAAAGTCAATGACTAGGTCTCGACTAAACTTCTCTCCCATTCTAATACATGGGAGATGTCAAAATCTTTACGAAGCAACACCTGTTGAGATTCCCCTGGCGTTTCTCCAAGCATATCAGAGAATATCAGCAAAAGGTGTTGGCACGCATGAAGTTCATCAATATTTTCCAGATCTGTGGCTTGTTCTGATGAAAGATCCCACCACGCTTGAAAATATGACCTGTGGAGAAGGATTCAGGTCAAAATTTATAGTGATAAACAATGCCAAGCTTTGGAATGATGAACAATAGGAGAATCATTTACCATCTCCAGCCCGGATTAGCCTCAAGAGGACTACTAATTTTAGAACACAAAGATTTGATGAGCTTGTAATCGTCATTGGGATCTGAAAAGAAGAAAGAAAGAAAAAATTAAGATTCAGATTATAGGTGTTGATTGGCGGATGTAGATGCAGCTTAACACCTAAGAAAAAGCCTGAATAATCCTATCTCAAAACCCTAAGCTACTCTTGTAAAGAGTTCAATTCTCAATCAAAGCCAAGTAATCTGGAGAACAAGAGTTGTGTAAGTCGGTGAAAAGAAGCATACCTTCCGTCCCGAGGTCATTGTGAAGAAGCATGAGAGAAAGTGCAAATACAACAGAAGGAAGAAGAACCCCGTAGTTTGTACACAGAAGATGCTTTTGGAGATACACGATTACTTCCCCTATTATGTGCTCTGAATTTTTCATGCTGTCTTCGAGATTCCTTTTCTTGAAGTATTCTAACGAATTCAACAAAGTTTCTGACTTGGTTTTACTTAAGACTGTCGGGTCCGAATGATTAGATTTCGAATAAAGCTTCCCAAGAATCACTGAAGCCAACAGCCAGCGTAGAAACTTTGCTACCATAGTCTCCTCTTGTGGTTCTTCTGTGAGTTTTTTAGAATCTTGATGAGTCTCACTAGGTTTAGATACCCTTTTATGGTCACTCTTTAAGGCTGTGGAGGTCGCCCACAAAAGAAACCTTCTCAACTTGTCCACGTCCTGAAAAGATATCAAAAGAAAAATTAAGCTCTTCAAAACAAAATTGGAGGGCTGCTTAATAGTGAGAGCGAGAGCGAGGGAGAGAGAGAGAGAAATAGCTACCATGTCAATTATGTCAACTGGCGGGCTGCTCATTAGTATAGTAATGAGCCCATGCTCTGAACTAGCTTCGACTTGAGGAGAACCAGAATTAGCAACACCCTCAAAGAGTTGGAATATTCCCTCGATTGTGATGGTGAAATGTGGCTGGTACATTTTTCGTTTCTGTGAAATCTTCAGAGTAGCTGATAGTATCTGCAAAATTAAATCAACTGAAGTACCATTTTCTTGTACTGATACCAGTCCACCACCTAAAAGTCTGTATAAACGCGATGAGATTTCCATTAGCCCTTCAAGGCCACATCGTTGCAACCACTCTGTAACGTTTCTGGAGGCGAGAACATCAGTTATGACCTGATACGACAATATCACAAAGTAAGTCAATTAATGAACACACTGTTTTACATAAGGACTCTTGATTACAAACAAACAACAACAACCATGGTTGACCATTGAGAAATTTTATTCAATTTTGCATTCATCATCATAATCTAAAGAGTTACGTTTGTTAAAAAGTAAAGAAAATTTGTATTCTTAAACAGGGTGCATGCAGCAGCGTCCATGACTAATTCGTAGCATTACTGGATAATATTGTACATACCTCCAAGATAACTACCAAGCGCAAATCTTCGTCTCCAGTGGGATTTGTAGTAAACGTTGAGATAAATGCTGAACACCATGAAAACAGACCACAGTTTTCAACTAGATGCCGGGCCATCTTATGGAATTTGACCGACTTCCTCACAACCTGAAGATTGAAAGAAAGATGGTTTATGTCGTGTTGGATTAAGATCTCAAAGCTTTAGAAAAGATACCCCATAGTACACAAGACCAAATAAATATATTCTGAGCATTAACCTTATATTGATACTAAAGAAGAACTGCGTATAGGTGCAACATAAACACTATATACTATATGACTAAGAAAATAAATTATATCACCTGAAGGATTAGTCCTTTAGTTTCATCATCAGTAAGAGGTGATGAAGAAAAACTCATCACTGTCTCGAGGATGGAGTTTCGAATGTAAATTTGAGCATCTTCATCTGATTTCAAGCCTGCACACACTAGACGTAGTTCCCAAAATCTCTGTGATCTAAAGTTAACAGTGCTGCTCCAGAAAAAATCGTGAAACAAAGGTATTCCCTAACAAAGAGAAAAATCAAAAACAGTTTATATGCTGGCAAAGTATAAAGGATAAAGCCAAGAGTTTACAGTTTTCAGAGAATAAGTACCCTCAGCTTCAGTGTAGATGAGCTCTTCAAAAGTTTATTTATGGGAACATAATGTTCGTGAGAAGGATCCAACAATATCAGAGATGCTTCAGCAGCAAAAATAGCAGAAACAGTTGGGATTCTTTGCCATGGTTCCTCAACTCCATTTTGTACATACATCAGCAGAAGCCTAAGCCCTGTTACATGCTTGTTTTTCCTACAACTCTACATTAAAAAAATCATAGTTAAACAAAGCAATTTTCACCATGCATACAGATCAGCTTAAGACAACAATTACCTCAAGGGCATCCAGATATATTTCAAGAGTTTCATAGCCCAATTTTCTCATCCCAAGATCTGCTGAAGACATGCTCACAAATGCAACTGCAAGCAAGCCTAAGCTGGCGAATTCTACAGGTTCAATGTATCCAATAGACAATGTGTCTATCGAGAAGCGCAAGATGAAAACCGGATCATAGCGTTCAATGTCCTCCATACCAGGTGAACATTTCTGCACAGGGACGAAGGAATTATTCTATTGTTGTTTAAAAATGCAAGTACAAGAACTTCTAACTGAAATTCAAAATTAAAGATGGTACCTCATTTATTGGATAATCATATAGGTGTAAATTATCCGATACCTCTGTAGTTCGTTGATAAGGAAAAAACAAAACAGTTCGAGCACATATTTTGGGATCAACACAAAGATTCTCTTTGAAAAGACTCTGGCGGACATCTTCCAATAATTCAGCTTCACCAACATCAGATGCGTCCTGAGATAAACGCAGTGCCTCTCTTATTTTCAAGGCAGCTTTACCCCACAAACAATCTGTTTCAGAAACATTCAGCGTGTGTTCGACATCAACCAACTTGATATCATGCATCAGCTTGTAGATCTCCAAGTCGATTTCGCTCAGAGTTGCACCATAAGAACACAAAAGAAGAAAGTGCAGTTCTTTGAGATTGATGCCTGAATCTTTTCCACATTTGGAGAGCAGCACTCTGAGAAGTTTGACAATTTCTAACTGCCTCGCATAGTAAGGTGCTTCAAAACGAGAACTTTTAACTCCCAACAGAATTCGGACTTGAGATGATAAGATGTTTAAGGATGCTGGAAACAGGCCTGAATAATTCACCAGTGTGTGAGGGTGACATGGAGAGAGAACTGATAGTTGGTGTAAACTGAGAGTGACATATTAAGAGTTGGATGTATGGTGCATATGAGTACTTCCCTCTAGACAATAAGGAGAAAATTTCTCTCAGTATCTTCAGTGTCTTCGAGTCCTCAAATCTATACAGAAGAGTTGATTTCATCAGTCTCTCCAGGAAGGGAAGGGAATCCAATTGAACAACCTCCTCACACATGTTTATTAAAAACTGTAGAATACTTCTGAAAATGAAGTTTTCAAGGCTTCGGCACAAGGACCAACATTTGTCTTGTTTTCCTTCAGAATTCCCTTTAAAAGACCCATCAGATTTCTTGACAACACATTGCCAACAATTAACCAAAGCATCTAGTACCCACTTTGATAAAACCGCTCTATTGGATCCAAATTTAGGAGAACTTTCCTTCAGGCAAGTACCTGCTTCACGTTTAAGATGACACATACTGCTATCCTCAGGAAACAAACAAATCCTTGACAGTGTTACTTTTGCAACCACACGGATAGCAACATTAAACATTTGGTCTACCGACTGAACGTCCACTTCCTTCATCTCGTAGTCCAACATCTCCTTCCTAGCACTAGTGTGAGGAAAGATGGAATTAAATACCTTAAAGAGATCATCTTCTTTAGTTGGACTTTCAGTCAAGGAAAAGTGATACTGAAACATAAGTACTGCCTTCCCAAGAAGACTCGCATTAAACATAGTGTCAATATCGTCAGTCGTTGACAGAAGAATGTCGTCATACTTCTCTTCAAAGATGCACCTAGACAAAAACCTCGGCCATTGAGGAAAACCATTTATTAGTATATTTGAATAAACTGAAGTTATATCCAAACATCTATTACACGGCTTCTCGAGTTTTTCAGAAACTGTTGTCAGATACGATAGCACAGCAGGCAGGAGCATGATAAACTGATCATCTGTAAGAGCAGTGTCCTCCTGCTTCTTACTTAGCATGCTATAGAAAAAGCGTCCAAAAACTAAACGATGCAAGGGACTGGACTCCACAAGATAGAACAAAATCTTGGCTCTGGTTATGCTTGCCCGTTTAATGCAGTGGATAATCAAGTCTTCAGGGGTTCTCCCAACAATCAGCGAAATCACCAAGACCAACCGGTGAACACTACAATTTTGATAATATTTCCCCCTGAAAATGCCACCACAAACCTTAAGCAAACATATATCTGCTGCCAAATCCAAACCAAAAGAGGTAGAAAACTTGCATGCCATGCTATATACTTTCTCAATGAGGTTACTATCATAATTATTTTCTTCTAATTCCCACAACAAATCATATACCCCTCTCTTAGCAGTCGGCTGGTGTGAATATAATACAAGCATTTCGAAAGCTCCGCCAGCAATACCCAATCCCAAACTGAGAATCTTACTTGAATCTGGGCTTGCTGATTCCTTCTCATCAATTTTACTCAGCATGGAATGAGCAACATATAAAAGTTTGAAAGGTGATATGAATCTCAACAAAGCATGAATCACTTGTGATAGTTGGAGAAGCGAAGCGTAACTTTGAGAACCAACAGAAAGCTCAAACTTGACCCTGAATTCCAAGAGAAGCCTTTCGACCAAGTCCTTAAAAGCTATAATTGACTTATTTTTCCTGAAGTCCCATTTCCACACATTGTGTTTCTCATCAAACAAAAACTCACAGGTAGAAACCAATAGATCAAGAATGTGTTGATCTATTTCACTGAAAACTAGCCTCCCTGTTGTCAGCGATATTTCTGAAAAAATCTCAACATTCTGCGTTCCAGGTGAAGTGCAACAATCCAAGGGGCTCTCTAACAGTGCGATCACAACTGGGTGGCCAAGAACTGTCTGGGCCACTTGATGCTTCTGCTTCGTGACTGAAGCGAGCAACTTATTTGAAGAGGGTCCAGAAACAAGCTCCGTTTCTGATATTTGAGAGAACAAGTTCTTCATAAGACGTACGCAGATCTCAGAGAGTTGGCGGAGTACTGGAGCCGGTTGAACCTTGTAAGATGATCGTATTTGAAAGAGCCAGAACAGTATTACTTGGATATTTGAGTCAATACTACCACTTGTAGGCTGCGAAACTTTAAGCAGCAGTAGCTCTGATATTCTTGGAAACTCTGGTAAGCAAGATATATCCATGCTCATAATGGCAGTAAGTAATACAGGAAAAGGAGCCTGCTCTAAGAACACAGAGAAGGCAGAAGATCCAATATCACGAATGCCCATCTTACTTCTGATTTCTTCAGTTATGGATGAGTGACCAGAAAAACCAATCTCACTATCTACTGTTTCTTCACAAAGATTCCTTGACCCAGTAAATTCTGAACCTCGCGCAAATAAGTCAAGTGATAGCTTTGAAAGGTTTCCAAGGAAATTTTCCTCTAAAAAGAGGATGGACTGTAAAATTGAGAATGAAATTCCGTAGAAGGCCCAAGAAACAGTCATCACAGTAGTAAAATTTTGCAAGATCGATTCAGGTGTTGCACACATCAATGCAGAAGAAAACGCTTGAACTATTCCTGTAACTTCATCCGGAGACATGCTTCTCATCAGTTCTTTGATCTCATCAAGAGTCTCTGAAAAAGAACTGTCAGATGGTAGACCCGTCGTCCTTCTGGAATGCAAGATGATAGGTTTTTTGTCTGACAAGGATTGTGAGAAAAGAAGCAAAATTCTCAATGGCCTCCATTCACATAAAAAATCCTTAGATTCATCAACCACCTCAGACAAAATTGACTGGATCAAACATGAGAGTAATCTGGAATCTACCTACAATATTGAATTTTATAGAAAAGATATTGGTATTTTAAGCGGTGTAAACTAGAATATAAAAGATACTGGTATTTCATGGTGAAAGTTATATATACACCTGCGTTTGTAAGAGAATTTTACCTGAGTTTGTAAAAGATATTTCAGTGTGCTGCAGACGTACAGAGATATTGCTGACTTCTCTGGTAACGTTTTAGCTTCAGAATTTAGTAGCTTCACATACTTCTGCAGTAGACAAACAATTAGGGGGCTAAAACCAATTGATACACCTGCAACCAACACAGAGAAGATACACACCAGTGAATAAATACTTCTAGGCTTATCACAAATCCACAGGACACGTAACTAGGATAAATCTTGCATGAGATTTATTGAATTGTGTTTGATAACCAACATTTTTTATCAACTCACAAAATTAATTGCAGAGAAATTAGATAATCATCTTCAACAAATTTTGGCAGTCATTACCTAAAATGGTTACATAGAAACGGTATGTAAACAAACACAGGAGCAACATATTATACATTGCAGACACTAAAACCAGAGCAAAACGAGTAAGCAAGTGAAATCTATACAAAACCATTGATTTCAGGGGCACAATTACCTATACCTTCTAAATGGGACAAGTAACTTCTGACGATGTCCCATTGCTTGAATAAATTATTTCCAACAGCCATAACTGCATCACATAAAAAGGAGATGACAATTGATGGCATGCTCTGTACAGCCTCCTTAACCTCAGGAGGAAGTTTAATCTTTTCAAAACTTGGTAGAAACAAGAACCATGCACCAATTTCACTTGGATTTTTTTCGAATGCACCGGTGCTGCTCATAGCTGCCACTGCTAAACTGTATGCTAGATCCTTCACTTCGTTGTGTGGTGCAAAAAGTAACAAATTCATGAACACATGCAAATGCTTGTACATAAAAGGTGGAAGTCTTGTAGGATCTCTGTCACTTTGGGACTTTGGCGTCCAACTGATGTATTCATTTAGCACAGACAACAAGCTCTCTGCAATTCGGCTGGCAAATTTAAAGAATTGCTTACAAATTTCATGAAGACATCAAACGCTCCTTCAAGCACATTATGAACAGCGCACTGCAAAAATGAAAAACATGTAGCTTAAAACTAGAACTCATCAAGTACATATGAGGAACGTCTAAGCACCAATGACACATAGATATCTTTTAATTAACAAGCTATATTAAAGTGACAAGAAACGAGACATTTAACCAGAATTCAGTAAGCAAAGCATGACCGTTTCAGTTCTCTACTTGTCAACTGGACAAACCACTACACTCAAAATTCAAACTTCAACCAGTATTTGACACGGAAATTTATAGGATAGTGCAAAACAATAAGACAACCTGTCACTAGTGAAATATCATTAAGTTGAGTACATCAAATTTTGAAAAGGTTCTGCTTTTTCATTTATCAACAACACAAACAAAAATAATAATGTGAAATATCAGCGTACCACATAAATCTTGAGGGCATCCAGAAGCTTTAAGTGAAACCACTTCTCTGCTTCTCCAACAGAATCAATAGGCTTAAAACAAAGTTCTGAAGCCCAAATTTCTGAAACAATCCCAAGATATTCTCTTTCAGCATCTTCCTGATTTGTCATATGAGCATCCACATTATCGTCTGCCAAACTATCTTTATCAGAACCAATACCAACAACGACAATATCACCAGCCTCTTCATCCGAAACATCCTTCTCAGATTGCTTAAAGCGTTTTTGTCTGCTTAATCCACGATCCAACTTTGTTTTTCTCTTCGAAGACGGCTTTTCAGTTTTACTGGAACCGTCCAGAGGCTTCAGTAGAGTCCATAACACCTGGAATTCTGGATAGAAGCTTCTCACCTCACCCATGACATTCTGCTCGAGAGAAACCTGAATTTGCTCAACAGAGCATCTATGAGATGAACAAAGGTTCCAAGAGGCAACAAAAGAATCTAACAGCCTCAGCGTCTCCAACATAAATCTCAAGGTCACATGTCTAACAAGAAAATCAGAATGGAGCATCCCTTTGGTGATCAGTGACCGGCTAAATGGTCGTGGGCATAGGCATTTCATGATAGTCTGAACATCTGAACCACCAGGAGATGTAGCACGTTGATCTGCACTGAGAAAGTCAAAAGAACATGAAGTTCTTACTGACGATACCAATTCTGCTGCCAAGGAAATAGAAGAAAACCTGCAATGACTTCAGTTACAATGCGAAAAGAATGACAAAACAGCAAAAATGTGACGGTACACGCAGAAAAATAAAGATAGATACACTTTCGCGCTCTGAAGAAGACTAACCAGGATGGTGATGCAAAATCTTCCATATTGTATGGAAACTCGTCAAAGAAAGCTGAAGCTAAAGACGGTCTACCCCTAACTATGGCTAAAAGCAAATCTTTGTGATAACCAATTTCTACTGCTCTCAACTTTTTCATGAGCATTAGTAGTCTGTCTGAATTGCCTCCCAACTTTCTCTTTGCATCTGGCATCAATCCATTAGAAGGGTCTGTGCAAACTTTAACAAGAACATCATGTGCCAACTCACTCGCAATCCGATCATCCTCTCTTGCTGAAATGCTGGCTAGCTGCTCTAGCGTCACATTTCCAAAAAGAACACTCCTTAGACTAGGAAGAATCAATGATTCTTCAACAAGAATCTTATCCTTCAACGTAGACAAGACATAAGCCACAGTGTCTTCGTCGTCTTTACCAAGGCCTCGCAGGACGTTAAAATACATTTCCTTGTTCTGTAAAACTTTCCATAACAATCCAGGGTTCCCAACTTCAAAGAATGATATGGCAAAGCCAACACAGGCCTTCCTGGTTGAGTGTTTACTGACCTTTTCAGCCCCTCGCGTTTTATACTCAGGCTAGTTTTGCGAAACCCTTAAAATCAAATTTCTTATTTATATCTGATGCCATGCCTGAACCACGCCTAACAATCGAAGCCAACAATGAAAGCGCAGCATTCTGTTGTTTTCCCTCTTTGCTTTTCAATTCTTTGCAAATGTCATCCATTTTCTCATCAATAAGTAACCTACCAAACTGGTCAATAGCTCTTCCAATATCAGTTGATCTACCTTTTCCCTCTGGATGACTCAAAATCGTCTGGATAAGCGAGAATATATAAGAAAGTCCTTGCTTTCCATGTCGAAGCTTCCATGCCTCTAGTAGCTCAGCAAAGTTTGGTGAGCTCTGGTAATAAAGACGCAACAAATCGCCGCCAGTTTCTCCCTTTAGTAACTTGATAAATTCTTTGGCAGCATCAGAACATAGCTTAATCTCATGTAAGCAAATCTTATGCAATAATTCTCTAAGTTTAGCATCATGGGAAGGCCTGAAAGCCATCACTGGGAATTTTTCCATCTCAACATCTCTATTCCCTCCCTCCTCCACCATTCCTGAAAAATATCAAACAAATTATTCAATCAAACTACTTCTCCACTAGCCCACACTATCCAAGATATACCCAAAGACAAAAACTTTAAAGCGCAATTCAAGCTCGTATCGTACCTTGATCTTCCATCTCTGATATGAATTCCACCATTAAAACAGTTCGCGGGGTTTTAGGGTTTAACGAGAGAGAAAAACCGTTTCGGCGACGTCTTCTTCACCGAGCTGAGAGTTCGATATTAGGCATCTCAATCTTAAACCGATCCTGACCGGTCCGAACCGTTTTTTGGTAACCCTAGATTTATAATGGGCCAAAAGCCCAAAACTTTTTTATTGGGCCACTGTGTGGACAACTTTGTTCGAGTATATAAAAAAGGAGACAGAGACAGCTACTATTCTTCTTCTCTCTTTTGCCCTTTGGTTCTCTCTCGAGCTCAACCCTTAAAATTGCATCTGCGACATTCTAGGTTATCGTCGTCATGATGCAGCAGCCACCTACAGCTTCTAACGGTGCTGCCGCAGGTTCAGGGCAGAATCCTTCCGACCAGCAAGCTTACCACCACCAGCAGCAGCAGCAGCAGTCGTGGATGATGCAGCAGCACCAGCAAGGTCAGCCGCCGGCAGGATGGAATCCTCAGTCGGCTCCGTCTCCGGGTCAACCACAACAGCAGCAGTATGGTGGTGGTGGTGGATCTCAGAATCCAGGATCAGCTGGTGAGATCCGGTCGTTGTGGATCGGTGACTTGCAGCCTTGGATGGATGAGAACTATCTCATGACCGTCTTCAATGTTACTGGCGAGGTAATTTGAAAATCTTCTTCGTAATGTATTTTAAAAAATATTGATAGTTTCATCCTTTTGAAGATTTTAGTTTTCTTGCTCTCTGAGTGTTTTGTTTCTTTTGTGTGGCTCTGTAGGCTCAATCAGCTAAAGTGATTCGCAATAAGCAGAGCGGGTATTCAGAAGGTTATGGATTTATTGAGTTTGCGAGCCACGCTACAGCTGAGAGGGTTTTGCAGACTTACAATGGTGCTCCAATGCCCAACAGTGAACAGCAGACCTTTAGGTTGAACTGGGCTCAGCTCGGAGCTGGAGAGAGACGCCAGGCTGAAGGTCCGGAGCACACGGTTTTTGTTGGAGACTTGGCACCTGATGTTACCGACTTGATGCTTACCGAGACGTTTAAGGCTGTATATTCCTCTGTCAAGGGGGCAAAAGTTGTGACTGATAGGACTACTGGACGGTCCAAGGGATATGGATTTGTTAGGTTCGGTGATGAAAGTGAGCAGATTCGCGCCATGACTGAAATGAATGGTCAATACTGCTCATCCAGGCCTATGCGTACTGGTCCAGCTGCCAACAAGAAGCCTCTTACGATGCAACCAGGTATGTTTTTTTATACTAAGGAACCAGATCTCTGATGACTTATGAATATGCTGAGTGGTGATATGACTCACTTTGTCTTTAACTGTCTAGGTTAGTTTATTTTCTTTTCTTTGGGGTATTATTCCTTTACCGCTATCTTTCTGATTGGTGAATAGTGTTCTGTTAGTTGGTGCTCAATGTGTCTGCCCTTATCCTTCAGCTTCATGCCTTTCAGCACTTCAAAGAATTTAATATCGCAAAACATCCTAAAACTTATAAGAAAAAACTCATGTTGTCTTTAAGCAGGAGAACAAGAGGCTCTCTTTGGGGGGCCTGGAACTGACTTCAGCTGAAAATGATTCCACCTTATTGCGTGGCCTCATTTAGGTCAGTTAGTTATGTTTTCAGAAGAAGTTAATTACAAAGCTTTTTTATCAGCTACAGTCGCAAATTATTTTCCAGTTCCTTTACTTATCAAGCATAAGTCTTTCCCTTTTAATTTAAGCCTTAACTTTAAGTTAATTCTTTTCATATTTACCACCGTTCATTACTTTTCGCTTTTTTCCAAGTGTGATTCCTAAAAGAGTGTTTTGTGATCTTCTACATACCTCTCAATTCATCTTTTTCAGTAATTAGTGCTGCAACTTCCTTCTTTCAGTTACTTTTTTCCTCTAATTTATAACTCTTCTTTAGTGTTACACTGTTACAATTCTTCTTTCGGCAAATTGGTTACGATGCTAAACTGTCAGACCTTGGAGGGATTTTAGGTTAATTGTGCTCTCTTAGAGAATTGTGGTCCCATTCTGACATTTTCTAGTTTCTCAAAGTTGGATCATGTTTCCCCTAGTACATATTTAATAATTTTGTGTATCAGTTATCAACTAACTTGAATCCCTTCCCCTTAATCTTCAAACTGTAACATATATTTGCCAGTTGCTGTTTGCATGTATCATCTGCTCTTTATTTGGACAAAATTTGCAACTGCCATTCTCGTTTGTGTGTGTGTGCGTTAGTGTCTGTTTCCTTGCACCGTCAACTGAATGTAGTATATATATTGATGTTTTAGTTTTCTGCTTACATTCTTTTGACTGTTTTTTTTTTTTCTGAAGGTTCATATCAAAACAACCAAGGAAATCCAGGAGAAAGCGACCCAACTAACACCACAGTGCGTACTTTGTTTTGGTTTCCTTGGGCCTTTTCTATGTTGGGTGAATTGTTGAATTAATGTCATGTTTGCTATTCCAGATTTTTGTTGGAGCTTTGGATCAAAGTGTAACAGAAGATCTTTTGAAGTCAGTTTTTGGTCAATTTGGTGAACTAGTTCATGTGAAAATACCGGCAGGAAAGCGTTGTGGATTTGTTCAATTCGCCAATAGGTAGACTAGTGTGACTTTGGAGACAAACTTCATCTTATGTTGAGAATGTTACTTAATTCACAACTTTACTCTGTCTTTGTGCTTCAGGGCATGTGCTGAGCAAGCACTATCTATGTTGAACGGAACACAACTTGGTGGACAAAGTGTTCGTCTTTCGTGGGGTCACAGCCCTTCCAACAAACAGGTTTGTATCCATTGAACAATGCACCAAGCTAACGAACTATGCTCTCTACTTTGTGATCTGATGACTTGACCCATAATTTCACAGACTCAAACTAATCAAGGCCAGTATGGTGGTGGTGGTGGTGGTGGTGGTGGTGGATACTATGGGTATCCTCCTCAGGGATATGAAGCATACGGATATGCACCACCTCCTCAGGACCCTAACGCCTACTATGGTGGGTACGCTGGTGGTGGCTATGGAAACTACCAGCAACCTGGTGGCTACCAGCAGCAACAGCAGGTAGTTTCTTTGGTTTTTACCTGAAAATCTTAAAAATTTTAGGCAATGTATCCGTAAGACTGTAAGTTAGTTGCGAGCTTACTGATTATTGTTCCCTCTGTTTGTTTTTTGCAGTGAAGCATGATTTAGTAAGTCGTGATCGAGCTGAAGTTCTCCAGAAAGCTGACACCGTTTGAAAATGGTGAATTTGAGTTATTGAAGTGGATGTGTATTAGCTCTTCTTGTCCCCAGATTCTCTCTTTCAACTCTTTTTTTTTTCTTATGAATTATTTTGCTTTCGCGTGACAATTGTTGAGTGTTCTTCCAAGTCTTAAACCCACAAGTGTTAACAAAAGGCTTAAACCCACAAGTGTTTCTTGTGTCATTTGTCTAATTTGACCATTATGTTTCTTCCTACTGTTGATGTACTATTTCTTCCTGCAACGCCTCTGAATTATTTAACGTTCTACATCTTAAATTAGTCAGCAAAACGTTCAATAAATTTGAGTTCTTAGTTTCAAGCTGAGCTACGGTGACGAAAGATAAAAGATAGCCTTGACATGTTCGTTTTGGCACAAGTAACTGTATTAAACGAGAGTCCACAATTGATGCTGTTTCTTATTCAGAATATGAAGAATCAATAGTGTTTCAAAAAAGAAGAGTCGATAGTTAATAGTTGATGCAAATGCTGGTAACGTGACCTTTCATTCAAAGCTGGCAAACTTCAAAGAGAATGGTTACAAAAGCAAACTGGTTTTCTCATATCTGTTAAACTAGAAAATGGTTACAAGAGCAAGAGAACGGATGAGTAAGCTTTTCTGACATTGATTGATTCATATGTAAACGAATCAACCATTTTACTATACTTTTCTTAGAGCTGCATTTTTTTTGACAATCCATGTGACAAAGAGCTAATGGATCTGTCTCATAGGGGGTCTCGCTTCCATCAAATGTGACAAAGAGCGTAACTATACTCCCCTCCTCATCACCATCATCATCAAGCTTTGTCTTTTTTTTCTTTTTCTTTTTTCTTCATCTAATTGTGTTTCCAGTTGTGATGAGAGAAATATACAAAAAAAGAAATGAAAAAAAGCCCTAAAAAAAGCCGAAAAATCTAGCTTTGACCACCTCTTTTCATGGTTGAGTCCCAACTCTAATTCTCTCACTCTCTCTGATTCATTTCTTTTTAAAGTATATATCTTTATTTAAAATTAATGTTGTTTTACTCTGGATAAGAAAACAAAATTCATTACATAATCCTAATATAACATTTGATAAGAACAACTTAAAATTTTTAAACAAAATTTGATAAAAAATTAGAAAATTTTTGAGTACATACCTTAAACTTAATAGGAAATTTGGAATCTATACTAAATTTTTGAAATATTTGAAATATACCTTATGTATTGCACTAAATGACTATTTTGTCCTCAATTATAAATTATTAAAAATAAATACAATTTAATTAAGTTAATTCATAAAAAAAAATTCAAAAAGTTGTGTAAACTAAATATTTGGAATTTTGCTAAATTAATTTTGAAAATGATGAATTGAATTATTATATATAATATTAATCAGTAACTAAAATATTTAATTCAGATAAAATAAATAAAATCTACCCTTAATTAATAATTAATTAAATGTTAAAAATAAACACAAAATCATTAAATTAATTTATGTTAGATTAAATTAATTTATGGATAATATTAATCAATAACGAAAATTAAATTCAGATAATAGAAATAAAAATAATCGTGGTTCCCGATCCAATAATTTGTTACTCAATTGTGATTAAAAATCTGGTATTATTTTTAGTAATTTAATTTTAAAAATGTATTATATAAAAATTAATTAGAATTATTCTTTTACAATTTATGTTTAGCAAATCCCTATATTAGTAAAAGAAAAGTACAACTTCTACCACTACCAAAAATACCATCGGATTTAGACTAGAAAACATTGTCATTAAGGGTAGATTAGTACTTAAACATGTCTTGGGTCGGGTTTAATTTTTTAAATTACCTGAAAGTTATCAATCGGATAGTTTGTAGTCATTAGCCAATTACGACAATAGAATCCTAAACAGAATCATAAATGTGAACAAGTGAAGATGTGAAAAATATTCCAATAAAAAAATACTAAAATGTTAACAATAAAAATTAAATCAAATCTTCATTAACTGCTAGAACAAACTTAACAAAAATATTTCATAAATATCGGATATTGATTTAGCAAATATTGATAGGTCCTAGATTTTGGAAACTAATAATCTTCTGAGTGAATATAATAGTATATTCGAATTTATACTAACTATAATTCTTGCAAACTTTTTAAATATATTCTTTAATTAGCATAATTAATAATTAATAGAAATGATACAAATCTCATTATATCATAAATATATTCCATTATTTAGTTTGCGTCAATCCCAAAAGCACAATTGGAATCATATTCTTTATATATCCGATCTTAATTTCCAAATTATCTTATTTTAACAGATTTTCTAAACTAATTCCTTCAATACCTTCATTAGCATTCAATATTTTATTAATCCTATATCCAATTATAATTAAATTATGAAGCTTTGCTTGCTCACAAAGTTGTTCTTATACTATATATAGGGATATATGATACTGTATATCTCTATTCATTGCCAAGAGTAAAGCATCTTCTCACTTCTAAATACGATACAATTCTTTAGACAAAAATGGCTATCACTTTTTACTTAACTCCGAAAATTAACATTTTACAAAATCTTTGTCATTCTACTTTCTCTAACATCTCTTTGCTTCTCACTATACTTTCTGAAATCAGACGAAGAATTCTCGAGTCAGTCATAGAAGTCTCTATGTTATGTTCTATCATTGTAAAATTTTGCACTTGCTTATGTTCTTTCGTTTGTTAAAATTATCATAAGACTATTACATTTGGCCTAACTAAATGTTTTTCCAAAATATATATCCTCTATGTTAAACTACTAACTGTTTCCTTTTATTAAATTTTATATGCTTATAAAGTATTTGAACAAAAGAATTTTAAGTTCTTATCAAATATAATCTTTTCAATTGTTTCAGGATAAAAACACATAAAAATGGGTTAACAAAAGGATGAATGATTTACTCTTTTTATCGAAATCATAGTTTATCCAGGTTAGTAATTCGTTTATTTTAAACAAGTTTTAAGTTATATATCATATTCATATGTAATATATATATTATATTCAGATGTGTAAAGATGAAATTATCCTTACCATGTTTAAAAGGTAAATTGTTCTTATTTTACAGGATTGGACTCATTTGAGCAACTGAAACTATACAAAATTTTATTCTTATAATGGTCAAATTGTTAAGTATCTTATACAATCTATGCTATTATTTATTTACAGCAGGTTCAAGAAAAATTTATTGTTGATGCAACTACATTTTCTTCCAAGCAAGAAGCAATGGAGCAAAGGAATTCTGGATGATGAGAACTAAGGGGAATGGCCACACACAAAAAAAAGAACTAAGTAATTAGATTTTTTAAATGTGAAAATATTATCTTGAAGAAAACTATACTTAACTATACTATTTATATATTTTATTGAGCCAAATTCTATGTATTTTTATTACTTAAAGAAAATAATACTTACATGTGTCACACAAGGATTTTAGTCGGTGTTATGGTTTTTCTAAATGAAATTTTGGTAATTTTCATACTCATTTATATTGTATGATGTCCACTATTCAAGTACAAAAATAAAAATAAAATTAGGGTCAAAATATTTCTCGAAATGGAACAATTAGTTTTTGTACAATAATAATGGGTTATCTTTTATTAGTAATGGAAAACTTGCTATATGTTTTTCTAAAATACATCTTTTAATTTTTCGTGGGCATAAAAGATTTATTTCCTAATTGCAACAATAAAAATTACATTATAAATGTTGGACACCTTTTTTATTTTACTCAATATAAAATTATTCCTAACTAGAAAACCCACATTTTATCCAAATTTTAAACTATATGAAGTTAATCGAATAAAACACACTATAACTATGTTACACACAAATTTTTATTCACAAATTAAACTATGTCATATATTACTTACGTAATTATTTTACTCTCGATTGTACTCTTAAAATTTTAAATATGTTTAACTTCTTCTTTTAATCCTATCAATACTCATCAGAATACCATTTACTCAGATTGTTCTTTTCAGTTTTTATTTTATTCAACCTTCTTACAAGAATATGAGATTCTTCATGATCGATCAAATTATAATGAAATGAAAATGAGTAGTATATACAATCTGTTATGGATCGTAGTATCCGCAAATATTCTTCGTGGTGCTAATATTTTTTTCAGTTTTATTTCTTTTTGTTATATCAAAACTCATTATATTACTATTTATTATATTTTTGTTATTTAATACTATTTTATCCAAACTCTTTACACAAATATATAGTTTACAATAATCAACCCTGCTATAGCAAAATAAAAATGTAACATACTTCAATCTGTTATAAGTTGTATATATTCGTAAATATTTCCCCGCGCTGTAGCGCGGATCCGATACTAGTACTTTTAGATAATATTAGTTTTAAATAAATATATAAATCACTAATAATTCTTCAAATTTTTTATTTAATAAAACAAATTTGAAAAATAATTATAGATTTTAATTTGTTTTAATAATTATCAAGTTTAATAAAGTAATAAAAAATGGTGAGTTTAGAAAATATATCAAGAGTTCAAAAAATCGACTATGTAACAAATCAATTAATAAAAAACAAATTGACTTTTTTAATATAAGTCAACAAAGAAAAAACATAAATCAACAAGAATAAAATATAAGTCTACAGTTCAAAAAGTCAATTATATTAATAAGTCAACTTAAAATGAAATAAGTCTATTAAGAACAAACAAATCGACGGGAAAAAAAATATAAGTTAACAAAAAAAAAACAAGTCAACATCATCAAAAGTCGACTATGTAAAAAACAATCAAACAAAAAAAAAGTCGACAGTTTTAAAATAAATTGATAGAAAAATAAATAAGTCGACAAAAATTAAACTTAAGTCAACCATTCAAAATATCGATCTTATTAATAAATCAACGTAGAATGTACTAAGTCAACAATAAATAAACAAATCAACAAAAAACAAATATAAATCGATGAACAAAAAAAATATGTCAACCGTTAAAGAAATCGACTATGTTAAAAATCTACTAGCCATAACATAAGTCAACTGTTTAAATATAAGTCGATGACGAAGATAGTTAAGTCAATAGAAGTAAAAGAACAAAACAATTGTTCAAAAAGTCGACATTATAAATAAATCAACATTGATTAAAATAATTCTAAAATATTGATATATATATATATATATTATAAATCGTATAATCTTGAATTATTTTTTTTAAAATAAATTTAAATCTAAATAATATCAACAAAAATATTTAAATTCTTCTTTTTTATTCAAAATTATTAGATCAAAAATTGATTCATGTTATCATTATTTAAAATATAATAAATACGTTTTTGTTATAATTTTTATTTATTAAATAATTTATTTCGAATTTAATCATTTTAAGTTTTTCTTATTTTTATTTAATTGTTAAAATTGTTTAATAATAAGGGTATTTCTGTCCATTTTCATTTTTAAATGTGTAGTTTTCAAATAACTATAATATTAAGTGTAGTTTTCAAATTTCTTATAAGATTTGGTGTATTTATAAAAATCTCTGAAAAAATTATTATAAAAATCTTATAATGATGCTTATATAGAAGGAAATCTATAGTCAACATTTCGTTTCTAGAATAAATTTCAAACATCACTAATTAATTAATATAATGCACAATACTGGAAATAATGTGGTCAAAAAAATTATTAGCATTAAATCATTGGCCAAAACCGCAAATTTTGAAAGAAATATAATTTTTGATGTGCAAATAGTTCAATTCCATGTAATAACACAACTACATTGAGATTTTAACATGTTGGTGGTTTAATATGATTTTAGTTTTGCTTTACTATTTGGTTTTACAAGAATAATCATTGTAAGCCAAAACCAAATCTAGTATTGTTTGATAGAATTTTAATTTTAGCTTCCAATTAATTCTTTTTTTTTTTAAAGAAGTTATATTTACTATAATTCTTTTTTTTCTAAAGAAGTCACACCTATCTATTTCAAGCTGACGGGCACTACCTCCTAATAATGTTGGGACAAAAAATGTACGATTTTTAATGCCACCATCGGTTGCTCATGCAGGATGGTAGTTAGGACAAAGATGTCTCTGAGATTGTATTGAGTATGTAATCTGCAATGTACATCCTAGCAGACTAATTGTGAGACGGAAAAACGGACTGGAGGAAAAAGAAGTTGAAGGGACATAATTGGTCAGAGCTAATAAGTCAGCTGGAGGATTCTTAGAAGGGAGTAAGTTTCAGATAGGAGACATGGACCATGTCACATGGTGATTCGTTTGCTAGCGATTGGTAAACTCCCAATTTTTGGAATGGTAAAAGAGGTGAATGATAGGTGTGTAAAAGTCGAATGAGAAGACGGATACATTAGAACGGTATGAGTAATAAATAGTTTGTCTTTTTAGATGATTGATTAGGGTTGATTACTCTTGTGCACTATCCTTGCTAATAGGAACTTATATTTTCCTGATTAGGTCGACCCTGATGATGATCCACATGGTGGTGAGGCAGATGAGGAATGGGAGCATAGTGACGTTTACTGATTCTTCACCTTTTGTTACACCAAAAAATAAATACAGTACACCAAAAAATAAATACAGTACACCAAAAAAATATTTAAAAGCTTAAAATGATTTAATAGTAGAATAAATGATTTAATGATTTAATGGTACACCAAATAAGGGCCCATTAAGGCTCATGAGAAGAAGAAGAAAAAAAAAAGGAGCGAAAAATAAAAGAGAGAGTCGCGGATTTTACAGTTCCCTCGTATATTTTTTCTAGATCTGTTCTTTCCCCCATTCTCTCTTCTTCACCTTTGTTTTGATTTTTTTTTTCTCCTAGGACGATGATATAGAAACTTCTAGAGAATTTGGAAAACAAAATTCAGAGAAAATCAAACATTGGAAAAAAAGATGGGATACGCAAGGAAAGTGGAAGACGACGACAACAACAACAAATCGTTATCGTTATCGTTATCGTCATCACTGAAGGAATCGGTGTTAATAGAAGCAACTATGTGCATAATCGGATTGCAAGTTCACGTTCACGTCAAGGATGGTTCCGTCTTTTCTGGGATTTTCTACACTGCTTCCCTCGACAACGGCTTTGGTAACTTTTTCGATTTCAATCTGTTAGCGATTTTGGATTCGAGAGCTTCTTTTATCGTAATTTGTTGTTGTCACCTGTTTTAAAATGTCGTAGTAGAGATCTGTGGATGTGATCTTCTGATGGTCGAATCTATGACTCTGTTAATTCGTTCGTCAAATATTATTAATCACTTAGTTGTTGCCTGGTGTGGATCTGTCATCTGTGTATTTGTTGGTGTGATGTATACGGCTTTGGTTCTGTGTAGGCGTTGTTTTGAAGAATGCAAGAATTATTAAGAAGGGAACAAGTGAAGCGAATGTAGCAAATGGGAGTGTGGTCGAGACACTTGTTATTTTGTCTTCCAATATTGTTCAAATCATTGCACAAGTGTGTTCTCTTCTCTCTCGTCCTTCATTTACTTTACTTTTCTTAGAGCTGCATTTTTTTTTTTTTGATAATCTATGTGACAAAGAGGTTATGGATCTGTCTCATAGGGAGTCTCACTTCCATCAAATGTTACAACTGGTAATAATGAGGCTGTAAATGTCAGATCAGCCACAGAGACTTTACCTTCTCAGCCATGTGCCATAAACAACTCCACAGAATTCTGGAATGAAGGAAACGACTATGATCGTCTGAGGTAAACTGTGTGCTTTGCTTTAACTTCATCTTCAAACAGAAACTAAACTAAATGGTGATTGGGTTATGGATGGTTCATCCTTCTGTGAGTCTTCTTGCTGCACTTTTTATGTGCAATGTCAATCTTAGCAAAATCTAGTTTAGCATCTGCATCAAACATATCTATGCTCGCACAATTCACTTAATTTTTTAACTTTACCGAGATCATTTTCTTTTCTTTTTCTCTGATTCTTGTATGTTGCTGTTGACAGGCAGGCTGTGGATCTTGTGGAGCGTATTTACCTCCACCAAGAAGATACTGTTAGTTTTGTAGAAAGATAGTTCATTTATTCGATTCGCTTTTTACTTAGCAACTGCTTACTTGTTTAGATTCTTATTGCAGATTGATATGCAAAGCTCAAGTTCTAGCTGTGAGTTCAATTTCCCCGGAGTTTTTTTTATCTTTGTTATATCTATGGTTTATACTTGTTTCTGCTTCTTTTTGACAGTGAATGTTTCTAACATGCTTATCCTCGACTTTCTTTCATGTGAAATTACAAACATCCAGTAGATAGTATGTGCGAACGAGTTAAACCCGTAGAAGAAGATAAGTTGATGCCGGAACCTTTTAGCAATGATTTTCACGATACTGCTGAAAGGCCCTCTTCAACTGACAATTCATCATTACAAAGTACAACTGTTGATGACACCTCAGAGTTGTGTCAGGGTTTAGAGGCATCTTCAACTGCATCAGTACCTATCCAGGCCGTCAAAAAGGCTAAGGTGATTCTTAAAGATTTGTTCTCTCACATTCAGACTAGCATGTTCACTGGAGCCGATGTTTTGTTGCCAAGTAATTTTAAAGGTTCATTTTATTTGTTCTGTTACTCAATTACCAAATTTTTATTTCTGAAACTTATACCACATACAGGAGTTCAAGTTGAATCCAGATGCAAAGATTTTTTCTCCATCTTATACGAAACGTCTTCCACCATCTCCTGTTGGAATGCCTGATGTTGGAAATATTGCTTATATACCAAGCAACAGTCAGATGCTACCGGTTCCTGAAGCTATTTACCCAGAAATTGGAAACAACCCTTATATGCCGCAAGCATCTCCACCTTCCAAGTTTGTACCATATGGTAATTCGACTGCTGGACATGCTGTCGGTGGTATTCAATTTCCTCAACACGTAAGTATTTCAATATTGTCCCTGCCTATCTTACTCTCTTCGGGCATGTTATGTCAAAGAACTTTTATCAACTAGTGACTGAGAGTCAGAGAATAGACTATTTTCTCTCACCACTAAGCGCCTGCATGGTTAACAACCATAAATGTTAGTTTTGGCGACCAGATTACCGATCGTTTTGAAGATATGAATTAGTTTGTACTATTAAAATGCGTCCTTTTATTTTCGACCACCAACTCTTTTATCTTGCCATCGATGAATCATACTTTCACTCAACCCATTTTTCTGCAGATGATTGGGCCTACTGTGAACAGGGCACAGCCGCAGAGATTGAACTCTCAGTACCAGGCTGTTCAAGCTGCACCAATGCTTGTAAATCTAAATCCTCAGGTTGTACATGGAGGTTCCCAAAACTCACTTTTGTTGAAGGCGCGTTTATAAAAAGAATGGCTCTGTATTGAGCTTTATTGGTGTATTTGTTTCTAAAGACTTTTTCTAATTTACTCCAGGTGATGGTTGCAAGATCGGGGCAGGGGCAGCTTGTATATATCCAACCAGTTTCTCAGGTTAAAACTTGATGCATCTAGAGTCTTGATTAATTTTTTTGTGTTTTGAAAAATATAAGCAATTTGGTGAACCGTTAATGATGTTAGGTTAATGTTAATCAATCTATGACTTGCATGTTAGATAACTGTATGTCTAGTATGTCTGAGTGAAAGAAGAAATACTATTACGCAGTCATTAGTTTGAGTTTGCTCGAAAATCTCCTCTTATTCATATCTTCATAGTCATTTCTAGTAATCGTATCTTATTTTTCAGGATCTGCTTCAAGGAACACTGCCTCTTTCACCTATGCTCCCCCGTCCTCTACCAACCACTCAACATGTCCAATACCTGAAGCATCAAGGTAAAAGAGTCTGTAACTAAATAAATAGCCGAAGAACCAACCATGTTTTCCCTTTTTTTGATTCAAATCAAAGAGATGGCCGTAACCAGAATGGTCCAATTTGTTGATGCAGGTGTATTTGCAGCTGGCCAGCCGCAGCAGCTATGCGCTTCCCAACCGTTCACGGCCGGTGGACTGCAATCTTACGGCGTTCCTGCCCAATTTCCAGTTATGCAGCCTCCTTTTCCCACGAATCAGCTAATGACAGTTGCTATTCCTAACGGTTTCTACACAAAATTTCCATAAACGAAGTCTCATTGTTTTGGGTTTTATACCTTTATTCTTTGCCTCTCCAACCTAATGTCCTGGTTTGGCTCATAGTTTTTTTTCTTCCTTCTGACGGTTTTGGGTGTTTTGCTCGTTTTTTTGCTATTAAATTGGTAATTCTTTATTGGATTGTCTAGTTGAATTGGGTATAAACTGTTGTAACATGTGAAAACATAATGATTCTTTGGAGGAAAAAAGTATATTGTAGTGTAGATCACATATTGGTAATGATCTCAATAAAAAGGCTCCAATGATCACATAGATGTTGGAACATTACGCTTGAAGCAGAGCGAGAACAACCATATGTTAAAAATTGAAAATGACTTTTGTTGTGTGACAGTTGCTAAATATTTATTTTGCCAGTAATTGTAAAAGAAAGACTCCAGTTCAGATTTATATATACAAAAGATTGTGGGCCAACTACGAAGATTATAGGCCCATAATCGCAAAAAAATTACAGGCCCACGAAAGGTTTCTTTAATTTTGTTTTTTTTTTTTTTCTTTTCGGTTTGAGCTGACCAAAATCCGCCGGCCACAACTACTCGTCGATTCTAATCTCCGGCGATCAGAAACCTCGCGGTGAGTTTTGATGGAAGAAAAGCTTCCGAAATCTCTCAAGAATCTCGAATTGAATACGAATCGTGAACCGAAGAATAAGATTCCTGTTTCAGCTTATCTATCTTCTTTGCGTAAGCCTTCCTTTCTCGAGCTGGGTTAAATTTGGGGGTGAGCATGGCTGTTGGTGATGTTTAGGATTTGGATTCTGATATGTTTCCAATGGTTTGCTTCAGTCACAGGAATGTCTCCGTTGAAATCAAAACCTCCATCTCTTGTGAGCTTATGTCTTGGAGTTATTGGGAAGCATTTAGATGAGATGATCCCTTGTTTAGCTGATATCGCTGTTATATTTCCAGCAGACATCAAGGTTATATTTGAGTTTCAGTGTTTTATCGTTTTAAGCTGTTTACTCGGTTTAGTATACTATGCACTTTGCTAATCCAAGGCATGTTCATGTGAAACAGATGTCGATTGCAGCAATTGCTAGAAGAAGAAAGCTACTGGGTGATGATGTGATTATCTCTTTGGCTGACAGTTCCTGGGAGATTTTAGACGTTAGTGGTTCAGATGTTACGAATTCTGGCTTAGCTAAAGTGGCGGAAATTTGCAAATCTCTCCGAGCTGTGGACATTAGGTAGGTAGTATAGTTGCTTACTAAGAGTTTATTTGACCTATATGAGTGTTGAGTCCTGATCTCTGTGCTTGTACCTCATGGTATGTGTGAATTTGATTGGTAGTACTGACTTAGTTGGGTACTATGATGCTTTCTCTATGGTTTTTTTGTTAAGCTCTGATAATAATCAAGCACCCGGTGCAACACCTGTGTCTGATTGTGTTGGGTTTCTTTGGATATTTGCAGGCTGGAATTGTGATATGCTTTGTAGTTCTGGTCTTACTGGTTCTTTAGTTAGGAGCTTCTGTATGTTTAATAAGTGGTGTTTGTTTTCCCTCTAGTATTATATAGTTTTATGGTTTTGTTATGCAGCCGGTGCAACAAAATCACATCTTTGGGCGTCTCAGAGCTTGTACAACACTGCCGGTCATTGGAGACTCTTAGATGCGGGTAAACTTTTTTTGCTCCTGTTAAGTGCACTAAGCTGGCCTTTCATGTGTTGTTGTTGGTGTGGCTTGTCTAATTAATCATGAATTAAGTGACTTTCTGGGTAAAAGTGAGATAGAAGTGAATCCATAGTATGTGGGATTGAGTAGGCGGCTAACAAACTCTATAAAACAAGCAATGAGACAATATTTTATATTGCAGAGGATGCCCAAGCAGTGAGTCCACCGCACGCAGATCTTTAGATATCTTTAAGCCAAACTTGAGTAATCTTGAAGGAGAAACATGGGAAGAACTAGACACTTCAGAGATTGGTCATGGTGGTCAATCAGTGCGTTGGCTTATTTGGGTATGTATTGTCCCTTTGACTGATAAGCTACCCGATTGATGCTCCCTTTTTGAGTTGGCGAATTTTGCCTTGCTTTGGATAAGCGAAACCTTGGATAAGGGAAACCATAAGTTAATTAGAAGAATCTACTATCTATTCTTGGTCAACTCTGTCTCCATCTGTGTCTCTTACCACACTGTGTTCGGTCTTTTTTGGTGCACAAGTTTCACAAATAATTTGCTTTTTCTGCAGCCACAAATTGATAAGGATTCATTGGAGATGCTATCCTCGGAGTGTCCAAGAATAGTGGTAAATCCCAAGCCATCACTTATCGCGTACAGAGCAAACGAGGTCCCTCGAGAAGCACTACCAGATATTCCACTGGACGAACCATTTGTCAAAGATATTGATCCTAAGACTTGGGTTGTCACCGGAGTTGTGCAGAAGCCCACATCTTTCCCGTTATCGAATGAACTGCCAATAGCAGAGAAGTTCAGACTAGCGTATGCAGAGAGAGAGATGCAAGATTGGCCCCAAAACGTGCGAAGAATGCAAGGCAACATCAACGTCGTGCTGAGAGAGATTGGATGATGTCAAGCGACAAAGCCAAAGCAATGGTTTTGGCATCAAAGGCCACCAGATCTTTGCACAAGAGTTAACAATATGGATTCTCTTCATCAATATATGTCAAAGAAATTATAGGAGGAAGATGAGTAGAGTTTCTAAGAATGCATATGCCTCTTCTCTACGGTGGTCGTGTTGAATCAGTTCACTGCGGTTTTTCGGAGTAAGAGGGAATAGTAAAGAACAGTGGCTGGTTACAGAAAAGTGTTCGTAACTGTTTAGTCTTGTATCCATATCTTTCAATTGATGCTACAGTCAAAGATACGTTACACTGTTTATAGAATGAAGTGTGTATTTTTGCATTTTCTTATAGCAACTCTTGCCGAGAAAAAGTTCAGTAACCTGAAAGAAAACAGATGCTCACAAAACTTGCTTTATTTGGATCTTAACAGAAGAAGAAAACAAAAGGTGAGAAACACTTGAGATCACTTGGTGCTCAAACTCCGGATGACATATGGTAGAATACCACCGTGATCATAGTATGCCAATTCCACCTGTGAACGTTCCCACAAAACAAGTCTCAGATAAACTGAAATTTTAATTTTACAGAATTTGTTTGCTATATAACCAGTTTACCTCTGTATCAAAGCGCAGAGTGCAAACAAAGGATTTGCCACTGTCAGTGGTTACAGTGACGTCTTGACCGGGTCTAATGTCACTGACTTTTGTAGGAAGGTGGACTGTGTAGCGTTCATGACCAGTGAGTCCAAGGGTTTCCGCGTCCTCCCCTGCCTTGAAACACAGAGGAATGATCCCCATACCAGCCAGGTTGCTGCGGTGGATTCTCTCAAAGCTCTTAGCAATTACAGCTTTCACTCCCTGATTTATACTTAACTGTTACAATCACAAGTGACAAGACATAACCAAAATCTGACAACCGTTGTAAATAATGTAAAACTTACCAAAAGCAAGGGACCCTTGGCAGCCCAATCCCGAGAGCTACCACTTCCATACTCGGCACCAGCCAGGATGATCGTATCCTGTCCAGCGGTCTTGTATTTCTGAAAATATATGTGAATTGAGTTAGGGACGTAAAGAAGGATCTATATATATGTTGAAGCTGTGTGAAGATTCTACTTACACTTGCTGCATCAAAAACGCTAAGCTTCTCTCCAGTCGGAATGTGAACAGTCTTGGGGCCAACTTCTCCTTTCAAGAGCTTGTTAACAATACGGATATTGGCAAATGTCCCACGAGCCATAACCTCGTCGTTTCCCCTTCGACTTCCATATGAGTTGAAGTTTTTTGGAATCACACCGCGGTCCATTAGAAACTTTGCAGCAGGACTAGTCTTTTGAATGTTTCCTGCTGGAGAGATGTGGTCTGTTGTTACGCTGTCCCCAAAGTTCAACAAGCAGTAGGCATCCTTGACTTCACGAGGACCAGGTGGATTTGCGGTCATATTCTTGAAATACGGAGGTTCATGAATGTACGTGGAGTTTGGATCCCAAGAATATAAGGTGGAACTCGGTGCAGAGAGTTCATTCCACAAGGGGTTTCCCTCTGTTATCGTTTCATAAGAGCTCTTGAACATGCTTGGTAGTACGCTATATTGAACAACCTATTGAAGAGTATAAGGAATGTTAACAAGGGACATTCAAAGGTGAATAACTTATTCTCTAAGCACGTCACCTATGTACCTGAGCAATTTCTTCATTGCTTGGCCATACATCCCTTAGGTACACACTTTTGCCATCTCTTCCGGTTCCTATAGGCTCTTTCTCAAAATCAATGTCAACCTGTAATCATAGGAGATCAATATATAGAAACAAACTCCAGACTCATGAGACTACTTAGCCAATTACTAGTCAATCTTGTTAATGATGTACTATGATGCCAAACGAGTTAAGGATATCCAAAGGAGACAAACATCTCAATTTCGAACTGAAAGTTGAAAAGTACAAACCGTTCCAGCAAGGGCATAAGCAACAACTAATGGTGGTGACGCAAGATAGTTAGCTCTTGTTTGTGGATGAACACGGCCTTCAAAGTTTCGGTTTCCAGACAGCACAGCAGCTGGGATGATATCTGTGACACGGAGGAAGCACAATGGACCAACCAAAAAGTGAGCTTCAGTTTGACGATATAAGGGCACTAATTTATCGGTGGAGAAACATAATTAACGAGGATTCCAGGTGAAATGAAAATGAGAATGGCTCAAGGAGATGCTAACGAAACAAAAACAAAACATGATGAAAATGTTGTTACCAGTTCCTTCTATAGCAGATGCAACTTCTGGCTCAAGGTCGCCAGAATTCCCAATGCATGTTGTGCAGCCGTAGCCAACAATTTGGAATCCTTGCTTGTTCAAGTACTCTCGGAGACCACTGCAGAGAAGGTAAACGTTAAGTATGGATATCCCATAATCAAGATCAAATAGGTTATCCTGTTATCCAAATGAAAATACGTTGACTCCAACACACCTTCGATCCAAATATTTCTCGACAACTCTAGACCCTGGAGCAAGACTTGTCTTAACCCATGGTTTAACCTGAATTGTGACTTCAACTTCAGTCAAAACAGGATTCATAACTCAGTGATCTCAGGGCAAAGAGAAAAGGTAGAAACTCACCTCCACGCCAAGTTCCAAAGCTTTCTTTGCAACGAGTGCAGCCCCGATCATGACACTTGGGTTTGATGTGTTTGTACAACTCGTAATCGCCGCAATAACAACACTACCATGCTTGATCTCAGCAGGTTGTCCTTTGTACGAGAACTTCACAACTTCTTCTTGTTTTTCTTTTGGCACTGCAAAACCCTTCAAACAAGAAGCAAAGTTTTACAAGTTATCCAAAAAAAAAAGAAATCAATGTCATTGTCTCACCTTAAATCCAACAGGATTGTCAAGGCATGCTTGCCAGTCAGCCTTCATATCTTTCAAAGGCACTCGGTCATGAGGCCTGTTAAACAGAAAATATAGTAATGAAATCCTTAGGAAGGTAATAATGGCGATGGTCAGTTCAAAATATCAAAACGAAGTGAAAGTATACCTTTTAGGCCCAGAAATACATGGTTCAACATGTCCCAAATCCAACTGCAGATAAGATGTGTATGCTCTTTCTTGCGGGGGCTGCAATAATGTCCACAAATATTTGGAGTTGAGAATCTTTTCAAAAGAAATAAAATACAGTAAACAGATTAAGGATATCCATACCTCATTGTAGTCAACGAACATATTGTTTGCGCGCAAATACGATTCTATCATTGACACCTAAACAAATCAAGTTGGCGATCATGTGAGTCACAAAAAACAGAGGAAACAGGATACATAGCTTGTTAAACTGTTTAGGTAAGATACAGAAAAACTAAGCCACGTGACAATGCATACTGAAGAACAAAACAACACAACTTAAGTCTACAAATAGCTTGTTAAATTGTTTTGAAACGAGACGATGCAGCAATATTCACTCTCAGCACAGGTAAACCACACGAACAAGAACTTGAAACTAAAAGCGCTTTATATAATTCGATTTAACCAAAAAAGAAAGAATGAAAAAGTAGAGAGAGAGAATTCACAGTTTCATCGCTTCTTCCAGTCAACTTCAGGTACTCCAGGGTAACATGATCCACTGGGAAGAAACCCATAGTTGCTCCATACTCAGGAGACATATTTGCAATTGTGGCTCTATCAGCAAGTGAAAGTTCACTCATCCCCTCACCTTCATATCAAAATAAAAATGTTAAAGCAGGTATACTGACCAAATCATTGTCCATCAGAAATCCAAAGTCACACAGCCATGGTACTCACCGTAAAATTCAACAAACTTGCCGACAACACCATGCTTCCTCAATATTTGGGTCACGGTGAGAACTAAATCAGTAGCAGTAACCCCTTCCTTCAATTTTCCATCCAACTTAAATCCGACCACGCCAGGTAATACCATGCTCATGGGCTGATAAATTTTTGAAGAACCATGAGCGACAAAGCAAACTTGACACTTATATATGTACACAAGACACATAAACCCAAATTAAACAGTGAAGGTGTGCAGAGGAAATGAACTCACCTGACCAAGCATTGCTGCCTCTGCCTCAATTCCTCCAACACCCCACCCAGCGACTCCTAATCCATCAATCATGGTTGTGTGGGAGTCAGTTCCAACAACGCTATCAGGGTAGAGAAATCCGTTCGAGTTGAAAACAACACGTCCAAGGTATTCCAAGTTGACCTGAGTGTCAAATAATAACAATCAGAACAGAACCATCAGACAGCAATATGGGATTCACATGTTTTATCTTAATATAATGAAAGTGTCATCATGTACCTGATGGACAATCCCAGACCCAGGAGGAACGACAAGCATGTTTTGGAAGGCCGTTGAACCCCACTTAAGGAACGCAAATCTTTCTTTGTTCCTCTTGAATTCAAGCTCCTCATTTTTCAATGCGGCATCTTCTGATCTTGCAAAGTCAACTTGGACTGAGTGATCAACGACAAGATCAACAGGAACCTAGACATGTACTGGAAAATATGAGAACTACTAGACCAAACATATTACAACGCAAAAACGATAAAGAAGAGTTCACTAACCAAGGGGTTAATCTTGTTAGGATCACTACCAAGACTCTTCACTGCATCCCTCATAGAAGCAAGATCAACTAGAGCTGGTACACCTGTGAAGTCCTGAACAAGAAAAATAAAAGTTAGCATAGTGCTGGCTTAATCTATACCGTTCTTAGTTGACTGGAGAGAGGTTCTAGTATAAAAGTAAAGAAAAAAATAAAGCTACAAACCTGTAAAATAACACGGGCTGGCTTGAAGGAGATCTCAACCTGCTTAGTAGATGTATTCTCCCAGTCAAGGATTTTCTCAACGTCATCCTTTGTAACTTGATAGTTGTCACAATTACGAATTGCTGACTCCAATAGTATCCTTACAGAGTATGGCAGCTTATCTACATACATTATCACGAGAAAAAAAAGGTGTCAACTTCACCAGAAAAATCCCATTACAAGAAAACAGATTTAAGGAAGACTCGATCAAGGAACCATACCAACTCTTGGATCGTTTAAAGCTGGTAACGAGTAGTACTGTCCATACTCTCCACCACCAGGTTTAGGTAGACTTGTCAAAATATCCTTGTAGGCATGCTCAGAAGCTGCGTTTATTTTTTCCATACCAAAACTATTAGAATTTCCATAATCATAACAAAATGTTCATCTAATAGGTGATTCTCGTGTTTCAACTGATCCAGTCTAAAACGAAATCGATCTAAGAAGGATTCTTGTAATACAAGTTAAAGAGCAAATCATTCTTATAGAAACAAAAGAAAGCAAAGCAAAACAGAACATACCAATGGTTGCGTATTTCCTCTCAAATTTCTCCATCACCGGAGCAGAGTTCCTAGATTGAGCACGAAGGCTAGCAGGATATCTCCAGCTCCCACCATGGCTCCACCGCGTCGAAGCAGAGCAAACGCGAAACGAGCGGAGAGCCGACGAGAAGCTCTTAGATCGGTTCGTCGTCTGATTGAGAACGGACGTGGCGGATGGAGAAGAAACCGAAGCTGTTTCGGTAGAAGCGATCTTCGTGATGGAAGAAGAAAGCCTCGACAGCGAGGCAGAACGCACGCCGGAAGTGGCGCGTCGATACATGGCGGCAAATCAAAACAGTTGAAGAGATTGGGGAAATGTCTCCGAAGGAAGGAAGAAGGATCAAATTGAAACGAAGAAGATCGTGGAAGGAACGAAGGTGAGAGAGAGAGAGAGATAGAGATGATCTTATTCGTCAAGCTTCTTCTCGATTAAGAGAGATTTAACAGAACCTTCTCCAAGGACACACTCACTAAATATATACAAATGCCAAGGGCCAGGTCAGATGTGTCTCTTTTTAACCATTGGATCAATTCTAGACGCGCAAATGGACGGCCTGTGATTCTCTTTGGAATGTTGACCATTTTATATTCAATTATTTTAAAAAGATAAATAATAATAGCTTGCAAATTATTAAAAAAAAAACATATTTTTATATACTAAAAGGTACTAGACCAACGTGAGAGAACATTCGAATAATTGGCTTTTTGCCTTTGGGGACGATGGGGAATATTTTCTTTTTCCAGAAAGTAAATTTCTTTCACAAATTAATCTACACAGTAAACATTAGTACTTAACCCAAACCAGAATAAAATTTAGAACTACACTTATTTTTGGTAATACTACTACGTTTTGATTGGCTGGTGTGTCTGGATCAAACCAAGTAGGACTTCTCCTCTGATGTTTTTATTAACTTTTTTTTGTTTAACTCCTAATAAATAAAAGTCAACGAGGAAAAACAAAGGGAGAGCTAGGCTCTTCTTCAGCTACGAAGGACAAAGGCAAAGAAAAGTCTCAAGGACTATGCCAAGAGACAAACACCCTAAAATAAAACAAAGCACACCAAGATGGCTTCTCATTTTGACTCTTCTATGTCCTCAATGACAGCGTCAATTCAAAGGCCACAAATTTAGAGTCCTCAAAAGATCTTTTGTATATGATGATCCATCTGTAAGAGTCAAACCAATCAGTTTGTGTTAGAGTACAACAAACAAATAATTAGGACAAAAAGAAAATCTGCTGGTATTTTATCTGCGTTTAAGATGGTGGCTGCCATGTCCCGGGCCTAAAAGATAATCCAGACCCTGATGGTTCTGTTGTCCTGCATCATCAACATCACCATTAGTTTGGTTCAATTTAAGCATACCAAACACAATACATAAGTTCATGTTCATTGCAGTAGAGTCTACCGAATCAGTATAGCTATCCTAAAAATAGATCAAAATGAAGAATCAAAATTGATTCTAAGAAATGAGCCAAACAAAAAAAGGGCTAGAGACTACTCAATAAAAAAAAAGTACTTAAGGACTATCCGGTGAGATATTTGAGAGTTGTTTAACTTGAGTTACGAGAGTACGAATGTTATGAATGCTTTTTATGGAAATACTGAAGCCAGCTAGACATACTTTGGTTCGAGTGGTTCTGCAATCTGCAGTTACTATCTCGGGTTCATGTTCCTTGATCCTGTAAAAGAAATGTGAGGACATTTGGTTATGGTGTTCTTGTGAAAGATGTTGTGTTTTGCATCCAGAAAAACATAGAATGTAAAAAGATTTTACACAATTAGTGCGGAGATATTATAAATCCTGATGATTCACCTTGATTTATCTGCTTCTTCACTAGCTTTCTCTGGTTTATCACCTTAAAGAATTAACAAACAAGACATAACAGTCAGTCTTACTTCCACCAGTTTGTGGTAGAATAATTAATAATAAGCTCTTTATTGTTAAATAGGAAAACTAGTAACTGTAGTAATCTCAGCCCTTAAATCAACAAATGACGCAAAATGAACAATTCTTATTTCCCTTCAAAAAGGAAATGCAGGAAATCCCTTATTTACCATCAAAACTTCACCATAATCACAGACTTTACAAATCAAATGCACAAGATGTTTCCGGATGAAGTTCAAAAAACTACTATAATCATAAGTGCAATAGATACACGCTGAAAAAGAATCAACAACTTTCCCTCAGAAGCATTTTGTGTCACACAAACAGTGTAATTTCTAAAGAAAATTTAGGAAGACAGCTTTAGCTCTAAATCTAATGCAACGAAGTGTTTCAGAAAACGGGAGAATATGAAACCTAAGAAGTTAGTCTTCAGCACTCTATGGTGACTCCCTAAATCTATTAAAACCAGAGAAAAATATAATACCTTCTGAATCCGGTGGAAAATGGCGAACAAAGTTTGTCAAATCTGGAATATCAACTTTAGCTTTACACAGAGAGTGACAAGGGACTGAAGGCAAAACGAAAACAGTAAATATTTGCAGATAAAAAATCAAATACATAAGACACAAGAAAAGATAAAAGTTATTTTTAGTAATTTTTAAACACAAGGAAGGTTCCAAAAATCAAGTACTCAAAGTCATAAACGAGCAGGGATCATAAAATGAGAGACTAGTATAGAAAAGGAATGGTGAGATATTTAAAATGATAGAAAAGTACTGCAATAATGCATTAATAATCTGAAAAACCTACGAGCAACACTAGGCTTCATACACAAGCTCACGACGCCTTGCTTCAAGTTGAGCCATTTCCTGAGACCAGTAAGAAAACACCAACATCAGACCAGATACTGAAGTTACAAACCCACGACCAAGACTTATGTCATATGAGATGAAACCATTATTAAAAAAAAACCCAACCTTATGAGTTTGTAAGAAGATTTACCACCAGGAATAGAGGTTGGGTCCTCCTCTCCATCACTGGAAACTGGAAAGTAGAAAGAAGCACATCAGAACATCTTGCTGCTGCTGCACAAATGGATTCCACAGGAGTCTTACTAAGAGCATACAAAACAGGTTCATGTACCAGTGCTCGGTACACAGGATCACACGTAGACAAATCACATAGTCCTCTTTTCAACATCTCTGATTAGTCCAATTTCCTAAACAATGGAAACAAAACCCGGAATTAAATTCATATCTCACGAATCAAAACAGTTTCTAAATGCATTTACTTCACTGCAACAAACACACACACACACGAAAGGCAAAATAATTCAGCAATTTGCAAAATAGACCAGCGAACTTGGATGTTTAAATGAAAAATTCGTAAGATTGGAAAAAAAAAAAAAAGGAATTCAAAGGTAAGAGGTTCGAAGAACAATACTCAAATGAAAAAGTACTTTTTTACCAATCCCTTGCCTACTCCGATGAAACTATTGCCTCTTACTAGTGATACAATCCTACAAAATCACTCCCGTAGCCTCGACATAGCTTCTCCCGCCGATTAACTTCTTCGTATGATCCAAAAACTGAACACAAGAGACGCTCCCAAATTGTTCCCCCGATCGAGTCTGTGGCTCCGTCGGGCTTGGATTAAAGAAGACTTGATTTTTTTTTCCCGCCAATTAACCATTAGAATACCGGTAAAATAACCTTAACCACCAATTTAAACCGAAATTTTAATACTTTACCCAGTAATAAGATTAAACCGATCGGCTACATAAATCGGTTTAGAATCCAATTGAATGAACCACCGGTTAAAAGGATACGGTTATCAACAACAACAAAAGTTCATCGCGAAAGTTCCAAATGACCGTTAAGGTTTGTTGGGTTGTTTGTTAGGAGTAGTAGAGAGAGAATGGGAGAAGAGTCGGTTATAAATACGAGTGCGTACGTGTTAAGATTACTATAATCCTCTGCAAAATTTTCATTTTCTCCGATACAACAAAGATTCACGAAAGATGGCTCGCGGTGGAGATCGTCGTCATAGTCGTCGTCGTCAAGGAGCTGCGCCTCGTGATCACGAACGTCTCCGTCGTCGTGAGGATGGCAACGACCGAGCTTGGAATGAGGTTCTTGACGCTACGTTCAGAGTTCGACTTAAGGCTTTAGGCGCCCTCGCCGTACTCCTTCTTCTTGTCGCCAAGGTTTACACACGAATCGGCTTCGGACTCGACTCTCCCGCGGCGGTTTGGGCGGCGTACGCAGGTGTCATCGGATCTCTATCTTCCGTAGGCGCAACTTTGTTTGTTCCGAGGGAAGCGTTGGGAGGATTGGTCACGATCGGCTTAGTCTTCATCTTCTTCTCACTCGTTTCTCTGGTTTGCGTCTTTCTCACTCGGTAAACGCGATTTCGTCTCCCAATACAATACCATCTACGTTACGATTCCATCTTCTCCTCTTCTTAGTCTTGGTGATCTTGCAGTACGCACTCCCAAAGATCTTTGTGCTTTTACAAGATTTCAGTTTATTTCGTGTGTTTTACTTTACTGATTTGGGTTGATAAATAATAGATTCATCCCTTTGTGTTTTTTTCCATTTTCTTGATGTTTAGGGTTTTGGTTCTCCGATCTTTGTAACAGTTTTTGAGTGCGATTCTTAATTTCCCGGTTATCCGGAGAGGCTACTCCTCGTATTCTAAATTTGTTTCCAACTTGTTATAGAGCTGATTAAAGGTTTTACGGAGCAAATCGGTGAGCTTAAGATTGTGGAATTTTCGTTTTAATTAAAAAAAACTAAAGAAACTAGTTTTTGGATAAAGAAAAGAAAAGAATCTTATTAACTTCCAAAATTTTAAAAACTAAAACCAAAAACACATACGAAAAAGAAAAAAAAATTTGAATTAAAACAAAACAAAAATCATAGCTACTCGTCTTTCACCACCGGTCGAGTCGTCCTCCACCGGTCAAACGCTATGTAACCAAGGGCGAACATGAAAAACACAATCGCCACAACCCACAGCAGTGGGTAACCAAAGACTTGATATGTGCAATAGAATGGTACTGGTAGCTTCACTTCGTACCAGATGCAGTACACCAACGGTGCAGCTAGTACAATCGTTTGCATGGTCAACAGTCGACTCATCCGGGCCAGTTCCTTGCGTTGTTTCATACAGTATTCTGCGTCGTATATATCCTCATTCACCTGCAATTTTGTTTTGTTGATATATATATATATATACGTCTTTGTTAGAGTGTTGAGTTGAGCCTATAGGGTTACAAACCAAATTATCGACTCTTGTTTAACCAAACTCCCAAGCATGGAATAAAAATTAAATCTAGCTAGTAAACAAGATGATATACACAAAACCTGATAAGTTATTACCACGATAAGACCAACGCAAACAAAACTAACAATCAAGAGAATATTCAATCTCTATTTTAAATTGAAGAAACAGACCTCATGCAATGATATCTCAATATCTAATTTATAATGACGAAACGACATGTCTACCAGTTAACCTACGATGATAATTCACGGCAAGAAAATCAAAACTCACGTTAAATTTCAGGAAACTAAAAAGGTAACTAATGGGCTCCCCAAACTGATCAATGTGATAAACAACAAAAAAATTGGCATATATTCCAGCTAATAATAGAGTTAAACAATTGAAGAGGAAATAAAATAAGACCTCATCCTCAGACTCATCCTCAGTCTCATCCTCAGAATGTAAAAGCTCATCCTCAGACTCGGACAGTAAGGGTTGATCAAGAAGAATCTCTGCATCTGCAACCATTATCACAAACTCGGAGATCCAACGTCCGATTTAATATTTTCGTAGCTGAAAGAAAAAAAGTAAGAATCAGGAACAAGAACAACCTCACGTGTCTCAAAGCTGGAAAATAAAAAGAGACAACAATCACAAAATTTACATGAAGATATTAGGGTTTAAGAAAGAACGAGTTTTCTAGGCTGAGCTATGTTTCTTTCCTTGTGTATGCGTATATATACCTCTTCCAATGGGCCTTCGAAATAGATTTCGGCCCAAACTGTTTTTTATTTAGCGAGGATTTGTGTATGATTGAGCTCTCATAAAACATATACAAAAAATTGTATTGAAAAAATATAAAGTCACGTGCAAGTCATGCTCAGAGTAGTGAAGGTCACATCATGGCTACATCAATTAACCGTTGGATGGAGTCAAGACTCTGGAACGGACGGCTTATAATCCACTGTGGATCGTTGACCAAGTTCAAATGGCCGTTAAGGTTCGTTGGGTTGTTTGTTAGTAGAGAGAATGAGAGAAAGAGTCGGTTATAAATATAATAAATACAGTGTAATTGTGTGTTAAGATTCTCAAATACTAATCCTCTTAAAAAATTACTAATCCATACTCTGCAAATATTTCATTTTTATCCGATGCAACAAGATTCACGAAAGACGCCTCGCCGCGGAAACAAAGGTGGAGATCGTCGTCGTCAACGAGCTGCGGCTCGTGATCACGAGCGTCTCCGTCGTCGTGAAGATGGCAACGACCGAGCTTGGAATAAGGTTCTTGAAAGTACGATTGGACTTCGAGTTAAGGCTTTAGGCGCCCTCGCCGTACTCCTTCTTCTCGTCGCCAAGGTTTACACACGAATCGGCTTCGGACTCGACTCTCCCGTGGCGGTTTGGGAGGATTGGTCACGATCGGCTTAGTCTTCTTCTTCGTCACACTCATCTCTCTGGTTTTCGTCTCTCTTACTCATCAGTAAACACGGTTTCATTATCCCGATATCATCGACGTTGCGATTCATCTTCAATTCTCTCTGGTTTTGTGCTTTTATGGATTGTTATAAGTCGTCTTCGAAACGCGCTCTAGTTCAAGATTTCAGTTTTTTCGTGTTTCATAGATTCGATCCTTTGTGCTTTTTTCGTGATGTAAATCGAAATCTTTTTTCCATTTTCTTGATGTTTAGGGTTTTGCTTATCCGATCTTTGTAACAGTTTTTGAGTGGGATTCTTAATTTCCCGGTTATCCGGAGAGGCTACTCCTCGTATTCTAAATTTGTTTCCAACTTGTTATAGAAGTGATGATGACCGGATTAAAGGTTTTACGGAGCAAATCAGTGAGCTTAAAACTAAGGAAACTAGTTTTTGGCTAATTAAGGTTTTCCTATTTCATTTCAAAGAGAAAAGAAAAAAAAAAGTGTAATTAACTTCCAAAAAATATAAAAACTAAAACCAAAAAACACATACGGAAAAGAAAAAGAAAAAAGTTAATTAAAACAAAATAAAGATCATAGCTAGTCTTCTTTCACCACCGGTCGAGTCGTCCTCCACCAGTCAAACTCAAACTCTGAGTAAAGGGAGAAGATGAAAAGCACAATCGCCACAACCCACAGCAGTTGGTAACCAAAGACTAGATATGTGCAATTGAATGGTACTGGTGGTAGCTTCACTCCGTATAAGATGCAGTACACCATCGTTGCAGCTAGTACAATCGCATTCATGGTCAACAGTAGTCGACACATCTGGACCAGTTCCTTGCGTTGTTTCATTAAGTATTCTGCGTCGTATATATCCTCATTCACCTGCGATTTTGTTTTGTTGATATCAAGAGAAAGTTTTCTCAGCTTCTTCTAATAACATGACACCTGGCTTCTTATATAGCTGACACATGTCCTCATTCTCAATTTAATTCAAAACTATGGGTTAAAAAAACTTAAATAGATCTATCTCAATTCCCTAGCCAACAAGACATAAACTCATTTCAATTTTAATTCAAAACTATGGAGCAAAGAAACCAAAGAAACCAAAAAAATAGGCTTTTTCCCTAGCCAAAATGACTAATTAAAAAAGTTAAATATATTTTCTTTCGTCTCCACGCCTCTCTGCTTCTACGAACTTGGCATCATTTCCAAGCATCAACTACATAATCAAAGAAAGTATTAATGTTTTACTTATAGTTGGTTGTCCCTCATTTCTTACATCATCATCAATTTTATCACCTCCTTTATTCCTCTTTGATGATCTAATTGGTTAAAAATCACATTATTTATTATATAGAAGTACCCAGATTTATCTTCCTCTACCAAATCTTTAATTTTTTTTTTAATTTAGTATTATTTCATAGCAAGAATCTCTAAAGTTTACTTCTATTAAAGAAAAAGTAATCTATTTTACAAAAATCTATTTATTCTATTTTGTTTTTACGGTTTATTAAATTTTCACTTATTTTTTTATCGCAACCGGAACTTTATTACTTAACTATTTTTATCGGTTTCACATGTTAATATTTACGATATATTAAACTATAATAAAGTAGAGTTGTGAGAAATTGTCATTTGGCACCCTTCAATTTTTTTAAACATGTGTCATTTTTTTCAATTTTAATGAAATAAAAAATACATTATTGCTAATCTAAAACTAAATTGTTTACACACATTAATTTGGGACATTTTATTTGTTCAATTTTTTTATATTTATATTTAATTCTCTCAATCAATTACCTTTATGACATTATGGATGGACGTTTTGTTTTGTTCAAACTGTTCATGTTGCAATAATGCATATGACCAAATTAATTACAATTAATATGCTTTATAACTGTATTTATTGCCATGAATGTGATTTTTCAGAATAATGTGTCAATGAAATTCCTTACAAACTTCAAACAATGTTTAGCTATATGTCTTTCTTTTCCCATCATTTCCCATGATATTTTTTCTTAATATTTTTTTTATGAAGTTTTTTTTATTAAAACATGATGTCTTGCAATATGATGATTAACATATTAATTTCTCTAGGACTATTTGAAGAAATCGTTTACAAAGCCAGGTCAATGTTTTTTATTTTTGGTATCAGAGTCTTGTCAATAATTATTAGCCTCTTTCAAAGGATTATGTTTTATTATAGTCATGATTTAAAGTTTTTTCATTGTTTTGTAATGTGATTTTTTTAACTTTCAAACTATAGTCGGAAGTCTTAAGTGATGAAGATGAGTCTAATGCTTGACTCCTAAAGCGCAATCTCTTTGACTTTGAACATTCACTCATAATATTATAGTTATAAGTCCCTTAGATTTCTCCTCTTAAGTCCTCTGATCTTCAACTACGATATATTTCTAAGTTTATGTTTTGTAAATTTGCTTTGTTTTTTATTTTTAAAAGTTCTTTATCCCCATTACAAAAAAAAAAGCTACTTTGCATATGTGATAAAAAGATTGAACCTAATTTTACCGTGTAATACATATATAAATGGTCAAAAGATCACATATTTCTTTATGCCTCTTTGGAACCACTTCCCAAAATTTACAACATCCTTTTGCATTAAACGGAAAAACATTACAAAGACCTATTGTAAAATTTCAATATATATATATATATATACACATATTGTAATCTCAATACTTTCATCAAAGACATAAGTCAATCATTAAAAGTGGTCTAAACTATAGTAGATTAACCTGTACAAAAGCAAAACTATTTTTATATCGCATTAGTATTGTTTGAGTTGCCAATCATACCTCATGTCTATTTTCCTGTAACCCTTACTCTATTTGTCATTATGCCGAAAAAAATTTAAATCATTTCCAATGGTTATCTATATTTTTATATTTTACATTTAGGGTATATTTTTGAAGAGATATGGTTTAGTATTTAGAGTATAAGATTGAAAGCATGATGCTATTTTAGTATTTTTAGAATTTAGAAATGATTTGCTAAATTTAAAACCAAAACTTATTTTTATGCAATATGTGAAAATTGTCCTTCTTTTAACACACTTCATAATTATAAACTTGTAAATGTATGAATTTAAATTCTTTTCAAGGCATATATAAATAATATCATGAACATTTCATGTATAATTTAATAAATTTTTATTTTACATACAAAATATTTGATTTTATAACCCACGCATCGCGTGGATAACTTTCTAGTACATATATATTTTTAGTTAGAGTTGATTTTGAGCCTATAGGGTTACGTGCAAACCAAATTATCCACTAATTCTTGTTTTACCAAACTCCCAAGCATGGAATAAAAATTAAATCTAGTAAACAAGATGATATATACAAAACCTGAAAAGTTATTACCACGATAAGACTAGAACAAAAAAAACTAACAAGCAAGAGAATATTCAATCTCTATTTTAATTGGAAGAAACAAACCTCATGCAATTAATATCTAATGACGAAACGATATATATGTCTATACCAGTTAATCTACGATGATAATTCACGCCAAGAAAATCAAAACTCACGTTAAAATTCAGGAAAACAAAAATGTAACTCATGGACTCCCCAAACTCAATGTGATAAACAAAAAAAAATTGGCATCTATATATCTAGCTAGCATCTAGCTAATAACAGAGTTAAACAAAGAGAGATGAAATAAAATAAGACCTCATCCTCAGAGTCATCCTCAGAATGTAAGAGTTCATCCTCAGAATGTAAGAGCCCATCCTTATCCTCAGACTCAGACAGTAAGGGTTGATCAAGAAGAATCTCTCCATCAGCAACCATTATCACAAACTCGGAGATCTAACGTACGCTTAAATATTCTCGTAGCTGAAAGAGGAAAGGTAAGAATCAGGAACAAGAACAACCTCACGAATCTCAAAAAATGGAAAATAAAAAAATAGACAACAATCACAAAATTTACATGTAGATTTTAGGGTTTAAGAGGGAACGAGTTTTTTAGGCTGAGCTATGTTTCCTTCCTTATAATATGTATGCGTGCGTAAACAATATATCATACATCTCTTACAATGGGCCTGCGTAATAGATTTCGGCCCAAATTGTTTTAATTTAGCGAGGGTTTGTGTATGATGGAGCTCTCATAAAACATGCATATGTACATGATGAAGAAGCTTAACTGCTTAAGCATAAGATATTATGATTTGTAACCCACATCTTAGTTTTTGACGGTCTTTTTTTCTTAACGTAGTAATCTTGACTAACAAATTTGTGTATTAAGTAGTAGCTGATGGTTTGTCCTCGTTTCCAAAGTTGTTTGACAAAGAAACTTTCAGTTGGATTCTCAGGGTTCCAAAACCCTAGACACGTCGGTTTAGTTTCTGGATAACTCTTAAAATTTCGGTTTAAATTGGGTTCTAGATTTTCCGGCTTTATCTTAAGGAAAAAAAAAAATAATAATTGGATTTTCCGGTCCTCTATGGGGAAAAAGACGATAAAAAAAACTTTACCAAACAAAAAGAAATAAGCAAGAAAAAAGATAAAGTCACGTGCAAGTCATGCGTATTCATAGTCTGGCTCAGATTAGTGAAGGTCACATGCATCAATTAACCGTTGGATTGGAGTCAAGACTCTAGAACGGACGGCTTATAATCCAGTGTGGATCGTTGACCAAGTTCAAATGGCCGTTAAGGTTCGTTGGGTTGTTTGTTAGTAGAGAGAATGAGAGAAGAGTCGGTTATAAATATAATAGATACAGTGTAATTGTGTGTTAAGACTCCCCAAATACTAATCCTCTTGAAAAAATCACTAATCCTCTGCAAATTTTTCATTTTCTCCAATACAACAAGATTCACGAGAGATGCCTCGCCGCGGAAACAACGGTGGAGATCGTCGTCGTCGAGGAGCTGCGCCTGGTGATCACGAACGTCGTCGTCGTCGTGAGGATGGCAACGACCGAGCTTGGAATCAGGTTCTTAAAACTGAAAGTATATTTGTTACTGGTTGTTAGACTGAGTATGTTGATGCAACAGAGACGAGTGTGCAAAGTCTTGTTGTTCAACAAGGAGCTGTTGTGTTATGCAAGATGAAAACTAAACATGGACGAATCAGGCTTGGATTGAAAATGATGTGGCGTGATTCTATTGGAGCCGTGAAGTTTCCTTGAGTGGCTATCAAGATACTCTTGAATAAAGAAAATAAGATTGCGAGAATATTTGGAGCTTAGGGTTTTTGTCTCGAGTATATATAGATGGCAGTCGTGACAAAGATAGGTTGCGCGTCTAGGGTTTATCGAGAGAGGCACACATGTGTGTGACGTTGCCATATTAAGAAGATGAAAAGATCTTTTGATGGTTTTGTTGTGAAGCTATACTCGTCGGAGAAGACAATAGAGTAGTAGTTTCTTTCATTGTAATTCTAGAAAAGAGTGGTGGATGCCATATAGCAATTGTAGGTTGCGGTATTTTCTAGTGGATGATTTCTGGACTAGGTCCCGGGGATGTAGGTTGTTAACCGAACTTCGTTAACAAACTCTCTGTGTCACTTTACTTTATGCACTTGCAATCTCATTACACACCCTCATCATACATATTGATAGTTCTAGCACACATATGTTTTTTACAATTGGTAGCAGAGCGGGAAACCGACTTGAGTTTGTAGTCTCTAACAGGTTAGATCCTGGATGTGTGGCTAGAAGGAGAACATAGAAGCGAATGGTGAAGTCTTTTGTTGAGTTCTTCTGGAATTGAAGACTCATAGTCGAAGAAGTTACAGAGACAGAGATCGTTTATCTTAGAGGGGATAAATCATGAAGCGTAGTCAAATTCTGGAAAGAGTGGTACAACAGAAGGTCTCTGTTGCACCAACCAGGAACTCCCTCTTACTGAAAAGGAGTTGTTTGAGAGGAAACTGAGAAATCTTCAAGAAAAGTATGGTTTAGAAAAGAAAAGATCGACAAGCTTAAAAAGGGAGTTGAATGAGAATCACAAAAAAAAAAAAAAAAAAAAATCAGAATGTTAGCAATGAAGGTCAAAAGTGGATGAGATCTTATCGATGGGAATTGTAGGATCCCAACATCGAGGTCTAGGTTATGACAAGGAACAAGCTGTTGAACTGTTGTCTCCCAATAAGTCTGTAAGTTTTGTGAAAAGCAATGTAACGCATGAAGTGGAGTCTTCTGTTCTTAACAGAGTTGAACAACAGGAGAGGGTTGTAGCACCATTAAGAAACAGACAACCATATATCAGGTCCGTAAATTCACAGAAAATCTGGACAGATTCCAAACGAGGAAGAAGGACATATGTATATTTTCACTGTGGTAAAGCAGGTCATGTTCGAACTTATTGCTACAAATTCAAGAACAAGATCAAGGAGCTTTGGATGGCAAGAAAGTGTTTTATTGATCCTTATCGTTTTTGTAAAGTCTGGGTGGCTAAAAAGGATCTGTACAATAAAAAATTCGAGAATGATGAGAAAAAGTATGATCAATGTTGCAGAGAGTCTGAGGAAATCAACCTATGCTGCAATCTCTCAAAGATAATCACTGAAGACAATGTTGGGGTTGAACATCAGGTTCTACAAAAGCATGTTGCAGAACCACTTGTACAAGCCATGATAGGAAGCTTGTTGTGTTTTCGTGCTTATATGTCTTCATCCTTGTTTTTATATGAATGTGCACTCACGTTGGGGGAGAGTATGCATATTGGTGATGCTGTAGCTGAATGAAAGCATGAAGACATTGGATACTACAAGGCTGGTCTGTAGGGCAAGAAAAATCTCTGATTATTGAAAGAAGAAAGAGAAGCGAGCACTCAGTTATTGAAGTTCAAGAGAAGGATTCATTTTCACTATTAGTATAAGATGGTCGGGATCAAGCTGAGGTAGAATACTCAGAGTTGTGTAACTCCGATTCAGTTCTGCAAGGTTAGCTTAAGTGACATCAACAAAGAGATATTGGTCGTGATCAATCTGAGGTAGAATACCCATACTTGAGTAACTCCGATTAAGTTGTAACCCAGGAAGCTGAAGTGTCTTGTAGGTGAAAATTGGGATATCGCTTTTGAAATTCAAGAAGTTGTTGCTGCTAAAGTTCTAAGTTATGAAGGAATTTGTATGAGAATATGTGTTTAGTGAAGCCAGATGTACACATACTACAACGACAGCTGCTTCAGATTTTGTTTTTTAACTGAATGATTATTTGCTTGAGCATCAAACAAAGCTAAACAGGGAGAGACGGAAGATGCTAAATCGTTTGAGTTGCAACTCAACCATCAAGGGGGAGATTGTTAGTATACTTGTGATGTTGCTGAGTTGTGTATTTGCTGGAACATGATAGAACTGTTGCAACATGTGAAACATACACACTAGGTCAAAATAATCACAGATGCGGTGACAATATAGAGAGAGATTCTAAGACAATATTGAAGGTTAAAGATCATCAAAGTATAAGTTACAAGATGAGCTTGAGTTCTAAAACTCAGTAACAAAGGGGGAGATTGAAAGTATATTTGTTACTGGTTGTTAGACTGCGTATGTTGATGCAACAGAGACGAGTGTGCAAAGTCTTGTTGTTCAACAAGGAGCTGTTGTGTCATGCAAGATGAAAATTAAACATGGACGAATCAGGCTTGGATTGAAGATGATGTGGCGTGATTCTATTGGAGCCGTGAAGTTTCTTTGAGTGGCTATCAAGATACTCTCGAATAAAGAAAATAAGATTGCGAGAATATTTGGAGCTTAGGGTTTTTGTCTCGAGTATATATAGATGGCAGCCGTGACAAAGATAGGTTGCGCGTCTAGGGTTTATCGAGAGAGGCACACATGTGTGTGACGTTGCCCCATCAAGAAGATGAAAATATCTTTTGATGGTTTTGTTGTGAAGCTATACTCGTCGGAAAAGACAATAGAGTAGTAATTTCTTTCATTGTAATTCTAGAAAAGAGTGGTGGATGCCATATAGCAATTGTAGGTTGCGGCCTTTTCTAGTGGATGATTTCTGGACTAGGTCCCGGGGATGTAGGTTGTTAACCGAACCTCGTTAACAAACTCTCAGTGTCACTTTACTTTATGCACTTGCAATCTCGTTACACACCCTCATCATACAAATTGATAGTTCTAGCACACATATGTTTTTTACAAAAACTACGAGTGGACTTCGACGTGTAGCTATAGGCGCCATCGCCGTTCTCCTTGTTCTTGTCGCCAAGGTTTACACACAAATCGGCTTCGGACTCGACTCTCCCGCGGCGGTTTGGGTGGCGTACGCAGGTTCCATCGGAATTCTATCTTTCGTGGGCGCGACTTTTTTTGTTCCGAGGGATGCGATGGGAGGAGGATTGGTCTTGGACTTGGTCAAGATCGGCTTAGTCTTCTTCTACTTCGTCACACTGATCTCTCTGGTTTGCGTCTCTCTTACTCATCTGTAAACGCGATTTCATTACCATCGGCGTTGCGATTCATCTTCTCCTTCTTCTTAGTCTTGGTGATCTCTTCCACGCACGCCCATGCCCAAAGATCTTTGTGCTTTTATGGATTTGTTATAAAGTCGTCTTCGTCGAAATGCTCTGGTTCAAGATTTCAGTTTCTTTCGTGTGTTTTGCTTTACCAATTTGGGTTGATAGATTCATTCATTTGTGCTTTTTTCGTGATGTAAATCGAAATCCACTTTCTTCATGTTTAGGGTTTTACTCATCGTATTCTAAAATTGTTTCCAACTTGTTATACAAGTGAGTGATGACTGGATTAAGGTTTTACGGAGCAAATCGGTGAGCAAATTGTGGAATTTTCGTTTCCTATTTCATTTGAAAAAAAGAAAAAAAAAATTTAACTTCCAAAAATCTAAAAACTAAAACCAAAAACACATACGAAAAAGAAAAAAAAAATTGAATTAAAACAAAACAAAAATAGGTAACAAGAAAAACACAATCGCCACAACCCATAGCACTGGCACTGGGTAACCAAAGACTTGACAATAGAATGGTACTGGTAGCTTCACTCCGTATATGATGATATACACCAACAGTGCAGCTAGTACAATCGTAATCATGTTCAACACTCGCCTCAACCGGTTCAGTTCCTTGTGTAGTTTCATGAAGTATTCTGCGTCGTATATATCCTCATCCACCTGCAATTTTGTTTTTGTTGATATACATATATATTTAGTTAGAGTTGAGTTAAGCCTATCAGGTTACAAAAACCAAATTATCGACTAATTCTTGTTTTACCAAACTCCCAACCATGGAATAAAAACTAAATCTAGTAAACAAGATGATAAATACAAAACTTGATAAGCTAATACCACGATAAGACTAAAACAAAAAAACTAACAGAAGAGAATATTCAATCTCTATTTTAAATGGAAGAAACAGACCTCATGCAATAATATATCAAAAATTCAGGAAACCAAAAAGGTAATTACTAATGGACTCCCCAAACTCAATGTGATAAACAAAAAAAAAATTGGCAATCTATCTAGCATATATTCTAATAATAGAGTTAAACAGAGAGAGAGGAAATAAAATAAGACCTCAGACTCAGTCTCATCCTCAGTCTCAGTCTCATCCTCAGTCTCATCCTCAGAATGTAAGAGCTCATCCTCAGACTCGGACAGTAAAGGTTGATCAAGAAGAATCTCTGCATCTGCAACCATTATCACAAACTCGGAGATCCAACGTCCGATTTAATATTTTCGTAGCTGAAAGAAAAAAAGTAAGAATCAGGAACAACCTCACGAATCTCAAAGCTGGGGAAAATAAAAAGAAACAACAATCACATAATTTACATGTAGATATTAGGGTTTAAGAAAGAACGAGTTTTATAGGCTGAACTATGTTTATTTCCTTGTGTATGCGTGCGTAAACAATATATATACCTCTTCCAATGGGCCTTCGTAATAGATTTCGGCCCAAACTGTTTTTTTTATTTAGCGAGGGTTTGTGTATATGATTGAGCCCTCATAAAACATATACATTTTGCACATGTCAATGAACAAGCTTAAGCATATGATATTAAAATTTGTAATCATTACCAAAAAAAAAATTGGATTTTCGGCCTTGAAGCATGGCCAATGGAGCAACCCATATGGGTTGTTCAAAAATAAATTAATCATATAATTAAGATTAAACTAATGAAAGCAACCCTTTAAGTATTTTACAAAATTTATTTACACTAGAGAAACCTACATAGGTTGATCATTCAAATAATTTTAAGTAAGTCAGATACAACTCAGAAGTAAGAAGCCAATATAACTGAAAGAGACCATAAGAGTAAAATGTACAAACCCATTCTTCTAGTGACAGCTTCGAGCTTTGACTTTCAAACTGGTCTTCCAATTTTTTGACTTTGATCCGGTATGTCTTTCCCATTCACTAAGTGCTTTCCTTTTAGGTCCACAGGAGCCACACTTACATACCACCCTGTAAATAAACAACATGGAGTAAGACACTCTGAAATTCATTCATCAAAGAGACCTGAACATCTAGCGAAAGTAATTGCAATCTCTAAAGGTTCTTGCTTTATATATGCTTAAAAAAAATGACCCAAGGCAGTTGTTGCTAAAACAATAACAAAAGTAAAGAAAACGAGGCCTACTTTGACTATGAGTTTTGATATTCTGAATCTGATAGTTCAAAGTTAAATTTAGCTCTGCAAGTAGGACAGTAGTAATCTGTTTCCCCCAAATCCTTCAGACCACAAAATGAGCTTGATCTCAACACACGCAAACAGATGAGAAGAGGATAGCCTTGATGAAATAAAAAAATTAACATACCTTTAGATGCTTATTTGATATTTGGTCACACTCTGCGTGTACCCAGACTTTACAACCATCCCAGCGCACCTAATTTACCACACAGGTATCAAAAGTCAAAATAGAAAACAACCAAAACCTGAAGCTACACCTGTATAGAACTTAATATTTTTCATTTCATACCCAGGTTTGACGGTCCAAATGATTCCTTATCTTCTTGCATATACCACAAATGTGCTTTGATTTTGTCAACTGCAACAACAACGAAAATAGGCTTACACCTTGCAACCATTTCTGCATCACTTACAACTAAACTAAGCATAAACACAGAACAGGGATCATACATACCCTTGAACATGGTTTACACAACAATTTATCTCCACATTTCATTTTTTTTTTTTGCCATCTCAAAAGAAATGATCGTTCCACATCCTACACATTCCAGTGGATTTCCATATAAAAGGATATAAAGATAGACAGCCATATAAAAGTGGACCAATAGGCATGAAATTAAAATCTGAGCAGCCTTTTGAGAACTAGAACAAAATTCAACCAATGTACATGTTACAATAAAAATGAACCCCCTGAACAACGACCTCACAGACAGAGAAACTTGCCTGGCTTGGAGCATTGTTACCGAGATCCTGATTTGGGACGGCGGTCTCTTGAACTCCCTCTGATCATCATGCATGCTCCTATCGCAGTCGGAGATCGATTGCCGTCAGCCGTCAGATCCGACTCCTCGGATCGTTAAACAGAACGATTGGAACAGAACCGAACATCAATCGTTCTCAAATACCAAGATCTCACGTATTTATGCCGGAATAAGCAATCGATTCAAGTTGAATCGATTGAAATATATGAGAAGTGAAGAGGAATCCCAATTCGAGAAGGTTTCGTCGAGAGAGGGAAAAGAAAAAAAAAAAAAAAAAATGAGTGAAAAAATTATTTTTTGTCTTTTATATTTTCTCAATACCCAATCAGATTTTGCCACATAACTTTGCTTTCAGGGTTGAGAAACGATTCTGAAGAAAATGGGCCCTTTTTTATGTTTTTGATTTAATTTTGGCCGAGAAATTCTTTGAGCAACTCAAAGAGAAATGCCAGGTCTCGGGGAAAAAGGCGATAAAAAAACACTTTACCAAACAAAAAGAAATAAGCAAGAAAAAATATAAAGTCACGTGCAAGTCATGCGTATTCAAAGTCTGGCTCAGATTAGTGAAGGTCACATCATGGCTACATCAATTAACCGTTGGATTGGAGTCAAGACTCTAGAACGGACGGCTTATAATCCACTGTGAACCTTTGACCATTCTGTAATTGCATTTTTTTTTTTTTTTGCTTTGAAATATAGAAAAAAATAATAATAAAAAAAGAGTTCAAATGGCCGTTAAGGTTTGTTGGGTTGTTTGTTAGTAGAGAGAATGAGAGAAGAGTCGGTTATAAATATAATAAATACAGTGTAAAGTGTGTCAAGACTCCCAAATACTAATCCTCTTGGAAAAATCACTAATCCTCTGCAAATTTTTCATTTTCTCCGATACAACAAGATTCACGAAAGATGTCTCGCCGCGGCAGAAACAACGGTGGAGATCGTCGTCATCAAGGAGCTGCGCCTGGTGTGAAGATGTATTGGATGGCTGAAGTAGTGTCTGTGTGATTCAAGACGTGATACAGGATTGTTGTTGTTTTATGTGACTGAGAAGTTTCTAGAAGGTTTGAGAAGGAAACATTGAAAGACAGTTTAAGGATGAATTGAAGAAGAAAACTACTATTTCGTTGGTTGATTAAATTGGAGTTTTACAAGGACAAGGAAAATATCAAAAAGAAAAAAATCTATTTCTTATAAAATTTGGAAATCTTCTCCTATGCTGATTAGGAAGTCTTGATGGGTATATAAGGAGGTGTTGGGCACGTCCTAGAGAAGCAAGAGAGCTGAGGCATAAAGGTTATAATCCTAGAGAGCTTTTTGTGTTGGTGTGCGGCTTAGTTTCGCGGTTTTGTGCTTGTGTGATCAAGCTTCTTTGTTCGTCGGTGTGACAAGTGTGTGTGAAGGCTGCTCAAGAGAGTTGAAGACCTGAAGTCTAGGCTCAGGGGGAGTTTAGCCCAAAGTTAGGTTATCTTGGTTTAAATCTAGGCTTGGTGTTAGTCTAGTTAAGGGTAGAGAATTATCCTTAAGATTTCATGTTATAGAACGGAGCGGTGAATTAAGAGGTTTGTGCTTGATTTACGCGTTTGCGAATAGGTTGTATTTGCTTTCTTGTTCTAGTGAAATCGAAATCTGGACGTGCTCCCGGAGAGTAGGAAAAACCGAACCTCGTTAACAAAGTTATTGTGTTCTTTACTTTCTGCACTTTATTATTACCTCATCCGCATTTACAAGTGGTATCAGAGCGGATTCTCGATAGAGATTCAGTCTAGTTTTGGGTAGATCAAGGGTGAGGGTAGTTCAGGAAGTGAGGCAGAGCTTTGAATCAGTTGTGATGAATTCATACAGAGAAGGCACGTCTATGTCAAGACCACCGTTGCTTGATTCAACGAATTACGGATATTGGAAGATTCGTATGCAAGCGTTTATTAGTAACCTTGATGAAGATTGTTGGAATTCGATTGAGCTTGGTTGGGAGCCCCCTAAATTTGTGGATGATAAAGGCGTTGAGTGTCTTAAGCCAAGAGATAAGTGGACTGCTGCAGAGAAAAAGCTATCAAGTTGTAATTCTACAGCCAAGACTGCGATTTACAATGCTATTGATTCAAGCCACTTCAAGTTGATTTCTCAATGTGTATCAGCTCAGAAAGCGTGGAAGTCATTGGAGAATATGTTTGAAGGTACTTCAAGTGTTAAGAGAACAAAGCTGGATATGTTGGCTTCACAATTTGAGAATCTAAGGATGGAAGAAAAAGAAACAGTGGCTGAGTTCAGTGCTAAGTTATGTGATATTTCTAATGAGGCTTTTGCTCTTGGAAAGCAGTACAAAGACAAAAAGCTTGTGAAGAAGTTGAAGCGGTCATTGCCTGCAAAATTTGAGTCAAAAATTTCTGCAGTTGAAGAAGCTCATAATTTAGATGAGATGGCTTTTGATGAGTTTGTTGGGATTCTTAAAGCTTTTGAATTAAGCAAAGCATATGAAGCTGAAGGAGTAAAGAAGAAAGATGATGTTGTTAAGGAAGCAATAAAGAAGGAAGTTGACATTGAAGTAGCTCTTAAGGTATCATCTTGTGAAGATTCAATGGCTATGTTATCAAGACAGTTTGCCAAATTTCTGAAGTGTAAGGGTGAAGAGAAGAAAAGTAGAATGGGTGAAGAGAAGAAGACTTCAGCAAAGAATGTTCAATGTTTTGAATGCAAAGGATATGGTCATGTACGGTCTGATTGTGCCAATCTACAAAAGCATAAGAAGAAGGCTATGAATGTTGTTACTAGTGATTCTGAAACTGATTTAGATGAAGAAGAAGATATGAAGAATTTTGTGGCATTTACAACTTTTGAAGATAGTTCTGAATCAGCGTCTGCAACTGCGTCTGAATCTGCAGCAAAACCTGCAACTGCAACAGAGCATGAGTCTGAGAGTGATAGTGATTTAGAGGATATGAGTTATGAAGAACTTGGTAAGAGTTATGAGAAGTTGTATGCACATTGGCTTAAGGTAGTTGATGAAAATTCAGTTTTGATTAAGGAGAAGCTCGAGTTAGAGGCTAAAGTCGTTGAAGCAGAGAAACATGCAACAGAGAAGGAAGAAGAAGCATCACAAGCTAAAGTGAAACTTGAAGAAACTCAAAAGAATTTGAGGATGCTTAATAATGGTACATAGAAGTTGGATCATATTCTGAATAATGGCAAGACAGATAAGTGTGGCCTTGGATATGAAGGAAAAGTTTCAAAATCGGAACGGGTGTTTGTTTCAAGTGGAAAATTCACGTCTGCTTCAAAGACTACTTCGGATACTGCTACAGAGGTTGCTTCAGAGACTGTATTTGTGAAAGGATGTGGTACAAAAATCCCTGAATTTCGGAATGCACCTAGACAAGTGTTTCGACCTGTTTGCCATCATTGTGGTGTTGTTGGGCATATTAGGCCAAGATGTTTTAGATTGTTGAGAGAGAGAAGCCGAATGGTGAATGCTTATGATGTAAGGTTTCAAGGTCCTACATGCTATTATTGTGGAGTTCAAGGACATGTTAAAAGGAACTGTTACAGGTTCATTCAAGTGGTTAACCATGGAGGTCTAAGCCGTAACAAGATATGGGTTAGAAAAGATAATTTCAATGGAGGTGGTGTACTAGGCTATCAACCGCGTATTGCAAAGCGGGGAGAATTTTCCAGTTAGTTTTGGCCATGTTGTGACTCATTCAGCGGGAGAATGAAGATGTGTCTGGTGATGTTGTTTAGGTGTTTATACTGATGAGTTCACAAGCATAGTCAAAAAGGGGGAGAATGAAGATGTATTGGATGGTTGAAGTAGTGTCTGTGTGATTCAAGACGTGATACAGGATTGTTGTTGTTTTATGTGACTGAGAAGTTTTTAGAAGGTTTGAGAAGGAAACATTGAAGGACGGTTTAAGGATGAATTGAAGAGGAAAACTACTATTTTGTTGATTGATTAAATTGGAGTTTTACAAGGAAAAGAAAAATATCAAAAAGGAAAAAGTCTATTTCTTATGAAATTTGGAAATCTTCTCCTATGCTGATTAGGAAGTCTTGATGGGTATATAAGGAGGTGTTGGGCACGTCCTAGAGAAGCAAGAGAGCTGAGGCATAAAGGTTATAATCCTAGAGAGCTTTCTGTGTTGGTGTGCGGCTTAGTTTCGCGGTTTTGTGCTTGTGTGATCAAGCTTCTTTGTTCGTCGGTGTGACGTGTGTGTGAAGGTTGCTCAAGAGAGTCGAAGACCTGAAGTCTAGGCTCAAGGGGAGTTTTGCCCAAGGTTAGGTTATCTTGGTTTAAATCTAGGCTTGGTGTTAGTCTAGTTAAATGTAGAGAATTATCCTTAAGATTTCATGTTATAGAACGGAGCGGTGAATTAAGAGGGTTGTGCTTGATTTACGCGTTTGCGAATAGGTTGTATTTGTTTTTTTGTTCTAGTGAAATCGAAATCTAGACGTAGTCCCGGGGAGTAGGAAAAACCGAACCTCGTTAACAAAGTTATTGTGTTCTTTACTTTCTGCACTTTATTATTGCCTTATCCGCATTTACATGGTGATCACGAACGTCGTCGTCGTCGTGAGGATGGCAACGACCGAGCTTGGAATCAGGTTCTTAAAACTACGAGTGGACTTTGACGTACAGCTATAAGCGCAATCGCCGTGCTCCTTGTTCTCGTCGCCAAGGTTTACACACAAATCGGCTTCGGACTCGACTCTCCCGCGGCGGCTTGGGCGGCGTACGCAGGTTCCATCGGAATTCTATCTTTCGTGGTTGCGACTTTTTTTTGTTCCAAGGGGTGCGATGGGAGGATTGGTCTTGTACTTGGTCAAAATCGGCTTAGTCTTCTTCTATTTCGTCACACTGATCTCTCTGGTTTGCGTCTCTCTTACTCTGTAAACGCGATTTCATTACCATCGGCGTTGCGATTCCATCTTCTTCTTCTTCGTCTTGCGCCCATGCAAAGATCTTTGTGCTTTAAGGGATTGCTAGCTAGTCTTTCAAATGCTCTGGTTCGATATTTTAGTTTCTTCGTATGTGTTTACCAGTTTGTTGATAGTTTCGTTCCTTTCTGGTTTCTCTTTTGTTGCTTTTCGTGATGTAAATCGAAATCTATATCCAATTACTTGATGTTTAGGGTTTTGCTTTTCCGATGCTATCGATCCTGACTCGATTCTTAATTTCCTCCTTTTGAAAGTTTAAAGTTTTAATTACGGAGAAATCGGTGAGCTTGAAGATTCTTGAATTTAAGTTGTAATAAAAACTATAGATATACTAGTTTAGAAAAAGAAAAAAAATCTAATTGGTCTTAGACTCTTAGGTTTTCTCAAAAAAAAAAATAAAAATAAATAAAACTAAAACCAAAAAAACACAGAGAAAAAGAAACAAAAAAAAAGAAGAAGATATAGTCAATTCCACCGGTCTAGTATTTCTTGGGTCTAGGCTTCCAATAATCGAAGATGGTGTAACCAAGGGCGACCACGGCATACACAACCACCAGACTCCACAGAGGGTAACCCAAGACGCCATGCGTGTAACAGAATGGAACTGGTAGCTTCACTTTGTACCAGATGCCGTACAACATCGGCACAGCTAGCACAATCGAAGCAATGATCATCATTTGACCAGCCTGGATCAGTTCCTTGCGTTTTTTCATGTAGTATTCTGTGTCGTAAATATGCTCCCTCTTCCCCTGCAAAAATATAATATATGTTTTATTCGTTAAGAGTGTTGTTGAGCCTATACGGAATACTTTACAAACCAGATATTTATCGACTAATTGTTCTTAATTAATTTACTAAACTTACATGCATGGAATATCTGAACTTGTTACTTTGTTAATCACCGATAAGACTAACACAGAACTAAACAATAAAGAGAATATTCAAAACTCTATAGACGAAAGAAAAGGCCTCATGAAAATAATATCTATATTGCGTTCTAGCCCTACAAAGAGTCTCCCAGGTTGCTGCTCGCCAGCGTCGGGATCCCACCGTCTCATATTTTTATCGTCTTCGATCTATTTATCTTAGTGTTCTCTTTTGCAAGTTTTTTTCCCAATTTTTATTTTTGCTTAACCCTTCTTTGACTCCTTTTGTCTCTGCCTCCGACCCAAAACCTAACCAATATACGCTCCCGCTGATCTGTCTTTCATCGGAGAAGCTTCACTACAACCCTTCCTCCCCTTGGCGTTTGATTGAGAAACTAGGATTTTTTCCAGTGGACCTAGTTTCCCAAATTGATTCAATTCACGGCCACTGTCTAGCTCCGCTTATCCCTCAAGCACAAGAGAAGATTCTCGCACCGCAAATATCTCTGACAGACTCGGGCAGACATCCTCTTCAGTCCTCACTTTGGCAAGCGGTTATGAATCTAGGGTTTTCCCCAGTGGACCTAGGTTCAAACTTTGAATCAAACCACGACCACCGGCTGTTCCTTTCGATCTGTCACTCAACGGAGGAGCCCCCTGCCCCGCAAAGTTCTCTGCCTTGTACGGTCAGCCACCGCTTTCATCTTTCTCCCTGGTTTTCGTTTGTGAAACTAAGGTTTACTCGGGTGGGCCTTGTCTCAACTATCGGCCTGTTAAGCTTTTCAAACGCAAAGCCCACATCCTATAAACCCAAGTGCAAAAATTCTGAACTTCGACTAAACCCGATTTCAAGTTTCTTTAGAGATAGATGTAAGAATGTTCGACATAAATTACATCCTCTATCGATACCCTTGTCTTGGGTCAACTACTATCAACTGCAAATCCTGGTCCGATTTAAGTCCACGAAGAATTTTGTTCATCAAAGCTCAATGCTTTCGGGACCTCCGGTTCTAGTATCTAGCCACACCAAAGGAAATGGTGGTTACCGATACTTCCACAATCCGCTTTCTCCATTCCCCATGATCACCTAGCATTGTCATGTCCAATCTATTAACCTCGGGAATACCCTCCACTCAACTGCTGCTTCATATCCAATTTCTTGTAAGTCCATATATGATCTTTTGTTCCATGTGTTGAAGCTATATTTTAGCCAATGGTGTGATCAAGATTACACACTCTATGGAATCCATTTGAGGAGTAATGCATCATTGTTGCTTTGGCTTCGCTTTAATTCTCTAAGAATCATGGCATTTGTATCTCGTTTGGCTTTGTCTATTGAACCTTCTTGTTGGATGCTGGATGACATATGGATCCTGATTAGTGGCCTCTTTGGTTCCGGCTTTGTTTCGTTCAAGGCCAATCTTCATCCTGTGGCAACTCTTACATCTACCTGCAAGCTCCAGAGAACTTCCAACCACTCTCGACCTATCGTCAAGCTCCTCTTCCGGGTATTCCAACCGGTAAGAAGCCAAGCTTTGACACCTTCTAAAACGCCAAATTGTCTCATGACTGTGGCTATCTACTCATCCACTGATTTGTTCATGGAAGAGCCTGTCGGCAACCTTGACCTCACATGTACCAGTTTCTCTCATCAAGAAATTGGCTCAAAGCTCTCAAGAATCCCTTGTCGATTATTTCTATCTCTGCTTTATTTTATTGATGTTTTGGCATTGGAGAATGCCTTTCTATCTTGTATCTTAAACATTGCTTGTAGAAACTTTATCTCTTTTGAGTAATGAATCACAAGTCGTTTGACAAAAAAAAAAATATATATATATATAAAGTTAGCTTTTCTCTCTTCTCATTCATCCACTTCATCACTTCTTATTTTCAATTTTAATAAATTAATCCACATAATTAAAGTCCATAAAATCTAAAATTAATGCATCAATTAATTCACTCATTTTTAAATATTTTAATTATTATAAAAACAATAATTTAAACTAAAATGTAAAATAAAAACGAAATGAAAAAAAAATACAACCAAAAAAATAATCAAAATAAAATATGAACAGAGATTACATAAATATAAAATTAGTTATTTCTATCATAATATATAATAATTGTGTAAATATTTGTAAAAAACTAGAAAGAGGAGAAAATAGAGCTATCATATATTTAATGAAAAAACAATTACTTTCAAGATTTACATTTATTAGAATAAAGAAAATAAGAGTTTTTTCCCAAAAACAAACACAAATATTTAAAGGTTTTTTAAATCAAGAGGTTATTCAATTCTTGGTGTTAAATTAGATTAAAAGTTGGTATATATTATTATTTTCAATTATAGTATAATATAATTAATAATATATATATATTAAAACTTGAGACGATGTTGTTAGTGTTAAATTATAAATCTATGTTACGGATTAAAGCCAGAAGGATTTGGTGCATATTATTATTTAGAATTCTAAATAGTATAAATAATTAAAATAGTTTGAATGATCAATATTATCTATCCTTTTCAAAATTGAAAAATTGTGAAATTTGTTAAACAAAGGTATATCCAAAAAAAGGAGAAAATATTAATCAAGTGCTCAAAAATTAAAATTATGTGTATATTTAAGAGAAATGTATAAGGTTACTTGAAATAAAACATATTAAAGAAAACTTATTATGAACATCACACACACCAAGAAAAGAATAGTGAAAAATACTAAGAAGATATTGAGAAAGCTATTTGTAATAAAAACAATTATAATAGTAGCGGTAGATTGTAGAATTTTTTAATTAAAAATTAAAAAGAGTTATATTTTTGCATAAGTACACATATTTAAAAGTTAGATGAATCTTATGAGTTTGTAGATTTAGGAGAATTAAATTTAAAGAACACTATATAAAAAGTAGAAACATAGTAGGCTATATATATTTTAAGTATAAAATATATATATGTGAACATAATTTTTCTTTTTTCAAACAATTTAAGATAAAAATGTAATATTTGAGTTATAATATGATGTTTATGGATAGAAACAAGTCCAATTATAAGATTCATTACTAGAAAGCAAAATATATGTGTAGTACAACATTGTCAAAGAAATTTCGCAACAAATGGTGAATATATTCTCTAAGATTTCTTTACATCTATGTTACTAATTAATGATCACTCAACCGATTAAAAAAAAGTATTGGAAGATGAAAAATATGAAAAAATAGTTATGATATGTCTTCATAATCAATATATTACAAGTGAGATAATAAAATGTGAAAAGAGAGTAGTGAGTGTATACGGAAAAAAATGAATTAATTGTGAAAAATATTAAAAGAAATAGAAATTATATATCGCTTAATAAAATAAATTTGACATCTATACAGATTTTTATTTTAATATTGGATAGTTATAATTATATTTAACGGTTCACATTAATAACAATAAAAAGTATAGTCCCGCGCAACATGCGGGTTAGAAATCTAGTAATAATAATAATATCTCAAAATCACATGAAGAAACGATTTGTTTACTAGTTAAACTAAGATAACTCACTCCAAGAATAAAAAAAACTCCGTTAGAATTCATGAAAAAATTACAAGTCATGGACCTAAAGAAGACTCAATGTGATAAACAACAAAAAAGAAGCGGCATCTAATAATAGGGTTAAACAAAGTGAGAGAGAAAATTAAAACCTCATCCTCATGAATGTAACTCATCCTCAGAAAGCAAGGGTTGATCAAGAAGAATCTCTGCATCTGCAACCATTATCACAAACTCGGAGATCCAAACGTAGGATTAAATATTTTCGTAGCTGAAAGACAAAAAGTAAGAATCAGGAACAACCTCATGAATCTCAAAGCTGGAAAATAAAAAGAGACAACAACCACATAATTTACATGTATTAGGGTTCAAGAGGGAACGAGTTTCTAGACTGAGCTATGTTTCTTTCAGGTATGCGTGCGTAAACAATAGTAGTACATATATATATTACATATCATCTCTTCCAATTGGCCTGCGTATTAGATTTCGGCCCATATTGGTTTTCGCCGACTCTTATTTGATAGGTATCTAAACGATATATTGAAAAATATATATGACATTGATCATAGTTTATCTCAAAAATAAACAATAATATTCCTTAGAAAAAATAAACATCATGATTGATTGATCATAGTTTATTTCATCTCAAGATCAATCATCTCTTTCTTCAGCTATGAAGGACAAGGCAACTAAAAGTCTCGAGCACTATGCGAAGAGACAAACACCCTAAAGATAACAAAGCATAAGAAGATGGCTTCTCATTCTGACTCTTCTAACTCCTTAATGACAGCGTGAAAGGCCACATACTGTATTTAGGGTTCTCAAAAGCTCTCTCGTCTATGGTGGTTCATCTGTAAGACTCAAACCAATCGGTTTGTGTAGAGTACAACAAACAAATAATTAGGCACGAAAAATGTTCTGCTGGTTTGTTATCTGCGTGCTGAGGGGTGAGCTTAGGATGGTGGCTGCCATGTCCCGGGCCTAAATGATGATCCAGAACCTGATGGTTCTGTTGTCCTGCATCATCATCAAAATCACCATTAGCTTGATTGGATTTACGCATACCCAACACAATACACAAGCTCATGTTCATAGAGAATATATTCAGTATAGTAGCAGTATGTAACAATCAGAAAGAACATTTCATGTTTCAATGTGAACTTTAGGATTACAAAAAGCTAGACTTACTTTGGTTCTGGTGGTTCTGCAGTAACTATCTCGGGTTCATGTTCCTTGACCCTGTTAAAAGCAATGTGAGAGAACTTGGTTATGGTGGTCTAGTGAAAAATGCTGTTTTGCATCAAGAAATATAGATTGTAAGAAGATTTAACAAAGATAAGATTGGTGTCGAGATATTTTGAATCATGATGATTCACCTTGATTTATCTGCTTCTTCACTAGCTTCCTCTGGTATATCACCTTAAATAATAAACGAACAAACAAAAAAACTTGTCAATCTTACTTACACGAGATTATGGTAGAATAATAAGCTCGTTACAGTTATAGGAAAACTAGCAACTGTAACAATTTCAGGCCCTTGAATCAACAAATGGCATAAAGCGAACAATTCTTATTTCCACTCTAAGCTAGCACAATCAAAATGGACATCTTTTACTATCAGAACTTCACCAGAATCACAGACTTTAAAGTGATGTATCATTCCATGATCTATAGTTATCAGTGCAATAGTTACACACGGAAAAGCTGAAAAAGGATCAACAAAGTCCCTCAGAAGCATTTTTTTTTATCACATATGACGTCATTCCAAAGACACTTTATGAAGACAGCTTTAGATCTAATGCACCGAAATGTAATGGACACCATTCGATGGTTCAAACACCGCAAAAATACATATGCCTGTTTACAACAATCTTTGTCAAATGATTCAAGGGAATTTCAGAAAAGAACTGGAAAAGATGAAACCTAAGAAGTTAGTCTTCTACATTCTATGGTGACCCCCTTAATCAATTGAAAGAGAAAAATGTAATACCTTTAGAATCCGGTGGAAATTGGCGAACAAAGCTTGTCAAATCTGGACCTTCAACTTTACCTTCAAACAAACAAAGGAGAGCCACTTCATATATGAAAAACAAATTGAGCAAATTATGTGAGCACTAAATGTTAATTACCAATGGTCGTGACTTTGCGTCCAGTGCCTTCTATCGCTTTCCTCTCCTCCTCTTCTTTCTTGAGAACTTGACAAGGGATTGAAGGGAAACGAAAAACAAATAAACATTTGCATAGAACTTGAAGCAACATATTAAATGCAACAGAAGCAAAAAGAAACATTTCTCGACTTTGTTCATTCAGAACTTGTAGGTTCCACAAATCAAGACCTCAAAGTCATAAACTATTAGCATCAAGGATCAATGAGGCCAGGAAAAAAAGAACCTTGAGACGTTTAAAAAAAAAAATAGATAAGTTGTGGAAAAAATTGTAAAAAATAATATGGAACACATACGAGCAACATTAAGCTTGACACGCTCACGCCTTGCTTCAAGTTCAACCATTTCCTGAACCAGTAAGAAACAACCAACATAAAGGGCCAAAACAAAAGGCATATAAGCCAATCTATCCATGGAATGAAAACACAAAGCTGACAAAAAAATAATTCAGGTAAAAGAGGGAGTTGATATCGTACCTCAGGAGTAGGAGCCTTTTTGCGTTGCCCATTAAGCCAACATATCCATTCAACTACAACATTGATCAAACAAAAAACTGTAACTAGATTCCTGTATGCATTTATGTATCTTAACCCCAAACAAATGAACATAACAAACCATTTGATGGAGTTTTTTTTCAAAAGGAGAGTAGTTTAGTTACCAGGAATAGAAGTTGGGTCCTGTTCTCGTCTAAAGACAACCCATCTTTTCTCCTTAGCTGAAAAAAGTAGAAAGAAGCATATCAGAAAACATTCTTACTACTTCACAATGACGACGACTCCACATAACTCCAATCAAAATCGTTACAACACGATCACACGTAGAAAACCCAAAGAAATTGAGAAAAGAAAGACGAGAGATTTGTGAGGTTAGAAGAAGAAGAAGAAGGATATACTCGCCGAATCCGTCAATCTCTTCGAATCTGGAAAAGTACTTGTTACCAGTCTTGTCTACCCCGATGAAACTCTTGCTACTGAATAATCCCGCAAATCTCGCCCATAGCCTCGACATAGCTTCTTTCGTCTTTCAATGATGATCCCAAAAAAAAAAAAAAAATTGAACACACGCCCAGCCAGGTTCCCCCGATCAAGTCTGCTCCGTCTGGATCAAATTATCCGACCCGATTAAATCACCGGGTCTCGGTTTAGACTCTGATTTTTATAAACCAGGGATGGAGTACCGGTTCAATTTTAAAAAAAAAAAACAAACGCCGCCACTCATCAAAACCCTAAAAACCTGATTTTTTTTTTTTTCAGTTTCCCACCTCTTGAAAATCCCCAATTCTAATTTTCCCGCCTCTCTCTCCATCGCACCCGCCGCTCCTTCCTTTACAAAAAGCCATCCTTTGCTACCACCTTTCTCGTCAGGTCCACTCACACAACACAAATCCAATGAAAGGAACCTCCATATCTCCGGTGAGAAGAAACAACGATGGGTTCCACCGTTACTTGAAACCAGGGGCTTTGGCTCAGATCCGCAACTCTAGAATCAACGCTAGATCCAATTTTCCCCTGTCACTGACTCGCTCCATCTTGGTGGACCCCTCGCCATCCGAGAACTCTCTTGTCTTGGCGCCGCAGATGTTGACTATGGACCAGGTGCCCCATCTCTTGAGCAAGATCTATGGTCCGTACCGCATCGGTAGGAAGAAACTTGGCCCTGCGAGATCTGTGGGATTGGAGTCGATGTTGGATTTGAACTCTTCTCCAAACTCCGTACTTGAATCTACTAATGGTAATAGCAACGTATTGAGTAACGATGTTTTAGTTGCTCATTGAATGTAAGCTTTATTTAATATCATAGATTGCTGCTTTGTAACTGATAATATACTCTGGGGAAAGATGTTCAATATTCTCATCAGACTTTTTGTTATTACAATAAAAATCTCAAATAAATTATGTCTCCTTCACAATCTAGTATAAGATTGATTTCACTTTGTTAATTGACTATGTATGTTGTTGAATTCAGATTCCCAGTTTGGCATTAGATCATAGATTGCTCCTACGTTATTTATTCATGCTTCTCATTGTTTTTGCTCTGTTGTGTATGCTTGGTTTCTGTTGTGTATGTTTGGATCATTTCAAGAGATTGGGCTTTTAACCCAATTGTCTCGGTTTGGTTTTGAAGTTCATCAACCTTTGATAAGGGATCTCATTTAGGCAGTAACAAAGCACATCCGCATCATTGGTCATGCTTTCTCTAGCATCAACATTCCAATGTTGCATTATGTTTATTACATATTCTGTTTCTATATACATTCGGGGCAAATTCATTGGTAATGAGGAGAATGCTACTCTGATTATTGGGAGATGTTGGATATTTGAAGAGGGCTCGGTAAAGGATTGCTAGTAACAGAGTAACCATTTAAACAATTGGAGAACTAAAACAGTGTATGAGTGAGAGGAAAACCGATTCGCCTAATACAAAACTCAAATGTGGTTTTCGTTTTAGTAATATGAAAATTTCATTATGTTAGGACATTTTTACATAGGATAAGACACAGAAATCTAGATTGAAAGGTTCTATTCCATGGTTAAACGTAGCGTTTATCTAACATCGACTCCCTTCCTTGCTATAACCCACTTGTGATTTGTTAAATATTAGCTCCTTTACTTGCTAAAATAAAAAAACACACGCATAGATTTGATAGTCGTTCATCTCGCTTGTTGATACTTGAATTTGTACTATGGTGGGTGATTCTTAACTTCTTACTCACCCACTCATCAGTACCGATCCGTAGACGAATCACATGGAGAGAGTTGTTGATCTAGTTTGATTTTGGACCACAAAATGTATTGTTGATGGAGGCCCGGAATATGCAAAATGCTAAAACCCTCGCTTTCACAAATCATACCTTTCCCAAATTGATTAGGTCAGCAAAGATAAGTTAAAATGTTGAAGTGAGTGATATTTTTTTATTTAATATTAGTAAACTATCAAAGTTCGATGAATGACGGCTATACTACTATACAAATTCAGGGCCCCAAGCGCTCGTCATCCATTGAAGAATCTTCCTTTCAAGCTAAAACAACGTTTTGTTTGTTCTTAGAGAGCAAATCATATTACAACTTAGATTTTTAACTTTTTCAACTTATTCATGTTTAGTTTAATTGCAAATGCTGTTATTATATGCCCATAATTTATTAGCCGCCATGGTTAATATTTCATGTAGTTCATAACCTTTTTCTTTTCTTTTCTTTTATTTTTTTGGTAAAAATGTATTTCTTAACTTTTAGAAGAAAGAAAATAAATAATATACCTCCTTGTTAAATGAATGTCTACAAGATTTACTGCATTTTTTAATCAAAATCTTATACTATTATCTTTTTAACTGATCAGATTTGTATGAAATCTACTTTGATCAAATTTACGGCAATCTTCTGAATCAGTTAATAGGGGAAAAAGATTAGTATACTAGGTACACGAGTAACACAACCATTTATTTTGCTTAGTAGTTTATAAAACAAAACTAACTAATAATTTATTTTCTTGCTCTTTTTGTTGGATATATCGAATTCCAGATTAATTTGAGATCTATAACTGTCATGTAGATCTATAAATGTATGCTTCATTCAAAATAAGCTCTGAACATCACCAACTCTGGAACATGCATGCATGCATGGTCATTGGTCTGTATCAATGAAAACTCTGTTGTCTTTGTACCTTCGTATTGTCAAGAAAAAGAACACTATATATTTACCAAGTCAGCCGTCTGAATTGGACCTTTGTCAAGCCAACGGCTCCAAATTTTCGATCTTCCAAGGGGATGAATCTGTGAAGTACTTTTTTGGCTTATTTAAGAACAAAAAAAATGGGACATCGATACTAATAAATAACATATTGCATGTGGTACCCATTTTATAGTAGAAAACTGGTAGAGCAAATTCAATTCATGAGGATTAAATTACTTTCAGTGATGAAAGAAAGTAGAAGTAAAATTGGCCACATATGCTTTAGTGTAGTAGTAGTGTAGTGTACTTTGTTTGACCGTTTAACTCATCTTCGTCATTATGACTATAACACAACAAAATATTGATGATCATAATTAGTGTCCGGACGTATAGTGTATATAGATTCTCACGTCTTTGGAACATACCTAAAAAGACAAAATAAGAACCAATCTATTTATTTGCTCTTCAATCCCACACCTCTTGTGTCACTTTCTTCCTTTCTCTTCTCAAACTTTTAAAGCTTTGTGCTTCACTTGGCACAGATTATACTCCATATATCTCATTGTATTATTATATTCTCCCAACTCCCAAGCTCAATAAATCAAACAAAAAGGTGTGTAGAACGTCTCATATACGATTTTGTGGCTCTAAGATTTTTTGTCTAATTGAAGATTTCTCTTTGTCGTCTGTTAGATTTTGTACAAGCAGGTGAGTAAACAATGGAGAAGAACAACATGAGAGACGAGGTATGGAGTTCTTGGAGAGATGGAGATTTTCAAGAAGATGATGTATGGGATGTTCTTGATCATGGATATCAATCATCGTTTATGATTAGTAACCATACCACTAAACCTTGTTTCTCAACCCAAATTTCACTTCCAAGCGAACCAAGAATGATTCCGGAGAGGCAGAGGATAGAAGGAATGGCACCCATGAGACAACACTCGGCTCCTCTCAATGTCCCTGATTGGTCAATGGTTCACCCAAAGAAGACAAAAAAGAAAGTTGACCAAGATGATAATGTGTCACCGGAGGAATATTTCATGGGGCGTAGATCATCGTCGTCTTCAGTTATGGAGGGAGTTGGAAGGAAATTGAAAGGAAGAGATTTAAGCAGAGTTAGGAACGCAATATTGAAGCAAACTGGATTTCTTGAGTAGGCCAAGATTGTAAAAATGTTTAGATAATATACCTATATATATGAAACGAATGTCTAGATATTTACATTGGTATTAGCAAAAGAAATATTAGGTGATTTCGTTTTTGTTTTTTTTTTTGTTTTAAACTCTAGTTTGCAAAGATGTATAGATGATTTTATTTGGCATACCCATACTATAATTGTTGAAAACGGGTGAAACAAGATTTCAAAGATTTACCTAAAGTTAGGTTATCAAAAAGACTTCCAAGTAAAGAAAAGATTGTGTGAACTAAAGATTCATTGAATTACACGATTCAAACCGTCGATGACCACGAAAGTGTGAGGATCTACTCTTCATATCTATATATTCTAAAAAAATAAACTAAACAAAAAAAAAAATCATAATAATGAAAGAAAAAAAAAAAAGGGTATGGTGAGGTGAGTTGTAAGGGGAAATGGTTGATTGAGGATCATGTGGTGCACACGTGGTGGTCTGTGGTCATTGTTGATTCCCTTTGTCGCCATTCTTGGACAGCTTGGGAACATGTGATTGCAAAAATTGTAGTTCTCTATTAAAAACTTTCGTATCGAACCTACAATTCATTATCATCGTTTATATTTTCACTTTTTGTTGGTTTTACACATTAATATTGTTCATCTTGAGATTTTTACAAACTGAAAGTTTTCTTCCTGAAAACATAACTAACTAAATAAAAAATAATTAATTTTGATTTGTTTATTAGTTATATAGTTTAGACCAGGTTCGTTGGTCAATTTATTCGTCGGGTGGTCCTGTCGGTAGCTGCAATTTTTTTAATTAGTTTTTTCTCCCCCTCTTAATCAATGTTTTCACGCCCGGCCCGGACCGGCCGGTCCAACCGGTTGACCTACGATCCGGAGACTTTACCGGTTTGGGTATAATGCTAATAACTGATAGTAATAAAACCGGCAAAACCCAGAAAAAACCGTTATTAACCTGCGATTCAGTGAACCGGTTGACCCGATCGGTTAGCGGTTCAAAAAAATCTACTTGATTTTTGAAAAAATGTATAGAGATTCACAGTTTTAATTACTTTTAGAATCTTTTATTCGTTTAAAGCTTAGACGGTAACACATGACTCAAGAGTGACAACTCTCGTCTTCAATTTCTTTGTCATCTCTCGAATTTTACGTAAGAACAGTTGGTTATTTTTGAAAAAGTTTAATTAGTGTTCTTTATTTTTTATTTGGATTTAAAATTTTTAATCATTTTATTATTATTATAAAACTTTATACTTTGTTAAACATGATATTTTTTATAATATTATTAAAATATTTATTTTATATAAATATATTAAATATATTTTACTCAATTAACCCGTGATCAAACTCGGTTGGCTCAGTGACCCGAGAGCTAGGTTCACAATCCGCGTCAGATTTCAAAACATTGCTCTTAATCCAATCTACCTGATATTATTACTACTCTAAAGTCTAAAGTGAAAATTAACTAATAAAGCAAAAAAAATAAAGATATAATTTTTATTATCCCCAAACACAAAATAAAGATTCGATTCATCTTCTTGCAGCTTCGAATTCTACGCACCAAAGCCACGGCTTTTCTCTCTTTGTCGTTTTCTCATACATTCGTCTCTTTTCATAGGATCAATCTCAAATCAAAATCTATACTTTCTCTGTTTTGCATTCTCGTTTCCGAGGAGGAGGAAGAAAAAGTATCTCGATCTATTGGATCTGAAAAACTACTGAGAAGTTTTGGTCTTTTGGGTTGACTTGACTTGTGGTAGTAGACTCGTGGGGGTGAGTCGTCGTGTCTTGAGATGGAGGATGTCCCATGTTTAGTAACTCTTTGAGAGTTTTTTTTCTTGTTTAGGGTTCGATAGATTTCGTAAGTAGAAGAAATATACACACGAGAATGTCGTTGAAGCATCATAGAGGAGGAGGAGGATTAGAGCTCTCTGCTTCAAAGAGTTTTGTTTCCAAGAAATGGACTTTATTTCTCTGTATCGGTTTCTTCTGCGCGGGAATCCTCTTCTCCGACAGGTAAAACCAAAAACAGCTGCTCTGTATTTCGTTTCCTCTGTTTTACAAGATCATTTGGGACTGTCGGTGGGATAAATTTTCTCCCAGATTTGTAAATCTAACGACTTTTTTTTGAGAATTTATGCTGTAAAAGTTTTGTATATCTATTAATAAGGAAATATATATTCGGGGAAATGTGTTTTAAGGTTTCCTGTTTCAATGCATTTATAGACAAAATTACAAAAGTTATATTCTTTATATATACTTGAGATGCATTTGTAGTTCATGAAAGAGTCAAAAATCAAATCTTTGTGCTACATTTTCGTCTGAATGTCACAAGCTGTTGTGATCCCATAATTGTGCTCTAATCTGACTGTGTATGTTGTTGATAGAATGTGGCCAGAGCCTGAAGCCAATCTTGTATCAAGGGACACAGTAGCGTCAGATGAACGGATGCGGTTAGAGTCAGAGGACTGTGATTCATCAAAAGTAAGTTTTCTACTCTAAGGTGAATTTATTATACTCATGGATTTTAGAGCAATTCTTGATTCCTAAGTTGCTTATCAGAAGGGTTTGAAGCGTGAATCAAAAGACATCCTTGGAGAAGTTTACAAGAGTCCAGATGCCATTCAGTAAGTTAAATATATATATGATATGGAACTTACTTAAGCTGTTCATATTTTTTTAATCTTGATTTCGCGTTAAGCTTTTTGGTTTTTGCTTGTATGGTGTTATGCAGAACGCTTGATAAAACGATTTCAAATCTAGAAACAGATTTGGCAGCTGCAAGAGCTGCACAAGAATCCATCGTGAATGGTTCACCCGTTTCTGATGATTTTAAGCTCCCTGAAACTGTTACCAAAAGAAAGTATCTCATGGTTGTTGGGGTCAATACCGCGTTTAGCAGCAGGAAGCGCAGGGATTCAGTTCGCGCTACTTGGATGCCTCCCGGTATGTTCATCTAAGCAGCGGTTTTTTCAGCCTTATGTATAATGTTTGGGACTGAACATACGTCTTGTTTAGGTGAGGATAGAAAGAAGCTCGAGGAAGAGAAAGGGATCGTGATGCGGTTTGTAATAGGTCATAGGTAAAACTTCTACTAAGAATTGTTTGCGTGGCTGATTCATGTATATATATTTCCTGATCGAGTGTTTCTTGTGAGCAGTGCCACTCCCGGTGGAATTCTTGATAGAGCGATTCAAGCTGAAGAAAGTAAACATGGAGACTTCTTGAGGCTGGTAAGAGTTTTGCTGGTCATGTTTCTTATGGAGTTATACTTGTTGTGGACAGGTTCAGGGCATATATATTTTATCGATATCCCGGCTTTCCTTTTTTAAAGTCTTAAGTTTGTTTGGGCAGGATCATGTTGAAGGTTATCTCGAGCTGTCAGCAAAGACTAAAACTTACTTTACCACAGCTTTTGCATTGTGGGATGCAGACTTCTATGTGAAAGTCGATGATGATGTGCATGTAAATATAGGTGAATATAACCCTTCTTACTCTTTTCTGAACTGTTATGTTTTCTTGTCATCTCAAGTTTGCGCCTTTGCTCACTTATATTTACGGATATTTCTGCAGCCACGCTCGGAGCAGAATTAGCGAGGTACCGGATGAAGCCCCGAGTCTATATTGGTTGCATGAAATCTGGACCTGTTCTTGCTCAGAAGTAAGTTTCATTCACCTTTTAAGAGACCACTTCTCATTTTCAATTTTTGTCTCACTTTCATTTCTCTCTGAAATTTCCGTTGTTTCCATTGTTAGAGGAGTGAGATATCATGAACCCGAGTACTGGAAATTTGGAGAAGAGGGTAACAAATACTTCCGCCATGCCACGGGTCAGCTCTACGCAATTTCAAGGGAATTAGCGTCTTACATATCGATAAACCAGTGAGTTTTTCCCCACAAGCTAATTTTCTTTATGTGTATATGCTCATACGTTGACTGTGTGTTAACCAACGACAAATTTGTGTATACAGAAACGTACTTCACAAGTACGTGAATGAGGATGTCTCTTTAGGATCATGGTTTCTTGGATTGGATGTGGAGCATGTAGATGACCGTAGGCTATGTTGTGGCACAACAGGTAATAATTTCAAGTTCCCTTAACTATTTCCAAGTATGAAAGTTTGATCAACTCAGATGTTGATCAAATGAGAAACTGCAGATTGTGAGTGGAAGGCTCAGGCGGGCAACATCTGCGTTGCCTCGTTCGATTGGAGCTGCAGTGGGATTTGTAGATCAGCGGATCGGATGAAGGATGTTCATCGGAGGTGTGGAGAAGGCCCAAATGCTCTCTTGGCTGCATCTTTCTGAATAAAATAACAAAAGAAACACATTGAGGAAGAAGAGTCCAGAGACAAATCGGCTTTTGACACTTTGTAGTATAGACACACATCCCAAACTGCTCAACACCCTCTCTATATATGTATGTATGTATGTATCTTGTGAACTGAGATGAGAAGGGTGCTTTTTGCCCTCCTTTCTTGTTTCTGTATGATTTTTTCATCTCTCTGAAGGTCTGGAGTCCTTTGCACACAGAAAATGCAGACCTCACGAGCGCACCTTCAGAGTCGTTGCACACACCTTCAGAGTCGTTGCACTGAGGCGTATTCTCTGCCTTCGTGCTTAAAATATCCAAGTTTTGAGCTTCTCTTCTTCATTTTCTTTATGGATTTTGCTTCTTTTGTTCATTTTGTCTTATGCCATGATTATGGTGAAGCAATAGCTGTACTTGTGTGTGTGTGTGTGTAATATTAGGAACACAAAACTTATTCAATAAAAGATTAGATCATATGGCTTCATTGTCTCTTTTAATTTTGTCCGTCTATGCCGATGGTTGCACTGTCTACATGTTTTAATTCTAGATGGCATAGACCAATTACAAACAACAATATTGAATAGAACATATATTCAAATCAACTGCACATTTTTCTTTAGTCAAAATTGTACAACTTACTTCATAGTTCATACATAGGTTCCATACTTTAAGAAAATTGTGCCAATAAAATAAATTAAAAATTAAACGAATGATAGCTGGACACGTGTCTATCACAGTACAAAGCCTTTTACGAACTTTTGCCATATTCCGGTGACTTGCTCAAAAGTCATATGCGTTTCCCGATCTTCTCGATTCTCCAAATCCAAACCCTAACTTCTTGATTCGTTGTTCTGGGTTTCCCCATCCTTGCGGTTAGATTTTGTCTGACTCTTTCTCAATTTATTTTTGTTTTCTGTAGCGAGAAATATCTGAATCAGGGGGAAAAAAATATGAATCTGAGTTCGGTTTTTTAAAAAAACTTTTTTTGTTTGTAAAGGTTCTTCATTTAGGTGACAAAACTATAGATGAGGATTAAATATCCATCCTTTTTGTAATCTTTTTCCATTTGCTGATGATTTTTCCCGACTTGGGTTGTTGAGGATTAAAACAGAAGATTTGGTACCAATGATGTTGCGTTCTGTTATAAGGAGAGCTGCCACTAAAGGCTCTTCTCCTTCGGTTAGTGCTCTTTTTTTTTTTTTTTTTTTTTATTATCTCGTTTGGTGCTAATATTGATCGGTTCTATCCAAATGTGACAACTTATATCTCTCTCTATATATCTGTATCAGTTATTCGGAAAATCACTGCAATCTTCTTCTCGTGTTGCGGCATCTTCTCCAAGCTTGCTAACAGGTTCAGACACAGGGGTACGTTTTGTTTTTCCATATTTTCTGATCCCAAATTGAGTTGATATTATATGGTTTTGAAATTTATGATCAAACTTATTACTAAAGTCGGTGTTATGTGATCTTGAATCGTATGATCAGATTTCTATGTATTCTGACTTCTTTTAAGTACCTTCAAACTTTAATCGAAAGCTGTATTTTTCTATGAATAATCTAATAAAGTTTCATTTGAATTATATGTGAGAATCTGAACAGACATTACTGCATCGTGGAACTCATGCTCATAGCTTTCATAACCTTGCTTTCTCAGGTATTTCATAGTACAACTTTTTAATGTGACTTTGGGGTTCTAGCTTCTTAAGATTTATTAGTTTTTTTGTTTGCATCCCACTAGCAGGGAACTCAGGCTTCTCGAGGTTATCGAGCTCAGGTTCCTCTACCCTGCAAAGATGGGTCAAGCCTTTTTCATCTGAAAGTGGTATGAATGTTCTACCTGAGCTCTTTCTCTCTTTCACTTTAGGTACTAGGTCTGCCATATTTGGGAGGTACTAGATTTTCCATATTTGGAACCTATGATTGCGTAGAAGAAATTCAGGAGCTCACAGTTGTTCTGATATATATTCTTATGAAACTTCTGTCTTAAATCTCCTGTTAGTGTAGCTTTCATTGGATTTGTAGGGTTTTTTCACACGCTTTCTTGTTAATGTTACTGAAGGAGATACCGTGGAAGCTGTTGTGCCGCATATGGGGGAATCTATCACCGATGGCACCTTAGCAAACTTTCTTAAGAGTAAGTTTCTCGTTTGCATTGTCTTTTCTGGTTCTTTCTGATGTGTAAATATATATCTAAAAGTTCTTTGGGTGGCTCATCTGATGTTTAACTTTCAGAACCTGGTGAGAGAGTTGAGGCTGATGAGGCTATTGCACAAATTGAAACTGATAAGGTATCAATATTTTTACTTTTTTCTTCTTTATCTAAAGACATTTTGTAGATTATGGGTTAACTTCTTCAAATACTATTATTTGATTCATCTTTCTGCATTAGGTGACAATAGATATTGCTAGCCCCGCAAGTGGTGTGATTCAAGAGGTAAGCATGTTTGCTATGTGTGTTGTGTATTGTGTTCATTCGTTACTGTTGTCCTCTTTCTGGTGTCTATGGTTAACTACATTGAGTAAACTTGTTTGATTTGGTCTTTTAATGCAGTTTCTAGTCAAGGAAGGAGATACTGTAGAACCAGGAACCAAGGTCGCTATTATTTCAAAGTCTGAGGCTGTATCTCATGATGCCCCCTCTCAGAAGGTAGCAGAGACCTCTGAGCCTAAACCTTCTCCTCCTGCTGAAGATAAGCCGAAGCCCAAAGTGGAAAGTGCTCCTGTCGCAGATAAACCCAAAGCACCGTCCTCGCCACCACCACCTAAACAGTCTGCTAAAGAACCCCAGCTTCCTCCTAAGGAAAGAGAAAGACGGGTATGCAAAATCTCTCATTCAATCTTACTTCTGTTTTTCATTCTTTAAATGACTGTGGTCAGAGGTTAATATAAAGTTGGATTTGTTCCGTAATTAAAAGTTTTACAGTAACATGATTGGTGAATGACATCAAAAACAACACTGCAGGTTCCAATGACAAGACTTCGGAAACGGGTTGCAACTAGATTGAAAGACTCTCAAAATACTTTCGCATTGCTGACAACTTTCAATGAAGTTGATATGTGAGTAACAGCTAAGACCCACCATGTTGATATGTCTATACAGTTATGCGAGTACTTTTGGTGCTCTGAATTACACTAGTCAGTTTGATGCTGTTTGCTAACTATGGAGCTCCTTTCTTCGTGTAGGACAAATTTGATGAAGCTCCGATCCCAATACAAGGATGCGTTTTATGAAAAACATGGAGTAAAATTGGGGCTTATGTCTGGCTTCATTAAAGTATGCATTACTAACTTTTTCTCGATATGATTTATACAATGCCAGAGTCAAATAGTAACAAACAAATAATGCAAATTCTTTGTTATCTGTCTCAGGCTGCCGTTAGCGCCCTCCAGCATCAACCAGTTGTAAATGCAGTTATCGACGGGGATGATATCATATACAGAGACTATGTTGATATCAGTATCGCTGTTGGTACCTCTAAGGTTAGGTCACATTCTCTAGGGATCATTGGTTTGTGCTAAATTGCATCCTTCTTGCAATCATGTATGTGAGGCTGAAATTTTCTTCTTGTGGTCTCTATTCCAGGGACTTGTAGTACCAGTCATAAGAGGTGCTGATAAAATGAACTTTGCCGAGATAGAGAAAACTATAAACTCGCTTGCCAAGAAGGCAAATGAAGGAACTATATCGATAGATGAGATGGCTGGAGGATCATTCACCGTTTCAAATGGTGGTGTCTATGGAAGTCTCATAAGCACTCCAATCATTAACCCTCCTCAGGTTTAATTACAGTTCCTCTCTCTCACCGGGTCTCTATCAGGAACAAGTTTATTTAACTAAAAGCAACTTGCGGTTTTGCAGTCTGCTATTCTTGGTATGCACTCGATTGTGTCACGTCCAATGGTGGTAGGAGGAAGCGTAGTGCCAAGACCAATGATGTACGTCGCACTTACTTATGATCACAGGCTGATTGATGGGAGAGAGGCTGTATACTTCCTGCGCCGTGTCAAGGATGTTGTGGAGGATCCACAAAGGCTTCTTCTTGACATATGAAAAAAGTCGGTTCTGAGGAGCCAGAAAGTGTCTGGCTTTTTTGCCAGTTATAGACCTGCAGTGTCTTTAAAACGTTTGGGGGTTAACAACAATTTTTCTCTTTTAAGTTTCTTTACAGTTCCGGGGGGGTATTGCCCGATAGGGGAGAATAGGCCTCAGTGTCTAAGTTCTTACTTGTTACAGAGTTTGATACACATATGTTAATTTTGATTGAATAAAATCAAATAAAATACCCTTTTCTTCGACTTGAATGATCTTTTATGACTCAAAACATACCAATAGATTTCTTCATTTTTTCTAGACGAGAGAAAATTTTGTATGCTTTCTTTCCTTCACTAATAGAAATGAACATTTTACACGAGAGAACTGAAAAGTATATATTTTCGAAAACTTGTATGCTTTCTTACTGTCAAGGAAATAAAACATAAAATCCATATACTATCTTGAAAAGAAATTATCATGGTCTCGACAAAAAGAAATCAACTATAAGAGAAAATCACTCAGATCTGCTAGAGCTCCGATGGTTCCGACTTATTTGGCTTATTGAAGGTAAAGATTTGAACTTCCTGTTGAATGTGACATGAATAATGGTAACACGTAGACCAAAAATTCTCAGATCCTGACTTCTATGCCCTCCTCTTGTAAGTGCTCTTTCACAGCTTGGATTGGTACCTTCATACAAACGGTAGAATAATAGTGTTACCAGACGAGGTGTAAGATTTAGCTAAGGGTTTTAACAAGAGTAAAATAGGTTACCTCTTTTCGGTGGAAAATGCCGGCAGCAAGCGCAGCAAATGCGTTTGTCTTCTCAAACACCTCAGAGAAGTGTCCGGGAGTGCCTGCTCCACTGCTTGCGATCACCGGTATTCCTACTGAATCTGAGATTAACTTTACTAAGTCTATATCAAATCCTTTTCCTTGACCTGAAACTCGGAAAGAAGGAAGGTATCATAAGGAGAGAATTATATAGCATACAATGATCTTAACTCCTCAACCAAAAAGGTTTTAAAGTGGTTGTGTGTGTTTTTTTTTCTTTCATGGTTCGTATTCACATATTCAGATATGAAACCAAGTAAAAGTTTCGAAGGACATTTCGAGTGTACTTACCATCACAGTCTATGCAGTTCAATAGAATTTCACCAGCACCTAATTCCTCCACCGCTTTAGCAAGCTCATACGCTCCAATAGGCCGACCTTCTCGTCCTCCACTGACCTTTTAGTTGAGAACCAGTAGTCAAGGAATGAGGCAAATCAATAATATAGTGCGAAGGGTGGCAGGAATTTTACCGTGCACTGATACCACGCATACTCTTCCCCATTAGGGCCTAACACCAACAAGATTAAATCCAGGTTATTCCATTTGTATGCAAACTTATGGAGAAACTATATTCAATGCGACTGCGTTCTTAGTATAGTTCAAGGAAACGACAAAAAGCTCAAATAAGATTGATGCAAGATGAACCATATCATGTCCTTCAGGAAACTAGAGGTTTGGTTTTCATAGCAATAAGAATATTTGCCTTGGACTTTTAATGCATGAGAACGCTCAAACTAGTGCATGATATAAATAAACCAGCCTACATCATATTCGTTTAGAGGTGATAACACCAGCATACCTGGGTTAGTCACTCTGATGACTTTGTATGGCACATCATCAGGATGGTTCACATAAACTCTACGAGGGTCTATACTTACAACCACTGCCTGTGAAAACAAAAACTCTTATCAAGTATGATTAAGTGAAAAGCTGCTGCCGACTTCACACAAAATTAGAGGATATAAGAAACAGTCAAAAATATGTTAACTGTTTACTCCATCTGTAACTAAGATATTGATGTCCTTCTTAAAGCAACTAGCATCCTTTAATTTTTGCAAGCTGGGGTTTAAGTAAAAAAGAAAGCCAATTGTTCGGGACTGGGTAACAATTACTTGATTTCCATAAACTCTGGATATTTGTTCTAAACTGCTATTCCCTGTTTTCACCTACAAGAAAACAGGAAAAGGGGATTAAATGTCCCGTCAGTTATAGATACTATCATGAACAAGAACTTCGATAAATTAGACAGGCGAGTACAAGCTTACTCCTGATTTCACAAACTCCTCTGCAGCATAAACAGCGTCACTTCCTATGGAGATCTTATCAGCACCGGATCTGAAATACTCAGCAGCAACTTCCAAGCTTGAATAGTACCTGACCCATTGTAACTTGATATTATATTGAGTAGAGGATAGAAATGGCAACATCCTTGCAGGAAAAAAAAAGGAAAGAACGAGCATAATCCCTGCACAAAAATGTTCACAGAAACAAGCTGAAAAGTTTATCATGTACCTGCCGCTAGCATCTGTAAAATCTCTAATACCACCTCCAACAGTTAGTGGTACAAAGACATTCTTTGACGTGTGCCTCAACACCTATAAAGTATGGAAGTGATATAAATCGGAGATAGAAAGAAAACGGTGCGGAAGTAATACTTCAATCCTGACGAGAGAAAAAAAACTAGGTACCTGTATCATTGGCAAATCCCCTAGCGGAAAGTCGCGGAATCCAGTTATGTTTAAAAAGCTAATCTACAAACCACAAGCAGCATGTTTAAGTGCCAAATCAAATCTAAATTAAGAGTCTTGGAGCTATTAACCTGTTATTGCGACACGAACATATACAGTACTGTTAAAGCATACCTCATCTGCACCATCTTTGTAATACTGCCCTGCTAAATCGACAGGTTTGCCAAGGTTTCGAACCTGCGCAAGAAAAGTCAATAAATCCAGAGCTTATTGTTTCCGATGAGAATAACTAGTGAAATCGAAAATTCTCAGGTAAGATATGGACGTATCGAGTACATTCAGATACCAACAGTGTTTCATTTTTTCACAAAGAACAGTAGAACACAGCTCAAAATAAGACATTGAAACAACAATTTTCACAGACCTCGTTTTCATTAGATTGCTCTCTCACATCATATTGGTCCCCTTTAGTTACTACAAGATCTCCTTTATCATTACTCCTGACATCAAGACAAGCAATCACCTAAAGAAAAAAGAATAGTTAGAAAAACTGCCTACCATAATAGTTAAGAGCAATTGTGGAGGAGACAGACATCCGGTAATAATATTAAAAGCTTATTACCCTCTTTGCAAGTTTTGAAGCCTTCCCTTCCATTGGCTTCTGTCTTCAAGTGAAATGTGGTTTCCATTAGACACCAAAAAATTAGGAACCTTGTACATGTAAGGTTAGAGTGAAAGCTACCTTTGTCGCTGGTAAATTTGGATGCAAGAACCTATTTAAAACAGAAAGCCCCACCTCTGAAAATTTCCAGATTCAGAATTAGTACAAGACTACATATGAAAATAAACTCTGAATAAGAGATGAAGTAAACTAGACGAAACTTTCATACCCCCGCTCTTCTCAGGATGGAATTGGACTGCATGCACATTTCCCCTTCTAATGGAAGATATAAAGGAATCACCATAGTTGCACGTAGACGAAATCCATTCCTTGTTTTCATTTGACTACAACAATTACAGAACTGAAGTTTCAGAATACACGCAAAAGAAGTGCAAGACAAAGGTCCGTAAATAAAAATGACAGAAGAAAAAAAGAGACAAGATTATTATCCATACCGGAATGGCGCGGTACGAATGAACAAAATATACATGACGATTTCCCACATCATCCAAAATTTCAGAATCCTTGCCCACTTGCAAAGCATTCCAGCCAATGTGGGGTACTCTTATACCAGCAGAAGAATCAAAGCGTCCAACAATTCCCGGTATCAAACCAAGACCTTTGACTAACACAAATATACAGATGCTTAAGTAGAAAATACACCACAAAAATACATGATACCATAAAGTAGATCATATTGAATGTACTGACGGAAAGATTCTAGAATATATATAATATGAAGTGGAGCAATGGAGGTAAACCTGGTCCATTCTCCTCACTAGACTCGAAAAGTAGTTGTAGCCCAAGACATATGCCTAGAAATGGACGGTCATTCTCAATATATGTGCACAATGCTTCAGCCATCCTGAATCAAAGAACCGAGAAAATCGCATATAAAGAACAAGACAAAACATGATCAACTAAAAGCTATGAACATCTCAGAATACAAAGCACTTTAAACGATTTAAGCATGAGATGTGGTTACAGATTTGTTACATAAGAAGACCTCATACCTTGGGCTACTTAACAAAGAAAACTACTTCGTGGTAATTGATACACAATCAATGTAAAGAGAAATCCACAGAGCTTAGTAATACGTACCCGGTTTTGTTAAGTACATCCATGGCGGGTGCAAAAGCTCCAACACCAGGAAATATGAGTCGATCAGCATTCAAAATGTCACCTGGCGTTTGAACCTAACATTTACAAAGTTGATATCAGTCTTTGCCTAACGACGCTTTTACAAGATCACTACATTCCCCAATCATTGACTACATTTCCCAGGATTGAAAAATGAGAAACAATGGAAATAAAAATTAGATTAAAAAAAAAAAACCCTTACGTCTTTGATGGTGAACCCGAGATGGCGAAGAGCATTGCGGATGCTCCGAACATTCCCAGCTCCGTAGTCAAGCAAAGTCACAACTACTCACCACAGAGACAAATAAAATAATTATATAAAAAAATAATAATAAAAAAAAAACAAATCGAATGGAGTATAACAGGAATAAACAATAGAAAATACCAGAGTCGGAGGAAGAAGATGCACGGACGGAGAGGCTTCTCGGATACTTGAATTTGCCAAGATTCTTCCGGGAGAGGAACAAAGAAGTCGGAGAAGAAACGCGAATCGACGAAGAAGGGGAATAGGAGGAAAGGTTTTGTCTGGAAGAGATAACTGAGGAGAATGGTGCCGCCGTAGCCTCCATTGCTATCATCAAACTCACTCACTGCGAAGGAAGCTCTCTTCGATTGCTATTTCAAAAGGTTGTCCCTTCCGTCCACACTGGTCAACACTATCCCACTCTATTTACGACGTCGTTTCAAATATATTAAAGGGGCTTTCACTTCGATTTATAAACTTCGTTAACAGATATAATGGGCCTGGGCTTCACTTCACTCGACATCTCTAGCTTGCTAAAATAATGAAGGTACACGTACCAAATACAAAGAGTGAAATACTTAAATACAAGTTATTAGATTAAGACCGAGCACCGATTGAAATTCATTTTTTTCCTATTGTAATTTTCATATAAAATATAAAATATAATTTATTTGATTGTTTTTAAAAGTTTTTTAGTAAAATATTATACAATAAAATTATATGCAATAAAATTATATGCTAAATATAATGGCTTGAAAAAAGACATATATTTTGTATGTTTTATATTGTTAATGATTATAGATAAGTACTCGTGCTATAACAATGATTAAATTTTATTTTATACAAAATTTTGTATATTTTATATTTTAAAATAAAATTTTAATATGTTGTATTAGGTTATATATGTGAAGTTATTTCAACAATGTATATTCAACATCATGACTTGAATGTCATTATAAGACATAATTTTGTAAATTTAATTTTTAAAAAGCGAGTTATTATATTATGAGTAATTTAATATATTGTTATACTTTTTGTTTTAATATACTTGGTTTCTTGAAATTCTTTCATATCATTGACATTGCTATAATAAATCAATTTAGAGTGTTTATAGTTTCTAACTTTTATATCAAGTGTCAATATATTAAAAATATTTCAAAATAAATTATTTAAAGTTTATTATATTATATTAAATTATAAAATTCAACAAAAATATATGAAATTAAATTTAAATATTCAAAATTTGATCCGTTACTCAATAAAAATTTTAATTCAATAGATATTATTTTTACAGAATAATACTAGTAAAATTTGAATATTTTATATATTGAATTTGTTTTTAAAAATTCAACTTATGGTATATCCGAAAATAAAACTATTTTTTAATTATAATAAATAATATGATAATTTATTTGTTTCACAAAATAGACTCATATATAAAAATGAGAGGTGAAGTATAATGATAATTAAGAAATTAATATGTTAAGTTAGATATCAAAAGATTTTATTTGATGAATAATTTAATAAAAAAAATTAATATGATAAGTTAGATGATATGATTCTTTAGAATATTATCTTTAAGATTTTCGGTATAACCTATTTGTAACCAATTAATCTATCAATTAATGTATAACCTATTTGTAATCAACTTATTAAAATTATATAGTCTACAAAACAATGTTGTGTACTTCCATTTTATTATAAAGGGGATTCTATATTTTCATATAATATATTACATACATACATGACATAGTAGTACATATTTAAGAGCCACTAGAAACAACAACAAAAATAAAATAAAATTTCTACCAGTTTATAAACTGATAATAAATAAATGATCACAAAATAAAATAAAAACACTGATAATAAATGAGTTTTAATATTGGAATGGATAAGGGTATATAAATATAATACACCTACTCTCCAGCCATCTAATGGAAGGCATGAAAGATGATCAGAACATAAGATGACAAAATAAGAGGTTCATATATAATGATATTGTTATTGACTGCGTTTGCCAACAATAACTCTTCTCCCCATCATTTTTCTCAAGTCAACTCTTTTCATCTCTAATAAATTTATCTCAAATAATGATTTAGTACCATGTGATGTAATAGTTTCACAAGACATTAATCACGTCGTATATAACTTCAAGTTTTGATGTAGATTTTGGAACGACTGAAACAATTGTACTTGGATTGTATAATGTTAACATAATTTTATTGGTTAGATAAATGAACAACTAGAAAGAAAACTTATAGTAGGTACAGTTTCACCAAGGAATTTGTTTGCAATGGTTTTTCTAACCGGCTAATTGTTCTTACCATAATAATTGTGGAAAAATTAGTCAGACTGTTTTAATTTTGGGCATTCACCACTTACCACTATTACAAACCAATACTAACTACTCAAATAGAAAAGAAAAAAAAATGAGATGACAAATACTCTTTGGTATGTCCTGCGTTGCATGATAAAGTCATCACGACATCAGCACTGAGTCATCAATCACCAGCATCAACCCTTCACAACGACCTTCTTCTACCTGTGATTAGTTTTTCGTTTTGTAGGTAAACTATATGTTAATGCGGTTATGACATGTACTAAAGATAGTGGCAAATGATATGGTACGAGAAAATGGTTTGTAATACTATTATTGTTTCATTTTTGTTTTGTAAATTAGCTTTCAACAGTTAAGATCAATGTTTTAATGATTTAAAAAGGAAACAAAAAATTAACCATTAAATATTTTTTTATATCAATTTTAAAAGAAAAGTACTTGTACTATACACAATACATTTATTCTAAGTGAAAGTGAGAGCTTTTGTCGTCCAGAGATTTTCATTATACTAGTACTGATCAGTGGTGTTCTTAAATTCATATATTGTTTGTTGTCTTTGGCTAAGTACGGAAAATATATAATTAATGTTACAACAAATTTCCACAAACGGTACCTAATAAATTGTGCGATATTTATTTTTTGTATTTTAATTCATTTGCTTTGTTAGGTAATTGGTGTCAAAGGAAGAATGTTCAAATGATGGTAGTGCAGTAGAACTATCAACTATCAAGACCAACGAAATTGTCAGTGTCGGTGTCTATGTGTTTTTAGATTTTAGACGGTGGAAGTTGACTAAAAGGATTAATCCGCTATATTTACTTCAATTATGTATTTGGCCCTTGGGTGCTGACCAACTTAGTAAGTAAACGCCGACTTTGATCATGAACCTCAAAGAAAGAGTCGTCTGCGTTCACATAACAGGGTACCTATGCGGTTATATTAGGTGAACACCCAAAAGTTGTACGGAACTATAGACGTCGTCTGTAGTCTGTAGATACGTACGTTTCATTTTGGACCAAATCTAGATAGACTTCATCTATAGTCAAATCTCATCTATTCCATTTCCAACTTTGTAAAGATGTACAGTTTTGAATTATATTGCCTTTGTAGAGTCGTATCGTACGTAAAATAGTCTCTAAAAATCGTTAGTACTAGACTACTAGTACATAACCTTAACGTCTATTATGACATATGTTTGTCGTATATGAAATATTGAGTAATTTATGTAGTGTAGATTCTTTCATTGTAAACACATGGACATGGTTCAATGCTCATCAGACTTGGTTATTATGACTTTATAAAAACGAGCTAGCAATTTGAAAACCAAATGGTTTTTTCCTATTCCCATTAGTAGTAGTACGAAACACATTCTTTATAGGTACATTTTTATCTTCAAGACGAAAATAATAAAATGCAATTAAATTTCCTTGAATAGCAACATTAGAGTAGAAATTATTAATGATGTCGTCAGAGGAATATTCCAAGAACAAGCTGTCTTGATTCGAATTCAAATCCCCAACTTCTTCAGTCGACGACGACGTTGCTTCAACGCAAATCACGTCCTGGTCCCCGTCGCATTCCTCGGTTTCTTCATGTTCGTCCCCTCTCACTTGACACCACCCGCCGTCGTCTTCCCTATCCCAATCCGGTAAGCTTAAAAATTCATCTCCGGCGAGTTTCTTGATCCGATCAGCCGGTGAATCCCATGACTCCGTGTAACCAGCAAAAGGGTCTTCATGATCCATCGAAATTAAATGACTTTTCGAGACTTCTTCACATGAATCCCAAAACCGTTGATCCAACACAGTGCTCGGAGATGAAGTCTTCTTATTCAGACACTCACTAGATTGAGATTCTTCGTCGTCAAGAAAAGGATGTTTAAGCAATTCGTGCACTGTCCATCTCTGTTTTGTATCTTTCTTGAAACAATTCATCAGAAAGTCTTTAGCTTTCTCCGATACACACACGGGAATCTCCGGCGACTCACCAGAGAATCCAATCTTATACATTGCAGCAACGACGTCGTTTAGCTCCGGCCATGGGCTTGATCCAGTCATCATCTCGATCACCGTACATCCCAAACCCCACACATCAGCCGGAAACCTCTGTTCTTCACCACGAGCAACTTCAGGCGCCATAAACGCCGGTGTGCCGGAAAACTCAGACTCGCCAACCTTTTTAGCACAACCCATATCAGCGATTTTCAAAACGCCGTTCTCCTCGACCAGCACGTTCTGACTCTTCAAGTCGCAGTGAACAATCCCTCTCTCGTGAAGATACATCAGACCGTTGAGAATTTGTCGTGTGTATGATCTTATCGCCGGCTCCGGCAACTTCCCGCCGGTATTTTTGATTAGATCGTGAAGACTCCCGCCAGAAACGTATTCCATCAAGATATTGTAAACCGATTCATCGTTCTCACGCGTCAAACCAGAGCCTATGTACTTGACTATGTGAGGAGAGCTCAATGTGGACAAGATCGATTCCTCTTTCTGCAAGAACGTTGAGGAAGACAACTCTGCGGATTTGACAGCAAAGATCTCACCGGAGTTTGAGATTGCTATAGAGACAGTGGCGGTGGAGCCTCGACCTATGATTGGTCCTCTTGTCCAATTCATCTCCATATTAGGAACTAGGAACAGAGCAAAAAAAAGAAAACAGAGTAGATGTGAATTTTTAGAGAGTGGGAGAATTTTTTTTTGATGAATAAGAGATGTTGAATTATTTAAGCAAATGGGTAAATAAAGAAGCTTATATATGAGTTTTATGTATGTATGTATGTGTTTTGGGTTTGTAGAAGTGTGTGTGTATGTGACTTTGGCATGGGACTTTGGTTCAAAGTCTAATACGACATTCTTTATTCTTAATTTCTTGATTTCTTGATTTCTTCTCCACCAATTATGAAGCTCTATTACTTTTAGCTTATCTTTCACTTTACCTATATTTGGATAAATTATATTACAATTTGTTTACTGTTTACAGCAGTTTAATCTAATATTCAAAGTTTCCAAAATTATTGAACCTTATGACAGGCGTAGCTTAGTCTGAATTTTGCAAATATTTAAGCATGATCCATACCAATGACAACCATGCTTATTAAAAAAAGCAGTTATATGGTTTAATTTATTTGTTCGAAAGTATATGCCATCGCCAAAATGAGTATGGTATGACGTTCACTGCAAGATCATCTTGTGAGTGAAAACTTGTCAATAAGTGCAAACTTTATCAATGTTGCCAACAGCTGCATGTTGAGTCATCTGTATATATTTAATGTGTAATATACTTAATCGAGGAGTTTGTTTTGAATTAATTGCAAAGAACACACACTAACCACACAGATACGTACATATTTGGCAACGCACACAGATGAAATCTGGTAAGCATTACTTGTGATAAAATAAGTGCGTGAAACAAGCTGTACGTGGCGGAATAGGAATGGGTAATGACAGCTTTGACGGCATGAAGCCAGAGTGGACGGCGCCGTTACTTCAATCCTCCGATAACGAGTTTTTAAAGAAAAGAAAAGAAAAAAAAAAAAGACTCGCATGAAACATTCACGTGACGAAGGCGCGTGGTTACAGACCATTTTAACGTGGGAACGAGATTAACCCAGTTCCAGCCTACTTAAAAGAGGGTTTAACTTGAACAAAGTTAAGAAGTAATTATTTTATGTGTGTTTATGCGGCTGTAAAGAAAAAAAAAGAAGAAAAATGTGTGGTCGAATCGTAATGTGATACAGGTGACAATGTCTTTAATTAGAATGCAAGCTGGGAATCCCAATATTTATTCCTCTTTGCTTTTGCTCCGAGAATACAGTTGGACTTCAGAGTTTACTTTTTATTTTTATTTTTATTCGGTTATGGATAGATTGATTGATGATAAGCTGGGAGTTTTGTGGGTTGGATGAAAAACGCGGATTCATGCATGTGATTTGGACAAATTGGTGTGTGTCGATATTGAGTGTGTGTAATGTAGACATCTTTTATTAACCGCAAGATTAAGTCTACATATAGAACACTAATTAAGACATAAAAATAAAATTCATGAAAACTACGCGTATTGCTTACTTAGTACTTATGTTTAGGGTCAGGTATAGATTTGTTTTATTTCAGAAATAGAAGGCCTTTAATAAAGCAAGATTAGATTGGTTTACAATTTTCAAATACTTTTCTTTCTTTCTTTCTTTTGGTTGATATGCTTTTTAGTTGCTATACTACTTTGTGACGGTTTTTAAGTACCATATGACGATGAGTACCGCAATCAATCTAACTAAAGTTAATATATGTAAGCTAACAAAGGCCATATGAATTGAGGAAACTCACTCCTTGCCGATGCTTTAGCAGTCAAAAGAATTAAGCTTTGATTATAAAATTAAACACACAGCAAAAAGAAAGAACATAAACACAATTACGTATATAACTAGTGAAATAAATCAAAAGTGACATTCGAAGTTAAAAAGTTTTGATACCTCTAGTCCCATCTAATAAGATTTTCTGTATAGGACAAGGGGTTTAACTTTTTGAAACCAGTTGAGACTATTGATTTTGGTTTTCAACTTTTAATCCATCAAATTCATCATCAGATAACTTATGAAGATTAGTTATGATTTAGGTTTCGTCAATTAACAGAGATTATCAACAAATGGGCCATTATAAATATAATACACTAGGTTAAGAAACCAGTTCAAATTATAAATTGGTTAAATAAAGGGTCGGGAAAAACCAATATTGATATGGGCCCTCAAACTAGTTTTTAAAATTTAGCAAGACAGGTATGAGCTTTATCTAATGTGCCATCTCTTTTGCTGGGTTTTGGAGATGTAATTTTCGAAAACTTGCATTATCTTTTCAGTCTACAGCAATGTGTCTCACTTCATAATGAGATTAAGTCGAAGTTTGCTTGGATCATATGGTATCTATGGAAAAACAGGAATTCCCTCCTCTTTAATGGATATCATCATGAGTCTATCCATTTAACTCAGAAAGCTGGGGAAGCGGCCTCCGAGTGGAATGTTGCACAATTGTTAAATCTAAATGACAACCTCAACTCACCTCTGCAGGTAACAACATGGCAACCTCCCTTCTCTAATGAAGTGAAATGCAATGTAGGTTTTTCTTGGCACAAACGATTGGCTCTCTCTGGTGCTTCCTGAGTTGTCAGAGACTCTGATGGGAATGTTCTTTTACACAGTCGACGATCTTTTGCTCAAGTAGGATCTGTCTTTGATGCTAAAATTAAAAGTTGGGAATGGGCATTGGAAAGTATGAATAGTCTACATATGGAGCATGTCACTTTTGCTGCTACGACTTTAGAGATTATAAAGGCCATGAACAAACCACTTCAATGGCCAGTGATTGCAAGTCATATGTCTCCTCTCCTTATCTTAGCCAGTCACAAACCTAATTGGTTTCTCCTCTTTGAACCAAAAAACTGCAATTCTGGAGCACTTCTGATTGCAGAAAGTGTGACGCTTGACATAAGATTGACTTCTTATGTTGTCTGCGGTTATCCAATTTGGTTAAAAGGTCTCTTTGATCTGGAAAAGAGACGTATTTTGGATTCCTACACTTCTGGGTAGTTTTTTTGTTTCTTTCTCTTCTTTTTGTATATTTTAATTAGTAAAGGTAAATAGGTAATATCCTCTCTAGCATTCTAAGTTGGGCAAAAACAAAAGTCCTCGAGTCGTGGTTTTTTCTGCGGTGACCATGCTCTATGATCATCGTCCTCCTTGGTCTTTGTTTTGATAAGATCTTTGTGTTCTTTTCAAATATCTTTCTTCTTCTTTCTTTAAGTTTTTCCTTTCTTCGTTTCAAAGTAATCCTATATATATTATTATTTTTGACAAACGACAAAGACAAACGACAAAGCTACTTGAGCTTTATACAGTGATTATTCCTTTTGCTAGCTATTTCTTGGTTTGCTCCCAGATGTCGTCATCCTTGACTTTTTGATTTTCTGAAAAGAGAGCCCTTTGCTCTCTGTTTTTTCACTTCTGTACCTTCCCTCTTTTTTCTACTTTTCCTCTTTCTCCCATCATGCCTCATGAAATTTGGAATGACCTCCAATACATGGTTCTGGGTCGGGATGATCCTGAACTGTTCATACCTCATTCTGCCTATGCTCGAGGTTTGGCTAGGAACAGACTGAGCTTGATTGGGAAACCCCTGAACCTAAGAGATCAACCGCTGAAGGGTGTGATTCAGGAGTTACCACGCTTATGGGGTGTATCTTCGAGAGTTCATGGCCGTATACCGGATGACAGCTTTGTTCAGTTTCGTTTTCAACTAGAAGCAGACCTGGTGTCAGTGCTGCGAGCACAACTTTGGTTGTATAATGAATGGTTTGTGGCGTTACAGAGATGGGAAGACTTCCCCCGCGAAGATTTTCTTACTTTCATCGACCTTTGGGTTCAGTTACGTGGAATCCCTCTGCCATATGTTTCTGAAAGAACTGTAAGCTTTATAGCTAACACTCTAGGAGATGTTGTTGAACTCGGTTTCAATGAAGACACTACATATCAGATTGCCTTTCTTCGGGTTAAAGTCATAATTATCTTTACGGATAGAATCCGTTTTTTTAGATGTGTTCGTTTTCAATCTGGAGAAAAAGCCATGATTGGGTTTGAGTATGAAAAGCTCACGCTCTGCAGTAACTGCAGTCGGATAAATCATCACACTCGATTCTGTCCCTTTTGTTAGTGGTAATTGAGTTCGGTCATATGCTACATGAATAGGTGTAGGTTAAAAGTTGCGTTGTTTCCGTTACTAATCGAACGGTTACGACCGTAGCACTCTATATAATTGTGTGTAATGTTGTAAGGCAAAGTTGTCGAGAATTATTGAGATGTTTTCCACTTTTTCATTCTCTGTTTTTTCTCTACCATGCTCTGTATTTGAAGCAATGGCTTCTGGTATAATACAAGAGCAAAACTTCAACACCTTTCTGGCTCCCCCGGTTAACCCGGCAGACGAAGATGATGAACATGTGGTCCCTGTTTGGGAGGAAGGTCAAAACTCTAACCACCATAGTCATGAAGCGGAGGAATAGCTTTCTGAGAGTTCTGATATTTCATCATACTCGCCTATCTCTCAACCTCCTCGACCTCCCTCTCCTATGAACAATGAAGAAGGAACTGTTGTTATGCACCCTATACGCAACCTCGCTGATATCAAGGAGTCCATGGGATCCAATTCAGTCAAAGTTTCTCAACCCAAAACAGGTTTGAAGTAGGAGAAAGTTCCAAAAGGAAAAAAAGAAAGGAGATTGATACAGACCAGGCGAGGAATACTCGTCTCCGTAGCAAGGTTACTGGAATCAAGTTTTACCCAATACCCTCTAACCCTCCTTGAATGTCTTCCCTCGGGTGCTAGATACAGAGATCGGTGATTGTGGTCTCTGAAAAGGTCTTGATTATTTAAGTTGCACTTAGTTGTTTCCAACTCTCTAGAATAATGATCTTTGTATAGTTTTAGGATCGTTTGTTCTTTTTGGTGATAGGTATTTTGGGAAGATAAAAGACATAAAAGAAAAGTATGTTGATCTTCTACTGATTACTTTTTGGAACTTTTCGGTTACTAAGTCTCTGAAGGATGCAGCTTGATGTGTAAGAACCTCTCATAACCAAAGCTTATGATGGAAGCTATAAGATCAACTACAGTCTCAGATTGGAAGTATGGTCTTATTGAGAGAGTTATGAAATCTCCTTGGTTCTTCATATTTTGCATCGGTTTGAATTAGTAGCTGATTATGCTGTTTCTACTGATGTAACTTACAGTTTAATGTTTTAATTCTCAGCAGTTTGGTTGTGTTTTAGTGGAGTTTTTTCCACTGCTCTGTAATATGTATCCCTCTGTTCTATATAAAATGAAAATACTTGGAAAAAAAAAAAATCTAGCAAAGTTCAAATGGGAGACTTGAAGAATGGAAGCTATGAAATGTTTTTGTCGTACATTTGTTTGTTTCAATATATTAAAATTATTATACATACTCCGTATCCGACTAAGAATACGTTTTTAGCATTTCTCGTATGTAAAAAAAGAGTTTACGCATCGTGTGATAATGTAATTAACTCAATATATAAAATATGTAGACGTACAGTGTAATTTGCAGAGGCCAGAATACAGCCAATAGAAGAATGATGTTGACTCTAATGCCGTAAAGTTGAAGTGTTATGCGAGAAAAGAGTTGACCATTTGACTTGCTGACCACTCACCATTATAGTTTAACTTTTAAAATTTGTCATAACACATGTTAATTAATTTTTTAAAATTTGAGAAACTAATTATAGATCATGAAGAACCACAATCCTAAAAGAATTGAAGTAATTAGATGAATCAACAAACAAAGTTTTAAATCAATCTATTTGTTCTACTGTTTTGTCCTTACTTTTGATCGTTCAATTTTATGAAAGAAATAATAATCTTGTCAATTTTTTTTTTAAAATCTGTTATAAACTATATATAAAAGAACCATATTTCAATACTACATTAAAATTGTTTTATATACTGAACTGTTTATGTTATAGATGGAAAATAATACTTGATGAACACACGACCTATTCCAGCTGAGTAGTATAATACAAAAACGTGAATGATAAAATTGAGTCAAAAGCTAATTAAGAACCATTTCGTGTCAACGGGAGCGTAGTTTAACTTCATTAGTTAACGTACGTAGTGTTGCATGCGCACTAATTCATATTTTCAAACTTGTAATGAACTTTTCATCTTCAAAGTATATATATAGATTAATTGTATTGCTGGCTGATTAAACACGGAGGAACGTGTTTTCTAATACACAAGTTAAAGCTGGCTTGTCTAATAATTTTGCCCTTATTAGAAAGAAAAATCAATGTTTCTTGGTTCTCGCTACCAAGAAAAATCATTTAAAAAAAATTGGATGCCTTTGCTTCTCCGTTCAACTCGCCTCAATTACCTCAGGTCGGCCAATGGGGAGATGGATTAAAATTATCTCATGCGGTAAAAGTTCATCTAGCAACTAAATAAAGTATAGTAGTCAACTGGTTTCATCATGTATTCATGTTAATACATATCTTTTTTTGTATTTCTTCTTCATTCCTAGAGGCGTAAGCGTAATGCACGCACCATAACAATGTATACATGCACATAGTTTGTATTCTAATTGTTTCCTTTATTTGTTTATTTTTTATCGACAAAACACACATAATCATAAAAATACTTGCAAACCTAAACGGAAAATAAATATCTAACAACATTTTTGTTACCGCATTTCCTGCGTCAACTCTACTTGACGACAACTATATATAAACCCTAACTCCATCCTCTCCTTCCTCACCAATCTCAATTCTTTCTCTCTCACAGTCTCTCTAAGAAGAAAAAAAGAAGAACAATCTCTCTCTCTCTCTCCCTTTCACACACACAACCCCAAAGCTCCGAAGAAAATGGCCCTCTTGAAGCTACTCGTGACCATCGCAATAACAACCGCAATCACAATCGCAGTCATCACAACCAGAACCACAACCACCACCAACGTGGAGCACACGAGCTTCGATGTACCGGTTACGCTGACTATAAGGCCAAGTCGGTTCTTGGCTCAGAAGGAAGTAGGCGAGCGAAACCCTAACGCTGCGGACCATTGCAACAAGGACCCTGAAATATGTAATCTCAACGGAGGCGGAGGAAGCAACTCGACGGTGACATGCTGCAACAACAAGTGCATAGACGTGAGCAACGACGACAAGAACTGCGGCGCGTGTAAGAACAAATGCAAGTTCTCACAAACATGTTGTCGCGGGCAATGCATTTACTTGGCTTACGACAAACGTCATTGTGGACAGTGTAACAATCTGTGTGCGCTCGGCGAGTTCTGCGTCTATGGTCTATGTAACTACGCGTGAATGATTGATCCATCACACGAGAAGGGCCGGGGCGCGCGTATATATAGTACATAATTAAATCTCTATAATTACAAACAAAGTTGAACTATTTACAATGGATGTTACAATATATGTCCAATCTCAGTTGGATGAATAAGTGGTTTATGTAATTTTGAATCCCATAAAGTTTTGAACGGGTATAAAAACAAAATATACGATTTTGATTTTTAGTTTATGCAAATATCAAAAAAGTCCTAACTAATTTTTGATATGTACTTAAATCAAAATCATTAATGAATTTGTGGACACCGTCGTGAATCACAATATCGTAAAAAGGCCATAAACTAATTTAATTACGTGGGGAAAAAATTGTGACCCGGCACAATTGTTAATTTCCGAAAATAGCCCAAATTGCCAAGGCGTGCGTTCTCCTACAAACGAGTGGCGATGGCAGCTCCAGCGGTGGAGGCAACCGCCGCAACTGCTCTCCGGTCTGTCATTCTGAGGGCTCGTAAAGCGGCGGAGCAAGTAGGAAGAGATCCGGAGCGGGTTAGGGTCCTTGCGGTCTCGAAGACTAAACCGGTCTCACTTATCCGCCAAATCTACGACGCAGGCCACCGCTGCTTCGGCGAGAATTACGTCCAGGAAATCATCGATAAAGCTCCACAGGTTCACCAATTTAGATTGAACATCGCGTCTCAAACTGACAGTTCAGAATTCGAATGATTCTCCTTCATACTTTGATGGTGACGAGTTTCTCGTTCGATTTTGTTTGATATGTAGCTTCCCGAAGATATAGAGTGGCACTTCGTGGGGCATTTGCAGAGCAACAAAGCCAAAACGCTATTGAGTGTGACTTTTTAAATTTCCCATTATCTTTGAATACATAATGACTCTCCAAGTTTTATTGAGTGAATTGTTACTGTTGATTTAGGGGTCAAGTGAAAGTGAAACTCTCTTTTTTTGTTTTAATCCAATGTTTGCAGCTGGAGTCCCAAACTTGGCAATGGTTCATGGTGTTGATGGCGAGAAGGTAATATAACTTCACTCATAACATATACTAGCAGTTCTGTGAGATAGTTTAAGATTTAGAGTGATGAGAAAGCAGAGTTATGTTGCGCAATTGAGTTTGCTAAGAGGTTTTGGTTTGATGTTTTATTTTGGTGCAACATTTTGGACTGATTTGACTCGAATTATATAGGTAGCAAACCATCTTGATCGAGCTGTTTCTAACCTTGGGAGACATCCACTAAAGGTTTTGGTTCAAGTGAATACAAGCGGAGAAGTGTGTGAGTGTTTTTTCCACCGAGCTTCCAATACTGTCCTGTAAATTGGTATGTGGTTGTCCTGCTTCGTCCATTGGCTGACTAACTGTTTGTTCTTTAAACTGGTGCAGCAAAATCTGGAATCGAACCTTCCAGTGTTGTAGAGCTAGCAAGACATGTGAAACTCCACTGTCCGAATCTTGTATTCTCCGGATTAATGACTATTGGGATGCCTGACTATACGTCTACTCCAGAGAACTTCAGGGTATGCCACTGATTTTACTCTATCCGTGTACATGTAATCATATATAAGGCTATTGTTCTAGCTACAACCGCGACAAAACCCTCGCGGGTTCTTTCCACACTTTTTACTTATCAAGGTTTATTATTTCCCCCTTCAACTGGGACAGACACTTTCAAACTGTAGAGCTGATGTGTGCAAGGCACTTGGAGTGGCTGAGGATCAATTTGAACTGTCCATGGGCATGTCGGGTGACTTCGAGCAAGCGGTAATATCTTTGTCTCTCTCATAATATCTTTGGCATAGAATCATTTGAATGTTCTCTTACTTTCATCCAAGGAACCACAACTGTAGAAGATGATGTTTGACTATGCTTCTTTGAACTTATGGAACTGCAGATTGAAATGGGAAGCACCAATGTCAGGGTTGGTTCCACAATTTTTGGACCAAGAGAGTACCCCAAAAAAGCAACTTAGTTACTATCACTCAAACACTTATTGTAAACTTGCTTATGTATAATGTTACTTTTGTCGATTATTAGTAATCTATATATTCTTTGTGATAAACTAATGTATATTCACGATATACATTACAAAAATATACACATTTGGTCGTTAGTGTTAAAGAGCTTGTTGTGTTTGGGTTTGGGATTGTGGACTACCATTTAAGGGCTCTGTTCTCCATCAATGGGTTTTTGAAAAACCGTTTTTTTAAGTTAAACATTTCTGTAGGGTTTCTCTTTGGCTGACTAGCAAATACGGAGTAGTTGCCAATTTTTTTTTGATAATTTGCAAAACATGAATTTCGTATTTACGAGTTGAGGTCTAAAGATCATGATGATAAAAGAAAACTAACGGTAATGGAAGGATGAGGGCGTACAATTTGTGTCGATATTGCAAAACAAATGGTGGACCACTTTATTATGTGGTTCAAGAACTATATCCTTTCCTTAGATTCCGACAATCTCCACTTGTTTTTTTACCTTCTTTGTTTTTTGTTTGTTTGTAATTTTGTATGTCATGACATAAAGAAACAAAACCCTCCAAAAAGTTAGATGTAATGGGTTGGGTTGCGTTGCGTTATTTATTTTGGAAGTGGCCTTATCGTAGGAACGCTTCCACGCGGGGTAGCTACTATCTCTAATCCGATATACAACTTACATCTAACTCTGCTAATGTCTGGTTCGTATCGACCCGATTTTGAGGAACGACCATTTGCCAAGGGGCCATGTTGGGATATGGTATGGATGAGGGTTATTAGCCTAGCCCTCGTTAAATTATGTTACAACTAAACAATTTATTTAGCATTCTGTATATATTTTATAGACAATATTTAGAAAGTAGACATTATCTAACAAAATAATTTGAAGCATAAACATTCTATTTTTTTTTGTGTGTGGAGAATAGATAATTTTCCCTCTTCTCTCTAATATAACACTTTATCTAATAGAAAACAGTAAATGATATTTTTTTGTTGTTGTAACATTAGCTGGGTTTTCTTGAAATCATCTTATCTTAAGATTATTTATGGACTTTATAATTTAGAAATTTAAGGGTGACAAAAAAAAAAAAAAAAACTCCCATTAGAAAATATTATTTATACATCATTTACTTACCAAGGTCTTATTATTTTCCCCATAATCCAGGACTGGCTGAGGATCAATTTGAACTATCCATGAGCATGTCAGGTGACTTCGAGCAAGCGGTGATATCTTTGGCATATAATCATTCTTTCTTCCAAGGAACCACAAATGTGGATAATGATCTTTGACTATGCTTCTTTGAACTTATGGAACTGCAGGTCGAAATGGGAAGCACCAATGTGAGGATTAGTTACCCTATTTTCGGACCAAGAGAGTATCCCAAAAGAGCAACTTGGCTACTATCACTCAAGCACTTCTTGTAAGTTGTAAGATTAAGTATAAAGTTATATTTGTCGATTAATTACTAGAAATATACTAGTATTTCTTTTATGATAAACCAATGTGTATTCACAATATGCATTACAGAGAAAATATATATATATATATATATATGCATTTGGTCGTTAGAGTTAATGAGCTTGTTGTGTTTGTGTTTGGGTTTGGGACTTAGATTACCATTTTAAGGGCTCTGTTCTCCATCATTGGGTTTTTCTTTATTTGGGGTTTCTCTTTGGCTGATTAACAAATACTTGCCAGAAACTCTATAGAAGAAATATGATATTTGCATGTAGATACAGAAGATGTTTCTTTGGAAACTGATGACCACAAAAACGCTTGACTAAAGAGGATTTGAGTTTTCTCCCCCTGGGTCAACCGCAATTATGATTCAATATATACCACTTATTTAATTAGTTTGATTTCATTGTTGTTGACCGCTTGAATTTTGACTTACATGCATGGTAGTGACACTACCACCGCCATACATATTCAAGTCTTTAACTACACATACGAAAAAGTTTTTTTTTTTTTTTTGGGTGCTATTTTTAATTTCTTGATGCAATATAAATTCGTATTTACATGTTGAGGTCTTAACTTAAGATCATGATAAATGGTTTGATAAAGTACAACTAACGGTAAACCGGTAATGGAAGGAGGAGGGCTTCGATTTGTTGATATTGCCAGACAAAACAATGGACCACTAATTATGTGGTTCAAGAACTATATCCTTTCCTTAGATTCCGAGGATCTTCACTCTGTTTTTTTTTTCGTTTACCTGTTTAGTTTTTTGTTCATTTGTAATTTGGTAATAATGTCATAAAGAAACAAAACCCTCCAAAAAGCTATGGTCTAAAACTATTCACATTATTTCTATATGTAAGTTTTAAAATTTAGCTTCGCAATATATCGACCGAATGAACGATGGTCCTCGTTAGCCCAATTGAGCCTCGTAGAAGTTGCTACGACCACACATCGTCTCATGAAAAAGCATGACCATAGAAAATTTTATGTAATGACAACATAAAACAAGAATAAAAACACAAACTAATACCTTGATTTTGCCGAGATCATATTATATATATGCCGCATGAACTTTATATTGCGTAGATTTAATTGCAACCTCTTATTAGCTATATATAGTCTCTCTTACGCTTGCATGCAGAAAAACTACAATCCCACTTAAATTTACTAGAATGGCACATCTGTTTATATATCTTGAGATAATGAGATATCAAAATCTTCACACATCTCTTTCTAAATGATAATTATTTTGATTAGTTTATTTTCATATCAATTTTTTTTACATCGGGTTAAAATATGAAACTTTGATACCATTGGAGAAATACGAAACTTTAAATGAAAATAACACTTATTCACATAGAGTATCAATTATGTGTATCTTTGCACTGATCCTAACATTTTCTATTCGTATATTCATTCGATATTTGTTCTTAACCTTTAATTAGCCGACTAACCAAAACATTGGTAACTAGCTAAGGTAGACAAGATAAGGAAATAACGAGGAAAAAATAGTTAAAAGGGAAAAAATAAAATAATTCAAGACGACCTAATTAATAGAAACTTCACGTCCAAATCACAACCACAGAAAAATAAAGAGAAGGAAAAAGTTATATATATATATAAAATAAAAATTAATTTTGATATATTTTTGTCGTTAGTAAATTCTATGGTTCACTCATCTCCTATCTCTATTTAAAGCCCCATTCGATATCTCCTAAGACACTGTATCCGCAAAATATACCCTCAACCCCCCCCCCCCAAAAAAAAAAAACCAAATTGTTGTAGGAATCAAATCTCTAATTGTATAAACCCAAATCAAAAGATCTCTCCTTTTTTTTTTTGCTGTTTTGAGTGTCGGGTTCGGTGAAATCTGTAAATCTTTCTCCGGCGTGCGTTTCGATTTTCACCAAAAATTGGGGACATCAGGTGATCGGCATCACGGCTATACACGGGATATCTCCGGGTGTTAGCTTTCATGTCCGTATAGTTCGACGGAAGGGTTGTTTAATCGAAACTAATCCTTTGCCGCACGGGGGACGTGGAGCTCTGCCGTCTGAAGGCGGCAGCCCTTCTGATCTCCTCTTTCTTGCCGGAGGCGGTTCCAACTTCATCTACCATCTTGTTAGCTTCTAGGTTTTAGGGTTTGTTTTAGAGATTCCTTTTTTTTTGTTTGTATGCTTGGTTCTATCGATTTTATCTTTTGGGGGGTTAGAGGGATTGAGAATGTTGAAAATTAAGAGAGTTCCGACCGTCGTATCGAACTACCAAAAGAATGAGGCGGCTGATGATTCCGTCGGCTGTGGACGGAATTGCCTCGGCGCATGTTGCATTAATGGTACGTTTTGAAAGCTGAATCGTCTTTTTTTTTTTTTATTTTTTTTTTGTTGTTGTTGTTAAATTTTAACTCTTTTTTGATTCACACTTTGTGCTACGTTTGTTTCAGGTGCTAGGCTTCCTTTGTATGCTTGCAAGAATCTGGAAAAATCCAGAGAGAAGATTGTGGTTAGCCATGAAGCTGAAGAGCCTCCTGTGGCTTTTCTCGAGTCTCTTGTTCTCGGAGAGGTAAGAATCGTTTACTTACATAGAGCAAAACGAGTTTAGCTGAGTAATCATTATATTAATCAATTCTTTATGTTTTCAGTGGGAGGATAGGTTCCAAAGAGGACTTTTCCGCTATGATGTCACTGCATGCGAAACCAAAGTAATTGTCTTTCTTATACCTTGTTTGACAATCTAGTGATGTTTGTTTCAATCCGAGATTCTGTTTTACATTGTTTTTTAAGATTGTTATCTCTTGTTGTTATATATAGGTTATACCTGGGAAGTATGGTTTCGTTGCTCAGCTAAACGAGGGTCGTCACCTAAAGAAGAGGCCAACCGAGTTCCGTGTGGATAAGGTTTTGCAGTCTTTTGATGGCAGCAAATTCAACTTCACTAAAGTTGGTCAAGAAGAGCTGCTCTTCCAGTTTGAAGCTGGCGAAGATGGTCAAGTCCAGTTCTTCCCCTGCATGCCTCTTGATCCTGAGAATTCTTTCAGTGTTGTTGCTATCAATGTAAAGAATCTTGTGCAGAGAGCTCTATTTGTTATCCTTTGATTGGTTTTGATAGCAAAAGATTAATTCTTTATTTATTTTTTAACAGGTTAGCCCGATCGAGTATGGGCATGTGCTGCTGATTCCTCGTGTTCTTGACTGCTTGCCACAGAGGATTGATCACAAAAGCCTTTTGCTTGCAGTTCACATGGCTGCTGAGGCCGCTAATCCTTACTTCAGACTTGGTTACAACAGCCTGGGTGCTTTTGCCACTATCAACCATCTTCACTTTCAGGTATACACAATAGTAACCCATGCATAATTCCTTTTTTCCCGGCGTATCTAAGATGACTTGTATTGATTGTTTTGGTGGTGATTTTGTTGTAAACAGGCATATTACCTGGCCATGCCTTTCCCACTTGAGAGAGCTCCTACCAAGAAGATGGTTACCACTGTTAGTGGTGTGAAAATCTCAGAGCTTCTGAATTACCCTGTGAGAAGTCTTCTCTTTGAAGGTGGAAGCTCTATGCAAGACCTATCTGATACTGTATCAGATGCCTGCGTTTGCCTCCAAAACAACAACATACCTTTCAACATCCTCATCGCTGATTGTGGAAGGCAGATCTTCGTGATGCCACAGGTATAAATTTTTAGCTAGCAAACCGTTGGATCACTACATGTTTTGAATCCACCCAGTTAAAGTGATTAACAATTTGATTGTATAAATTGCAGTGTTACGCAGAGAAACAGGCTCTAGGTGAAGTAAGCCCCGAGGTATTGGAAACGCAAGTGAACCCAGCCGTGTGGGAGATAAGTGGTCACATGGTGCTGAAGAGGAAAGATGATTACGAAGGAGCTTCAGAGGAGAATGCCTGGAGGCTCCTTGCAGAAGCTTCTCTGTCAGAGGAAAGGTTTAAGGAGGTTAACACTCTCATCTTTGAAGCCATAGGTTGTAGTGACCAAGAGGAAGATCCTGAAGGAACCATAGTTCACCAGCAAATCCCTAATGGTGGTGTGTTTAACCAGAAAAGCAATCGTATCCATGGAGGTCCGATCACAAACGGGACTGCGTCTGAGTGCATTGTCCTTCAGTGAACAATATCGTGACGGTTTGTATGTATAATTAGAAGCCTAAATAAGCAAACTCTCTTGCTAGTTGCATTTGAAGCTTCTTGGTGTTTTAATGATGGTTGTGGGTATTTTGTGCCTAGAATTGCTGTCTTTTTTTTAGTGTTGTTATAAGTTCGTGTTAATGATGAATATATATGTTCTTCTCGATGATGATGATTATTAATTTATAGATATGATCATTCGAAGTCATTCGAAGTCGTGGTTAGTATGTCTTAACTCTTAAGAATGTCTGTCTCATCCAAGTGCTTGTATCGAAGTCTATCTAAAATCAACGTACATGTTATTGTTAACATGTCAGAAAATGAGACAGTACTATTATAACTGCCTTACTGGTTGTTTTGAATCATGGGTGTGTCTTGTGACAGTACTGGTTGTTTTGATTATGGGTGTGTCTTGTGATCATCAACCATCACAATCTCTGTTTGTTAAGCACATCGTGTATAGACAGTACTATAATTACTAGTTGTTTTGATCATGGGTGTGTCTTGTGATCATCATCAACCATCACAATCTCTGTTTGTTAAGCACATCGTGTATAGACAACAGTACTATAATTACTGGTTGTCTTGATCATGGGTGTCTTGTGAGACAGTACTGGTTGTTTTGATCATGGGTGTGTCTTATGATCATGAACCATCACAATCACTGTTTGTTAAGCACATCGTGTATAGACTACAATCACAAACAAGACCACGGTTCAAGTTAGAATATTTTGTTCCATTGTCCGAGTGGATTTTAATTATATTTGTTCGCCCATTATCTCAACAAATTTCAATAAGGGCTTTTTGATCGTTTCATTTACTTGTTTTACCAATTGAGTTTATAAACCCAAGAAATTATAGATAATCGCCCTTTAAGCCCAAATAGTAGAGTAACATAGGAGGAGGAGCCAATAACAAACACAAGAAGACCAAAAAACTCAAACCGAATGGTTCTTTAAACCTTGAATGACCCATACACATAATTCATAGTTTCTTCTAGAGATATTAATGGCCACGATAAAAAAACACAAGTCTGGAAATCCTAATAATGCCGATAACTCCTTAAACCATTCCATATCACACAAAGCCCTACTAAAACCCGGAGGAGGAGGTGTCAAGCTATAGCCATAGCCATAGCCATAGCAGCACCAGTACCACCGCCACCGGTCTGATGGAGCATCGCATCGATCTCATCACCGTCCTCCATGTCAAGCTGTAGTAGCATCAGGATTATTATTAGCGTTAGAATGAAAAGCTACAACTTTTTAAGAGGGTAAAAAGAGCATGTAGATTGAATTATGTGTGTTTTGTTTTACTTGCCTCATCAGGGGTTTGCTCAGCGCGAAGACGACGTCCATCAAACAAGAAAGCGATGGAGTTCATGTCCTGGGATTGCCTGTCACAGTAAGCATTCATCAGCTTCTTCAGCTGAGTGCTTCTCTTGATCCTAAAGAACACCTCGTTTCCATCCTATATAAGAACACCCACATTACAAAGTATAACACTGTTAACAAAAGTTAAGAGATAGCATAGGAAACAATAATTGAATTCTAATGTCTCTTTCTTTCTTTTTAGAAGTCTCTCTGTTTTGGTTAGTGAACTGAAAAAGTATCCATATCATTATAATGTAGGCTTTTTGCTTATGAGAATTCCAAACATAAACACCACTCAAAACTTAACAAACTCATCAGCAATGATAAACCAGACAATTGTTTGACAGCATCGTTCACAAATCCTTAGAACATTCAACAACTGTTTCAACTTTACCATTGCAAAATTGTGAAATACACTCAAACAACAACAATACAAGCCACAAGCTCTATATACAACTCACATTATAATTATAGAAATTTCATAAACAACCGGTAAACGTATAATAACAGCACAATATTTTGTCCAGTCAAATCAAAAACCAAAAAGAAGAAAAAAACAAAACAAAAAAAAAGCCACCAACACTGAGCTTGTTGTACGAAACCCTAAAATTGTAAAACCAGAGAAAATAGCCAAATCGGGGGAAAAAAATAAAACCCTAAACGCAGCTACACGAGAGCTTCAAATCAGAAACCCAAATCTTCAAAAAAGAAAAAAAAAAACAAAACAAAAGTGAGTAAAAAAGTAGAAAAAGATAGATACCTGTCCCTTGACTTTGAGATTGATGTGAGCACCACCGTCTCCTGGCTTCTTTTCTTCCTCCTGGGTTGCAGACATCGTGTAAGACTCTCTCGTCCGGTGCACAAATACAAAGAATTTAGATAGAACGACGAGAGAGAGAGATTCAGACTCCGATCAAACAAGAGATATATGAAAATATATATATATATATATATATATATTAAAAAAGAAAAGAGACTGGAAAATAAAAATCTCTCTCTAATTGGCCCTCTGTGGCTTTTTGTACTTGGACGCATCGGATTCCTCTTTATCTCTTTAAAAAGTGGCGAATCGTTGTAGGGCATCTACCCTAATCCAACGGTTCATATTCTCTAGGTTTTTTTCTTTAAATCCAACGGCTGAGAGACACTACTACTACGCTTTTTAGATGATATTTATGGGCTTATGATACTTCCATTGGGCCACATCTATCTGATTCGAACCCATTAGACAATGTGATCCCCCATTTATTTGAAGAAACGAAACGACATAGCTATAAACAATTAAATCGAATTTAGTGAGACAAAAAAAAAAAAAAAAAAAGATTAGTTGAAGAAGATAAAGTGAGTCACGACGCTCTCTTCACAAAAAGAAAGGATTGCACATAGAAAGAACCAAGGTCTTTTTCGTTGAAGAAAACAATAAACCTTAAAAAGTCTTTTTCAAACAAATTCAAAATCAACTATGTTAAAATTTAGAAAATTTCTTTACCTGAATTTTATGTTTTTTAAGCTATAAATAGATAATTTTAAAATTACGCTTTTTCAGTTTATCATATTTTTTCAACAAGTCTTCCGTGTAATTAGTTATCCCACATCCCCCACTTGGCACACTTCTTTACCCTACCTGTACATATAAAAAACGATAGACCAGCTCCCCTCACCAGGCAAAACACACACACACACTAATCTTTCGTACGTCTCCATAACTTAATCAATATTCAAACAATCAAACCACAGTTCTGTTCCAAAATAAAATCAGAGATAATACTATGGCCGTTTCTTTCCTACCTTGTTTTCTCATTCTTTGCCTCTTCCCAGCCATTTCCTTCACACACGCTGGTTAGTTTTTTTTTCTTTATATTCATCACGCTAGTTTATAGATACGTCTCTGTATCCCCATGTTCTTCTCATTTAACGTTTTTGTTTCCACAGAGTCTGGAATGATCGGAGTTAATTACGGCCGGATAGCTAACAACCTCCCGTCACCAAAGAATGTAGTGAACCTCCTGAAATCACAAGGAATCAGCCGTATCAAAATCTACGACACGGATAAGAACGTGCTAACCGCGCTTGCAAACTCCGGGATAAAAGTAATCGTCGCTCTCCCCAACGAGCTTCTCTCCTCCGCCTCATCAAACCAATCATTCGCCGACAACTGGATACAAACCAACGTAGCTTCGCACTCTCCAGCGACGGAGATCGAAGCTATCGCCGTTGGTAACGAAGTGTTCGTCGATCCCAAGAACACGACTCCGTATCTCGTCCCTGCGATGAAGAACATTCACACCTCTCTGGTGAAGCATAACCTCGACAAAGCGATCAAGATCTCTTCTCCGGTTGCTCTTAGCGCGCTGGCGAATTCGTACCCGCCATCTTCCGGTTCTTTTAAACCGAAATTAATCGAACCGGTTATCAAACCTATGCTTGATCTGTTGCAAATGACGTCTTCGTATCTCATAGTTAATGCTTACCCGTTCTTCGCTTACTCAGCGAACGCCGACAAAATCTCCTTAGACTACGCTCTGTTTCAAGAAAACGCCGGGAACATAGACTCCGGCACCGGACTGAAGTATAACAGTCTCTTCGACGCTCAACTCGACGCCGTTTACGCCGCTATGTCCGCCGTCGGATTTAACGACGTTAAGGTGATGGTGACGGAGACAGGGTGGCCTTCCGTCGGAGACGAGAACGAAATCGGTGCAAACGAACCGAACGCGGCGGCGTATAACGGCGGACTTGTGAAGAGAGTGTTAACGGGTAACGGGACGCCGTTGAGACCGAGGGAACCGCTTAACGTTTATCTATTCGCGTTGTTTAACGAGAACCAGAAACCAGGGCCAACGTCGGAGAGAAACTACGGGTTGTTCTTTCCAAACGAAGGGAAGGTGTACGACGTTCCGTTCACCGCGAGGTCAACGTTTCCGGTCAACGGTAAGGGAGATGAGGTCCCGGTGTCGACGTGGTGCGTTTCGAACGGAGAGATGGCGAGGGATAGGCTACAGGCGGCTCTTGATTACGCTTGCGGAGAAGGAGGAGCTGATTGCCGTCCGATTCAGCCGGGTGCCACGTGTTATCATCCTGAGACGTTAGAAGCGCACGCTTCGTACGCTTTCAACAGTTACTATCAGAAGAACGCGCGTCGTGTTGGTACGTGCTACTTTGGTGGAGCTGCTCACGTCGTCACGCAACCTCCTCGTACGTTAATCTTATAAATCCCTTTTCTCTAATTATCAAATTTATTAGTTATCCTACGATTACATTTATTTTGATTGAATTTAATTTGAAATCAAGTGTTAATTCATGAACTGGTACTCAAAAAAAGCCAAAAAGGTGAAATATTGTGGCAATATGGTTAGTAGTTGGTTGGCAGTTACGAAAGTTCAGCTATATATATCGTGCTCTCTTTGCGTTTTAGAATTTTAAGATGTTCACGTTATATCTTGTCTTCATAGTTATAACTTTAAGATATGATGATGTTTAATATTTTATTTAATTCTAATTAATATGAATTTGGTTAATTGCAGGATTTGGGAAGTGTGAGTTTCCCATCGGACCGTGAGGAGTAGTAGTTAGCGGCATTTGTTTATTTTCTGCCTTTATTTAATTAGCTAGCGCGGTGAGGTTGTATTAGAAGACGTTTGTGTTTAAAAGAGTCATATTAGTTTTTATATTTTGCAGCCATAAAGAAACCAGAAAATTAAGAAGTACTTGTAAAATCTCATTTATTAAAAGAGACATTATGTGTTTAGAGTATTACTGTATTAGACATTATTATGTGTTTAGAGTATTCTATCTCTCTTGTAAGAAATGAGCTAGATAGTAATAGTACGTAACATTTGTATTTAAGCCATATAACGTAGAAATATTACAAATTAATTAACATGAATATGTCTTGTTATTGAAAGTAATAAATAGTACAATTATAAAGAGTCTCATCGTGATAGAAAACCATAAGTAATTGTATTACATGTCACCATATTAACCATAAGTTTGTGTAAACGATTCATTTTATTAATCAAACGAGACGGAAACGGAAAGTGAGAAAACCACACAAAAAAAATCATTAGCTACTTCGTCAAAATAAAGTTCTGAGTTCTGACACTGATTTTTCAACATTTTTTAAAAATCGATTTAACTGCCTAATTTAACTAATAATTACTTCACTGATATCCATCTACTTTTTTTTCTTTTTGCCAATAGTGATATCCATCTACTTTAGTAAATTTACTAAATTAAGAAAACAAAAAACTGTTATACAGAATTAGAAGCTCAACTACGGCACTACGTGACCCGAATATAATTGGAAAGAGAGAGAGAAAGTGAGTGTTTCTATTTTCGAATATTCCAAAACTTATTAGAATAATGTATGTTTCTAATTATAGTCTGTGTGTAAATCTGATATCACGGTCTTCGAAAACCATTCCTTATTTCGTCAACTCAGAAGAAGAAGATAAAAAAAAAAGTCATAGCAGGGGAATATAGTGAAAACTAAGATGTTGAAACATTGATTTTTCACAGTAGTTTTAATTATTTTCGCTTCTTTTGTAAATAAACATTACGTACTTAATTATCCTATGATTTGTATCTAGTCTCTAGCTACTCTCTATAAAAATACACACAACTATCAAAGTTAACCACTTAGACCATCTCCACTCATGAGCAATTCATTTACATTTCTTAAAATTAAATATTTAATATTTTATTAATAAAAGAAGATTTAACCAATCAGAAGAAGAGAATAAGGAAATATTGTTTCTCTCTCAGTTCCTAAAGTACTTATATGCAAGCAACGTTGCTTTAATTTCTTTCTACTTAATTATGTACTTTTAATATTTTAATTAAAAGCAACCCTATGCATATCACCCCTTAACGAGAGAGAGAGATGTCTTCTTCAGTAGGTTTAGAGAGAGAGAGATGTCTTCTTCTTCAGTAGTGTTTCTTCTTTAGCTAACTGATCAGAAACAAAAAACCACACGAAAAAAACCACAAACCCTTCTATCAGGAAGAGTCGAAGAGATCATAGATGATGGTGAGTTCAAATGCATCTTATAATGTTGTTTTATTTGTGGCGTGTTCTCTCTTTAGCTGATTCATTAACTAATACTCTGATTTCATTTTTTTGTGTGGCTATGAAGTCTCTCTGGGTGCTTCTCCTCGTACTCACATTTGTTCAGGTGGAGGGCATTTGTTCAGATGAAATGCCACACACGACAAGTGCATCCAACCGTTGCCAAGTGTCCAGAGGGGACAGTACCAAAACGCCGAGATTATGCTAGCGGCGGCGACACTAGCAATGCCGTACATGAGGTATTTTTTTTAGCACTAAACTTATCTTTGGCTTCTTATTAAGTCAATCAAGTTTTAAAGGTCATGCCCAAAAAAAAAATCTTTTTGTTTGAACATTCGAAGCTACGGATTTTTTTCAGTATGGTCAGATACTAATACATAATGGTTTCATTACTATGATTTATATAGTACTGTTAATAAGTGAACCGGTTTCCATTTACAGTTTATATATGTTACATCTGTAATTTAAAATAGCTAAACCAAATCTATTAGTTTCATACTTTCATATTCTACGGGAAGTGTTATAGTTTTCAAAAGGGTAAAAAAATTTTTGGCAGAGGGATTAGAATTCAGAACTTAGACGCATAGTAATTAATTCACATACATTACCATAAATAAACAACAACATATATATTTACCGTCTGTTTTATTATTGATGGAGTTGTGAATTGAACACTGTAATAGTATGCGACCGGAGCTACGGGAGAACCACTTGATCTATACGGAGCAAAGGCAACAATTAATGTCTGGAGTCCAACGGTAGAAAGAGAAGACGAGCTATCTATTTCACAAATATGGATTAGCTCGGGTAGTTACTTGACCGGTGATCTCAATACCATTGAAGTGGGTTTGCAGGTTCTTTTTTAAAACTTAAAGCTATTGTTATTACTTTCTACAGTTTTAATTTAAACATGTATAAAAAGGACTAATACAATTAACCTTTTTTCATGATTTGACTTTTAGGTTTAACCTGAGTTGTATCAGGATAACAAGCCGAGACTATTCATTTATTGGACGGTAATATGATATTTTTTAATCAATTTATCTCATATATTTTCCATTATAAAGCATAGATTAACACATTAATCTATACTAATAATAAGTAATAACAAAGGAGTAAAAAAATAAACTACACGCACCTACTTTAAAAATGACTAATACTATAAGTGTATATATATAACATGAAAAAAGAGAGAGACTATACTGCAAGTCTGCAACTGATTAATATAAAATCCAGTCAATTTTTTTTTCTTGAAAATCTAGTAATTTTTCTAATAAGTAATTTAGCCAAGTTTAATACTCCCTCCTCCTTAAAGATTGGTTTTCTAGAGTTTTTGACATATATATTAAAAAAAATAATTATTTAATTTTTTGACAATTATTTTTAATAAGTAGTCATCTGAAACCGTTATCTGCTTTCAATAATTGTGTTTTAAAGTTTACAATTTATTAATGTCAATTAATAAGAATAAAGCAAAAATCTAGAAAATTAAGTATCACGAAACAAACAATCAATCTTTTTAGCTAGAAAGTAGAAAATGATCAGGAAATAGAAAATTAGTGGAAGAAACTATCTACAGAAATAGAGAATATAATAAAAACAATCACTTCTGATGATACTGTGGAAAATAATAATCAAGTATGTTGCGGTGGCAAGGCTATGATAGTGAACGATTCCTTTTTAGGTTAATATTTACTTTTCTCTCGAGAGACAGTCTTTTTATCTTAGTTGTATCAGTCGTCTATAAATATCTGTGTTGTTGGTTTCATTTACTCTATATTAATTTTTTTTGTTAAGAAGCTTATAAATTTATTTCTCTTAGACAAAGGTTATTTGTTGTAAGGGATTTGCCTTGCAGTACAATGAAGAAAATAATAATAAATTTGTATGCATTGCTTGTATTAAAAAAATATAATTTGGAATTTTCTTAAAATAACAAAAGTTATGCTTCAGTTTTCATGCTAATAATAGTAATATTTTTTTTCTTTGACAAAGAACTAATAAATAATAATTATAATATAAATATTTTTCAGAGCGACGGATACAACTTAACCGGGTGTTACAACCTAGAATGTCCTGGTTTTATACAAACCAGTAGCGACATTTTTATTGGCGGTGCTATTACTCCCGTCTCAACCTTTGAAGGCAACCAATCCGAGATCACCATTTCTGTATGGCAGGTTGGTTTTTCAATACTGTATTATAAATTTTACTTTACTTTATGAAATTTAAAATTGATTTAAATAGTTACATATTCGATTTAATAGATAAATAAATTATGCAGGATCAAGGGAATTGGTGGCTAAGTTTGGGTCCCAACAATTCATTGGTTGGATATTGGCCGGGTGAGATCTTTACCACTTTAGCTAACCATGCGACCGTAGTGCAATGGGGAGGAGAGATCGTGAACTTCCGTAGTTTCGATCGACATACACGACAACGCAGATGGGTTCAGGGCACTTTCCTGACGAAGGCTTCGGCAAAGCCAGTTACTTCCGCAATTTAGAGATCGTCAATAGCAACAACAGTTTCCAGCGGGTTGAAGATTTGAATGCAAACGCAGACCACCCTGAGTTCTACAAAATCAAGAACCTGTTTACAGAAGATTGGGGGATTCACTTCTTTTATGGAGGACCAGGGTTTATCCCTAAGCATTCGGGAGTTGCTTCTCTAGCATCGAGTTCATTTGTCCTATACTTCAGCTTCAGCCTTTATTTATCATTTAGTTTGGGTCCATATTTTAATTCTAAACTTTTATCCACATGAATTTATGACTTAATCTACCCTTGGGTTGGTTGTCTCCATTGACCTTATTTTCTGAAATTGGTGGAAACATTGCCTGAATCGAGCTCTCTATGTTGAATTGATCATCTCCCTTTGTCAATTGTTCAAAGCCATCGAATTCATCTCCAAGGTACAAAAAGGTTTGTAGGCGATCGAGTACGAAAAGTTAGCCGTAAAGATGGAGAACAATCGTTCACTGCCATAGAATTCATCTTCCGGGAGTCGAATGTACGCTGGAGACTGGACTGGAAAAAACCCATCGGAGGCAGGCACATCATCCGGTTACAGGTTGTCTCCATGGACGAGGTGTCGAAAAGGTTGATGTGGTCTATCAAAGGAGTAACTGATTAGAGTTGAGAATATTAGACCTTCTCCAACGGTTAAAACCCCTCATGGGGTTTTAACAATTTTTAAAGAATAAATTTTGCTTTTATCAAACTTCAAAACTTGAAAAAGGGTTATTAAGTTTTCTCTACTCCAATGGTAGAATCCTAATGGAGCTCTTATTTTATGAAATTTAAATTTTGTAAAAAAGATAAACGTTTATTAAGTAACTCCAAAGGTTGTAGCTGTGATGCCTATCCCTATAACAGCATCTGAGAATACAAAAAAGATACCATTTAGTAACCTCTTGTGTCAAAACCATTGCAGTCAAACCAATCTTTCAGGCCATGGTTTGCACAGAACAAGATAGGAATGAACAAGAGCCCTTTACACACCAAAACAAAAGAAAGCTGATGAAGTTGACAAATTGTGGTTGGCACAACATGAACAACAATTCATCGAGATTCATCAATAAGTACACCATTAAATCATATGAAACTTGGAAATCGATTCAAAATTTCAAATATCCCCCAAACTAATTCATCAAGAACCCTCAATATATATGCTACTGCTATTTAATCGAATCAGCGAGGAACTTGCATGGAAAAACCTTAATTTAAGGTGTTATTGCTATGAATCAAATCAACAACTTCAATTTGGTTAAGGAATTTGAAATTTGAAATTACCTGTTTGATAAACAATCCTCCAAAGCTTATCTTCTACCTCTCAACCTCTCTACTCTTCTCCTTCGGCGTCACCGCCACCGGATCGAGATGATTCTCTTTCAATTTTTTTTGCCGTTGAGACTCGGCGTCGGTGTAGATGAAGATGTAACGAGGGTCAAACAGCCGGATAACCTCAAAGATCGAATCAATCTCCTCCGATTGCAACTAATCTCTTCCGACTTCGAGAGATTCGCGATAGAGAGAGAGAAGAGAGGAGGAAGGAAAAGAAGCCCGTTCTTATTAATTACCCCATTTCTGATTTATTTTTAATCCCCTTTTCCCTTGGCAAAACCTCCCGTTGGACATGATTTATTTATTTTTTTAATTCATTGTATCAGATGGTTTTTTTTTTTTTTTTTTTTTTTTTTAATAATATTGAGAGTTTTTTTGTTCTTTTAATTTGACAAACAAAAACACACACACACCAACACCAAACAATATATGTAAAATTAGTTTTCTTCCAAATTTTATAATTAAAAGAAAAAAAAACATAAATTCTTTAGACCAATTACTTAGAAGGATGATTGTAGATTTCTTCTATCAATGATCGCAACAACACTTATTATTCCTACACCCTCCTGCGTGTTTGAACCCGAATGCTATACAGTCATGGAAACATTCATGATCCCCGTACTTTGGATACACACATGGTGCAATGCATTGTGATGACTCCACCACTGCACCCAAATTTACATAGTTTGGTCAGCAATTGCTAATATGTATAATTATCAAAGATGATTGTCAATATATAACTAACATAATTTACCTGATGATGCGCCCAAGACGTTGGAGTTGGACAACGAAAATGCCATTGTTACTACAAGAAAAAAAGCAACAGACATTTTTGTGATATCCATTATTATTTTTTTTCTTTCTTATATTAATTTATGAGTAAATATGACTATGAAGAAGGAAGATGTCTATAATTTGCTAAATCTTTATGAAAAAACTTTATTTATACTGGAGTATTTGATCAATTTCCAACCAAATCTTCCATATTTTCTGAAGTCAATGTTCAACTTTCCAACATTAACTGGGGTTATTGGTTTGACATTTGAATAAAATTTTAAAGATTTTAAATGTTATTTAGAATCTGTTGTTATTAGATCAAAATTTTGTTAAACCTCTGCTAAAGTTTAGTGTTATTAGTTTGTGATTTGTAAAAAATCATTTAAAATCTTAACCAAATTTGGGTTATTGGATTCAGACTTTTATAAAGTCATTAAAAGTTTTGTGTTATTCAATTAAAACAAAAAAAAATCTAGGATTGTTAATGAATTCAATAATTTTGTTATTTGTTCATGATTTTTTACATTTTCTTCACAAAATAAATGCATGAAAATATCACAAAAATACAAAAACAGTTGGGAGTATTTTACAAGATTTTAGAAAACTAAACAACAAAACTATAGAATACTCTCAAACAATCCTTAAAAATCTTTTACTTATTCATTTTTGATGATTTGTTGAGGTCTTCAAATTTTTTTATAAATTAAAATCCAATAATTGAATATATAAAATTTAATGCAATATATCATTGCAAAAATCTGATGTTGAAAATATTGAAATAATAATTACTAGTAGTATAAAGATACAATATAAATCAATAAAACATTCACATTGTTTTACTTCATAAATTATAAGTAAGTGTTAGCTTTTACCAAATGAAAAACCATTAATGAGAAAATTTATGCCAAGTTTGAATAGTAACATTAATTAATTATTTGATTACTTTGCTTTAATTTAATTAAATAATGTAACAGCACAAAGTTTTTTCTTTACTAACTTACCAAGTAGAATAATATTTCCGATCTATGTATTATCAAAAATTTATTTCCTACAATTTTGGTATCTTTTCATACTTTTGTGGTAATCATTTGATTATATAGTTCAATAATTGTGAAATAACGCATATTAAAAAGAAAGACGAATTTGTCAAAGAAATATTCCCACTAAGTAGAAAGAATCTTAAAATGGATATTCAATATATCAAATTAAAGAAATTGTCTTCTTTTCTACTATATTTTTATTTAATTGGATCTATATATATATGTATAGAGAGAGAGACTTTCATTTATTTTTATTATCTTTTCAAAATGGACAAAATCTCAAATACTATAACTGAATATATCAAAATTAATGATGGAAATCATATTTGATTAATGTGGAGTTTGACTAAAATTGATTATGTATCATACATTGGCTATATATTTGATTATTTTTTAATTAAATTTGACTAGATAATAAATGTGAGCATGTTAGAAGAACAAGTACACATATTTAGACAGTTTTTATATAAATGGATCTTTATATAAGTTTTGATGATGATGTGAGAAAGATTATTTATAGGATTTCATGGATGGAAGTTACATTTCTAAAACAAATTAATTAGAGGAGTTACAATTATATATATATATATATATATATTTTTTTTTTGTCAACAACAGATCAGCTCAAACGAGCCAATTGGGTGGGAAATTGTTTACAAACAGAACATGATGCGGAGATGTACGCGCTTGGCGTGCCAAAGAATCCGCACTTACATTAGCAGTTACAATTATAATTTACAGTGTGTTTGAATGAAAATGAATGGAAAATAGTGAATTCATAATTTATGTAATTTTAGTTATAATTTAGTGGTAAAGTGTGGATTTAAAGTATAAATTAATGTACATTCTTACATTTTTATTTAATTAAAATAAATCTTAATTAATTAAGGTAAATATTATATTGTTAATTAATTAATATGTAGATTAACTTTATTTTAAGGTTTAGGGTTGTGTATAAAATTAACAAAATTCATCAGAAATACCTTTTATGTTGTTTATATATAGTTTCTAATTAATTTTATGTATACATATCTTTTTTTTCTTATAAATCTTCGTATGTAAAAAATAAGCAAAACATATGTAAAATATGAATAAAACATAAGTAAAATATTTTTATATATGTGTTTTCATAACAAATAAAATAAACTCTTAGAAAAATCAATATTTGAAAGATATACAAAGCCTAAGCTCCGGATCCGAGGACAACAACGTCCCACCCCGCAGACCTGTTCTGGCAACGGTAACTTACCGTAACAACCTTTACCAGTATCACATTCCCAACGTTAACAGCCCCGAAAACAGTGCAAACTACTTACCTTGGTATCAGCATTCCCATCCAGCCAACGCCTCCACTGTTTTCGTGGAGCGGATGAACGCCCTGACGGACAACGTGGCTCCATGGAATGTGCCCGTTCCACAAAGCCGTGTTGATCCCAACCAGTATCAAGCTGAACTGGATGTTAGTTTATATATATAATCGTAGTGTATATATATATATATAGTAGATTGACACTTTTTTATGTTTTTATAACCATTTTTTTTTTGTAAATTAATGTATTCTTAATTACAATAAACATTGTATTTTTCTTTCTATTAAAAAGATGATTAATCCTTTATTCTAAAATATCTCTACCCACCAGTTTTTTGCCCTAAACAGCTTGAAACTACCTAACGAAAGTTGAGAACAATAATTCAACGAGAGGAAGAGAGAGTTTTAGACACAAGAAAACACTCTCCTCTCACAGAGATCATCAGAGTTCTGAATTCATAGATCTAGCTAGAAAATTGAATCAGGAAGAGATCACTGCATACACTCTAAATGATGGTGAGTTCAGCTGATTGGTCAGTAAATTCGGTCAACAATTCTGGAGAGCGTAAGAGATTTGTGGTAAGTGTTCTCATTCTGCTTCTTGTTTTGAAAGCATCAAACAAGAATTTTAGTTATAGTTCAATAATCCGTGTGACGCATGAATTGATACATTCAGGTAATTAATCTTGGTTGTAGCTCTAGGGAATTTAACAGTGGTTTGTAGCGTAGTGTTACTTTAAAAACCAACAACGTTACCGTATATTCAGTATCCAACAAATTAAAATGCATCTTATAATGTTTCTGGACCGAATGTTTTATTTGTGGCGTGTTCTCCTTTAGCTGATTCATTAACTAATACTAAATACTCTGATTTCATTTTTTTTGTGTGGCAATCTGATATTTTTAATCAGTTTATCTCATGTATTTTCCATTCTAAAGCATAAATTAACACATTAATTTATTCTAATAATAAGTAATAACAAAGGAGTAAAAAAAAAATAAAAATAACAAAAGAGTACTACACGCACCTACTTTAAAAAATGATTAATGCTATAAGTGTATATATAACTTGAAGAAAGAGAGAGACTATACTGCAAGTCTGCAACTGATTAATATAAAATCCAGTCACTTTTTTTTTCTTGAAAATCTAGTAAATTTCCTAATTAGTAATTTAGCCAAGTTTAATAGTAGTAATTTATTTTGCTTGAATTTAATTTGGAATCAAGTGTTACTTCATGAACTGGGATTCAAAAAAAGCCAAAAAGGTGAAATATTGTGTCAATATGGTTAGTAGTTGGCATTTGCGAAAGTTCAGCTATATCGTGTTCTCTTTGCGTTTTAGAATTTTAAGATGTTCACGTTAGGGCATCTCTAACTCTACTCTATTTTAGAGTCAAAACTCTATTATAGAGCAACATTTGCTCCAACCATACTCTATATTTTACTCTAAAATAGAGAAAATGATGAGATTGCTTTATATTTAGAGTAACTCTATTCTCAATTCTATTTTTTTACACTACCTCTATTTTAGAGTCAAGTATAGAGTAACACATTGGAAAAAAATCATGCTCTATTTTGGAGTTACTCTATGACTGTAAGATACAATGATGTTTTATATAATTCTAATTAATATGAATTTGGTTAATTGCAGGATTTGGGAAATGTGAGTTTCCCACCGGGCAGTGACTCAGTGAGGATTAGTAGTTAGCGGCATTTGTTTATTTTCCGCCTTTATTTAATCAGCTAGCTAGTATTTTGTTTGATGATCAAGAATATATTTTATATATTGTATATAAAATATATTAACCATGTCTAACGATTTCATACTTTTTAATTTAGAATGATATGATATATTTATTATCTTAAAAGCAGCTTCACATTGAGTTAAAATGAGTTAAACTCGAGAATCAATATCTCGTTAATTTCGTTGTTGTATAATGGATGAAATCTTTTACATTAGCATAGAAGGGGATGAGATCTTAATTAGTACCGGGGATGGAATATTTTCCATAATCTCAACTAAATAAATATTATCCTTTTCTGTCTAACTATTTTGAGATATCATATATATAAACAAGTAAAAACACCAATACATCATCAACCCAACATGGATAATGAACAAATCATCGTTGAAAAGATGAATGAACCGCTTCTAGTAACCTTAACCGATACCGAACAAGTCCCGGACCTCCGAGCAATATCATCACCTAACGCCCAAGAATCCGAACCAGCTAACATCTCACAGTGGTCACTACTCTTCAAACTCTTTCTAGCCATCACGATCATCGGTCCTTTCATCATATGTGTCTCGTTTTTCATATGGATTACTCCAACTCCACCCACCGTACAGGTACACTCCATGCATATATCATTCGCCAATCACAATCTCCCGGTATGGTCCGCAATGTTCTCCATCAAAAACCCTAACGAGAAACTCCACGTCACGTACGAGAATCCCTCAGTGTGGCTGGTTCACCGGAGAAGGCTCGTGTCAACGGTAAGAGCCGATTCGTTCGGGCAGAAAGGTGAAGAGGAGAACGAAGTGATCGTGAAGGGAGACGAAACCAAAGTTATTGACGAAGAGGCGGCTTGGGAAATGGAAGATGAAGTTGCGGTAACAGGAGATGTGGTTGGTCTTGATATGGTGTTTTTTGTGAGAGTAGGGTTTTCTCCGGGGGCTTCTGCTCTATGGGGAAAACAGTACATGTCGGCAGTTTGTGAGAATGTCATGAGAGCTACGTTACCTAATGTTGATGACAAAATCTATGGGACAAATAGATCGAGTTTCTCTTTTGATGGTCGACTAGAATGTCGTGTACGTCTCCCTAAATATCCTTAGGTTGTACATTTTGTTTTTTGCATTTGTTAAGGTTGATTAACGATGCTTAATGATGATGATGACAATCGAAGACATTTATCAAGTTAGTTTCAACAGTTGTGTGAATCTTTAATGGTGAAACAAAAAGACTGCGGAAATTGATCATACAATATTCTTTGTAGTTGGTTCCAAAATTATATTTGACTATTTACTATTTTGTCTAACGGAAGCAACTGAATATATTCTTTTTGGATTTTGACAAACAAGTCAGAAGAATTGAGATTTTATTGTTAATCTAATTGGTAGTACTCTGTCCCTGATAAATTGATGTTTTTAGGAAAATTTTATTGTCTCTCAAAAATTGATTTCATAAATATTTTTAATATTAGAAAGGTGAAAAAGTAAAAAAAAAATAGATAAAATATCAAAAAAATAAATCATCACCATATACAATGAGATGACCAAAAATAAATCATCAGTGAAAAGATAATAAATTAATCATATATATTCCTGTTTTAATATGTGTGAAAATTACTAAATATCAGGGACATACGGAGTATTACTTCACTTGATCACTTCATTCTAAAACCAGTTTTAGAATTAATTATTTTTATTAAATTTAAATACTCCGTAGTGCATTTAAATGATTTATTGTATATATTTATAATTATATGTAATGTAACCTTTGACGGTTTGACTTTCTCTTTTATATCACAGCTCCAGCGTTTATAAACGCGAGAATACCTCCAGTCCAGGCTCCAAGGTCGACGCGTTAAAATCGCAACTATTTGCGGTTTAAAAGCTTTAGTTGGTTTTACACTGACTTGTTGTTGCTTTCAGTTTCCTCTACCAATTTACCCGGGTAAAGTGTTTTGTCAGTAGGTTCATTTGCACGCCACATGTTCGATGGAATTCCCCAAAGGGACTTAGTGGTAATAAATAACGTTTTCTTTTGCTAGAATCTGGTGTTGAGTTCGTTGTACTCGTGGGTTAAGAATCAAGATGCTGCCGCAGAGGTTGAAGAAGGCGATCACAGATAATCCAAAGAAACTTGGGAATTTGATTGACCTCGTGAATCTTCCGTCTACTCTACGTGAGTTCGTTGGTCAATCTCAGATCTCCCGTCTGGGTTGTTTCATGCGTGTTTGGTCCTATATCAAGACCAACAATCTTCAGGTTTGAACATGGGATCACTTCTATGTTATTTTGCTAAATAGGTTTGAACATGGAACATTGAGTGATTGGTTTTGTTTCTTTGTATAGGATCCTAAAAACAAGAATGTGGTGAATTGTGATGAGAAGCTGAAGAGCATTTTGCTCGGTAAGAAGCAAGTGGAGCTAGTCGAGCTTCCTTCTCTTATCAAGTTACATTTCCCGAAAGAACCAAAGTAGAGTTGTCTGCAAATGTAACAGAGTTCAACATTGGCTTCTTTGGGGTCGTTTGTTTTTTGTTCACAAGATGTTCGTTTATGTTTATGGGAATGCTTAAAGAGAGATATGAATGATACTTTTGAGTTCTAATGAGTTGAATACAAAATTGTCTTTCTGGTTTCTGGATTCAATTCCATTTCTGCTTTCTTATGTGAATAGTTTCTCCTTGTTGGGCGCTGATCTGATCCGTTTCCATAACATCAAAAGAGCATCTTTTAAGTAGTTACACTTCCACGATATAATGGGAAAAATTGGTTTTGTTACAACATTACAACACTTCCACGATATTATTTGTTACAAAAAAATTGGAAGCTAGTAACAAATAATATCAAGCAACCTGAGTGATCATTGGTTAAGTATTTGTAAGGAATACAGCACATAAACAGTTTAAGTTAGTAGAGGAAAGAATGTAGCATGTTAAGGAACATGTTTGTTGTATGGGCTGTACATACGACGAGTCCCAAAATACATATATGCTTGCGTCCGAACATGTTAAAGGGTTCAATCTACAATCCAGGTAGCTCATCACCTAGTATCCAGTTGCAGTGTGGAAACCTGCCAGAGAATTAACAACACAATGAGAAGAATTCTTGATTTAAAGAGTAGTTGATAACAATTTAAATCTAAGTCTATGTCTTTGGAGGGATACAGTGCTTATTACTAACCAAATACTTCATGATTTTTCATGATTCTAAGACCATGTCATGTGGATTTGAAAACACCAGCCGGATTCGGATTCTGTTCAGCACATTGTTCAACTTTGCGTTTGAATTTTCTGGCCACATTGTTGTATTCTTCGATACACTGGCTTCCATCACAAAAGATTTGTGTTCTTCTTTCCAGGAGCAGGCATCCGATAAGAGGGAGCCCTGAGTCCATACATGTCTCTCAAGAAAAATCCCCTATGATACTTCAGCTGATGCGCTTTCGTTTCAGTGCGCGTGCCTTTTCAAAAAATCTATTCAACGCATTTGCTTCAGTCCTCATGCCGCCCCTATTCAATCCCGAGATCATTGTCGTGTATGCGGCAAAATCAGGCTCAACTCCTTTGAACTTGAGCGTACAGAACAAATCATATGCTTGTTCCACCATACAAGCCTTGCACATCCCATGAATCATGATAGTATAGGTAATAATATCAAGATCATTTCTAGTCTTTTCCATATGTTGGAATGCTTTCAATGCCTTCCCTACCTCCCCATTAGCAAACAGACCAGCTAACACAATGTTGTAGCTCCTAATATTGGGAGGCAGACCAATAGAAGCCATCTTCCCAAAAACGCCTAGAGCAAGAGCTATCTCCCCCGCTTGAAAATAACCCTGGATAAGAGTGTTGCAAGAGACTGTGTTTTCAGCCACACCTCTTTGAGACATCTCGTATAAAAGGTTAATCCCATCACGTAGCCTCGCTGACTTGAAAAACCCATTTGCAAGAGTACTGTAAGTGACTACATTTGGAGTGCACCCATTGCTTATCATCGAGTTAAGCATTTTTCTTGCCTCATCTACCCGACCAACCATGCAATGCGCATTGATAAGTGAACTGTAAGTGAAAACATTAGGATCTATACACATTTGGATCATCTTCTCGCACACACCATCAGCCTTCAAAAGCTGCCGACACCTCACATAAGCATGGATTAACGCGGTGAAAGTGATGACATTAGGGTAGATATCCCTGGAGTCCATTTCTAACAGTAGCCCCTCAGCGTCAGTCAATCTACCAACATTACAAAGACCAGTAATGAGAGAGCTGTAGGTAACAACGTTAGGTTCAACTCCTCTGTTTCTCATACGTTTGAAAAGCTCCAGCGCACTATCCACAAGCCTCTTTTTACAAAGAGTATCAATGAGTATGGTGTCAACCACAACATCACGTTTAATTCCCATTTCCTCCATTTGTTCAGCAACATACACAGCATCACCAATACTATTACTGAGACAGAACCCATTAACCAGGGAGCTAGCCGTTACAATGTCAGGCTCAATACCAAGTTTCATCATTTTCCCAAGGTAAGATAAACCCAAAGAGGGTTGTAAGCATCGGCAGAAACAATTCACTAAAATGTTGCAAGTATAAAGATCAGGCGAAATCTCCAAACGTTCAGTGTTCTCAACACAGTTCCAGAGAGTGATTACAACATCATACCTCTTAATCTTGGCGATAGCAGTCAATACTTTATTGAATTCAACGATTGAAGGAAGAGGGTAAGACTCGACCATGAGCACGAACAAATTAAACGCATCTTCGCAGTCAAGATTGTGAAGCCCACTTCTCAATACGACTTTGTAATCAGTAGTGGAACCAGAGAAAGCTCGTACCCAGAGACGGAAAGGGAAAAGTCTCGACGAAGACGGAGCAAGAGCAAGAGCAAACCCAGGATCAGTGTTCTTCAGAAAATGACGATGAAGATGAAGAAACCCTTTAGCCGTTGAAGCAATCGAAGCCGCAATCGACCACCGCATCCAATCAAGTTTACTTCAGCTTGATTTGGGTTCGTTCCCAAACTCTGTCTCGGAAATTGTTGAATCATAAACCCTAAACCCTACAAGGACATAGTCTTGTTTAGTGTTTTTGAGAGAGAGCTGAGAATTGTGAAGAGAAGGCGAGAGACAAAAAAAAATTAAAATAAAACTCTTAACCGGTTCAGGAACAATCGATTTTTTTTCTTTTAGGTTTTTGGGTTAAAACGGTTTACATAACCGAACCGGATTTCACAATTTCTAATTCGATCTTGTCGAAAGGTTTCACTCATGCTCTTCTTCACTCGTCCGTTTTGTCGGAAAAGTGTTGCATTCGTTCTTCTCTTTCCCTCTCTGTGGTTCGTATCTCTAAAACACTCTTCTTCGTTTTGGTTTTGAACATTGAAAGCATGGTTTTGTTTTGGAAATTTAAGTGATGATCATAACTCAAAAGGCTCTTCAATCGATGACGAACTATAATGTACCTGTGTTCACCTTGTTATGTATTTTTCACTAAAAATGTTTGAGATTAGTCTTTCTTTTGGAATCAAATGGTAATACCAAGAGAAACTCTAGATTGTGGAATGTGAAATACATTGAAATATATATATTAGTGTTTTTGGTTTCTGCATCATGAGTCAATTCCATTTTTGCATTCATCTTTTATTATAGTATATGATTCCTTTTGTATATAGTTTATATCATTTTTGGTTCAATTGGAGTCTGTATATTTTAGGATTAGCTGGTTTAGAGGCTTTGGTTTAGGCCTGGTATAATGTATATAAAACCCCAATTGTACATTTTACATTACATTGATAAGGAGAATGAGATTCTTTACTCATATGGTATCAGAGCGAATGCTTTCTCATTCTCTGTAACAAACTTTTTCCGATCATCGATTATAATCGGAAAAGTTAGTTACGCCGCTGTATTTTTTTCCGATCTAGATCCTTCCGTAGTTCTTTGCGTCTTCGTCTCGCTTTCGATTCCTTTTCTGATTCGCGTTGTTTTTTGTTTCCACTTTGCTCATTTTTCAACTCGATTCAGCTAATTATGGGAAAACGAAAGACCACTTCGAGGTATCGCTCTTCTACACCAGATCTACCGGAAATTTCTTCTCCGACTCTCCGCGACAATTCTCGAAGCTCGTCGCCTTTGCGAGTTGCCTCTGGCTCTACGCATCAGGCACTCGATACTCGACCACGGTCGTTCTCTGCTCCGTTTACAGTCTCGGATTCTCCAGATAACATTCACAGCCCATATCATCTTCACAGCTCCGATCATCCAGGTTTGGTTCTTGTTCCTGACCTCTTAGATGGAACAAACTATGGAACTTGGATTGTAGCCATGACTACTAGTATCGAAGCTAAGAATAAATTGGGATTTGTTGATGGATCTATAGTCCGACCTGCGGAGACAGATCCTTATTATCCGATATGGAAACGATGCAACAGCATGGTCAAATCCTGGATGCTCAATAGTGTGTCGAAGCAGATTTACTCTAGTATTCTTTACTTTGCCACTGTTGCAGAGATATGGAGAGATCTATACACTCGATTTCACAAATCCAACCTTCCTCGTTTGTACAAGCTGCGTCAGCAGATTCATTCACTTCGTCAAGGTAGTATGGATATGTCTTCCTATCATACTTAAACTCAGTCATTATGGGAAGAACTCTCTAGTCTTCAGGTGACTGCAAGGACTGTTGATGATTTGTTGGCTGAAAGAGAAACGAATCGTGTCATTGATTTCCTTATGGGACTTAATAGTAACTATGACACAGTGCGTAGCCAGATTCTCATGAAGAAAAGCTTGCCATCTCTCTCTGAAGTCTACAATATGTTGGACCAAGATGATTCTCAGCGATCGGCCAGTTTTCCACCTGCTTCTGGTACTCTCGACACTTCTGCTTTTCAAGTGACTCAACAACAGTCTCAGGGTGCATCTTCTGGTGGTTATCAGATTCAAAAGGGCAACAAACCATTGTGTACCTTCTGTGGAAGAATTGGCCATGTCATGGATAAATGTTACAAGAAAAATGGTTATCCGGTTGGTCATCCTCGTTTCAAGTCAACACGAGTGGTTCCCACTGCAACCAATATCATTTCCGAGAGTGTGAGTGAAGGAAATGTTGTTGCAGAGACTCTGAGATTGACTGATGATCTCTCCACATAACAGATGCAGCAAATAGTCTCTTTTCTCAACACCAGGATCCAGAGTTCTACACTTACACCTGAGGTTCATGCGATTTCAGTATCTTCCCTCCCTTCTTCTTCTTTAACCAATGGCCCAACACCTGGTAATTTTTATCCCTCTATCATTTGTTCTTTTTCCAGTGTTGATAGGCCAAATCCTTTTTCAATTACCAAACGTTATGTTTGTTCTGCGAATAGCAATCTTATTGCTATCAATGCTTGGGTGATAGACACATGAGCTACTAACCATATTTGTCATGATAAAACTTCCTTTTCCACTTTCAAATTTCTCTCTAATACCAATGTCAATCTTCCTAATGGTGGTTTAGTGAGCATTGTTGGGATAGGATCTGTTCATTTGGGCAATCATTTAGTTCTTCATGATGTCTTATACATCCCTCAATTTAAATTCAATCTTTTAAGTGTCAGTTGTTTGACCAAATCTATGGGTTGCAAAATCTGGTTTGATGAAAATTCTTGTTCTCTTCAGGATCTTTCTCGGGACTTAATGATTGGAATGGGTAAACAAGTGGCCAATCTTTATTTTCTGGACATTGAGTCTATAAATCTCCCAGTTCATAAAGCTTCTTTAGTCGCTGCTTCTGTTGTTTCTCATGATCTCTGGCATAAACGGTTAGGTCATCCTTCCTTTTATAAACTTCAGTCTCTTTCTTCTGTTTTACATTTTGTAAAAGAACCAAAAATACAAAAGGATTTTTATTGTAAAACTTGTCATTTGGCAAAACAAAAACATATTCCTTTTATCTCTCATAATAATATAAAGAAAATTCCTTTTGAATTGGTCCATATTGACACTTGGGTTCCTTTTTCTGTTCCTACTCATGATGGGTTTAGATATTTTCTCACCATTGTAGATGATCATTCAAGGGCTACTTGGGTTTATTTGATGAAACAGAAATCTGATGTTCTTCATATCTTTCCTTCTTTTATTGCTATGGTTGAAACTCAGTTTGAGACTAGGGTTAAGGGGGTTAGATCTGACAATGCTCATGAACTTAACTTCACTCAGTTTTTCCAATCTAAAGGCATTATCCATTTCCATTCTTGTCCTGAAACTCCACAACAAAATTCTGTTGTGGAGAGAAAGCACCAAGACATTCTCAATGTTGCTAGAGCACTTCTGTTTCAATCACATCTCCCACTTCCTTATTGGGGAGATTGTGTTCTTTCTGCTGTTCATCTCATTAATCGTCTACCAGCTCCTGTGCTTGATGAGAAGAGTCCTTTTGAGATTCTCACTAAGAAAGCCCCTAACTATGATGACTTACGAGTCCTAGAGTGTCTTTGCTATGCTTCTACCTCACCCAAGAATCAACATAAATTTGATCCTCGAGCTCGAGCCTGTGTTTTTCTTGGTTATCCTTCCGGATACAAAGGTTATAAACTTCTTGATCTAGAAACAAATGACATTTTCATTTCTAGACATGTAGTTTTTCATGAAGAGCTCTTTCCTTTTGCTAAGTCAGAGTTATCTCAGGAAGCCAAGAATTCTTTTCCTGATCTGCCTAGCAATTCTCCTATGCTTCCACATTTATCCGATGTAGAGGCTTCTCCTTCTTCATCATCCCTAGAGACTATGCCTTCTGCTAGTCCTAGTACAAATGTCCCTGAACCTTCTGTTCAAACATTGCATAGGAGAATCAAAAAGCATGCTTATCTTCAAGATTACTACTGTCATTCAGTGGGATCTTCAACCATTCATGAAATTTCTCAATTTCTTTCTTATAATAACATATCAGAACTTTATCATTCTTTTTTAGTTGCTAAACTGAAGCCAAAGAATTTGAGGTGTGGTGTGGAGCTATGGATGTTGAGGTTGATGCTTTAGAGATTACTTGCACATGGGACGTTTGTACCTTACCTCCGAATAAGAAACCCATCGGTTGCAAGTGGGTTTTCAAGATAAAATACAATGCTGATGGCACTATTGAGAGGTATAAGGCGCGTCTTGTTGCCAAAGGATACACACAAACTGAAGGGGTTGATTTTCATGACACGTTTTCTCCAGTCTGCAAGCTTACCTCTGTGAAGCTTCTCTTGGCTATTTCTGCTATCTATGGTTTCACTCTTCACCAATTGGACATTTCTAATGCCTTCCTCAATGGTGACCTTGATGAGGAAATTTACATGAAGCTTCCTCCAGGATATGCAACAAGAAAGGGGGACTCTCTTCCACCTAATGCGGTTTGCAGATTGAAGAAGTCCTTGTATGGTCTTAAACAAGCCTCTCGTCAGTGGTTCTTGAAGTTCAAATCTACTCTGATTGATTTGGGTTTTGTGCAGTCTCATTCTGATCATACTTGTTTTTTGAAAATCACTACTGATCTCTTCTTGTGTGTTCTAGTTTACGTGGATGACATTATCATTGCTAGTAACAATGACGTTGCTGTAGAGGAGTTTAAGGCTCAGCTTAAGTCCAGTTTTAAGTTGCGTGATCTTGGTCCACTTAAATACTTCCTGGGTTTGGAAATCGCAAGATCTGCTGAAGGTATTCATGTCTGTCAAAGGAAGTATGCTTTGGATCTTCTTGATGAAACATGTCTTCTTGGTTGTAAGCCTTCTAACATCCCAATGGATCCCAGTATCAAGCTCTCTAAAGATACTGGTGGTGATTTTGTTGATGGTAAAGTCTATCGGCGACTCATTGGACGGCTCATGTATCTTCAAATTACTCGTCCCGACATCACCTTTGCCGTCAACAAGCTCAGTCAGTTCTCTGAAGCTCCTCGACATGATCACCTCCAAGCAGCCTATCGAGTTCTCCATTATATCAAAGGCACTATTGGGCAGGGTTTGTTCTATTCTTCCAATGCAGAATTTCAGATTCAAGCTTTTGCAGATGCGGATTATAACTCTTGTCCAGACACAAGACGTTCTACTTCAGGACATTGTATATTCTTGGGCACATCCTTGATACTTTGGCGATCCAAGAAACAGCAAGTTGTGTCAAAGTCCTCTGCGGAATCTGAATATCGTAGTCTTTCTTTGATTACTGATGAACTTGTCTGGCTTGCCAAGTTTTTTAAGGAACTTCAGCTTTCTCTCCATAAGCCGACTCTTCTGTTTTGCGACAATGAGGCGGCTATTCACATTGCTAACAACTCTGTCTATCACGAGCGCACAAAGCACATCGAATCTGACTGTCACAGTGTTCGTGAAAGGTTGGTTGCAGGTTTGTTTAAATTACTTCATGTTAACACTCATTTGCAGCTTGCTGATCCTTTCACAAAGGCTCTTCATCCTGTTCCCTTTCAACAGTTGATAAGCAAGATGGGTCTTCTCAACATCTATGCCCCATCTTGAGGGGGACTATTATAGTATATGATTCCTTTTGTATATAGTTTATATCATTTTTGGTTCAATTGGAGTCTGTATATTTTAGGATTAGCTGGTTTAGAGGCTTTGGTTTAGGCCTGGTATAATGTATATAAAACCCCAATTGTACATTTTACATTGATATTGATAAGGAGAATGAGATTCTTTACTCATATTTTTATATAACATCACAGCAGCATCTTTAAGTAGTTACATGAACATAAAGTAAGAAAAATGGTTTCTTTTACAACACTCTGGAAGCTTGATTTTTACTAATATCAAGTAACTTACTGAATTATTTAAAAATATTCTGGAAGAAAGAATGTAATATGTTAAATATTGTGGCTGGTGGTATGGACCTTTCTTATCTATCACTGAAACCGAGACAAGTCGTACTTCAGAACATGGCTTGCCACTATTGCGTTTGTCTTCTCTGTTGGGTGAAATGAGTCCCAAAATACATATTTGCTCGCATCAGAACATGTGAACGGGTTCATTTTATCACACAAGTAGCTCATCTCATAGTATCCTGTTCCGCAGCATGCACTCCTTACATTTTCAAAACCTGCAATGCATTTAAGATATTATCAGAGGAATTCTTGATTTGAGAGCCTTATGTCTTTGTTAGAAAACTTTTGTACTAACCGAATGCTTCAGGATGGTTTAGGATTTCTGAAACCAGATCATACGGATTTGAAAACACAAGCTGGAGTCCGTCCAGTTCTTTGTTCAACTTGGAGACTTTTTCATTCATCTTGGTGTTGAAATCTCTAGCCACATTGTTGTATTCTTGGATGCATTTGCTTCCATAAAAGATCTGAGTTGTTCTTTCCAAGGGCAAGCATCCAAAAGGAGAGAGTCCTGATAGAGACATCTTCCGAGCTCCGAGTCTGTAAATATCTTTCACGAAATCTCCTGCGATTCCTATGAGGAAGTCTTGGTACTCACTCACAGAGTACTTCCTCAACTTACGAGGAAGAAGATAGTAATTCTCCAGGAAATCGTTGGTTCCAATACTAATCAGGTATAGTGACTCCTTAATTATCTCATTAGCTTTCTCTTCACCCAAGTAGCTTCTTAGCCTGGTCTGGTATTCTTTGTAGTACTCCACTTCCTTCCATAGCGGCATCACAGACTTTAGAGAAGTCATGACATTTAAAAAAAAAAACATGTCAGTTTTGTCTTGACTAGGAGTATGAAATCTAAATTCACTACTATTAGGACATATATATGTTTTAAGACATATGAGTATGCTTGACTTGACTTACTAACACAGAAGAGGTTGCATTGTCTAAGCCGGTACCAGCTGAAGCGAAACAGACACCAGTGGCAAAGTCTGCGATGTTGTATGCTGGATCTAGGTATGCAGGGACTGCGTTCTTGAGTCCCAAACCTTCAGAAATGAAATCTGGTGCAATCCGACCGTTTGAGAATCTCCCGGTTGCTTTGCCATCTAAGTAATCTCGGCCATACGGCTGGAAGTTACTCTTTAGAACTGTAGAAATCTGGTTGTTGTTTCCTGAATCCACAGTTGAGTCCCCAAACACGATAAGTGCAAGAACTTTCGCACTTGTTTCAGGTACCATCACCAAGAGCTGAGCTGTGAGCACCAAGAACGCAAGAACTCTGTTTCGCAGCATGATTTTACACAAGTTTGTTTCTGCAAAACAAGAACCTCACGATTTGATTGGGAAGAAACAAATGGATCAAGCATTTAAAGTTGGAGAAAGAGAGGTACCTTCTATCGAACCTAGCATAAAAAGATTTCGATTGTGTAGTAGTTAATAGGCTAGGCCCTTTGTTAGATGATGCTTATTAAATACTCCTTAGTCTGATTTGTCTCTGTATGTTTTTGGCCATCAGAGAGTTAGTTGAGGTGAGTAATGGAGCTGAAAATGATTTGAGAGTTTCTTTATTAGTTTTACAGCAGAGGGCCGTATTTATAGCTACTTTAAAAGAGAGACAGACAAGCCAGAATTACTTTAAAAGTAGAGAAGGGTTCATCATACCCTTGCATGCTTCAGATATATGTAACGCATCTTCCTTTTTTACCGGGTTCACGCACAATGCTCTACTCTCTCTTCTCGTCTCTTTTACTAGATATATATTATTTTGTTGCAGACATGGAGTATCATTTGATTAAAATGTGAGATATTTTGTAAACTCTGTTGCACGTTTCAAGGCTTTTTAGTTCAACCATAGATTTTGGTTGTTGGCTTGCTGCAACGACAAGACAATAACAAGTAACGGCAAGAAAAGCGTCTCTCATGCGTCAAATGTGACATTGGCCAAAAAGTAACTTTAAATTTGTTTAGTCTCAACCAAAGCTCATATTTATTGTTCAACTTTTTGTTTTGTTTGTTTGTCTCTTAAAAAAGCTATAGATGTGGACTAGCTTCCCATTGACAGGTGTGTTCTAACTTCTAACACAGGTTTGCGTTTTTGAATTAACGAGAATAGTACAAGGTAAAAACAAAAGAATTGTAATACTCCTATAGGCTATATCAGCCCAATTAAGTAGTCATTTATAGTTGTTGAATTATAGATAAGTAAGTAGTTGAACATTAAATTTTTCACATTCTCCCATCCAAATGAAGTCAAATCTACACAACCTCTATAATTTTTTACTTGAGTAGTAGTATATGAGAAACATACTATTGTAGTATTATTGTACTACTAATTGTTCTGATTAAGTAGGTGTAGATGTGCCCAATCAGGACCAGGAGTTGGGTGGACTGTGTCTGTCCCAAAAAATACCAAGTGCCTTTTCTTTCTTTCTAGAGACTTCTCAAATTGCTATATTGAGTATTGACGATATTACCCTCACTGACTCGCCGGATCAAATCAGTCAGTCTCAGCCACACCGCTCGTGCATCGGTAAGGGTATTTACGTAAATTGTAAAAAAACCCAAAGAGAGAGAATTGAGTTCTCCCTTCTCCACCAAGCACGACTGTGTGTGCCTATTAAGCAATTTCCTCAATTCAATTTACATTTCGATTCGATTCTCTTCTCTTCTCTACTCGTCTTGATCTCTGATTGTCTCCTCCGTGATGTTGGTTTCGAGAATCTTGTCGCGAGTTTCCCGCAGCGCGGGTCTGCGCTCTTCTCTCTCCGCCGTCACTCTTCAGACGAGGAACCAGACTCCTATCTTCTCGAGCCGGTATCACTCCCTCGTTCGCGACTACTCACACAAGGTTTGATTTTTCACTCAAATTTTATCACTTTCCTTGCCGAATTTAGATTCAGGGTTTTGTTAGGGTTTAAGGGTTTGACCTCAATTCAGTGTTTTTAGGAATGATGTTTCCTTGATCTCATGTGGTTTGAATTGTCAGATATGTATGTGTAAATGAGTTGATGCTCTTTCGTTTCTGCCTTAGATTTCTATAGGGTGTTTGCTTTGATTCATTTCACTGAGATTTATTCATTTTGCATCGTTTTATTGGGGGCAGCTTGTTCCAGCTCAGGTGTCTATGGATTCGTTTGCACTTCAAAGGTTCTCTTTTGCTTCCTCTACCTCACCTGAATCAGATGAGAAGAAAAGCAACACTGAGGCCTCGAATACAAGTGAAGAGAAAGCTGCAGCCGAGGGAAATGAATCAGGAATTGATTCTGAATCGAAAGATTCTGTGACTGGTTCTGCAGAAAGTAAGCGGAAAAGTGCTAAACGAGCTGCTGCATCTTCTAGTTCAGATTCTGAGAGTGATGATGATGAGTTGTCAGTGGATGATTTGGTGAAGCTCGTAGCTGAGAAGGAAGAGCTACTGTCTGAAAAGGATGAACAGATTAAGCAAATGAAAGATAAAGTTCTTCGTACTTACGCTGAGATGGAGAATGTCATGGACAGAACAAGACGTGATGCTGAGAACACCAAAAAGTATGCCGTACAGGTTAGTCTTCTACTAGAACTTGGTTTGCAGCTTTTGCTTCGTATAATAGTTTGCTTAAGTTATATATGTACACTATATTATGTATGCAGAATTTTGCAAAGAGCCTTTTGGATGTGGCGGATAATCTTGGAAGAGCTTCTTCGGTTGTCAAAGAAAGCTTCTCAAAGCTTGACACTTCGAAAGAAGATTCGACTGGAGCTGCGCCATTATTAAAGACCCTTTTAGAAGGAGTGGAGATGACTGAGAAACAGCTAGCTGAGGTAAATATCAACTTATGTAGTTATAAGACCTTAAAGTTAAGCAATGGAGATGAGACCGGTTAAATTAAATCTGTGTGCTACTGCAGGTATTTAAGAAATTTGGTATGGAGAAGTATGATCCTACAAATGAGCCGTTTGATCCAAACAGACATAACGCAGTGTTCCAAGTCCCTGACCCTTCTAAGCCAGAAGGCACAGTTGCTCATGTCTTGAAGGTAAATATATAAAGTTTGCTCAATTCTTTCTCTCTGTTTATTCCATATTGTATTGTAGTCTTAAAAACCAATTAGTAACTATGGGTGTCTATATGTGCAGTATGGATACACGCTCTATGATAGAGTTATAAGACCAGCTGAGGTCGGTGTTACCCAGGGAGGAGAGAGCGAAGAAGAAAAGAAAGAGTCTGATGCTTAAGAAGAAGTTAGTTGGTTTTCATAAATTTTGCTACGGTTCTATGTTTCGAGTTCATGAACATCTTCTCGAGACTTTTGAGTCATAGTTTTCTCTTGTGGTTTGGTTATTCATTAGATGAACAAAGATCTCGCATAAGCTGCTTGACATGGCATTTGCAGGAGAAATCCTGCTTCTGTGTCCGTTTCCTCGATCTCCCTGAAGCTTTAATTGCATGGGAAAATACAATTTTACAGTTTTAATTGATTAATCTGATACAAATTACGGTTTTACATGGTCTGATACAACCAGAAGCTAACCAAAGGGAAAGAAGCTGAAAACAGAGTCACCCTCATTTCTTTAAAACATCTCCTGTAGCTTATCTTGAAGAATCTCTCCGAGCTTTACATAAAGCATTTTCTGCTCCTCATGTCCCAGACCCCTTGATATCTGCAGGTATAGTACAATCAAATATTTACAATGCCTCTTACGTAATTTTAAGTGAATTATGATTCTAACCTGGTCTAGGATCATCTCGACGCTGTACTGATTTACAATGAACGAATGGATGTAGATGTATGCGAAAAACGACATAACATTCTGTTGAGGCAACAAGACTGGGTTAAAACTATGAAAAATCATCATATTTCATCTGTTGTCAATGTCAATCTTAGTAGCTCTTACTTCGCAATCCATTCTATCTGTAAATCCTCCATGTCCTGGTATGCTGTCTCCGAAATCCTGTTAAAGCGACAAAGCCAAGTTAAGATTCGCTCTGTGGAAACAAAACCTTCTGAATGTTTGAAATTGTCTAACCTTGATCTTGAAAGCTCTTTTGAAACCGCTTGCGAAGAAACCACCAAAAGGTGCTATAGCGGATGCGAATAGACCGAAATAGAAAGCATGCCATTGGACAGGCAGAATCGAGATCTCTTTCCAAGGAGACTGTTAAGCAACAGAGCTCAGTTTCAAAACAAAGACATGTACAAGACAACACCGTTGTCTAGTTCATGAAAAGGTAATAAATTGCTTACAAATGGAGCAATCCAAAAGGGCAATGAGTAATACTCTGGCCTGAAGAGAGGGCCTGGATCACATTGAAGCCAACCAGTCGAAAAATCCTGGAAAAGATGCAACATAACGATTAAGTAAAGGCCAAGACGAAAACATCGCAATGGAGACTTCATTTTTGGTTACCTTCCTTGGACATGTAAGCCATTGGAATTGGCCTAAGACATTTGCAAACTGTTGTAAGAAGCAGATACTCTATCAGTCTTGAGACAAAAAGAAAGGGTCACAAGTATAGCGATCAAATGATTGAAGATGATTATTACAAAAAACGCAGAGATTATGGTTGCCACTGATGCTCCAACGTAACCTTCCCATGTTTTCTTTGGAGACAACTTGATGAGCGGAGTTTTCCCGAAATAGAAACCGAAGAAATAAGCCGCTACATCGTTCATAGCAATAACCGCTGCTGGCATAAGAAACCTGAATATATTTATCCATTTTAGAAGCAAGAAGTTAGGAACCGGGGAAAACGACTTGTTACATTTAAATCCATTTTACCAGAAGATCCCTTCAAATATATTGGCAACGATGAAAGAAGATTGAGCAAGCACAACGATAAGGATCATATGTGTCCAAGCGTATTGCCCAAACTGATACCTATACGTCTTCTTCTTCAACGTAAGGATAAACCATATGAAACCTTAATGGAAATGAAACTGTTAGCAAATTTCAGAATGTGAGTGATATTGGTGAAAAGAAAGAAGAAGAAGAAAGAAAACACACAAACCTGTAATGTACAAGAAGTACCAAATAATCATTTGGTACTTGATTAGACCACTCACAAGCTTGTAGATGAATCTGTCTGAAGAAACAGTGTTCACAAGTTGCTGTTGAAGTATGCGTCCATAGACAAACAACATAGCCGTGAAGAAGAAGTGCCAATTCAAGAGCCTAAAACCAGGTAAGCGACGCTCTTCGTGAGCTCTTCTAAGAAGAAAGAAGAGCTCTCTAGCCATGAATATCTGTATAACCACAACCATAGCCCAGATGTAGAGATGACCCATGTAGATAATAAACATAACTCCACCGAGCATCCAGAGAGATGAGCATGTCCTTATCCACATTGATTGGTACTTGTTCCTATCACCAAGCAACAGATTGCTTACTCTGCTTACATTGCTTCTGTTCACATCAGCTAAATTCTGAAAAAGACAATCAAATCATTTTAAGAATCTTATAACACATTCAACCGAAAAAGAGCGTTTGATCGTTATATATACCTCGCTTGATCGCCTGCGGTGGCGAATGCGGGCAGTGGGAGAGCTAGGAGCATAATTGTAATCCCTTGGTGAATTAGGAATGTTGGGATAATGGTTATCTCTCTGGTTACTACCCATTCGAGACGTTGTTGTATTAGGATGACTATTCTCCCTCAGCTTTCTAATTCGTGGAGAATGTGGTTTGAGATCTTTCTCCATTGCCATCAAGATCCCAAGGAAAATGCTCTCTGTTCCTGGATTAAGGATTCTTAAAAATCAGTCAACCCTGATGATTTGAGTTTCTTGTATCTTCAAACTGTCACAAACATATTCAAAAGAGATTACTTGTGTAACAAGCATTAACAGAGGATTTAGATTGAATGTTCTAAATGATGTATCAAAGCACACCGAGATGATCATATGGATAGAAACAACAAATGGGATACAAGTTGCAAATGAAAGAGAAGGAATGAACTTACAAAAAGTAAAGCTTCTGGATAATAGAGATAAATGTGGTAGGATGATAGAGATGAATGGAAATAAGAATGTGAAGAATCTCAAAGGTGAGGGGGAAGAAGAAGGAGGGAGAGAGGTGGTGGATGAGAGCACCTATATTACTTTATTAGCGGTGAGGAGCAGAGGAGGGCTTCAATCATTTTTGCCGAATTAGAAAAACCAGAATTACAAATAAACTAATCATGTCGCGCTACTCACGTTTATATAGGAATGAACGACACGTATCGTTAAACTACTATTTGGGCTGGGTCGTTTATTTCATAAAGCCCATTATAAGTAAGGCCCCTTTGCATGATGATGAGTCAACGAGGGAGTCATCACTCATCAGTGCGCTCACCTTTTTTGTAGTTGTTGTAGTGTTTTTATCTCATTAATTATTGAGTTCCGTAAAGTGGGTCCCGTTTCTCCCGTTTCCCAACCTTATAACCATAGTTTTTTGACATTTCTCTGTTTCCTATGCTCTCTTTCTCTCTCACCATCACAGTGACTATTCATCGGAGAGCTTCAGATCTAAAAAGAGAGGAAGATATAAACAACAATAACTAGTAGGATTCAATATCGATTTCGGTAAGAAAGCCATTTTCTTCTACTGCTTGATTCGATTAGTTTCAAGGCATTGACTCTTTTACTTTCTTTTTTTGACTGTTTGTGTTCTTCCTTTGTTTTCTTTATCACCAATGCAGCAGCAATGCTGTTCGATTTCTGTTAAGTTAGTTCTTCTCGTCTTTGCTTGAGTTTAACCTTATACTGCTTTCTTTTTCTTGTTAAAGAGCTTCTTCACCATTCTTGCATTTTTGGGTCTTGCTTAAGTGTTTCTGATTCAATCGGGTTTCCGATAAAGATTGCAACTTTGGTTTCTTTTAGCGTATTTTTAGCTAAAGGGTTCTCTTTTATTGTTGTAGGAAACCTTCTAATAATGGCAGTGACGGAAACTGAGAATCCTCTCGTTGGAGAAATCACTTGTGGCACTTTACTACAGAAGTTGCAGGTAAATTTTGCGACACACACAATACGACCTAGCCTTTTTATAGTAGTAAGGTTCCAGGAACTCAATGGTTAAACTTTCTTTTATAGGAAATCTGGGATGAAGTTGGTGAGAGTGATGAGGAACGAGACAAACTGCTTCTTCAGATTGAGGAAGAGTGTCTCAATGTTTACAAAAAGAAGGTTGAGCAGGCTGCAAAATCTCGCGCAGAGCTTCTTCAGACCTTGTCTGATGCCACTGTTGAACTTTCCAATCTCACATCTGCTTTAGGGGAAAAAAGCTATATTGATATTGTAAGTAATCTCTGACGTCTAGAAGTGGAATGATAATAATAGATGATTACAGGGTGATTCAGTGTCTTTGTCTTGATTGCAGCCAGATAAGAGTTCAGGAACGATCAAAGAACAACTTTCTGCAATAGCACCTGCTCTAGAACAACTTTGGCAACAGAAAGAGGAAAGGGTCCGGGCGTTTTCTGATGTACAATCACAGATTCAGAAGATATGTGAAGAGATTGCTGGCGGTTTGAATAATGGGCCTCATGTTGTTGACGAGTCTGACTTGTCGCTGAAGAGACTAGATGACTTCCAGAGGAAACTCCAAGAGCTTCAGAAGGAGAAGGTAAAGTGTTTGTTTGGATATGGTGATGTCTGGTTTATGTTTGCCTTATTATTCGTTCATTGCATAACTAAAACTGCTTTGTGTTTTGGCAGAGTGATAGGTTGCAGAAGGTGCTCGAGTTTGTGAGCACGGTGCATGATCTATGTGCCGTCCTTGGTTTAGATTTCTTAAGCACTGTCACTGAAGTTCATCCCAGCTTAGATGAGGCTAATGGTGTTCAAACCAAGAGCATTAGCAATGAAACACTTGCCAGGTTGGCTAAGACTGTCTTGACTCTTAAAGAAGATAAGATGCAAAGACTTAGAAAGGTTAGTCAAAATCTTGGTCTTTTAGATCTCTGACATGAGCACGATCAGTTAGGCTGGACATATGTTGAAATCCTTTTTTTTAGTTAAACTAAAATCTTAAACTGATGGATGAATTTGAAGTTTGATACGTTGTGCTGAAACTCTCTTGTTTGTGGATTTCAATAATGGATCTTGGTTTGTGCAGCTTCAAGAGCTAGCTACTCAGCTAACTGATCTGTGGAATCTGATGGATACTCCTGATGAGGAAAGGGAGCTTTTTGACCATGTTACCTGTAATATCTCAGCTTCAGTTCATGAAGTGACTGTTTCTGGTGCTCTAGCACTTGATCTGATTGAGCAGGTATTGTAAAATTCATAATGTATTGATCGATGAATATGATAAGTAGTTGTTTTAAAACAAATCCTGTGAATTCTTGAAGGCTGAGGTGGAAGTGGATAGGCTTGACCAACTGAAATCCAGCAGAATGAAGGAAATTGCATTCAAGAAGCAAACCGAGCTTGAGGAGATATATGCTCGAGCTCACATAGAAGTAAAACCAGAGGTTGTTCGTGAGAGGATCATGTCGTTGATTGATGCTGGAAATACTGAACCTTCTGAGCTACTGGCTGACATGGATAGCCAGATCGCAAAGGCTAAGGAAGAAGCCTTTAGTAGAAAAGAAATTTTGGACCGAGTTGAGAAATGGATGTCAGCTTGTGAGGAAGAGAGCTGGCTCGAAGACTACAACCGAGTATGTTAACATTGGCAATGCTATTGAATACGTTATGTATAAAACATATGTTTCAGTGTGATGATTCTTTTGGATTTTGTTCTTGAATAACAGGATCAGAACAGGTATAGCGCAAGCCGAGGTGCACATTTGAATCTCAAGAGAGCTGAGAAAGCCCGGATTCTAGTCAGCAAGATTACTGGTAACTTTTGAAATTCTCCTTTATCTGTTACACATGAAACTAAACCGAGACTGAAGGATATATACTGTTTTGTTTGTGCAAGCAATGGTTGACACATTGGTTACTAAAACCCGGGCATGGGAAGAGGATAACAGTATATCTTTTGAGTATGATGGCGTTCCTCTGCTGGCCATGCTAGATGAATACACTATGCTTAGGCAAGAACGAGAAGATGAGAAGCGGAGGCTGAAAGTAAGTTTTTTTTGCATCCTGTGATAATCTGTTTGTTGAACCTTATTACTCATAAACTAATCTTGCCTTTTTAATTATCAGGAACAGAAAAAGCAGCAAGAACAGCCACACACAGATCAAGACTCGGCCTTTGGGTCAAAACCAAGCCCTGCAAGACCCATCAGTGCCAAGAAACCAGTGGGAACACGAGCCAACGGAGGAGGGCTCAACGAAACTCCTATTAGACGTTTATCAATGAACTCAAGCCAGAACGGAAGCAAGTCCAAGAGAGACAGTCTCAACAAGATAGCTTCTCCTTCTAACCTTGTAGCTACCACGAAAGAGGATGGTGCATCTCCAGTTTCTCGTGCTGACCCAGTGATGGCTTCACCGTGACAATATCAAAAAGAAAGAGAGTTGAAGTGCTTACTAAAACTTTTTGTTAGTTGCTAATTGGGAGTGAGTAATGTCTAAGAAACAAGACAAAGATATTGAGAGTAGAATGTTACATAGATGTTTATGTCTCTGTATTCATTGACTCGATTTTTTAATCTTTCAGAAATGTCGTAGTGAAGCTTTGGTAGCATGACTAATGTGAAGTTTGGTGAAGGAAATACAGGGTTCTATTTGAAGTTATATAGTTTATATCTGGGCAAAATCATAATATACTTATAAAATAGTTTGGGTGTAAATTTAACAAATTTATAATGGTTGTGAAGAGATGTAAATATTAGAGAACTTCGAGGGGTTTTCCAAAAAGGTTTGAGGACTTCATTACGACGCCGTTTCTAGTTTGCAATCCGAATCAGGGATTTTGTCCCAATCAGAAGCGCGTTAGTATCAGGAAAATTTCTTCAACTGTCCTCATTAAGACATTAATCGGAGAAAAGCTACGAAGCTCGAGAAGAGAGAATCTATGTCGAACGCAAACGAACCAGCGAGGACTCTTCTGCCTTACCTGCAACGAGCTGACGAGTTGCAGAAGCATGAACCACTTGTTGCTTATTACTGTGCGTTGCGTTTTTTTTCTTTCTTATTTACTTAGCATAAACCTAGATGATGGTCGAGTTCTGCGATTGATTTTATGATCTATCTGTTCTTAGTTTTGGTGGGTTTTGTGTTTTTGTAATCGCAATTTATTTGGGTGTGGGTGATTAGGTCGGCTATATGCCATGGAGCGAGGATTGAAGATTCCGCAGAGCGAGAGAACTAAGACCACCAATTCGATTCTCATGTCCCTCATTAATCAACTCGAAAAGGTTTCTCCTTTAACTTTCTTAATTCTGATTTATTTCATCTGTCTAATCTTAGGATTTAAGGATTAATTCTTAGTAATTTTCATCATCTCATTGATTTTATTATATCTTTATATGTTGTCACAAGCCTGGGAGAGTTTATTTATGTTTTCTGTTTGCTAAGGAGGCTTTAAGTCTAAACTTAGCATAGGTTGGTTCATGTTATTGGGAAAACGCATGTGAAGCAAGAACACTTATGGTGAAATAGTTTAGTCTTGGATTTATAACCAGCTATGATGATCCACCTTATCAATTATCATATGTGTTCTTATCTTTAGTGTAACGTCTATGTGATCATATTTTTGACAAGATTTTATGAGTCAATTTCTTGACTGGTTTCAGTTTTTTTTGGTGATGCTTTTGTGTACAGGATAAGAAATCATTGAATCTGTCCCCAGATGACAATATGCATGTGGAGGGGTTTGCACTAAGTGTCTTTGCAAAGGCGGACAAGCAGGATCGTGCTGGAAGAGCCGACTTGTAAGTTTTTTTGGCTTTCTTATTTCTGATTTTCATATTGAATGGCAATTTGACAATGGTTAGTCTCTACTAATGTTAGCGCTACCGTCAACACTATTTCAATGAGTCGAATTAGATTCATTCTCTGTCTAGTATTATTGTATTTGTCAATACTGGAAATAGCTAGCATTCAAGTACATACATATATTATAAGTACGCAAATCCGGCAGACATATCGTTAGGCGATACTGTCCTCTAGAATCGTTTGATGATGACTTCTAAGTTATAGTAATAAATATATTTATTGAGTTCCAATATATATAGAATGTAAGATCACCAATCAAGTAATTAACTGAATGCATCCAAGGCTTATCACGACCTATTATCTTCTGGCGGTTCTGCTTTTGTGAATTACCTGTATCTCCAGCCTTGACGTGTTGTTCATTTATGGTTTGATATTAGTTCAATTAGTTTCCACTATTTTAGTAGTGTTAACACCTGCATTCATGGGACTCCTTTACAGAAGCTTGTGATGGATTTCCCAAATTAATTTTGTTGTTTTTGTGACAGGGGCACTGCCAAAACCTTTTATGCTGCAAGCATCTTCTTTGAAATTCTGAGTCAGTTTGGCGCGGTACCTCCTGATGTGAGTTTCTACTTTTTATATTCACTTTACAGTTAACATCTCAAATCAAAACCTCGCACCTTAATAGGCAGCTGTGTTAGATGATTGATATATTTATATGTAATGACTCCCACTGACAGATCGAACAGAAACAGAAGTATGCTGTTTGGAAGGCTGCTGACATAAGGAAAGCCATTAAAGAAGGAAGGAAGCCCACTCCAGGTGACCCTGTTGATAATGAAGATGATTTATCCATCCCATCAAGCGGTCCTAGTGGCTCCTATGTAAGTTTCTCTTCTTCGCAATTTTATGGTTTTGGAATATCTGAATATTGGCCTACCGTGTATTATGTCCCATAAATCAAAGAACTTGTATCAGCTGATCATATCATCTAGCTAGAGACACACAAATCTGCACCCACCTGTCTACTTCTAGATCTTTGCTTTATCAACTGTCGTAACACTATGATAGAACATGATTTTTCTTAGAGAACTTTTAAGATATGAACATCTGCATCAACTTAATTTATTTATCATTTGTGTATGTTAATTATCTACAGGATCTCGATGCCAGTGCTTCCAACATAACAAATCATCATAAAACAGAGCCTAATCCATCCCATGATTTTAATGATGATTCTAGCCATCATCACTTCCCTGAAGTACCACAACACCCTCTACCTCCCAGGTTTCATGACACTCCTAACAACGATTATCCCACAGATGTGCCGCCTCCACCACCGTCTTCTTACCCTTCCAACGATCACCTTCCTCCTCCCTCTGGACCATCAGACTCCCCTTACCAGCATCCTTACAACCATCAACCATATCACCAAGACCCGCCACAACACATGCCGCCACCACAAAACTACCCATCTCATGAGACTTCTCCAAATTCTCTCCCTAATTTCCAATCATATCCTAGTTTTAGTGAAAGCAGCCTCCCATCCACTTCTCCGCACTACCCCTCTCACTACCAAAACCCAGAACCTTACTGTTCTTCACCGCATTCTGCACCTGCTCCTTCTTCCACAAGCTTCTCATCTGCTCCTCCTCCTCCGCCTTACTCATCAAGCGGGCGTATCAATGTTGCTCCGGTGCTAGATCCTGCACCGAGACCAGCTCAGAAGTACCATTACGAGAGCAGCTACCAACCAGGGCCTGAGAAGGTTGCAGAAGCACACAAGGCTGCTAGATTCGCTGTGGGAGCTTTGGCTTTCGATGAAGTCTCGACTGCTGTGGAGCATCTGAAGAAGTCACTCGACTTGCTAACAAATCCATCAGCCGGCCATTGAGATTTATATTTAATCTATGAAACTTGGGGTTAACGTGTGTGCGTGTGTTTGGTTATTAACTCTTCAGGCTCAGACTTCGTGTACAAAAGAAATTGTGTGAAGTTTTCGTAATACATTATGAACTTTTCTCTACAACTTCGTATATATACTAGTACTAGCACAAAACTGTAAATGATGGAGTTCCAATGAGCAGAGCTCGAAAAATTGAATATTTTCTTTTGTTTCTCTTCGTAGAGAGCGAGTATGGAACACGTACTCAAGTAGCGAGTGGTGTTAGAACTCGAAGTTGGGCCTTTATAAAAAGAACACAAAGGCCCAATACATTGTTTGCGTTGAGATTTGTAATCTCAGATTACTACTGATTTTAGCGGGCAGACAAGAAAAGAAAGAGTGATGAAACATGGAAGCAAACGTGTCGTCAGAGTCATGTCAAGTGTAAGACAGAGGAAGAGAGAAGAGAGGTGCGTCAAGGACAAGAAAAGAGATGTCAATCGCTGCTTTCATCGGCGCGTGCATGTTCGCCACGCACATCAATCAAACCAATTCTTATTATTACCACCTCATTACTCTTTCAAAACATTCCCACATATACATTGCACTCAGTCTAGACAGAGAGAGATAGAGAGAAAGATGGGTACGAAAACGGAAATGATGGAGAGAGACGCAATGGCTACGGTGGCTCCTTACGCGCCGGTCACTTACCATCGCCGTGCTCGTGTTGACTTGGATGATAGACTTCCTAAACCTTGTAACACCTTTTTTCTTTACTTCCATTTCTATCCTTAATTGTTGTCAATACACATATACATAGGCATATACAGATTATAGACGTAGATATTTGATATATGGTTGAACTAAAGAAAACCTTTTGGATATAATTAAGGACTTACCAACCCTCAAAACTTTTGAATGCAATTCATGTGTATCTATATGCATGTATTTGATGTTCGTGATCTTTTATAAAATAGGTGTCGCTCAATAAATTATATAGACATCTGTAAATTTTAAATTGATACGTATATCTGATGGTAATTAATGTAATGTATCATGTCGAAATGTGGGTGTGTACATAAGTAAATGTATTATGTATTTATATATGACATGCGTAGATATGCCACGAGCATTACAAGCACCAGACAGAGAACATCCGTACGGAACCCCAGGCCATAAGAATTACGGACTTAGTGTTCTCCAGCAACATGTCGCCTTCTTCGATATCGATGATAATGGCATCATCTACCCATGGGAGACCTACTCTGGTATATGTCTATACATATAGTTTATATAGATATTTCAATCTCATCTTTCTCGTTAGTATATATATAAAAATTTGATTCCAACATTGTGATTAGGACTACGAATGCTTGGTTTCAATATCATTGGGTCGCTTATAATTGCTGCTGTTATCAACTTGGCCCTTAGCTATGCTACTCTTCCGGTAACACCTCTCATCCTCATTCGAAATATATCACAAATCTTTAATGATTGTACTCTACACTCGGAAATATATGTGATCGATTAGCCTAGAGATCGATGTTCTTTTATATAGTGTTTGTCTTCACTCTTGATCATGCAGGGATGGTTACCTTCACCTTTCTTCCCTATATACATACACAACATACACAAGTCGAAACATGGAAGTGACTCGCAAACATATGACAATGAAGGAAGGTAGTGACCATTCTTTTGAAAAAGAATTGGTTAGTTGATAGAAAATATGATGTTTGATGCATATGGTTTATCAGGTTTATGCCGGTGAATCTTGAGTTGATATTTAGCAAATATGCAAAAACCTTGCCAGACAAGTTGAGTCTTGGGGAACTATGGGACATGACAGAAGGAAATCGTGATGCTTGGGACATTTTCGGATGGTACAATTGTTCCTTTTTTCACCGGTTAATTAGTTTATCGAATGAATGTAGTAAACTAGAGCATTAATGTGGATGTAGTTCTAATGTTTGGGTCTACATTTGTTATATGTATTAGGATTGCTGGCAAAGTGGAATGGGGACTGTTGTACTTGCTAGCGAGGGATGAAGAAGGGTTTTTGTCAAAAGAAGCAATTAGGCGGTGTTTCGATGGCAGCTTGTTCGAGTACTGTGCCAAGATCTACGCTGGTATCAATGAAGACAAGACAGCATACTACTAGATGTATCCTTAAAATTAAGTAATTGATCAAAGCTACTTTAGGCTAATAATCGATCGATGTGAAGCTTAAGCCTTTTGTTAAGAGATCTTTGTTTGTTCTTTTTCCAAATCTGTATGTTTAAGTATACGTTGCAGCTTATACAGAAGCTTGTGTGTTTTGTTGCGTTAGTCTCTGTTAGTCTGTTTGTACCTTGTATCAACCTTTTTTTTTCAATTTAAAAGCAATATATACAACCAAAACTGTATTGAGCTCTACAGAGATTGGAGCCGACACACCGACACAGTTGCATGTAACCCCACTAAACTCTTCTAAAGTTGTTTGATAGTTCTTTACTTGTTTCCGAAGCGCCAAGATTCCTAAGAAACTTTTAGATCAGAACCCAACTTCAAAGAGAAGATAGAGAAAGCTTTCACTGATCTTTGAATTCGCAAGAAACATTGCCAGCTTCCATCAACTGTGTTGCTTCTTGAGGTATACAAAACAAGTACACAAAGCTTCACCATTTGATCTATTGAAACTCTTGCACAAATACACACATCATCAAGTATTGGTTCATCGCAACCAAAGGAGAACGAGGCAAAGATAAAAACACCTCTCATGTAGGAGAGTCTTGAACTTTGAAAAGTATACTAGTCCTTTTGGATCCTTCTAGAGTTACATTGGCAACATCAACAACCTTAGAATTAGTAAACAACTTAGAAACGTCTCTAACTTCGTCTCCACCACATTCATCAACCGCAACAACACAAAACCCTCCACCTCTCACCGTCCTCTCCATCTCCTCCACGAACCGCCACGGGAACAGAGCTTCATCAAGATGCGCCGTGAATGCAAAATCAAAAACACCGTCGAAAAACGGAAGGTTATGAGGATCAGCTCTTTTCACAATCGGAACCGAATCGACCAACTCAACCGCAGTCACATCAACTAATCCGATCTGAGAAAGAGCCATCGGAGCGTGGCCTGCGCCGGCGGATAGACAGAGAGCTTTGGTTTGATTCTGAAGGAATCCGAGATCGCGAAACCGAAGGAAGTAATCGGAGAAGGAAGAGAGACGCGATTTCCAAGCTTTAGATGACCAGGTTCTAGCGTTCTTCTTGTGGAGAGGAAGATGCTGACGTGGCGATGAATCGCAGGTGGATCTCGGGAAATGCGTATGAGGTTTCGCCGGAGCTTCTGGTGACATACAAGTCTTCGGCGTCTGGAGAATCATAATCACCATTATCAATGTTCCGATGCTTAAGAACGCGAGTGATACTTTGTTCAGCATCTTCTCGACGTTTCTCTCCATTGTCGTCCGTCGCCGATCATCAACCCAGTCTCCGATCGAATTGCGACTTTGCCGTTATCTCTTCACTGATGTAAAACGTGAATAGGCCCAACTTAGGCCCATAAAGAGGGGTTGGATTAGAATATTAATTTTAAGAAATTGAGGGCGAGTGTACAATTTAATAAAAGTAGTGGGGTGGTTTTAAATATAATCTAAAGCATAAGGAGGGAAATAAGAATAACTCACTCCTCCGGAGAGGAAGCAAAGAACTCTCTCTCCTGGGGAAGAAGGCGACGAACTAACCAACAATTCGAGAGTAGTGAATTTTTCAGTGAAGAGGGTTTGATCGATTTCTTCTGATTTCATCGGAGTAAGGATCGTTTCCGGTGGCTGAAGAGGAATTAGAAGGAAGAAGAGAAGAGGGGAGGAGAAGAGAGGTTGAAAAATGTCAGACCTAGATCGGCAGATAGAGCAGCTGAAGCGATGCGAACCATTGATCGAATCGGAGGTGAAGGCCCTTTGCCTCAAAGCCATGGAAATTCTTGTTGAAGAGAGTAATGTTCAAAGAGTTGATGCCCCTGTCACTGTAAGTTCTTGCTTTCTCGATCTGGGATTCGGAATTAATCTCTCAATTAACTAGAAAGAATTGGTTTGATTGTATCTTGGAAGTAGTATTACGAGCTTGTAATCAAGAAACTTGAAGAACTTGGGGCGCGGGTGATTTTGGGTCTTTGAAATTTTGGTTCGTAATGTTTTGTCAAATGGTAGTCATTCGTAGGATCCAGTGAACGACTTTTTATGTTTTTGTTTCCCTTTGTTACAAGTAGAAAGATTTCAAGGGCAGTGAAGTTACAGCGTTGAGAAGTAGATACCATTGATGTGTTTACGATTTGCAAGAAATGCTAATCCTTGGGAATTTTTGTCTTGGAATAGTTATGTGGTGACATCCATGGGCAGTTCTATGACATGATGGAGCTTTTCAAAGTTGGGGGTGATTGCCCTAAGACCAACTATTTGTTTATGGGAGATTTTGTTGATCGTGGATATTATTCAGTTGAGACATTTCTACTTCTACTCGCACTCAAGGTATAACTCTTAGGACTGTGTTTTACTTTGTTGTGGACCTGTGGTTTATGTGATTCTGTTTTTAAGTCGGTTTTTAGAATCACTTAAGTGGGTTGCTTTGATATACTTTAGGTTAGATATCCAGACCGCATAACTCTCATCAGAGGAAACCACGAAAGCAGGCAGATCACACAGGTGAGTGCAGTCTCATTGAAATTTTCGATTTTATGTGTTTAACTGTATGTATTCAGACTATTCACACAGTCTGCTTTTAGTAGGTTTATGGATTTTATGATGAGTGTCTGCGTAAATATGGCTCTGTGAATGTCTGGAAATACTGCACTGACATCTTTGACTACATGAGGTACTCACAGCAGCATTCTACTCTATTTGTGTTAGGTTTTTTGGTTCTCTTTGGAATGAACTGACTCCTTAATCTCTTTTTTGCTATGTACAAAAGTCTTTCAGCTGTTGTTGAGAACAAGATATTCTGTGTTCATGGTGGTCTCTCTCCAGCTATTATGACTCTTGACCAGGTTAATTGAGAGTTCTCTTTACTGATATATTAAGAAATTTCCTCCTAGAATGAGTAAACTGACGAACCCATACATTTATGGCAGATCAGGACGATTGACCGGAAGCAAGAAGTTCCACATGATGGTGCCATGTGTGACCTCCTATGGTCTGATCCTGAAGATATTGTTGATGGCTGGGGATTGAGCCCTCGTGGTGCTGGGTTCCTTTTTGGTGGCAGTGTTGTCACGTCTTTTAACCACACAAACAACATAGACTACATAGCCCGAGCCCATCAACTAGTTATGGAGGGTTACAAATGGATGTTCGATAGCCAGATTGTGACAGTGTGGTCAGCCCCGAATTACTGTTACAGGTAAATAAAATTCTCAGAGCTGTCTGTTTCAGTCTTTGTTATCTTCTTTCCTTTTAGCTTGAGTTTTGCATTTACTCCTATTTCAACTATGCTCCAGATGTGGCAATGTGGCTTCGATTCTAGAGCTCGATGAGAATCTGAATAAAGAATTCCGTGTGTTTGATGCAGCCCAGCAGGTATGACCCTTTTAGTAATATGTTACTTCCCCGTCCTGGTTCCCGATGAGCAGATCAGTGGACTGACACATTTCTAAATGCAGGACTCGAGAGGGCCACCTGCCAAAAAACCTGCCCCTGATTACTTCCTGTAATGGGCAAAACTTCGAAAACCCTATTCCCAAAATAGAACTAGCATGGATTCAACACCGTTGAAGAGGAAGAGAAGTACAATTCGTTCAGTGTTTAGGTCGCAGTGCAGAAGAATATACACTACAATTGTTTCAGGGGAGTTCTACTTAGTTCACAAGGACTGGTCGAACTGGGTTTGTCTAAAAAAGATACTGTTGTTTCCGGTTTTGGTGTAACTGTAGGCCAAAGAGTGTGTTTGTGCAATGGTAGTTAAGAGAGTGATTTTTTCCTGATTCAAGTTTGTACGTTCTTAGGAGATATATAAAGACCTGAAGCAGTTTTGGAGCTCACAATTACTTCAATAGAATTTCACAGGGAACCATTAGGACAATATGACAGGCATGTCAGTTAACGCTTGATAGGAACTTGGCAAGAACAGTAAGAAAATCTATCTATCTGGCGAATATTCTTCCAAATATTTATTTCATCAACAATACACTCATTCTCTAGTATAGTCTTTGAGTATATGAAGACTGTTTCACGAATTGAATGAGAGACAAAAGATTTAAGAGTAAAGAGGGAAAAGTTTAGTTGTTCCACACCGCGATAAAAATTACAAAGGGGAAAACAAATATGTTTGAAGAAGATACAGAAAGAGCAGCGGGGCTCTTACTCAAATTTGTGCATTGGTTTCCTAGTTTGAGTAGATTGTTTTCTACTCTACCTCGCTTAGGATAGGGACAATGAGAGGCTTCATCTGCGCAATGTATACAATTGCCCACCTGCCAATGCAAAGAAACAAAAACGATGCAATGATATAAGACAATGAATCAATGGCATATAAGGACACTTTCGCAGCAGATAGTAGAAAAACCAATAATGTTCGAGTTGTGAAACTTTCTCCTTAAGATAAGTCGAACAGATAAATGACTGATGTCCACCTAGAACTATCGAGATATTACATTGTTCTAACTTCTAACCACAAAAGAACAGGAAGTAGTGAAGCCTAGAAGGATCTATCTCTTGATGATTAATGTTGATCAAGGTTTGGCAAACAATAGCAAACAAGAGAGGCCGGATACAAAACAGAGAGGATGAACTATGAGACAAAATGCAAACCAGTTGCTAGCAAGGAAAGGAAAAAATAGTGCAACAAAGATAAACTTACATCATCCAACAGCAGACGGTGGCAGTGATGACCAAAGTAAGATGTAGCCTGTTTCATGAAAAACAAAAAAAAACACAAAGACTTGATATTTGCTCTAACGAAGAAGAATTATTATCAAATATCTATCTCCAAGCAAAGAAGTACGAAATTATTTAGAACAATGAATTGACAAGGCAAACAATAGTTATAAACCACATTTCTCCACCAGGAGAGTTAAATTAGAATTGTGAGTCTACTACTTGTTCACATATTGATCAAATTTTGAAAATTTAGGAGAGTCAGTAAACAGATTTGGTCTACCAATTATCGAATCTAAGCGCAAAGAGATAAAGAATGATTCAAGATACTCAACTGTTACCGGAAAACCTAACTGCAATCAATCAAACGAGAAGAAGCAAAAGATCACAAAATTAAACATACAGATTGGTGGAGGGGCCTTTGTTGAAGCAGATTCTAGTGCAGATTGAAGCAATGATGCCTACGACTGCGAATATTAGGGATGTTACCAGAAAAGCCATGTCTGGTCGTTCGTCCGGAGAGATAATCCTGAGATGTGACTGATTTTTAGGTTACATAAAAAATCAAATAGCGATCCGGGAGAATCCGATTGAAAAGAGAGAGAGAAGGTGTTCAGAGGTCTCACAGATTGAAATGAAGCTCCTCGAGGATGATGATCAAGGATCGTCTTCGTGCGCAGTGATCTCTCCTCTGTGTCTCTCAAATCCCAGATTTTGTCAGGGGCAATTTTGGCTTTTGCTATATCTATTTTACGTGACACATGTCCGTCGATTCTGTTAAAGTTAAAACCTTGAATTTTTTTACGCCAATTTTTACATTTATGCGTATTTTACTTTTTAGTTTTTACATGACTCTTTTCACTTTCTTTCTTTTTAGGCTGTTAGCAATTTCAAAAAGTAGTAAAATTCGTGATTTTATTCGTATAAACAAAAAGAAAAAGGTTGATCTCGAATAGAAAACATAAACTAAAGAAGATTTATTCAACTTCAGTTTTTCTATGAACGTTTTAATATTTTTTTGTTGCATAAACGACTTAATGTAATAGGAACATCAATTACAAACAATTATTTTACGTTTTTTTTTTTTTTTAATACGTATAATGTAGCCTCAAGCCTCTAGCCTGGTTGCTCTGTACGAGAAACTCTCAGCTGCTGCAGATTTAGAATGTGAAGTCAGGTTCTACGTCCATCGCCCACGCAAATTTCTCCAGAAGAGACTTGTTGAATATCTATATAAAATGAACCACCCATTAGAAAACTTTATAAGTAGACACTAGACTAGACAGACTCTCTGTTTTTTGTTAGATCAATTTTTTGTAAGTTTTGTTTTTTACCTTTTCAATGGGTACTTCATGGCGTTTGCACCAGGCTACCGTGATCCTAGGATCCATGTAATTGATCTTAGACGTCCCTAGCGCCACCGTTTTCAAATCCTCCTTTGTCTGCATGTCTCGTTCCATCTTCTCTATCTTCATCATCTGTTGAGCTATCTTCTTCTCCCACCTGAATGCCCATTTAACATCACACACAACCACATTTTTTAAGAGAGTGTCTTAATTTGTCTAGTAAGTGAGAAAGGAAGGTTTGTTTTTTTTATCTTACGCTTCTGGAGTTATGTTTCTCGTTTTCTTTCCATCTGAGCCTTCCAATGGAGCTTTTCCCTTTTTAGCCCTCTCCAGATTGGTTTTAAGTTCTTTTAGACCCTCCTGCATGTGTCAAAGATTAGATGATGCAAAATCAAGACAACTTTTCTTATAAGTTTCATATTTTGGTTATCACATATCTTGTATGTATACTCAGATTAATTTTTACCTTAAGGTCTTTTATTTTTCCAGCCAATCTCTCGACTTGTGCACCGTGAGACTTTGAAACTGTGCGCTGGTGATTACAAATGATGGCTACTTCCTTGTTTGCTTGCTGGTAAACTACTACTTTCTGCTTAACATCACCATCTCTGGTTTCTTGCCTCAACTGTTACAGCATCCAAACAGAACAAAACCGTCAAAATTGTAACACAAGACTACATGCAGGATATTACTTTAGAAGATATGCCTGAACTCACAGCTATCACGCTAAATTGATTTTACTTTATTAGTACAGATCAATTTAGAAGATATTAATATCGGTTTTTCAATCATACCATTGTATCCAGCGTGATGGATGCATTGTAAGTACGGAATACTTTAGCTGTGAGTTCAGGCATAAGCTCCTTAAGATAAGCATTCAGTTTGTGTGTGTCTAACTCATCAAAAAGATCGTCTGAATTGGATTTACCTGGATCATTTACAATTTAAACCAAGGATCAAGTTAAACCATGAGAAAATATTAAGTGTTTTAACACACAGAGTCAAGTCCATAACTCACCAGCCCGGAACTGTCCAATGGCTTTGTAAACAGCAGGTTTAACCTCCACCGTATTCACAAATTGGATTGAATCTTTACCAAGGAAGTCGAACTATATACACATTTGGAAAAAGACCAAAAGTTTGTGAGACTAACAACTCTGTCAAGATCAAGAGAAGATTTCATAGTATTGACTTAACAAGTGTGCTCTTCATATATGCAATTGATACCTTTAACTTATTTGGAGGAACACACTCCACATTTCCTACTTTTAATGTACAACAACCAACAGTGTCCGCCTCGTCATCACCCTACAAGAACACAAAAAAAGGGTATGAGAACTTCTTTCTTCATATATACTCGTAAACATTCACTTAGGAAAAAGAGAAGAATTTACATATATTACCTTCTCATTACCAGCTCTAAGTGCCAGTTTATCAATGAGATAGATAGCCACAGCTATCTGTCGCTTTGAAACATCCTTAGCAGTAAAATTTGTGGTGTACGATGCTCTTATATGGTCTATGTGGTCCTGAACTCAAAAACAAAAAGAATATGTAGCTAAGAAAAGAAAAGTGTGATAAACTAGCTAACTACAACCTTCCATCAAAATGAAAACTGAACTATTACCTTAAGCTTCCTGGCTTTCTCGTACTTCTTCTTGTCACTTTGGCCTTTCTGAGTACTGCTAGCTGACAATGAAACATACTTGAAACCTTGGTTTATAGGATCAGTCCAATAAGCTAGCCAGGTGACTGTGTCGTAATGAGTTACTCCTTTCCATCTGCAAATTAAATTAGTAGAAGCTAATTATTGTTAGTACGAGACTGACATTTCCCACTTACTATTTTCCCAAAGAAACCATGGAAGAATATAACCTTTCACCAGGGATGGGACATTCAGGGATAGGAGCATCTTTCCCAAGATTTAGAGTAACGTCACAAGGATGGATACGCTTTTTCAATTTTCCCATCTGCAAGAGATCAGGCCATAGACTTGTTAATGAAAGCATAACACGCCATAATTGCACTACCATTGAAGGCACCAAACCCAAAATGCAACTTGTTAATGAACTATGCATGCAGAAAAAACAAAACTGTAGCTAGCAACCTTGGGATGATCTCCTCGACCACGAAATAGCCCAGGAGGTTCGACATTGAAATTTCCAACCTGAAAGAGAGAAGAAAAATTGAACAAGCCTAATCCCAAAAGATAGAGAGAACATTTAATTACAAGCTATGGGGAAGCTTACCTTCTCTTTGACACCGTCCACCACAGCCCACATATATTTCTCCTCCTTCTGTCTCGAAGCCTTTTTCACCTGCAGAACATCAGTAAAGCTGTTACACCATGCAGTCATAAACAGAAAACATAGAAAGTTGTAACTGAATTCATCCAAGCAACAAAACAAATTCATCTAAGATCATAACCCTTGCAAAGAAAGTTATCCTAAAGCAATATTATGAATTAGTACCAAGTCATGAGAAAACCACATAATCAAAGGTGTAAGAATAACAAATATATTCTCTTTGAGTTTACCTTCTTCTGTTCCAAATGCCAATCATATATGGGGGTAAAGTCACAATCATCCAACTTCTGTATCACATGATTCTCGCCAAGTAGTTTCCGCCAATCATTCCAAAAGTTCTCCCTAAATTGAGGTCTACTATAATAGTTTGTCTCCCTCAACACAGCAAACATCGTTGCAACCTATCAGTTAAAAAGAATCAAATCATCAGCATAAATTAATGGAGATGTTCCTTTGGAGGATATATAAAATTCACATAAGAAAACACTCGAGATGAGATATAGACTAAGAACACGAGGTGACCTCTTCTTGCTCAGGAGATAAGTTTACTGGCGTCCCCTTATATAAAATCTTCACCCCATGAGGTTCATAAGGAGGTGGAAAAGTGACACCATTGTGTTCCAAGGTTGTCCATTTCTTTTTCCCATCGCCTGAAGGTAAGGATTTTGAAGACTTAGCATACTTAGAGTCCTTAATCACTTTCTTGGACTTTTTGCTCCTTGTCTTGGACGGAGGAGAAGCTTTTCTTGTTGTTTTGGACTTAGTAGCTGATGCCGTAGAACTCTGTTTTCCTACTTTAGGCTTTGCAGGTGGTTTCTTACTATTGGAGGAATTTGATGACTTGATTCTCTTGGCAATTGGAACATCATCGTCATCGTCAGTTTCATCTTCGTTGGTAGACAATTGTTTACCTTTCCTCTTATCACCTTGTTTTCCGGTTTTCAAAGAATCTTGTTTCATTGCAACTGACGTTGATGAAGATGATACCTTGAGCTTCTTCATGGAAGATTGATCTGCAGAACTACTCTTCTCCAGAAGCCTCTTGCCAGATACTTTTCCGGCTGCTCCTTCATTCTCAAGTGTGGAACTATTCTTTTCATCAGTAGAGTCTTGTTTACCATTCTTCTTTTGCAACCTTGACGCTATTGGAACTTCATCATCATCTGACTCATCTTCAACGATTTTACTTGGCCGCCTATTCAAAGGGGAATTCCTGAAAATCATAGAGCTTATAGGTCTAGCATCCTCAGAATCTTTATTATGATAACTTCTCCTGAACGCTATAGGCTTATCATCATCTTCATCGCTATACCCATCATGCCGAGCCTCCGTGGCCATACCCAATGAGTTCATGTTAACAAGTACTCCGACCAAACTTAACTTCTGATTAAGGAAATCCAAAAAAAAAACAAAAATAGCAAGTGTCAAAGCTTCCAAATAAAGCAAATTTTTTGACTATGACTATTGCGACGACTACTACAGAGCTTTTAAATAAAGCAAAACATAACCACCAGGGGCCAATGCAAACAGTTTTCATCATAGTGCTCATATATCACTAATGTATTATATTACATTACACAAACGTAAGCATCAAGGTAGCTGCTTATTCTACAAGAGTGTCTCCTACGTCTTCTATATACATACATTAATAAAAGATCTCAATTAAAAAATCTGGGCTATACAGAGACTTTTTAATAAATTTAATTTACTTCAACAGACACAGAAAATTGATAACAGTGTGCAATGGAAATAGAAAATCTCAAAATTCATACATGAAAAACCCTTATTTTTGTGTTAAAACATCACAATGGCGTGCTGAATCAAAATCAAATTGGGTTTGAAGCATTCTAACCTTACTCAAGAAACGATGAAGCCTAACCCTCCTTGTCTCTCTCTCTCTCTCTTCTCTCTTCTCTCCTGTAAGTTTTGTTGCTATCTCCTTGGCTTTAGATGCGAGGAACGCTGAGAGCCTAAGGCATGGAGAGACTCTTTCCCATAAAGAGTGTTTTAACCCTTAGGCGGCTGTCTCTCCTTGGCTTTAGATGCGAGGAACGCTGAGAGCCTAAGGCATGGAGAGACTCTTTTTCATAAAGAGTTTTTAACCCCTAGGCGGTTTTCCTTTCTACGACGTCGTATCGACCCGCGCGGTTTGTTAACCTTAACCGACCTATTTCAGATGATTACATATATTTCTTTCTTAATTTCACGTATTAAAGAGACTATAAGGATAATTTCCGAAATACTTAAAAAAAGTTTTGGCTTCATCGTGTTTATTTTGGGGGTCATATTGTTCTATTTTATTTGTAAAAGGAACATATACAAATCTATATAATAATAACAAACCGAATAAATGCGACTAACAATTGTGTTTTTTCAATCATATATTTTAGATATTTTCCGAAAAGTCGTGATGGATCATTAAAATAGTTATTTATGAAAAGTTACAACTGTTCACTGTAAATTTGTGTTGGTTGGAACATTCGTATCTTTTGAAATCTATATATATTTGTCTGTTTGAACTGTTTTCATTTTTTTTGCCATGACACAAAATCAACTAAAATTTCAATCTCAACGGTTTATTCATTTTTCTAAATTATTTTATAGCATTCATTCTTTTAAAAAACAAAAAATTCCTCTAATTATTGATTTAACAAAAGATTTTTGGAATGCTGAATCTATCTCGAATAAATGCCACCAAAAGTTGTGTTTTTTCAATTGTACTTTTTGGATAATTTTCCAAAAAAATCTGTAGAAAATTTAAATTGTGTGTTTTACACAAAGTTGCGATTGTTCATTGTAATGGTTTTTTTGTAAAGTTGCAATTGTTCATTGTAGAGTTGTGTCTATTCAAATATTTGTATCTTTTGAAATCTATATATATTTGTCTGTTTGAACTGTTTTTATTTTTTTTGCCATGACACAAAATAATATAAAATTTTCAATCTCAACGGTTTTTACATCTCTCTAAATTATTTTCTAACATTCATTCTTTTAAAAGTAAAAAGATTCCTCCAATTCTTGATTTAACAAAAGATTTTTGGAATGATGAATCTAATTTACAACATTTAGTTAGTTTTATATATAGAAAATTAATGAAAGTACCTATATATAATAGCAATCCGAATAAATGCCACCAAAAGTTGTGTTTTTCCAATCGTACTTTTTGGATAATTTTCCAAAAAAATCTGTAGAAAACTTAAATTGTGTGTTTTACACAAAGTTGCGATTGTTTATTGTAACAATTTTTTTGTAAAGTTGCAACTGTTCATTGTAGAGTTGTGTCTGTTTGAATATTCATATCTTCTAAAATCTATATATATTTGTCTGTTTGAACTGTTTTCTTTTTTTTTGCCATGACACCAAATAATAAAAAAATTCAATCTCAACGATTATTACAGCTCTCTAAATTATTATCTAGCATTCATTCTTTTAAAAGTAAAGAGATTCCTCCAATTCTTGATTTAACAAAAGATTTTTGGAATGGTGAATCTAATTTACAACTTTTAGTTAAGTTTATACCTAGAGTCTTTCTCCAAGAGTTAGATGGATTATATAATGAGCTTTTGGATTCGACTTTTGAATATGATAATAAACATGCCTTCTATTTAAAAGCAGTTTATATGAGTTTGTAGGTATAATCAAATGAAGACACAACAGTTGCGATTTTTCGTAGTACCTTCTCGTAAAAAATGTTTTTTTTTGTTTTTTTTTTAAATTCAAACGGTTGTATATGTTCATTGTAGAGTTGTGTCTTTTCACTATATTTTATTTATATTTCACAACTTTTCGTTCTAATAGGTGTGTTTATTTAAATAGTCATGTTTTTTGAATCCTCTTTATATTTTTCTCTTCATCACTAACTAACAAGTTCGTTGAAATAAATTTTCCATTTTATGTTGAGTCTAGAAAATTGAATATATTCTATAATCTAACTAAAATTTTAGAAATGATTATAGCAAGAGAGAAATTTTATACAACTTAATATTGAATTTACAGTTATGTCTATTTATCTTAACTTTCCGTTAAAAAATATATTTTAATATTTAAAAATAATAATAACAATCAGAATAAATGAGAACAACAGTTGCGACTTTTCGTAGCACTTTTTTGTAAAAAAATTGGTTTTATTTGTTCTTTTTAAAAACACAAACAGTTGTATTTGTTCATTGTAGAGTTGTGTCTTTTCACTATATTTTATTCATATTTTTTCATCACAACTTTTCGTTCTAATAGGTGTGTCTATTTAAATAGTCATATCTTTTGAACTCTCTATAAAGTCTCTTCATTAATAACTAACAAATCATTGTTCGTTGAATATTCTTTTTATTTTTTTTATATCTAATATTCAATGTTATTCTATCATCTAACTAAAATTTTAGAAATGATTATAGTGATATAGAAATTTGATAAAACTTAATATAGAATTTACAGTTGCGTCTATTTATCGTAACTTTTTGTTAAAAACTATTTTAATATTTAAAATTTATTTTGTTTTTTTTCTTAAGAGTTGTGTATTTTAATTTTAATTTTCTGTTGATACTGTTTCACTTATTATTAAATATATTTTTAATTATAGTTATTTAATAGAAAATTATATTACTCATTATAACCATTAGTTCAATATTTTCAGTACGGATCACTTTGTCATAATGATTCTTTTTAATTGTAGCTCTTTACCATAAATTCTTCATAAAAATATCTTATATTTATAATACATTAAACAATATGTTTTGCAAAGTTGTGTCTATTCTACATAATATTTTTTGTTATAAATTTTCATTTTGATGATTGTATTTTTATTAACAGTTTATTTTAGGTATTCAAATTATTTTATTACATTCAAATAATTTCATAATGTATAATTTTAAATTTTAATTTTAAATTATTTTTTTTCTAAAATAATTCCTTCGCGACAACGCGGGGGGGTCAGAGTCCTAGTATGTTTTATTACGTGCATGGAAATAGCTACAACACTTTTCTCCTACAACGCAAAAGTGTTTCATCTACATTTATAAACCATCCCTCCAACGCTCTTGCCTACTTGCAAATGCATAGACGTGAGCAAAACGTATATGAACAAAAAAAAGCAAAAATATAGCAAAACATAAGAAAAAATAAAGCAAAACGTAAACTTTTTTCAATTGATAAATAATAAAAATTATATATAGAAAAGCAACATTTAACTATAGTAACTACAAAATAATACTACATAAATATACAATTTAAAAGTAATGTGCAAACTAAGACCATCAATGTTTTTTGTTTTTGAAGTAGTTTTTTGTTTTAGTTTTTGCAATAATCTATTTTGTTGTCATCCCATTCATGTTTTTGAAAAAAAACAAGTTTTCCTATATAACAAAGAATATAGTTTTCGAGTGTTTTAACAATTATTCAAAGAAAAATGAAAATCCATATTTTTTGGGGTTTTCCCTATAAAACCATGGATCTGTTTTCTACTTTTTTGCAAAGAAAAATATAATACACCAACATAAAACCCAAAACAAAATAAACTTCCATTCAAGTTTTTTAAGAAATCTATATTTTACAAACTCAAAATCATAAAAATCAAATTTTTAAAACCATATTAAAACTACAACCATTAATGGCCTGAATGAATATGGTTTACACCAAATTTTCTCATATGAAACCACTTGAAGTCATGAGTCATAAGTCACATGCATGTCTTTCTTTGATAAGAATTAAGCAAAAGCTATTTTGGACTTTAAAGTTCTATTTTTAGCAATACTAGGTTTTGAACCCACATGTAGCGTGGATTTATTAGATATATTTTGATGAAAATTATATATGATTGATTACGGTAATCAAATATTATTTTATAAAAAATTAAATTAGTATTATCATTTTCATTGTCAAAATTTGTGGTAATTTTCATTGTCACTTTTACCATCTGGTTCTTCGTTATACTTTTTTTCTTCTTCTTACTCGTCAACTTCTTCACATTCTTCCACTGAAAAACTTTTTTTTAGACTACCACACAACTTGTTAACCCATCAAACTCCAAGAACAAAATTATTTATTTTCACATAAAATCTGTGAAATTCATGAAGAGCAGCATAGTTAACACATGCATCCAATTATTGATAATTTTATCTATATACTTATTTTATTTTAGATCCACACGTTTAGAATCTTCTCCAACCAAAATCCTTACTTGGTTTATAATATTTTAAAAACATAATAAAATATACTAATAATTATTTATTTAATATGAATCATATGATATATAGAAATATGAGTACACTATAAGAACATATTAATTATAAATAAATAATATCAATATAATCAATTATGTTATATCATCAAATAATATCAATTGTATCATATTCTCAAATAACCGTAACCTTATATAACCGTAACTGCTTGAACCAGAACCCTATCTAAACGTAACCGTTTAACTGTAACATATTTTCAAATAATATGTTTTATAGCTCATAAGAAATAAAAATCACAAACGTAGATAAAGAAGATAATTTATGTTTTACATCAATATTTATAGTATTTTAAACTTTTAAAAGGTTTCGAAATATAAAATTTGAACCTTTTAAAAAGTTTCAATATTTATAATATTTTAAACTTTTAAAATTGAATAATTATAATATTTAAAAACTTTTTAAAAGCTAAGAACTTTTAAAAATTTCAATATTTATAATATTTAAACTTTTAAGAATTTTAAAAATTATAATATTTTTTTGAAACTTTTTAAAGTTTTAATTTGATCAAATAAAAAACCGGATCAAACCGAATAATTTTTAAACTTTGACGCTTGATAAATCAAGCTTTCCTGCTCATTCGTTGTTGGAAGCATATTAATCTTATTTATACTGGTTCTGAACCATTGTCTAAAACTTTTCTAGCCGATGTGGGATATTGTGCATAGTTCTTTTATTTCCATAAATTTAAAATTTTCCTTTTTTAAAAAAAATTCTGGAAATTTAAAAAAATGTTAATGAATGATATATCAAATCCTGATAAATTTTTCTAAAATAATTCATAATATAGAAAATTCTGAAAAATTTGAAAAATGTTAATTAGTGACATCTCTTATTACAATTTTGGAGGTTTTAAATCCTAGGTGAACAGTCTTATAAGCTTATATCTTCTACTCTTTATTAGTATAAATTTCTTTTTTAATATTTTTTTTATCAAATATACTAATTGTGATGATTGGAGTAGTATATTTGGTAACTATATATAGTTTCTCCATTAAACTATATTAGAACTTGCTTTGACGTGTCTCCACCGAATTAGCGTGAGAGGATCATATGCACGCTTATGGTACTTGATTAATTTCCTCCATAAGCATTACATATGTACATGCATGACAGAGTTAGCTAGAATCCATAAATACAGATTACAGAAAAGTCAGTATTACAAAAGCTACTTTGCTCTAGCAAAGAGATTCATATTCAATATAACATTTTGCTCTCTTTCTATCCGATGGATGTCTCCTCTGAGACAGTGGTGATGTCTGAAACCGCATCTGCATCGTTATCATCAACGGCCAAGCTTGAGACTTCGCGGCTCAATGAGGAAACTTCCTCCTCTTCAGTGACAGATGGAGCAGGGGACGCCCCTGTACTGGTGCACGTCGTGGTGGTGCTCTGAGTCGAGGAGGAATCTGAACTCTCCAATGAACGTCTCTGAAGACTCCAGTACATTATACTTGCCGTTAATATTAGGATCATCTTCTGATTCACCTGTCACAACATCCCAAAACACATCTCATCTAAGCAATTGCTCTTTCCGGTAAAAATAAAAGAGAATACATTATATAGATCTTGGTTCTCACCTCCATGATATCTTCAGGCAACAAGAAAACCGAACAACCGAGTTTTCTTGCGACACTAACTATGTATGTAGCATTCAACCTCTTCTCGTCATCTGTACGTTTCAACAATCATAAAAATCAAATAAGCCTTGATTCGGGTAAACGGAGAAACCGAGAAAGTAAGTAGACTCAAGTTAAGAGAGTACTGAACCTGTTTCACCCTTGGTGACAAGATTCCAGTTTACAACTCTTGGCTCGACCGCCCATAGAAGGTCAAGGAAGAATAACCCGCTTGATAGACTCTTGTCCTAGAGAATTTTTAATATGAACTAGAAGGTGATGACATATTTTATAAAGGAATTGTATTATGGTAAGTGTTTGAAGTAATCATAAAGAAAGGAACCTTGAAACTCTCGATTTTCGATTTACGCCCCATGGTTCGTACTTTCCTGTTGGCCCAGCTGAGGATATCCGCATCAGTCATCTCTTTACCTTGTGTCCGAGATCTGAGACTCTTGAGAAGTTGGAGCATATGGAATCTCATCAACTGCCATAAGAGACCTGAGATAGACAACAGTATCTCCAGTTTGTAAGGCGATCATCTTCTTTCATCAAGCTAACAAATATTGAAACATGATCTCTCGGTAATGATTACCAAGAATGAGTGATTACCAAGAATGAGCTTCTTATTCCCTTGAACTATGTCATTTCCAGCTACATTTACAAGTGATAACTTCAGCTCTTTCCCGATCTTTACGACTTGATTGCAGTTCTCTACTTTTCTAAACGGCATCTTAATCGGTGGTCTGGAAGCATGCTTCCAGTTGACAGAACCGGGAGAGATCTTGTCAAGAACCTCCAGTAGAATCCATCTGCATAAATTAGTAAATAGAACAGAAAAAAGGCTTCAGGACAAAAGAGGGTTCCATTTTTTTTCAAATGCAACATCATCCAACTGCAGGTACAGTTTCTACTAATTGCTTGCTTTACTATGAGCTAAAATAAAGCTTACCCGTTTTTAACATCTTCAAATACATGATTGACATAACTGTCAATCCCGAGGCTGTTGATCCATAGTCGGTAGCATCGTTCATCTCTACAAGTTTGTAAATCTTCGGTCATCATCTCCGCAAATGAATACTTACCGTCCGTGTTTAGGCCATTCCTGTAACAAGTACAGACAGCTAGAGTTAAATCGAGTGCATAGAAAACAAAACAATTAAATCTTAAATGGAAACATCCCAGGTAAAGGGATTTCAGGTAAGAAGCTTTAAGTCATTGTATGAAAACCATTCTCCCCATTCTTTTTTCCATAACATTCAAAAGTTTGTTAGTCCACAATAACTTACAACAAGAGATATTCTTTGAGTAAACCATCACCACCCTAATCAAACAGAACATGCCATCATTTATGAACTTTTTGAGAGATGGAAGTGTATCATAATAAAAACCTTTCATGGAAAATTTGTGCCACAAATGCAAGATTCAAAGTTGGAGATCCTTCGACGATCTCTTCTGCAGTCAAGTATCGCTTGCAGTTCATTCTCTCTGCATGACTTAGAACCAGTTCAGCCCTTTCAAGAGGATCCTTTGCATCTAGAGTACCCGGGTCACAGTGTTCAGGTGCGAGAACATTGAGCAGAAAGGAATAGGCTTGTGCATCCTGCAGATTTACCAGCAACACGTTTTTATCATAGAAATATAGGTGCATCCATGAAATTACCAAAACCTTGAGTATAAGAATAAATTATGTTTCTTTTATGCCTCTTAAACAAGAACTGATATTGCTTCTGCATGTTGAAAGGAACAGTAGCACTTAAGTACAATCGTGAATTGAGAATCGCCTAATTAACGATTTGGATAAGCAACAGAGAGAGGTTTCCTCCAAGTTGTACTTTGAGAAGCCAAATACCTTCAAATCCGCAGAAAAGTTTGAGACGGTTTTCTTGTAACCTCCTTTCTTAAGATGGAAGTTCATCCATTTAAGTAAGACTTTCTCAGGGGGTAATCTCAGCAACTCCTCCACATCCTGCAACAGAGATAAATTTGTTACCACTAATTAGATTACAAGAAGCATATACATGGCTGTAAATGTGATTGGTATAGCTCAGTTACATCGCTGTCCTCAACCAACTCAACAAGCTGAGGCGTCTTCTTTAAATTGAGATCAGCGAGTAGTTGAATCTGCAGTTACCAACATTATTCAGTTAATACTCGATCCCAAAAAGGAAAACTAAGATACACAGAACGGACAAGTGGATGTGTGCGGACCTTTATGAGTTGTGAAACCAATCCAAGTACCAGGTGAGGCTGCAAAACATCATAAAACCTCCCTTGTCAGAACGTTGCACGGTCATCTCAGCCGTTAGGCCAGTAAAAACAAATTACACTTGCACAGAAACATACCCGTCCTTCGGCTAGGTCCTGTGTCCCAATATTAACAACAGTGCATCCAACGGCTTTCGCAGAGTTTAGACAAAGAGTGTGATTCTCATTTCTCTCCCACGGGTTAAGTACACTCTTCGTGTTGATTGCTCGTTCATCTATTGTCCCGGGAACTGCTACATTTATAAGCTTACTACACCAAAAAGGAAGGAAGAGAAACGCATAAAAGGCAGAAATCATATGCATTCTGTGTTGAGATGACTCTTAACATATCAAATGTGCACCTTACCACAGAAGTACGCCATCTTTGACAAGTTCGTACAAATCATTAGAGTCAGGGTCAAGAGGAAGAAACTGCTTCAAAAAGGGGTCATCCCCAAGATATCTGTTGATGTGCTGAACAAAAGGACCCTTCTCCGACTGATAGATAGTGTGAAGAAGTGTTGTTGTACAAGCTTTAAGAAACGCGGATGAGTTCTTATGACCACCAGATTTCTCAGCTGCTTTACCTAGCAAGTTAAGATATATCTGCACATAAAGATCAATCCAAAAAACCATATTCTCTAAATACACCACACTGATACTCAATCCAAAACTCCAACAATTAAGAAACAAAGAAACATGCCTTGAGAAACTCTTCAAACCCCACATCACTGCTTATATCAGAACCCAATTCACATAGCATCCCCCTGATTTCGTCCTCCTTAAGTGTAGCACTAAAAGCCTTCAGCTTTGCCAATAGAGGAGGGAGATCATCTATAGTGATACTCCCACTCTGATTCTTCAAAGATACAAACTACACCACAAAACAAAACGATTACATCCATTGTAAGACATGTAAGACTGTATATAGAAAGAAGGATGATAAACAAAAAAAGAAGAAACCTTGGAATGGAGAGTCCGAAGTTCAACTTGAGTGAACTGATTCTGCAGCCATGGATCCGAAACGACAACACCCACGAACCCAGACGACATCTCACCGTGGTTTACCATTCACGGGGAAAAGAAAGTTTCAATCTTTCCCCCTCACAAAAAACCTAAAACCCTTCTTAGACCACAAATATACAAACCCTCCGTTCAATTCTCCAAGGAAACGGATTCACCTTAAGCTCCAAGCATTAGAACTCATGAAATTTGACGAATTTTAATCTGTGGCCGAGAAAAAAAGAAGAAGCAAATATCTCACCGAATGGAAGATTTTGTCCTTAATATAGCAAAAAGAGAAGCGATGATATTAATCTCAGAACAGGACAAAACTGAGGTAACCGACCAAATCAAGAAAGATAAAAGAACAAATACGACTCCATCACGCAAACTACTATCTAACACTAATCTCGAATGATATAAGATAATCCCAATGTATAAGATAACTCTCTTCTAACCTCGGGTGAAGATAAATTGGGCGTTGAAACACTAACAGCATGTGGGAAGTGACCAAACACGGAAGCAATAAGCCGCAATGTGGAAAAAGGGTCACGTGAACCAATTCTCAATGAGACGAAGAAGATGGATTCGGTTGAGGGAGAGAGAGAGAGAGAGAGAGAGAGAGAGACGATTAATCTGCTTCGTGTGAGCAAATTAGGAAAGCCGTGAAGCGAGAGAGCCGTAGAGGGAGGGAAATAAAATCAGAGTTCTTTCTATGTTTCGTGCAAAGGCCAGAAAAAAGGCTCACTGGCATTGAATGCTTGATTTTGAGAGTTCATGGTCACGCGCGCGTGTATAGCATAGTTTTGGGAAACTCGCTTTCTGAGGAATACACGTGGTGAAGCACTGCCTCCACGTAGACAAAGGACGCTGACCTCAACGACGTAACGACTTGCTTACGTGTCAGTTCTTCTTTTCTTGTTTGACCTTGACGTATAAGGTCATATTCAATTAATGTCAGCAAACATAATTTTGAGTTTATGGTTTTCGAAAGGATGCTTGATAGTTCTTCGAAAACTTCCAAAGTGAAACGGTTATTTCAATTTTCATCCCCAAGAAGTTTTTACAAGCAATATTATGAGAGAAAGAACAAGAGAAAACTATGGTTTACGGAAAAGAGATTAGGGGTTTCCCGTTTCCATATGCGTGAACTAGACTGTGTGACAGGATTTGCGGGACCTTAGGATGCGTGCTACTTATGGGTTAGCGGGTTAAGAAGAATTGTTATTACGTCGTGTAAAGTGTAAACGGATGTTTCATTGATTCGTTCCATCAACTAAAGTAAAGTAACTCGTGAAAATGAGTCTTTTCAGGGTCAACGAAGTTGCTTGTAACCCGCGTCATTAGAACAGTAGAACGATCGTACTGGGTGTGCAAAAGTACCGGCTCTATGAATGCTATATGCTATAGCTACCTAACTACTTAATTAAAAGGACTATTGCTACCGGCCCATTGTATGAGAGAAAAAATAAAAAGAACTTAAACAAATATGGAAGAACAAAATGTCCCTTACATAACATGTTCCAAATCTCACTCTTTGATTAATGTTTCTATATGAGTATACATGATGACAAAAAAAGTCTACAATGTATAAATATCCTTCACATATACCACTACATGTCACTGATGCACATGCATGCCCAACTTCAACTTGTGTATGATGTTTCATTATTATGTTTAGTGGTTTTATATCCCAACTTGTGTCTGTCGCTAATGTTGTAGAAGCCATAAATTAGTATTAGATTAGTGAGTGAACTACATATATATGATGTGTATATATTATTATATAGGGATGCACATCTAGCTAAAAGACAATAGTCATGATCAGTACAGGAGAGTCGAACCTGTACAATGAAACAATAGATTATTTACTTTCTTTTACAATATTTGACAAGATATATATGAATAAAAATTTCGATCAATCAATGTTAAAAATGTAAATCTTGTTTAAACCGATCATGTGTGTCGTAAGAGTCCGTGACTAAATATATATGTATGTTTTGTAAAAGGTTTCAATCATTTTGGGAGGCAACAACTTAATTCAATGTCAAAATCCTAATGGAACCATCCTCGAAGATTTATTTGATAAATAGTACTTTTAACTAAGAAAAATAGAATGTAAATACAAAAATGTACCAACTAAAAACGTATAAATTAGTACAAGATTGAGGTCAATGATATCAATGGAGAGCCTAACTAAAATAAGGGAAAGGTATTGGAAGTTGACAAAGTAAACTAAAAACATATTAAAAAGTCAATTAAAACATTTATTCCAACATCAACATCAACATCCTGTGAGAAATTTTCTTTATAAAAAATTTGTTATTAGCGGCTGAAAAAAAAAAAGAAATGGTTAATTTTTATGTTTATGTTTTAGGTGCATACAGCAAACAATGGTCTCTCACGTATAAACGTGACTGGTTTGCGCGTTTTTGGTGATGTCATGAGTGAGCACAAATAGATATTTGCCACGTGTATAATTACAGATAAGTCATGACGGCCATGTTGTGGGACCCTCCCCGTAGCTGTCTTTGATTACATATTTTATTCTGTTCGTTCATCACCACTTTGGCTTTGCGCCAGCTGAGCCGACTAAAATACTCATATCCGAATAAAATTTTGACAATTACTTATTTAATACAGTAGTTGAAATCAAATATATAAATAAATAATGTCAACTTCTAAGTATTTCTTACCTGTATTTGCAAAACTTAAAAAGTAAAATTTCTTACTACATATATACTTCATCTAGTAGTGAGTCCAGAAGCATGTTTTTGGTTGTTTTAAACAAAAAATAATATGAATGTTGTTTGTCTCAACGTCCAATATAGCTTTACTAGTTACTTGTGTGCGTACAAAAAAACAAACATGAATGCCAAAGGTACAAACTTCATTATTTCAGTTTTGTTGTCGGGACCCATATTAAATTTCTTTACAAGTACTTGAGACTTGAGAGAGTTGTAAATGTAAACATTTAAAATATATATATATATATATATAAAAGAAAATAAAGTCACTTTAATGATTTATACTCATGCTACTATGCTAGTTAAACAACAATAATTGTTCAAAACTTTTTAATTATTTGTTACAGTCAGTCGTCAGATACCATAAACATTAATGATTGTTTGTAAAATTCAAACGCAGATTCCAGAGAAATATATCAACCATAGATCACAAATATATCCCAATAACGATATTAATATTTGCGAGACGAGAAGAAAGAGTCCTTTGAGGAACAAATAGGCACGACATCCTAAGCTGAAGCCGACCGACCAAATTCTCTCGGCTCTCCTTAACAACCAAATACGTGATTACGCGTAATTGTGGTGGTAGGCTGCAAATTTTTATTATTTTTTAAATAGCTTGTAAAGAAGAAGAAAGAAACTAATCATCACACTTTTTTTTTGATATAATTAACTTAAATTAGTTTAAATTAATCAACGGATCATATAAATGAGAAAGAATCCCACAAACGAAACAGCTAGAAAGAATACGCCTCTCTCTCTCTCTCTCTCTTTCATCTCGCTGCAAGAATAAAGGAGCCGGTGAAGTCGCCGGCGAAGTAAAAACAACAAGGTTAATCAAGATAATCCGACAATGCGAGGGTTACGAGCTTCATCGCTTCTACTCTGTGGTGTTGTTCTGATTCAGCTTCTTGCTTCTCAAATCCATGCTCAAAGATCTAAAAGTCCTTGGCCTACCCTCACTGGTCTGTCTCCTCTCTCCCTCCCTCTTTCATCTGTCTTCTCTTCCCACAAAAAAAACATGAGAAATAACTAAACTAATCATCCAGATGTGTATTAGTATATTACTAATTTCACTTTGAATTTTGTGCTCAACAAAACAGGTGAGGCTCCTCTTGTGATAGCCCGTGGTGGGTTCTCTGGATTGTTTCCAGATTCGAGTTACGATGCTTACAATTTCGCAATGCTGACAAGTGTACCCGATGCTGTTCTTTGGTGTGATGTTCAGCTTACCAAAGATGCTTTTGGCATTTGTTTCCCTGATTTAACTATGAGCAATGCTTCAAACATTGAAGCTGTTCACAAAAACCGTCTCAAATCTTACTCCGTTAATGGTGTCCCTACTCAGGGTAGATTCACCCTTGATTTCTCCTTGAAAGATCTCAAAGATGTTAACTGTAAGTCTTGTTTACTGCTTCTTGGATTTTGGTTTTTTTTGTGTGTTTTAATATCGTTTTGTTGGTTGCAGTGATCAGAGGAATACTATCTCGCTCTGAAAAATTCGATGATAATGTTAACCCGATTATGACGGTTCAAAGCGTGGCCACGCAGATAAAGCCACCATTGTTCTGGTTAAATGTTCAGCACGATGCATTCTACGCTCAGCAGAATCTAAGCATGAGTAGCTTTCTGGTTGCAGCTTCAAAAACTGTTCTTATTGACTTCATCTCTTCCCCTGAAGTTAACTTCTTCAAGAAAATCGCTGGTCGTTTCGGGCGTAAAGGACCGAGTTTTGTGTTCCGTTTTCTCGGTCAAGAAGAGTTTGAGCCGACTACAAACAGGACCTATGGTTCTATCTTGAGTAACTTGACTTTTGTCAAGACGTTTGCTTCAGGGATTCTTGTTCCCAAGTCTTACGTATTGCCGCTAGATGAGGAGCAGTACTTGCTTGCTCCTACTTCCTTGGTTCAAGATGCTCACAAAGCAGGATTAGAAGTTTTTGTGTCAGGTTTTGCTAATGATGTTGATATTGCACATGACTACAGTTTCGATCCTGTGTCTGAGTATCTTTCTTTTATGGACAATGCTAATTTCTCTGTCGATGGTGTGCTCTCTGATTTTCCCATTACTGCTTCTGCATCACGTAGTAAGCCAAGTCTCTTCTACAGACAAACCTTTTTTTGTCTTATAAATGATACATCATTGGAGATACTCAAAATCGAAACTTCTTTTTCATATTTTGTTCAGACTGCTTCTCCCACGTTGGCAGAAAAGCTAAAAACCAAGGTATGAGAGTTGATTAGTTTTGCTTTGCATCTTGCTATGACTTAGTGATGAAACCTGAAATTGAATTTATGGTTCTTGTCTCAGTGGATTTTCTTGTTATATCCAAAAATGGTGCGAGTGGAGACTATCCTGGATGTACAGACTTGGCATATGAGAAGGCTATCAAAGATGGTGCTGATGTAATCGACTGCTCGGTCTATATGTCCAGTGACGGTACACCCTTTTGCTCAAGTTCGATCGATCTCGGGAACAGCACAACTGTCGCCCTAACTCCTTTCAGAAACCGTTCAACAATTGTTCCTGAGATAAGCTCATTGGGTGGAATATACACTTTCAGTCTCACATGGCCTGAGATTCAGACCTTGACTCGTAAGTTTGTCTTCATGCTTTCTACTTGCTTTCAGATAAATGCTGGACTGTTTTGTACACTCTTCTTCCTACTATTTCTAGTAAACTAGTTTGAGAGCTTCTATTCCTACTTACTTCTAAACTAAAAAGAGATTACATATAGATGCAAATGTCTGGATCAAAAGTACAGGCATTACATAACTTGAGAGTTACAATTTACTATTCTCCAATCTTTTTTATTTGCAGCTGCTATATCAAACCCCTACAGAGGAGCATTCAGTTTCTTTAGGAATCCAAAAATGAAAAATGCTGGGAAGTTTCTTTCACTTTCGGATTTCCTTAACTTGGCAAAGAACTCCACCTCTCTCTCTGGTGTTTTGATCAGTGTAGAGGTGAGTTCCCGTGCACCTCTTAGTCTTACGATTTTATCAATCAAACCGTGACCTTCTAATGGTTACGCCACTATGCTTTTGTGTCCCTCAGAATGCTGCATACCTGAGAGAGGAGCAAGGGCTCGACGTTGTGAAAGCGGTTCTTGATACACTCACAATGACTGGCTACAGCAATAGTACAACCAAAAAGGTCATGATTCAGTCGACAAATAGTTCAGTTCTAGTTGACTTCAAGAAGCAGAGCCAGTACGAGACTGTCTACAAAATTGAAGAAAACATCCGTGATATTCTCGACTCTGCTATCGAAGACATAAAGAAATTTGCTAATGCTGTTGTGATCCAAAAATTATCAGTCTTTCCTGTCGCTCAGTCGTTCATCACAAGGCAAACCAATGTTGTGGAGAAGCTGCAGAAGTCTCAGCTCCCAGTTTACGTGGAACTGTTTCAGAATGAGTTTGTATCTCAACCATATGACTTCTTTTCTGATGCAACCGTTGAGATAAACTCTTACATCACTGGACCCGGTATAAACGGAACCATCACCGAGTTCCCTTTCACAGCTGCTAGATACAAAAGTAAGTGAGCCAAATTTTGCACCAAAGGCCTCACAATATAAATCTCACAGCACAAACTTATTTACATCAATGCCTAACTTTGTTTCTCTTCTGCAGAGAATCTTTGTTTGGCCAGCAAAGAAAATGTACCTTACATGGCCCCTGCTCAACCCGGTGCCCTCTTAACCCTTGTGAGTTCTACTTCCTTACCTCCAGCCCAAGCTCCAAACCCGCTTTTCACAGATGCTGATGTCACTGAGCCACCACTACCTCCGGTTACAGAAAAAGCCCCAACTTCAACCCCTGGAACCCCATCAACCAATGCACAAGCACCTAGTGGACAAACCCGAAACACTTTATCTCTTCTACTTTATGTTTCTGCAATGGTTCTTGCATCTCTTCTACTTCTGTGATCAACCCTTGATCTCATCTCCGCTGTTGATAATGCCTTCCGCCCTCGTAAGATTTCCCTATGTGTGACTTGGTCGATCTTAACAGCTGGAACCATAAAAAAATATCGCTAGCGAGTTTTGGTGACAACCCTTTTGTTTATTTGCAGTGACGACCTCTCTATGCATGTTGTCTGTTTATATTATAGTTCCGTCCAAAAAACAACAGCTTATTCTTTGAGTGTGACTTTCCTCAGATTCATTTGAGATATTCATTTGTTGTTGTATTATATACTTTATACTCTTGCCTTGTGTCTTGTAACGCTTATGAGTTATGAGACTGTATCCTTTATAAACGCATCATCAATCTTTTCTTCCACTGAACAAAAAAAGAAACTGATTTTTTTGGTTAATAGCTTCTGCTTCTCAGTTACGTTCTTGTAGAAATTTGTTCCCTTCCATCTCCTGTAATAACTCTTTCAAAAGTTGGTCTTTCCCTTGATGCTTAAGGCCATTGCAGACCTGATGAACAGTCCTTGAATCAAGAGGAATTGATCTTCTGACCATTTCCTTTAGCACTTGTGCTGCCCCATCAAAATCCTCATTCTTACAGAAGGCAGAAACCAACATGATGAACGTTTCTTCATTCGGATGGCAACCGCTTCTAATCATGCTTTTGTACAGTTCAAAACCACGGTCTGCATTTCTCCTCACGCATTGTCCCATTATCAACGCAGAGAAGGTTGACGAGTTTGGCACCAAATTCTCTTTGTCAAGTTCTTTAACAAACTGTGCAGCTTTCCTCGTCTTAGCTTGCTTGCAAAGTCCCAATATCAAACCGTTGTAAGTCAAAATGTCACGCTGAATCCCATTACAGACCATATCTTCATAAAACCGGAACGCCATCTCGTGATCACCTTGTTGGCTGTACCCATTAATCAAAGTGTTATACGTGACAGTGTTGGGAGCCACATTAACCGCTTTCATCTCACCAAAAACGTTACTAGCTTCTTGCAACTTCACAGCTCTACAAAACCCATGAATGAGAGTGTTAAAAGTAACCACAGTAGGCTGCAAGCCATTCTTTCCCATCATGTTCTTAAGCTTCAAAGCTGAGCTCAAAAGACCCTTTTCACAGTGCCCGGCTATCAATGTATTATACGACACATCCGTAGCCCTAAAACCCAATCTTTCCATGTTTTGTAGCAACTCAATCCCCTTGTCAAGCTTTCCAGACCTACAATAACCTGAGATAACCATGTTGAGAGTGTATGTGTTTGGTGATATCTTACATCGCCGCATCTCCCTGTAAAACCTGAGAGCAATATCAACCCTCCCTTGACCAAGCAGTGAACTCATGTAAGCATTACAAGACTCAACCGTTGGAAGAAACCCGTACTCCTTCATCTGCACAAAAGTATCAGTGGCGTTTCTGAATCTCTTCAAATGAGCAAAAGTTTTGAAAAGTGAATCAAACACACGAGGTGTAGAGTCACATTCCCTGTACGAATACAACAATGCATCAAAGACTTTAGTAGGCAAATCCACCGCACCGTTCACGAGTAGTACATCTCTCAAGATTGACTCTGCAGACTTGAACTTGCGGTTTTTGGTGAGAGTGTGAAGGACTATAGCATGGGTTTCGAGAGAGTGAGAACTTGGGTTTTGTGTTTTGGCCCAGTTGAAGAACTCAAGAGAAAGAAGATAATCTTTTTGAATCTTCAGTAGTATGTTCTTGACCCTAAACGAATCCAAGTGGTCTGATAGCTTATTAAGCTTATCCCAATCAGATTGAATCAGGTGACTATGAGCAACATTGACGAAATCGAGATCTTGGCCTTTAGGTTCAGGATTCCTTCTGTGAGGAACATGGATGATGTTTGCAGCGCCGAGGGGTTTAGAAAGCTTAGTAGTGTTTTCAGATCCAGCAAAACTTGAGAATCGATAACACAGACATCGATTAACAACATATGTTCTTATGCCCATCATCCTAATGTAAAGCAAAAGCAGAATTTTCAATAAGATTCTAGTAAGAGATTTCTAGCCTTTCTCTTCTTAGCTGCGAGAGAGGTGCTTCGGAAACAGAGTCGCCGGAGAAGGATGTGACGACGAAGGAACTCTCAACTTTAAACAGTAAACACAATTAAAAGGGTCCGTAGAGGGATTAGTAAAAGTGTAGACTGTGTGAGATTAACAACATTTTTACAGTTAGATTAAATCACTAAAAATATTCTTTCTTTTTTTTTAGTAGTGGGCCTTTAAAAGAAGCCCATTGGCCCTGGCTAAAAAGAAAAATAAAGATGGAGATGCGGGGTATCGATCCCCGTACCTCTCGCATGCTAAGCGAGCGCTCTACCATCTGAGCTACATCCCCATTTTGATACGAATTGTCTCGTGTTACTAAATCAATAGTCTTTTCTTGCCAAATTTGTGGTTTGTCGAACCATGATCAAAGTTCAAACTCTTAATTAACTGCTGTCTGAAGATCTTTGGATCCTCGTACTGTGTTGTGCCGTACGTATATTTTGCCGCTGAAACTCGGGGACTTTTCTCCTATGGATGGTAAAATCTAAAATACAGGTACTTTCGTTGCTCATTACCACCCAACTTGTTTCAATTAGCGTGCGATTTTAGGTATTGAGTCTGAGTTTAAAAGTAAATTAAACAGAGTGAACACAAACTATTCGACGAAATGTCTCTAAGAAAGTTTCTCCTCTTTCATTCCGTCTTATTTTATACTATGTTGTGTATGTATTATATGTTCCTTCATTGAACACAAAAACCTTGAATTTGTAGCAAACGAAGTGTTGATTCTCCCACCTGTTGCATTGAGAATGTCTTTTTGCTATCCGTCGTCACCAAGAAAACTGGCGATGACAGTGGCGTTTTTTGCCTCAGGGACTGCTCTTTTCGCCATTGGAATCCATTTTTCGTATCTCAACGTTGCTCCACAGCAAGCTCGCACTAAAGCCCGTAATGATTTTGTCAAAGAACGCCTCAGGCAGAAACAAGGCAAATGATTTCAGAGTGATTTTTGTTTTCTGCCAAAAGACAAGCATTTGAGCTTCTTACTTTAACCTCTCTACTCTCAAACTCATCTCATTGTTCTGTACGTAGAGCAAAAGAAAGTGAATTACAATTTTTCAAAACTGAAAACTGTTGCTTAATATTATTACTTTTGTTTTTGTAAATCAAATGTAGCGTTTTGGCATTGATCATACTGTAAAGTTACACATTATTGTCAGAATTTAATTAGAGATAGGGATTGAAATAAGGATAAGCTACTTGAGGCTGTTCGTACGGGAGTTGGAGGTAATGCATATACGGTTGCGCCGCCGCTTGAGACGTGGGCGTTGGTGGTTGTGGCTGATTGAAACCAGTGGTGGTGGGTAAGTTGTAAGAGGTGGATCTGGGAGTCAAATTGTGGCCATAATCGATCTGGATGAGCTGAACATGTTTCTTACATTTCCTAATCTTCAAGATGATCTCAGGGTTGATCTTGCCGGAGACATAGGCCAATCCCATCGCCGCGTCGATCATGTATGTCACATCTTAAAAATTGTTCCCACCAAATAAATAAATGAGCATAGAGCTACACAAATATTTGCAAGGGAAGTTTGATTGGTTAAAATTCAAAACACAAACCTGGGATATCCTTAATGAGCTTATGCATGGATTTTTCCCATCCACGGGTTTGCATATTGATTTTTAAAAACGCATGACTGCAAGAAGTAGTAACGAGGAGACGATCAAAGCACAAAAATATAATGAATACAGTGTGATATGAAAAGAGAAAGAAAGAAGAGAGACCATGTGAGAAGATGTGTCCATGGCTAAGACTTATGTCACTGTTGCTTCTTGTTGTTGTGACTTGTGTTGATGCATCACAAAATACTAATGTTTAAAAGGATATGAAGAGGTTCCTTTTTTTTTCTTCCCTGTTGCTTCTTGTTGTGATTTTTTTCTATGTTAATTCGATTAATCTCTTATAATTAGGATCTTTCAGTATACACCCTTAATTTTGAACAAGAAATGATATGTTACTGTAACTGGTTTCAGATACAAAGTTTTTGGTCCTTAATATCCATTGGAAAACCGTGATAATTTACTAGAATTGTTTCTTCCTTTTTTTTTTTTGTCAGTCAGATTTGTTTCTTCCTAAAAGTAGTAAATATCTAAAAGAAGATCGTGCTGAAAATGCAAAAGGTACACAACTCTTTTTCTCATCAAACTGGCTGTTGCAAAAAGCCTTTTCATAAAACATTTCTCACAGAAGTACAGCAAAAGCGGGAAATGTTACATCTACATAGAGCGTACCTAACGCAAGAAAGAGGGAATCAGAGGAAATTAGAACTTCCTGGGTTTAGCTAAGGACTTGCAGAAAGAAGAGAAGGCTCCTTTGATTTCTTCAGGGATCGGTAGAGCAAGAGAGAGTGGTAAAGGACGATGATAATCTTGGGAGTGTCCGGTTTGGTGTCTCAACGAGACTGAATGCGCCAGAGCGGTTTGTCTTTTGTTGAGTCCCTCAAGTATAAAAGAGAATGCCCCAAAAGTCAGACAACTCTGTAGAAGAGCTTGTGGAGCACCTGCAACTCAGACCATAAAAGTACTTGGTTAGCAATCTTCAATGTCAGGACTAAAAGTACTTGGTTAGCAATCTTCTATGTCAGGACTAAAAGTACTTGTAAGATGCTGAATTGCTTACAGGATCAGTGTTTTTATGATACTCAATGCCAAATTAGAAAACACGATGAGAATGGTGGGTTATGGATTACCTGGAAAACTAAGAGCGAGACCAGTGCAGCACCCAGCAACTCCAACATTGATGGCTGCAGAATACGAGTATCAGCAGTGTGAGTAAGAGAGACATTACAAATTCATGTAAAACTAATCATCTCTACTTAAAGGAAGAAGAGATTTGAAGAGTCTCACCGTCATCTTTCCCACGCACTTGCTTGAGAAGGCAAACAACCAAACTATGGACTCCAGATAAAACAGCAAAAGTCTTGAACAACAACAAAAATTACTCAGTTTCGTCAAAGAGCAAATAAGCAAAAGCGTAAAGATGAGAGTGAGTGTACCTTTGCAGACTGCCCTGCATCTGCAAATGATCCTTTAAAGCCTTTCTTCTTGAACAATCCTGAACCTAAAGAACCCAAAACAAACATATCTCTATCTCGTGAGATTATCTACAATTCAATCATCATAATACTTCAAAAGCTTTACAGCAGCCAATCTTATCACATTTGACACTCTACAACGAAAACTAAAGCTAACTTAATTCTACAGCTTTCCAAGCAGCAAAAACAAAATCAAATTTGAGCAATGTTCTTCAAACCTCTTAAATCTGAAATCATTAAATTAATTCTAAAAATTTGATTGCTCAAAACCTAATCCAGGAATCTTTAAATCAAATCAAATAAAAGAAACTCAATCTTTTCCCCCAATAATTCTCAATTCACTATCATCAGAGAGTAAAAGCAAACAGCAAGAGTAAAAAAAAAAAAGGTATAAAGGAGATGAAAGAAGAAGAGCACCGTATCCGAAGATAGAGCCCATGACAGCGCCACCAGCAGCATCTCCGGCGAACCGGAAAAGGCAAACGGCGGGAGCAGGGATAGTAACCAATGCCTTTGATGAGGAATCGTTTCCCGTCGCTTCGCCACCGTCAGTGTTAAGGTTCGAATCGGAGTCTAGATTCCCGTTGATGTCAATAGCTTCCGAAGAATCATCGGCCGCCATAGCTAAAGAAGTTGAAGAAGCCTTAATGAAGAAGAAGAAGGTACTTTCCTCTGCCTCTACCTAATCTGGAAATATCCTTTTTCCCCAGTTGATAGATAGACTGTGATGAAGAAGAAAACAAAAACTAAGATATTTTTTTCCCCAAGAAGACGACGACGATATAATACGACAGCGTTTTAGTTTCAGCGGCTGAGCATTGGGCTCATTTATGAGGCCCAATAACGGAGTGTATATTATTACTGAATTCTCAGGAAAAGATGAATCAATCAATACATGAATGTTTCCAAAAGACCAAAACCGTTACAAATCTTTTTTTAAGCGGTTTTGATAATGGCTGATACAAAAGAACGACGACAAGACAACAACATATAGTAAAAGGAATGACCCGAGAAGGGTCTTTTGGTCTGAAACAATCAGTAATGGTGGTCTTGATATGTAGCTCCGAACTCTGCTCTCCAAGCCTGATCATCATCGTAGTCATCGAAACTTACAGCCTTTGTTTGATGTTCTTCTGATACTTCTTCTATTTCTTTCTCCTCCTCATCCTTGTACCATGGCTGCAATAGTGCTGATCCTGGTAATTTGCTCTCTGCTAAGTATTGCTTCATTGTCCCTATTTCTGTCTTGTGTCTGCTCTTTAGCTGCTCCATTTGCTTCTTCAGCCTCTCTTTCTCTTCTTCCACCACGCTATATCGTTCCTGCAATGATGGTTTGAGTTTGAGCCATTTTATTTTATTAAAACAAAGTTTATATACAAACTAGAAACACAAGTTTGGTTTACTTAACCTCAGAGACTTGTAAGGCTGTTCCGATTCTCTAAGTCTGACAAGTAGTTCACCAGCAGCTTGGACAGCTTCAACTGTATCTTGAACCTGAGTTCTTAGGCTCTTGTTCTCCTTCTTCAAGAGCTCTCTTTCTTTCTCTTTCTCAGCTCTGATGGCAGAAAGCTCTGCTGAAAAGGCTTTGGCGAAACGCTTTCCATGGCGACCGTTCATAGCGGCCCTGGATGCTGCCTTTTTTACATCTGTTATTCCAGCCATCATCACACTGTGCTTCTCCCCAAGTTCATTGTACTTCTCCTGCAGCTCCGTGTACTGCTCTATGAACCTACTGTGGCCAAGCATAGCTCTAGCGAGTGCGTCATTCAACTCTTCAGTGGCTAACTTCTCTTGCTTGAGCTCAATCTCTAGATTCTCAGCTCGACTACGATGGTTATCGATATCCATTCTGAGATCATCTGTTAAGGATATCCACTCACTCTCCATTTCTGTCCACATCTCCCTTTCTTTCTCTAGGATATCACTGTTCTCACCAATCTTGGTAACATCAATGCTTTTGCGCATTTGAATGGATCGTAGTAGCAAAGAGGATCTCACATTGTCTGTAGACTTAGTCGGCTGCAGCTTGCTCTTTAGGTCTGCAATCTCCTTGAGAAGAGCTTCCTTCTCGCTTACATCAAAGTTTGCTTTTCCAAACTCTCCACTAACTTGTTTTGTCTCATATGTTTCCTTGATGACCTCTATTCCATCTTCTCCATCTCCAGATTTCCTAAGCTGCAAAACAAGGCCAGAACACAGTTTATTCAATTTAGATTGCCATTCTTGTCAAAATATGTATCAATGAAAATCAACTGGTAGCTTCACAGGCTCCTCCACAGCTGTGTTGCATATTGGTGTAAGTTAAGAATGATCAAAAATAGTTTCTAAAAAATCTGGTTCAAGCTTTTTTGACACTAAATAAATATTTTATCAGGTTTACAAGGTTCTTACCAGGCGAGTTAGCTCCTCAATTTTAGCTGCTTGCTCCGTACACATGTTCTTGAGATGTTTTTCGTTCGAACCAGCTTCTGTTACCTAATATAGGAGAGAATATAAGATAAGTTGCCAAGTAGAATTACTAAAACTAAAAGGTATAATGAATGTGGGCAGATATCTCAGGTTTTGTAAACTTACTTCAGCTTCTTGTTCAACTTTCTTGTTACATGAAAGACACACAGGAGCTTTATCTTTTCTAAAAGATTGGACTGAAGCATTAAGATTTTCAGCTTCTGCGCAGGGGTTTCAGTGCCATATGGCCAAAAGAGAAGGAAACAGAAGAGCTTTTTGATAGTGAGCTCCCTTAATGATAGTCTATAATTTGTAGTCCTCTCTGAAGACTAGCAGCTAGAGAATCTGTAGGACCTGAAAGCTTCTTTGACATAGAAGGGCTAACTTGATTGGCTTTCATGTTTCCAATGTTGGAACTCTCAGACACATTCCTAGGACTTGCTGAAAAGTTTGTCGATGCAGCCACGCTCTTCTGGACATTCTTAAACTTAGGAGATTCTGAGAACATGGGCTCTTCTAGAATATATGTAGGAAGCTGTGATCTGATTGAAATGCCACTACCCGCTACATCGAATCCAACATTGTCGAGCTGGCTTGGATCACAATCATCTGCAAAGTCAGCATCTTTAAGGTTTCCATGCTTGGGCATCTCCAAGTCTTGTGAGCAGACATCATCATCATTCTCTTCACTCATCGACTCTGCTTCGTAGCATGAAGCACTTCCAAATGAGGAGTGAACAGAATCAAAAGAACCATGAAACTTGTCAATATGTTTATTCAATTCCAGCACATTCACCTCTTCTTGCCTCTCAGACTCATCTTTTCTTGGACAAGACATGAGTAAAGATTTGTTGATACTGACTCTCAGTTGACTCAAACTGTCCCTTGCAAAGTGACCACTCTTACTTCCATCAGGTTTGTACCCATCAGACTTTGTCCTTATGAGCTCGTCCTGCAAACAAAATCACAACATATTGATACCTCAATGTCAGTATATAATAAAACAAATTCACATCAGATATGTAAAAAAAAAAAGATGATACTTGCAGCTAGCTATATGTGACAGTAACAAAAGCAAAGACCTTTAATTCTCGAATCTGGTCACCCAATGGGTCGTCGTCTTCCTCTGTAATTTCACTAGGCACTGAATTGGTTCTTCTAGAAATCACACTTGTGGCTTCAACCTTCAACGGTGAATTCACAAGACTTTGCTTGTCTTCAGCAAAATTGATTTGTCCCATTTTATTGCCCTGTTTAAAATTTCCCCAAAAAAACGGGTCTCTCAGTAATTAATAGAAACCTAATCTAACACTACCACCACAGATCAAACATGCTTAAAGCAACTACAAAGCAAAAAGGAACGAACTTAGAAAGTATTAAAGATGTGGAAGTGTACTTCAACAAGCTCTCCGACATTTGCTAGGGATTTACCATCCTTGGAGGATGGTAAATTTATCATGAGCCTGTTGGTTTGGATCTACGGGAATAGAGTTCTCGTCGTTGGATCTGGGAATCTTAGTTTCTGGGTTTTGGATTGGTGGTTTCTGCTTCGCTGAGATTGATTTTGGAAGCAAATTACGGATGGAAGAACTTGTAATGCTGCCTAAGAACCTGTTCTCGCTTAATATCGCTGGAGACTTCATTGTTTTCAGAGATAAGAGAGGTAGTGAGAGAGAGAGAGAGAGAGAGAGAGAGAGAGAGAGAGAGAGAGAGAGATCTGAGTGTTTTGTAAGAGAGAAGAAGACTGAGAGCGGCTTTTTGAAATGTCTGAATTTCCCGATTCGAACGTTGGGATTTTTGAATTTGCTTTTTTTTTTTTTTAAACATTTTAAAAAGGAGAAATACAAAGGAAAGAACAAATTATTATTATTGAAGATGTTGATTAGGCTGAAAAAATTTTACGTACTTAGTGGGAGAGAAATTAGGTATGGCAAAATCCCACATTGCCATTGGATAGGAATAAACAAATCAAAAATCTTATAAAGTTTATTATAACTTAAGGATTCTCAGACCTTTAAACCTACTTTTTATAGTATGAAACCCAACTATTTTTATGGAAACTTTAAAGTTTAATCTTTCATCTGATTTTTTTTTTTACTAGTTCGTAGCAACTTATAAGAATAATAAGGGCAGTAATGAGTATGATTTTTTAATCCTAATGAGTAATGATGTAATTGTATAATGTTGTTGTTCTGAATCAAAGTGTCCATGCATAGTTTAAGGTTGGTTTATTATGTTGTGTGATTTGTCACTCTTGTTCCTTTTCGTTCCATTTTGTTTCAAGTAATTCTCAAATCCAATGGCTTTCTTTTCTACCTTACAAAGTCATTAATCAAATCACATACAGTATATGCTTAACAAGTATAGTAGTGAAGCTTATGATCAGACGAGAAAAAGGAAACCAAAGTAAAATATCAAATGCCACAAAATAATCATTTTGGAGCCTTTTGCACAAATGTTTTCTCTCTCACGCTAATAGAAAAAAAATAATAATAATAATCCAAAAGTTCCCATGAACAATTCGAATCCAAAGTTTTTAAAAAAAAAACTGTAAGAAAAAAAAAATTAACAATTAGAGTTACAAACAGAGCACACAACATCATGAATCTTGGAAGAAGAAGAAGAAGAAGAGATCCCTAAACAAATACTGATCGAGAATCAACGATCTCTTTGGTTATTGCTATGGAAGACGAAAACACTGAAAAACCAAATCTTTTTTTTATCACCACCCATGTTGTTTGTTGTATCTTTGAAGCTACCAATCTGATCTTATCTTATGTAAGAATTTTTAGACGTAAAAACTTTTTTTTTTTTTAATGTTTGTGAAGAAGCTAAGGACGAAAAAAAAAACAAAACAAAGAAACTCACTGTGATGAAGATAGTTGGTTTCTTTCTCTACTTGATATCGAATAAACAACTCTTCAAACTCTGCAACGGTAATTTGGCTGTTCTTGATCTCTACAAATCTCACTTCTTTTCGTCCATTTTTGTCTATGCTTCAATACCTGAAAACGTTAATCAATCTTTATCACCTTTTGTCAACTGGAAACTAAATGATATGCAAATAAAAGATGGGTTGTTTGATATCGATGAGGGTAGCTACCTCTATTTGTTTGTCTATTTCCGACATTGTAGTTTCCAGGGTAACCTTCTGAGGCATTGGCAGATGGGTCTGAGCCTACATTGTCAATACCAAAGCCATAAGAGCGAGACAAGCCGTCAAACTCATTAGAAGAAGACTGATTATGAGGCATTGACTGCTGCTGCCATGTTGAGTCGCTATAAACCGAGTTGCCTCTATACAATTCCCCTATAGAGCCATCAAAACCATTCGTGTTACCAGAAAATGACAGCCCAGAAAGTCCAGAACCCATCCCATAGCTTCTTCCATAGCCATTGGTATCGCTCGCCACAGAAGAAAGTCCCCAGTTTCCTCTGTTGTTACCACCACCGGATACTCCCAAATTCCAACCTGGACCTGAAGAATCGCTTCTGTTTCCCCACAAGTCTCTGTTGCTCGGGTTGTAAGCAGAGTCACCTCTATTGTACCCAATTGGAGAGTTGTAACGGTTTGGTGAAGCACCGTTGAAGTACTGGTTACCTTGGATCCGGCTGTACCCAAGATTGTTTCCATCAAAGCTTGAATTCAAATTCAGTTCTTGATTCAAACCGAGACCAAAGCTAGAGAAAGCATTTCTACCGCTACCAATAGGACTAAACCGGCCAGCAGAGCCTAGATTATTGTTGTTATAACCAGGAGGGAAACTATTGAAGTAGCTATTAGCAGATGACCTGTTAGAGACCACTCCATAGTTGTTACCATACCCAAGAAGCGGGCTTCGGTTAGGAGGAGTCGAGGAGAGCTCCTTTGGCACTGCTCTTTTAACCTCGACCATCTTTCCGTTTAACTCATGGAAGGTCTTGTGGAGAACCATATCAACAGACTCTTCAGAATCAAAAGTGATGAAGCCAAAGCCTCTTGGCCTCTGCGTATTATGATCATACATCACCACAACATCAGCAATTGTACCAAACTGATCAAAGTAGTTCTTGAACTCAGCCTCAGTAATGCTGGACGGTAAACCTCCAACAAAGATCTTCTTTGTCCGTGCTCCGCCACCATTACCACCATGGCTGGGTGAGATAAGGTGCATTGGACTGGCGTGTCGTTTTAGCACTTGCTGATCATCCCGTGGGACAGCTTTCTTTGCCTCGACCTGCAACAAAAGACAGAAGTATTATTCATTCTTTTCTCATTGATCTAACACTGACATTGCCACTTCAACAAAGCAACAACAAATTCTTACACAAGTTATAACAGCAACAGCAAATCCAGAAGTTAATGACAAAAGAAGTTTTTAAAAAGATCTAAACTTTGCTGTATAGGACTCATCGATAGAGGACACCAAACAGATCTCTAAGAGAGCATGACCACAGAAAGATCGAGACTTTAGAACAATACATTGCTCAAGACTAGGATAATTCACGAGTAGAGAACCATAAGATTTAAAATCATTACATAAAGATCGAGACTTTAGAACAATCCATTGCTCATCAATGTAAAAAAAAAACAACAATTTGATGAACTTGAAAGCTACGGATCCAAAGGATTACTAACCGTGCGGCCATCAATGATGTGTTTCTCCATGATCACTCTCTCTGCAACAGAAGGATCTGCAAAGACGATAAAGCCAAAGCCACGAGCACGTCCAGTGGTACGATCTCTCATGATCACAGCTTCAACCAAATCTCCATACTTGCCAAAATACTCTCGCAGCCGTTCTTCATCTGTATCCCATGAAATCCCGCCAATGAAGAGCTTTCCCAGATCCGATCCCGATTCCATCTTTTGCTCCTGCAAAAACACAAAACGCGATCCATGAATCCGATCTCACAAACACGGATCAGATTTGCTAAATAAATGACGATTGCCAATTCGATACTGAGACGAATCTGTTTTTACTGGGACGATCGTGTTTTAAGATTCAAAAGAAGAGCTTCAAGTTTAGAGATTTATGATGAATATGTTCAAGTTTTTACCTCCAGATTCATCTTATCGAAGTTGTGAACGGAAAAGAGACAAACTTGTTGTCTGAAACAGAATCCAAATTCTAGTGCCCGATCAAATAGTAACTGAGTATCTCTTCAAATCTGACAACGGATCATCAAAAACATCCAATCAAAAAAAAAAAAAAAAGGATTTTGAATAAAACCCAGAAAGAGATATATATATATATATAAATCTTCAGACAAAAGTTAAATGAAACATAAGAAACAAATCAACGGTAAGAGAAACGGCAAAAATGAGCAGAGACAGTAATATTAAAAAAAAAAAAAACGCCAGATTTGAACAGAAACCATCAAAAACTTGTGGAGATGTGAAATTCACCATTTTTTTGGAGAAGAAGAACCAGATGATAATGATGATGATGATGATAAATAAAAATGTGGGAAAAACCTTTTTAAGATCTGGAAAAAGGGACAAGGACAAGAGAAACAGAGGATGTTTTGTTCATTCTATAAGACATCCACTCTCTCTGTCTCTCTCTCTCTCTCTTTCTCTCGTTCTCTTCTTCTTATCAATATGATGGCCTCTCTTTCTCTTTCTATATCTCTCAAAGTTATTAAAAATCTTTCCTTTTTTATTGTGTGTAATGGTTTCTTAATTTATTTACCAAATCCATTAAGAAGGATTCTTTTTTTCTCTTGAGGCCAAAGATGGTAAAAAAAAGAGAGAGAGAAGAACCAACAGTCACATGTAATAATAGGGGGAAGAATTTGAGATTTGCATCTCTCTCTTTTGGTGTAAAAGAATCTTATTTTTAGGGTTGTTAAGAGAGGAGGAGGCCCGTAACACAGTTTGATGGGAAGATGATAGCTCTTTTTCCATTTTTAAAATTTATATTTTCCCACAAAAGATATTAATCTCTTTTATTTACTTTCTACGCAATAATAATACTTCATAAATTATTTTGTGAAATTTTTACATTTCCTTTTAGATTTTTATTCATTTATGGAGTCTCTCTCCCCAAAAAAAAAAAAAAACATATTGTATTGGCGATTTAAATTCACAGAAAACTATTTTGTGTAGCCAGCATAACAATTTTTCAAAATGCTAACATCACCATTCAGCAATATAAATTCCCCATTTATTTGAAGCCATGTATATTTTAAAAAAGTGACTAACTTTATTGTCTACTTGTGAATTCTTCTACAAAATTTTAGTTAGTAGCTGAATGTTTAATTTTATGAAAATTGTCTTATATAGCTTTATTTCCTATGATCTTATGTATATTATTTATTTAATACTCTTAGAAATATTATACAAAAATGGACTTTACATTATGTAGAAATTATGTTATACTATAATAATATACAAAATAAAGATTTTTTACATTCATATCAAACCATAAACATACATTTTGTTTTTTATTTTAAGGTCATGATAAGTAGATAAGAATTAGCATAAGCATGTTTACCTAATCCATAGCACATTATTCCTTGCTTTGGAAACAAACTATGTTTCAACTTTAGGCATATATTTAGATTTATGATTTATCTAATTCACTTTAAAATTGAAAGATTGTTCAAAACATAATTTGTAGTTTAGGGATTTCTATTGGTGTCATAAACGTGTCATAATATGACTTTAAAACTAATAATATGTGTTTGTGAAACTTATAGATGACAAAAGTATCACAAATTTTTAAAATTTAGTATAGATATTTATTCAGTCACTATCTTAAAAAGTTGAATTAATAAAATTAAATATATAATTAACAACGATCGATGGAAGAAACAATAAACATATATCTTTTTTTGAATAGACATATTGTTAAGGTTTCTCATATTTTGAAATTATTTAACGCGTATGCGTGTAATAAATTACTTGTAGTTATGTTTAGTTTAACATAAATTTTTTACTTAGTGTCACATTTTAATCTTATTTTTGGTCATTTGAATCGATTTATGAGATGTTGAAAGCATTTTACAAAAGCACGAAACAACTTGACATATAAAACTAGGGAAATTATGTTCTGCTTTCTTAAGTCTTAACACTAGGCAATAAGTAGTGTGGTTATGTTGTTATTAAGTATAAGAAGCACTGGTGGATGTATATGTATGGTCAAGAGACCAAATGACATCAAACTAACTTGAGCGTTAGAGAATTACCGAGAAAACACAACACCGGTTTTTATCAAAAAAAAAAAGCACCACACCGATTTCCCAATACTATTTTGTTCGTTGGTGAATAGACTTCTAGTATACGAACCCACAACATCTATTATACGTTTTTTTTTCATTAACAGCATGACACATTCTACCTATTATAGTATTATGATATATAAGAATAATGTAAGGAAACCCATTATCAGAATATTTTGATGTCTACGAGTTTTTTTTCACATTTGATGTCTACGTTGACATATATTTTTAATATTTGGGTACTCGATACTATCTTTTTTTATATCACAAAGATAGAATCATATGCCCCTACATGAAAATAATAGTATATTATTTTTGCATCAAGTTTACTCATTTTAATATTCTGTTCCATTGACATTTTATCTTTTCATATAAGGGCAAAATTATTCTGTTAAGTAGGGGTTTTTTTTAAATAGTTAAAGGACTTTCATTAATTAAAGTTCAAAATACAAATACAGGGAATCCAAATGAACCATAATAAACAACCATTTTTAAGCATACCAAGCAGAGCAACCATTTTCATCCTCTTTTGTGTGGCCATATTTTTATATGATGCCTAAAACAAATATAGTTTTCTATAATAATGTTTAGACGGAGAAGATAGGATCTATAGACAGCTGAGCTTGTCCTGTGTGGTGGAAAAGGTCTTACCCCAAATGTTCTAGTTGGGCATAATGATGTTTATGAGTATCCAAGGGCTACATAATTATATTCATTAATTAATAATATGTAGACGGCCAAAAATTATTATTAATTTGTGGCATTTGATGATCTCGTAATACTTTTGTATAAGCAGTTAGTTAACCATATGTCAAATTGTTAATTAATCTCAAACATATAAAACGTAGAAACACCTTTATATATAAAATGATTAAGGTGATCAAACAGAAACTGCTAATGGAGATTTTAAGCACTTGCATTGAAGAGAATCCACTCCTAAGAAAGGTCCTTTTAGCACTTGAGTAGTACAAGATCACCATTCCTCGTGAACTTAAATAATTCAAAATCCAAGTGCTGGAAAATAAATACTAGTAATAATAAATAATTAAATAAAAAAAATCCAAAGTACACCACCAAACTAAAAATATAGAAACCGAAACCACCTTTTCTTGGTCAAATGTTTGATCAAAATTATGATGATGGTGTGGTTATGTGAAGGGGACAACACCTTTCTAAACTTTGAAAATTTCCATGCAAACCTTTTCCGTTTATAGATTATTGTAAATAGTTTTATTTATTTATCTACCAAACAATAAATAAATGTCGAGATTTTCTTAATTTTTTTAGGTTAAGAATGTAAAGATTACGAGTAATTTAGTAACTCTAAAATCTTAACTAATCATGATGTATTTTTTTTATCCTTACAAGTTATTCTATATGTTAAAAAAATAAAAAAATAAATCATTGTATCAAGTTATCCACATTCGAACTAGTAGAATCATTAAAATCATTATTTAAAAACGTTTGGAATAATAATAAATGACTGGACAAAAGAGTTTTATAGTTTTATTCAGAAACGACATTGAAATATAGTACGAAGAGAGAGATACATAATTCTGTTTTCTAGTTGTTTCTATCTTTTTACCCATTCTTAAAATTTTACAACCAAAGAAACACATGAATAAAATTATATATAGAAATTTGAAAAATTCTATAAGAAGGTTTGAGGTGGACCAACTTGGATCCAGAATGTCACCATTATAAATCCTAACTGTTATCCACGCAAGTAGAACACAACCACTAACCCCACAAATATAAAGGGACCAATAGCTTCAATTTTTTTAATAAATAAATAAATATATTTTTTGATTTAATTCCCACATGTCGAAGGCAAATTAATAGTATAATTTATGGTCCATATAATTTGACTCAAGGGACCTAGGCCCATTTAAACCCAACGAAAAAAACATAGTACGGCCCCAATTAGGTTATTTTATCAATTTCATTATCACGGATCAAATTAGGTTTTGTTTTTGTTCAATTGCAGAGGTTCTATGACTAAATCGATTGATGTTTTGGCCTCTCATTCATAAGAGAAACTTGTGTGTTGCAGATCATTTTTTTTTCTTTTTCTTTTTTTTTTCAAATTTTGACAAACGTCCATGAGAATTTGTTACAAATTTAGTTAAACGGCCAATTTTTATTTTAATTATGAATAAAGTCAATTGAATTAAAAAGCTTTTGTAAGTAAGGTTTGTTGCTTCTTGTATTTGTTTTTGTCAACTTTAACGTTTGTTGGTTGCTGCTTTTTACAAATTGATCAAACCAAATAAAGAAAAAAAACAAAAGAAATATTAAACAAAAATAAAGGGCAAAAAAAAAAAAAAAAAAAAAAAAATTAAAACAAAGAATTGAGGAGGAGAGAGTGAGTGGTGTGAAGTCAATTTCTTTCTTATTTCTTTCTTTCACTGAATAATAGTAATAATCTTCACACACGCAGAGCGCAAAAAGCTCTCATCAATACGCCATAGCTGAGAGAGCTTCTTCTCCTCTTCCTTCCCTTCCATTTGCTTGCCTCATTCTTCTATCTTTTGTGGAAATCCGTGGAAATGAACCCTCAGCTTAATGACCGGAAGGAGTTTCATCAAGTCGATCGCTCGGCGACGGGAGATCTCGCGGCAAGACACGATTCAGCCGGCGGAGGAGGAAGCGGAGGTGGAGGTGCGAGGTATAAGCTCATGTCACCGGCGAAGCTTCCGATCTCCAGGTCGACTGACATCACGATTCCTCCTGGGTTGAGTCCCACTTCGTTCTTGGAATCTCCTGTTTTCATCTCCAATATCAAGGTACAGGCAACATCTCACCTACTCTGCTCTCTTCTTCTTCTGTTGTGGGTAAGATATCAGAGTTTTCATCTCATTTTGTGGTGTCGATTTGTGAAATTAGGTTTTCTGATTTCGTTTCTATGACCTAAAATGATTTTATTTCGTGAAAATTGGATTGTGCCAAGTTGCAAAACTGAGTTTGGAATTGGATTCAGTCGAATAACGATTTGATATTTTTGTCCCACTTGTTTCGGTTTCTAGTTGCTTCAACTCTGATTCGGATCACTGTTCATGTTGAAGTTTAAAAGTGGAGCAAACGATTCTTTCTAGTGTAGTGTTTCGTAGTGGGGAATTACTTAAATTAGGTTCTATAAGTTTGGTGTGTGTGTTTAGATGCTTTTTGCTTGCTCACAAGGAAAATACATTGGACTTAGAGTTTCCATTTTTGTTTCTTATATCCCTAACAAGTGATTAAAAAACACTATGATAAGTTTGCTTACGTTAGAGACTTTGGCTCAGATTCTGATTCTTCCTGTTACTATATATTCTGCATTTGTGTCCGTTCAGATTGTTCTCTGGAATAAACCATTTTCTTTATCATGTTCTATTGGTTCCGCTGGATTGTTTATATATATCCTTCTCTTGCTCTTTGTCGTTTCTTCTTCATACTGTCGATCTTGCTTATGTTAGTTTGCTCTTTCCTTTTTTCCTTTCTTTGTAAATTGGGGTTTGTTAGCTGTGTATGAATTCCATTTGCTTATATGAGCTATTAAATGATTTTGTTGGTGAGAAAAAGTACTTTACTCTAATGTTCACCTTTTAGAGCTATAGAGTAATCTTTTTGTGGGTTTAGCTTAGCTTATGTTCGTATACCAAACTGACGAATAATAGGTTATACGTTGCACCTTCTTAGTTACATCTTCTTGTCCCTTGATTGAACTAGAAATTGTTTTTTTGTTTGTTTTAGAATACTGGTCATTTGATAGATCTGGTTCAGGTTTTACAAAATTCGATATGTATTATGTTCTATACATGCCATTGATAATACGCCAATTTTCTTTAACTTTCAGCCAGAACCTTCCCCCACTACTGGTTCTTTGTTCAAGCCTCGACCAGTGCACATTTCTGCTAGCTCAAGTTCTTATACAGGCAGGGCGTTCCATCAGAACACCTTTACTGAGCAGAAGTCCAGTGAATTTGAGTTCAGACCGCCTGCATCCAATATGGTATTGTCCAAAACAATCTGTTTTTTATGATTAGCCTGTATTGTACTGTTCAGAGAGTGGACAACATGTAAAACCTTTCTCCTTTGCATACATATAATAGCATGCCAGTCTTTCATTCGTTTCATAAGGAGCCTTGTATCGAAAAGCTCACAGTTCTTAATTTTCTTGTATATTGTTGGGTAATGACTTTGTCTAAACATCTCTATTGATTTCAAGGTTTATGCAGAGCTTGGCAAGCATAGAAGTGAGCCACCTGTACAATTTCAAGGCCAGGGCCATGGATCCTCACACTCACCTTCTTCGATCAGTGATGCTGCAGGTTCCTCAAGTGAGCTAAGCCGGCCAACTCCTCCTCGTCAGATGACATCAACGAGCTCAGATATTCCTGCTGGATCTGATCAAGATGAATCAATCCAGACTTCCCAAAATGACTCTAGAGGAAGCACTCCATCGATCTTGGCTGATGATGGTTATAATTGGAGAAAATATGGTCAAAAGCATGTCAAAGGGAGTGAATTTCCCCGGAGCTATTATAAATGTACACATCCTAATTGTGAAGTGAAAAAGTTATTTGAAAGATCTCATGATGGGCAGATCACCGATATCATATACAAGGGTACACATGACCATCCTAAACCTCAACCTGGTCGCCGAAACTCTGGTGGTCTTGGTATGGCTGCACAAGATGAAAGGCTAGACAAGTATCCTTCTTCAACTGGTCGAGATGGTAACCATATCCAAAACTTGAGTCAAACTTGCACTTGCTCTCTTGACAATATCTATAACTTGTTCCTTCTACTCTTTATGTCTGCATACAGAGAAGGGATCTGGTGTCTACAACTTGTCTCACCCCAATGAGCAAGCTGGTAACCCTGAAATACCTCCTATCGCAGCAACTGACGATGGTGGAGAAGCTGCTGCGTCAAATAGGAATAAAGATGACCCAGAGGACGATGATCCATTCTCAAAACGGAGGTATTTAGGATTTAACAATGGATTTAGGTGATAGTTTTGAATCTGTTGTTTGACATGATATAAATTTTCTTGTAACTTTATGCAGGAGGATGGATGCCGCAATGGAAATAACTCCCCTTGTGAAACCCATCCGGGAGCCTCGAGTTGTTGTTCAAACTTTGAGTGAGGTTGACATACTAGATGATGGTTATAGGTGGCGTAAATATGGACAGAAAGTCGTAAGGGGAAACCCAAATCCCAGGTTTGTACAACCACTAATCAACTAACAAAATATCTCTGCAGTCTGCACAAATCTCTTTTATGCTCGAATGAGATGGTAGCTAGTTATTTGCTTTGTGCATTGGTTCTTTTGGGAATTGGGGTTGGAATATGAAGTATTAGTGACCCCAATATGACTGTAATGGAGATACAATGTTTTATGATGTTCCTCGGCCTTTTGTAGGAGCTATTACAAATGCACAGCTGCTGGGTGCCCAGTGAGAAAACACGTGGAGAGGGCATCACATGATCCAAAAGCTGTAATAACAACATATGAAGGCAAACACAATCACGATGTTCCCACTTCAAAGTCTAGCAGCAATCACGACATCCAGCCTCGGTTCAGACCCGATGAAACAGACACCATCAGCCTCAATCTTGGTGTTGGAATCTCATCTGATGGACCTAACCACACTTCCAACGAGCACCAGCATCAGAATCAACAACTTGTCAACCAAACTCACCCAAATGGAGTCAATTTCAGGTTTGTTCATGCTAATCATCCCATGCCATCATCCTACTATGCCAGCTTAAACAGTGCCATGAATCAGTATGGCTCGAGAGAAACCAAGAACGAGACACAAAATGGTGACATCTCGTCCTTGAACCATTCATCTTACCCATATCCGCCCAACATAGGGAGAATACAATCAGGTCCTTAAAAAGACTATGAGATTCTTCTTAGGTTAGGAAAGGAACGGGACATTGTTCTATATAAATTCCTATTTCTCAACAGAGAGCTCATCTTGATTTAAACTATCTCCTCCACCATATATATTTACTTTTGTCACCTGTATTGAGTTCCAACAATGTGTTGTAAAAATATACATTACAAGATGCAAATGTTTTTATTTAAAACAAGAAACAGCAATATTGAGAAATAGAAAATTTTACAACAATGTGATGTTTTAATATCTACACTATTAAAAGGGAATCATTTTTAATAAGTAGACATAGATTAAAAGATTATTACATGAAATACCACTTAAATAGGAATAAGAATATGTATAATCCTTGAAGCCAAACAGGTTGAATTGGGACAATTAAATTCGAAATTGTATATATGTAAACATATTTCTCTAATTTGATTATATATTTTGAGAAAGATCCGGAAACAGTAATTTCTGATTTTGATGTTACCTAATATACAAAATCATCTAAATTTGTTTATAGAAATAATTTAAATCTGTTTCAATTAAAAATTTAAAATCGAGCAATTAAATTCAAAATTGTATATATGTATAAAAATTTAATTTGGTTATATATTGTGAGATATCTGCGTAAACAATATTTATGATTTTATGTTATGATTTTCCTTATACTAAAATCTATATTTCAAAACTAAATGAAAAAAACTAAAATAACTATTCAAATCTTTTTCGTTAGTATCCTAAAATATATTGTGTTAGGAAAGATATATTAATCTTCATCACTAAATAAGACGTGTCGAAGTTTTTAGTTACGTTCATTCACAAAAACTTTTTCCAGCATCAATATTTTGAGTTTTAAATTTTCTGACTTTTATTTTTCATTATCTTTTAGTGTTTCAGATTTGAAACTCTTCAAAAACATGTGAAACCTAAAAGTCAAGACTATTCAACTTCTAAAATACGGATGTTGTAAAAAAAATTAAGTAGTTATAATTGATTTTCTCTTACTATTCTTTTGAATAGTTACAGTTTTTTATGTTAGTACTTATATATACAATAATTATAATATATATAGTGTTCTTTTGCTGCATGATTATTTGTTTTTTGTTTTTTTAAAACAATCTATGATTATATTGTTACACATAGCCTATTGGTATTAAATCATATTAGTGTGATTGATTTTTTCTTTATATATTCTTAAATCATAATGAATTTTGCAGTGAACTGGGAAAGAGGCAAAACAAATATATCTTTGAGAGGTAACATGAATTTGCATGTCTCGATGATGTCCACAATGTTGAAGATGACTCCCCCTCCCTGATCAAGCTTTCTTCTTTGTATATTAATGGGGATCATTAATACCTCAAATTACATTGTGTTCGGTTCTAATTTATGTGTTATTTGGAGTCGATTAGAACTTGGCGAGTCATTCGACTAAATCTTCATATATCCAGTTAGAGTTTTTGTAATTTTTCATACTTCCAAATTTAATTTAGTACACTAATATATTATATATCCAACAATTCTATTGTTATTTAGTTTCGGTCTTAGAGTCAAAATTATTAGATTCGAGATCATAAAATTTGGATAACTAAATTGACTTTCAGAACTTCAATGTTATAGAATTTCTTACCCTTTTATACTTATTTTCTTCTTTGAGTTTATTTTTAGTTTTTTTTGGTTGGTGTATATAAAAAATATTAACGTTATTATCATAACAATCTTTCAAATATATTATAAAAATAATTGGGAAGATAGCAATCTTTTGATTATATATCTCCCACATTGTATTTAATTATATTATGTCACACTTAAAAAATCAGACATTAAAATTTGGGATTCTAAATATCTCACAAATAAAACGTATGTATTACAAATGTTGAAAAATTTAAAATTCATAATTCTTATATGCAAACTATATGTATATATATATACACAGTATATTGTATAAATTTTGGATACTTAATTATGATATACAAACGTTTGTATAACTTATCAACGTGATTGTGTGCTAAATTTTGGGAACATGATTTTGAGGAAATGAGAAAAGAATAATGGGACTGAAACGGGATGGAAGGAGAGGATGAGAATATAATTTTCAAAAAAACAAAATACAGGGTCATGTTAGAATTAAAATAAGTTAATGCTTATATTATGTAACATATATTTCAATTTATCTAACATAAAAAACTTCAAAAAAAAAAGAAAAAACATTAAACTATGTTCTATAATAGTTATAAAAAAATTAAAACAAATAAATGTAATCCAATATAAATGGACAATATTTTCAATAATAAGAATTAATAGGTTAACTATTAGCGAAAATATTCCTGATAAATATATGAGGAGAATTATGGATAATGCGAATTCAAGCAGGGTACATGTCGATCAGACATAATATTTACTCATGTGGTATATGTGGAACATATTTTCTACTGGTTATAGTGCTTTTGTGCATTACAGAGCAGGTATAACAGACGGGTTTGACCCCTTTGACAACTATATATTGGTCATCCGGTTCATGAAATTTAAATATTTTTTTAATGTTTTTATTCGGTTTGATGGTTTACGAGTTTAATAAAAATATAGCTGATCACTAATCTAGATTATGTTATAAATGCTATACCAAATAAATATTTAAACAATTAAAATCGTAATTTTCACATATATCTTTATTTGTTGGACTAAAATATACAATCTTAAATGGGAAAATTATTATTAAAACCATAGTTATGAGATGGAAAACATGACACATACGGATATGATGGATTTTTGTCCTAAATTAGACATACCATCTTTCGTTTACTATTTTTTAAATAGAATTGTCTTTACTAATAACAAAACAAATTTGATCATTTTTTTGTCTAAACCGAATTAAAAACCAATTAAATACTAAATTGGTACGAGTTTGGATTATAAATGTTATTAACATTCTTAAAAATATGTTTACAAACATAACCTGCATGTACATAATAAAATTATAAGTGCGCTAGTAAACTTAGTTTTTAAAATCAACCCCGCACGTACGTGCGGGTCCGAATATAGTTTGTTTTACAACAAATATTAAAACAATGTGATGTTTACAACATATATATTTTTACAACATATATATTTAATAGAAATTTTTACAACAATGTGATGTTTTAATTTTTAATATTTGTTTTACAACAATGTGATGTTTTAATAGCAACAATGTGATGTTTTAATAGAAAATTTTCTACTAAAACATCACATTTGTTATATTGTAATTCTCGTTTTAGCTTTTCATAATAACTTAGGATAGGGGGAATTCTTTTGAGAATATCACAAAAACTAAAGTTCTTTGAGAATATCACTTGACACAAATTGTATTGCAATTAATACATTTAAGTGTAATCATATGATGAAAGATGTATTTTTAAAAATTTTCAAACATCATAGGAGTTATATTTTAAAGAATTAATATACAATAAATTATGTTAATGATTACTATTAAAGAAAAATAAAATATCACATTGTTTTATGTCTTGAAATTATTTTTGAATAAATTGATTTGATCTTTTGGCATAAAAACTGTGAAACAAATATTATAATTTTTTGTCAACAAATAATTATTATAATATTATAATATTATAATATTTTTATAGCTTGAAATTAGTAAAGAAATTAATAACCATTACATTATATTTTTCCAAAATTATGATATTAATATTTAAATTTTTAATTATTGGAAATTTATTTTGTCCAAAATTATAATATTACTATTTAATTATTTCTTATTTGCAAAATTATAATGTTATGATAATTATATAAAATATTGATAGATAAATGATATCTATATATAATTACTAAAAGGATATTGTATAATTGTTAATATATTTTTTAATACAAAAATATCATTTACATTTAGTGAATATGAAAAATAATGTATATAATTTTGAGAAAAAATAAACTGAAAATTTTAATAATTGAGAAGTGAGTACATGTATTGGAAATATATGCTGCCAAATGTCGTCTTGTTATGCAAAGTTAGGAGAAAACATTCTCATATTATATAAGATAGTCAAACCTCTATAAATTAATACTCTATAAATTAATACTCTCTATAAATTAATAAATTTATCTGGTCCCAAGCTCGGACCAATGTAATTTTGGACATAATTCGATAATATAATAAAATAATTTTTTTTTTGGAAATTCTTTGTAAATATATGGTCCCAACAATAGTATAAATTAAGAATTATATAAAATTATCAAAATATGTGTATATATATGTACATTAATTTTTATTAGACCTCATTTCTAATATTTCTACTATATCAAAAACTTTTAGTTTTCTCTTCAAAACATAAGAATTGTTATTTTTCTTGTAATTGATTATATAAAAAGATTATTTATAACAATTAAATCTAAGTTTTAAAACCTTTTTTTTTTAAATTTCCAAATATGGACAATCTCTCTATAAATTGATAATTATTAATTTATCGATAAAATAAACCTCTATAAATTAATAAATTTCTGCTGTCCCAATATTATTAATTTATAGAGGTTCTATATATTTAGTCACGGACTCTTACGATACACATGATCTGTTTAAACAAGATTTACATTCTCAAGGATTGGTATTTTTGTAAAAAAAAAAACGAAAAAAGCGGAGACAGGTTTTAATTTGTTCTCACGATAAATTATCAAGTAAACTGGAACACATAATAATTAGCCGCCGAGGTTCGATTCTTTCAACGTATTTTTGGAATCACATTCATAACCAAAGAAAGAGCGTTTTACCTGAATTATATTTGTAATTGCCTTGTAACGTTTGATTGATCTAATTTTTTTATATATCTTGTCAAATATTGTAAAAGAAAGTAAATATCTACGTACTTGTTTCATTGTACAGGTTCGACTCTCCTGTACTGATCATGACTATTGTCTTTTAGGTAGATGTGCATTATGTAATAATTAATATACTACATGAACAAAACATATATATGTTGTAGTTCACTCACTAATCTAATACTAATTTATAGCTTCTACAACGTTAGCGACAAACACAAGTGGGGATATATATATATATATATAACACTACAAATGATACACATGTTGAAGTTGGGCTTGGGCATGTGCATTAGTGCATGTAGTGGTACATGTGAAGGATATTTATACTTTTGTAGACTTTTTTTGTCATCATGTACACTCATATAGAGAAACATTAATCAAAGAGTGAGATTTGGAACTTGTTAAGGGACATTTCAAAATGTCAATTGGCATTCATTTCTTGATCCTCCATATTTGTTAAGTTCTTTTTATGTTTCTCTCATACAATGGGCCGGTAATTTAGGTAGCAATAGTCCTTTTAAGTAGTTAGGTAGCAATAGCATATAGCATAGAGCCGGTACTTTTGCACACCCAGTACGATCGTTCTACTGTTCTAATGACGCAGGTTACAAGCAACTTCGTTGACCCTGAAAAGACTCATTTCACGAGTTACTTTACTTTTGTTGGTGGAACGAAACATCCGTGTTTACACTTTACACACAACGTAAGATTTCTTCTTAACCCGCAAAGTCATAAGTAGCACGCATCTTAAGGTCCCGCAAATCCTATCACAGTGTGGTTCACGCATATGGAAACGATCCTCATCTCTTTTCCGTAAACCATAGTTTTTTCTTTTTCTTTGTCTCATTTCCGCAATTTGTATATTGCTCGTCAAGACTTCTTGGGGGCCATCAAAATTTTTTTTATCTACGTCTAACTAAGGCGAATGAAATAACCGTTTCACTTTGGAAGATTTCGAAGAACTAGCATCCTTTCAATAACCATGAACACAAAAATATGTTTGCTGACATTAATTGAATTTGACCTTAGAAAACTATACGTCAAGATCAAACAAAAATAAACTAGAACTAACACGTAAGCAAGTCGTTACGTCGTGAGGTCAGCGTCTTTTATCTACGTGGAGGCAGTGCTTCGCCACGTGTACTCGTCACAAAGCGAGTTTCCAAAACCTATACTACACTCGCACGCGTGACCATGAACTCTCAAAATCAAGCATTTAATGCCAGTGAGCCTTTTTTTGGCCTTTGCACGAAACATAGAAAGAACTCAGTTTTTATTTCCCTCCCTCTACGGCTCTCTCGCTCCACGGCTTTCCTAATTTGCTCACACGAAGCAGATTAATCGTCTCTATCTCTCTCTCTATCTCTCTCTCAACCGAATCCATCTTCTTCGTCTCATTGAGGATTGGTTCACGTGACCCTTTTGCACGAAGAGTGTACTTAACCCGTGGGAGAGAAATGAGAATCATACGCTTTGTCTAAACTCTGCGAAAGCCGTTGGATGCACTGTTGTTAATATTGGGACACAAGACCTCGCTGAAGGACGGGTATGTTTTGTCTGCTTAGTATTCAGTGTATATTTGAACAACACATCAGTAAGTGTAATCTGTTTTCACTGGCCTAATGGCTGAGATGAATGTGAAACGTTCTGACCAGAGAGGTTTTATGATGTTTTGCAGCCTCACCTGGTGCTTGGATTGGTTTCACAACTCATAAAGGTCCGCACTCACCCACTTGTCCGTTCTGTGTTTCTTTGTTTTCCTTTTTGGGATCGAGTATGAACTAAATAATGTTGGTACCTGCAGATTCAACTACTCGCTGATCTCAATTTAAAGAAGACGCCTCAGCTTGTTGAGTTGGTTGAGGACAGCGATGTAACTGAGCTATACCAATCACGTTTACAGCCATGTATATGCCTCTTTTAATTTAACTAGTGGTAACAAGTTTATCTCTGTTGCAGGATGTGGAGGAGTTGCTGAGATTACCCCCTGAGAAAGTCTTACTTAAATGGTTGAACTTACATCTTAAGAAAGGAGGTTACAAGAAAACGGTCTCAAACTTTTCTGCGGATTTGAAGGTATTTGGCTTCTCAAAGTACAACTTGGACGAAACCTCTCTCTGTTTCTTATCCAAATCTTTAGTTAGGCGATTCTCAATTCACGATTGTACTTAAGTGCTACTGTTCCTTTCAACATGCAGAAGCAATATCAGTTCTTGTATAAGAGGCATAAAAGAAACAGAAATTTTATTCTTATACTGAAGGCTTTGGTAATTTCATGGATGCAACTATATTTCTATGATAAAAACGTGTTGCTGGTAAATCTGCAGGATGCACAAGCCTATTCCTTTCTGCTCAATGTTCTCGCACCTGAACACTGTGACCCGGGTACTCTAGATGTAGAGGATCCTCTTGAAAGGGCTGAACTGGTTCTAAGTCATGCAGAGAGAATGAACTGCAAGCGACACTTGACTGCAGAAGAGATCGTCGAAGGATCTCCAACTTTGAATCTTGCATTTGTGGCACAAATTTTCCATGAAAGGTTTGTATTATGATACCTTTTCATCTCTCAGAAAGTTCTGTTTGATTAGGCTGGTGATGGTTTACTCAAGGAATATCTCTTATTGTAAGTTATTGTGGACTAACAAACTTTTGAATGTTATGGAAAAAAATTGGGGAGAATGGTTTTCATACAGTGACTCAAAGCTTCTTACCTGAAATCCCTTTACCAGGGATGTTCCCAGTTAAGATTTAATTGTTTTGCTTCCTATGCACTCGATTTTACTCTAGCTGTCTGTACTTGTTGGTAGGAATGGCCTAAACACGGATGGTAAGTATTCATTTGCTGAGATGATGACCGAAGATTTACAGACTTGTAGAGATGAACGATGCTACCGACTATGGATCAACAGCCTCGGGATTGACAGTTATGTCAATCATGTATTTTAAGATGTTAAAAATGGGTAAGCTTTATTTTTAGCTCATAGCAAAGCAAGCAGTTACTAGAAACTTGCATTTGAAAAAAAAAAAACTGAAAACCCTCTTTTTTTCCTGAAGCCTTTTTGTCCATTCTATTTACTAATTTATGCAGATGGATTCTTCTGGAGGTTCTTGACAAGATCTCTCCCGGTTCTGTCAACTGGAAGCATGCTTCCAAACCTCCGATTAAGATGCCATTTAGAAAAGTAGAGAACTGCAATCAATTCGTAATGATTGGGAAACAGATGAAATTGTCACTTGTAAATGTAGCTGGAAATGACATAGTTCAAGGGAATAAGAAGCTCATTCTTGGTAATCACTCATTCTTGGTAATCATTACCCGAGAGATCATGTTTCATTTTTTGTTAGCTTGCTGAAAGAAGATGATCCCCTTACAAACGGGTGATATGGTTGTCTATCTCAGGTCTCTTATGGCAGTTGATGAGATTCCATATGCTCCAACTTCTCAAGAGTCTCAGATCTCGGACACAAGGTAAAGAGATGACTGATGCGGATATCCTCAGCTGGGCCAACAGGAAAGTACGAACCATGGGGCGTAAATCGAAAATCGAGAGTTTCAAGGTTCCTTTCTTTACGATTACTACTTCAAACACTTGCCATAATACAATTTATAAAATATATCATCACTTTCTAGTTCATCACATTAAAATTCTCTAGGACAAGAGTCTATCAAGCGGGTTATTCTTCCTTGACCTTCTATGGGCGGTCGAGCCAAGAGTTGTAAACTGGAATCTTGTCACCAAGGGTGAACCAGGTTTAGTACTCTCTTTACTAGACTCTACTTACTTTCTCCGTTTACCCGAATCAAAGCTTATTTTTATGATTGTTGAAACATACAGATGATGAGAAGAGTTTGAATGCTACATACATAGTTAGCGTTGCAAGAAAACTCGGTTGTTCGGTTTTCTTGTTGCCTGAAGATATCATGGAGGTGTGAGAACCAGGAAAACGAACAACAAACAGTGTCGCCGGTTTATATATATAGGCTCATCAAACCCTATACTGTAGTACTCTCTATAAAAAGAAAAATAAAACCCTAAAAGTTATACCTCCGCCTCTAAGAGCACACCATCGCACATACTCACGGTATGTCTTTTATTTTTTAGTAATAAAAACAAAAAAAAAAAAAAAAAAAAAAAAAAAAAGAGGGAGAAAGAGATGTCGCCTCGTCGTCTTCTTCTTCAATTCGATCAAGTCTTCGACCTATGGAGAAAAGGTATTCGCAATTGCTTATCTCCCCCTTTCAATTTTGTTCGTTTTGTTTTGTATTTAAGGTTCAATGAGTCTCGTGTATGGCTAATAACCCCAATTACCTCACTCGTGAATTTTTCAGTACTATTCAATTTTTTTTTTTGTTTTAAACATTAAGTTCAGATTTTTTGAGTGTTGTTGTTTGGTTTGGAAATGTATGTCTTCATATATAGTTGAGTTTTTTTGTTAATTCTTGTTTGATGTTCTTTTGTTAGGTTCTGAGTCAGCTGCTGGTGAAGAAACTGATGCTCTTGAGTCCCAAACTGCTGCCGTACTAATAACCGTGGCGATGGTATTTAACTTTGTGACAATCTTCTTGGCTTTGATGTTTGTTGTTTCCATGTGTATGTGGCGTTTTCATTTGTGATTTGGTGATGATGATAGGTTTGCTTACGGCTGTTCATAAGGATTATTTTAGAGTTGTGAACTCGAAGGATTTGCTAATTTACCGATTGTGGTGACAGAGTTGCGCAGTTGCTACATGTAGAATTAGTTCCTCCTTACTCTCAGTACGATGCTCATCAACAAGTTTTGATTGTCAATACTCATTTGCTGTTTCCTCATGATTCAACTTTGTCTATAGTAAGACTGCAGCAGGTAGAAAAATTTGTTATTATTAACTCTGTTATCATTTGTGTGATGATTTTTGTATCTTTATAACTAAACAAGATTTTGGTTTTGGGCAGGTTTATAAGATTCTTCAGTATGTAGTGTCACTGTCTTTAAAACACTGTGAATACATAATTGGGCATTAGGTTGAGAGATTTGGCCGAGACTATGATTGATTTATGACATTGACATTCTTCTCCTCAAGCTGGTTCTTGGTGTTGTGGAACTTGGTCTTCGTGTCCTGTCTCTTGCTTCATCGTCTTCGCGTTTTATCTGGAACGATTTCTTCACCTTTTGCCAACGCAATCCCCAGTTTTGTGTGCTCTTCTGTTTGTTACTTAGCTTTTCATACTCTTGTTGAAGCTCATTGTAATCGGTCTGAAGCTCAGCCATCTTATTCTTCATATTTTCCAGTTCTTCTGTTAAGTGTCTTGATTTCATCATCTCTACAACCTGCAGAATTTTCTTCCTTTGCCTCCAACTGCTTGTCTTGCATCATCATCCTCATCTTTACTTGTTCCGTGAAAAGCACTTGAGTATTGATCTTGTTTTATTATATGATGTTTAGCTTTTATGTCAGTCACTTATATATTACTCTTTAAATTCAAGAAAGGCTAACAGATTTGTTCTGTTTTATTTCATATCTCCGGATAGAGATAAATATGTTGCAAACACAACAAAACTCAACATCATAGAACAAGAAATCAATGTTCAGTTTTGTGTTGAGTTTGGAATCAAGACACTCATATTTAGGGATGACTAATGGGAGGATAAAAACTAAAAACAATGGGATGAAGATCTAAATTTAGATTAATATTATTAAAAGTTAGAGACACTAATGTGAGGATGTACTAATTTGAGGATGTGCAATGGGTTTGCTCTAAAGAAACAGAAGATGACGAATGTTAGAGCTCATCTTCCTCTGCTCGATCTGGAATCATCCTCATTGTTTTCATCACTTCTAGATGAAGTCATTTTGGATTGCTTAGCACGGGTCTCGAAATCCAACTACCGTTCCATCTGTTTAGTCTCCAAGAGCTTCTACCCTGTTCTCTCTTCTCAGGAGATTTATGCAGCCCGATCCCACATCGGAGCCACAGAGCCTCGCCTCTACCTGTGCATGTACTTACGCAACGAGCATCGCTGGTTCACTCTCGCCGAGATTGAGAATAAGGTGGGTTTAGTACCGGTAAGGTTCTCTTCCTCCCTTCCTCCCGCTCGATTAAACTCAACCACTGTAGCTGCTGGTTCCGAAATCTACAAAATCGGCGGAACTGGCAAGGGCAAGGGATCCAGAGCCGTTTATGTACTCGATTGTAAGACTCACAGGTGGCGCCAAGTCTTGTTTTTTAGACGGGAAGATATATGTAATTGGAGGATGCATGAAGAAATTAAAGAGGAAGAATTCAAAAAATGGGGTGAGGTTTTCGACCTAAAGACTCAGACTTGGAAGCGATTGCGTAGGCCTAGTGATGATGCCGTCGATTCGAATCTCAAAGTTGCAATGTTTGGAAAAAGGCTATACGTTATCACCAAGCATAACAAGTATGCATATGATCCGAAAAAAGGAAGATGGCTATCAAAGGTGGGGTTTGTGGATCTAAAACCTATAACTGGAACTCAGTCCGGTGGTGGCATAGAAAAAGTTATGGAAGATATAACAGGACCTTGGTGCGTTGTAGGGAATGTAATGTTTACTGATGCTTGCAGAAGGTACAAGTGGTTTTGCTCAAGGCGTGGAGAGTGGTTAATAGTGGAAGGTTTGGATGCTATATACGAAAAGCGTGGTTACCATCCTTACTGTACGGTTCAGTTAGTCAACTATGGTGGGAAACTGTTAATTATATGGCACAAACCGACGTTTTCGATTCCTAGGGAAAATAGTATTTGGTGTGCGGTGATTAAGTTGGAAGAGCGTATGTCTCCTCAATTTGGACCCCAGATCTGGGGGAAGGTTGAGCGCCATAGTGTTATTGTGTCCAGAGGCCCCAAGTCTTATGAGCTCTCAAGCTGCCACAGTTTTTTGGTCTGAAACTCATCTTCGCTTTCAAACGTATTTATTTGGGTTTATTTTCTTCTAGTATGAAGCTGCCAATGTGTTTTGGTCTGAAACTCATCTTTGCTTTCAACATATGATTTATTTCTAATAAGACTAGGGGATAATCCGGGCTACGCCCGGTATGTATTTATCAATTGATATACAATATTTAATTTGATTTATATGAACATTAATTTATGTATGATTAATTTGTTATTATATGTGACTAGGAAGCGGGTCCGTGCGTTGCCGCATGGGAAAATGAAAGTTTAAAGATATTAACATTGCTAAGTCATGTTTTATAGAGAAAATTTGATAATAATTCTCTCATTGAGAGTATTTCGGTTGTAGAATTTCTAAACTGGTTTTACGGTTATTCATTTTTCTGATTTATCAAGTTTTGTTAAAAATATATTTTTATAACTTTTTATAATCTTAATCACTTTTTATTTGGATGTGCTCATCATCGGCTATTTTGACAAAAATAATAATAATAACAATAAGCTAGATAAGTTAAATCTTTGCACGAAATAGGAGAATTCTAAAGAGTATATACATAAATTGGGAGTGTCTAACATTTTTTCCTAGCTTCCTCGAGACTGCAGTCGTTAGCTTGGCAAAAAGATCTTAATTTGTAACCACATCTTAATTTTGTTATAACTATATCTTGCACCCAAAAGAAAACTACAAACTCTATTGTTAATTATGTTTTAGCCCGACATATATAGCGACATCTATCAGCAAAAATAGAAATGTTCCAGAGTCATGATCTCATTTATCAACTTTAAATCAAGATCCATATAAAGTGTACAATGTGAACAAAACACAAATCATATGTGAGAAAAAATAGAAACATAAACAGATATGTATATATATGCTCTACTGCTTTTTTTAAGTTACAATTGATGTTATAGTATATATACTATGTAGCCATATACATGCTCAATTTGAGCATATTGCCAATACAATGCCATGATAGTAATGCATGTTGTCCAACTAATTAAACTCTTATACGTTAAAATAAAAATCTGAATTAACAGTATACATATGTACTTATTAGAAATTTATTTTTCAATAAAGCAAAAAGAAAATCTAAAATTTCTTTTAGTGTTTCATCAATCAAGAGGAAAATATATATATATATAAAGATGTATGAAATATGTTCACTTAAATTTTAAGATGCTCACCAGTTAATTTCTTTTTAAAATGATAAAATTGACACTTTAGCCTAAATTTCCCTATATATACTCCACTATCTCTGAGGTGTGAAACAATACTCAGAGAAATAAAAACTATTTTCAAGGTCCAAAAAATCTATATATACAAAGTACAAACAAAGAGGTGTGAAAACAAGGAGGTGTGAAACAAAAAGGTATAAACTAACAAGTGCGAAGATTGAAAGCTGGGATAAAACGAAAAAAACACAATTGTTGAATCAAAATATTACAACTTTTGAAATCATTAACAAATCTAAACCGTTACATGAAATAATAAAAACAATCTCATATGTTAGATTTAAATTGACCCTCTAAAAATAAGTTTGCTATTATATTTAGACTTAATATGGGTTTGCTATTATATACAATCTTTATAACCCAACGGTTGAGGATTGTTTTTTTCTTAATCTAAGGGCTGTTGTTTTTTTTCTGGAAAATTTGCTAAAATTCAATAAACCAAAGGATGTGTCTTTTAGTTTGTTCACGTCTTAAGTGAAGCATCGCCTCTTTTTTTTCTCAGTTCTCACCACATTTAATTGTATATTTAATTTGTGATTCAAAATTTGGTTTGTTCCCTCCTCCCCTCTGAATGATTAAGTTTTTCGTGACTGTTTCATGAATCTTTTAGAAACAGAATAAAAAAACCTTCTTTTGAATCCTTTTACCACAACTACGCCGTAGACTCATTACTTAAGTTTGGATTTTTGAATGAAATACTATATTTTGTTAGTTATTCTAATTTATTGCTGGATCTAAGAAATATATAAATATATATATATATATATATATATATATATAATATTGGAAATTTAATCCCTCTTTTTCCTTACTAATTTAATTTATATAATGTTATATATCATATATCCCTATATATTTGTATCTTAAATTATTTCTAGTTTTTACGTTTTCAAAAACTTTCCAATGCGTGTCCAAACATAATTTCTTTAGAAATCGCATTCGAGAATCAAAACATGTGGTAGCAGTGGGATAATGTCTTTCAAAAATTTAAAAAATCATGTTTGTGTAATATTTTCTCGAACAAAAAATTAGATTTTGCAGAAAGTTTCCATATAATCTATCCTCCTCCGACACAAAAATAAGTTTCTTTTAAGTTTTACATAATTTGATCTACCTTATATCATTATTGTTTTATCACATATTTAAAATTACTTCCACTTATGATAATTAAAACATAAAAAAACTATTCGACTCTGTGAACAAAAAAAGATTTTTTTTTTTTAAATGAATATAGGCCCTGATTGGCACAAAACTTTTAAGGCTTAAAAAAAAATAAAAGACTTGACAGCCAATAATTTGCCAATCAGACTTTTTTTACTTTTTTTTTTAAAGCTTTGTAAGTCACTTTTTTTTTCCTCTTCGTTGTTTTCTCATAATTTTTAAAGCCTCAAATTCATGCTTTAAAATTAAACAAATATAAAAACTTTATTTTTTTTTCTTTCCATTATATTTAAAATTTCTCCACAAGTTTATATATATATATATATATATTACATAATTTTATTTTTATAAATTATTATTTTTTATTTTATTCTCTTTCTTATAAGATCCATTTCAATAATAATTATTTTTATTATCATTATTATCATTAATATCATCATTTCAATATATTTTAATAATAAAAGTAACAGCTATCGCTTTAAAAGTATTTGTTACCAATCAAATTTTAACAGTTAAAGTTTTTAAAGTTTCTACAGTTAAAGCATCTACATCCAAATTCTCTACATCTAAAATTTTATAGTTAAAGTCTTTACAGTCATAAGTAACAGCCGTTACCAATCAGGACCATAGTTATATTTATTTTTTGGACAATGGAGAATAAGAAGAAATTAAGTAGGAGCGTGTGTAACCAACACGTTCGGATAACATGTCTTATTTCAATGAGAGTTGAAGGCTTGAAGCCGTGGGGGTAATGGTGAATAGAGAGGTGGTGATTACACGCCTACACCCCAACTTAAGATATATTACGAAGGAAGACATATATGATGAATCACAACCATTGAAGATGACGAAGCCTTTGGTATGGCCAGCATTTTTTGAAAACAAAGAGGCATTAAACTGTCTTTTTTTGTTTGTTTAAAAAGACCATAAACGATGTAGTTGTGTCTCAGCTGTTGTGACGACGATGTAACAAATCTAAAACTTCTTTTTATTATTTGTTAGCAGATTAGAAGCAATGTTCACGATATCATCCCATTGATTTACAAACTATAAACATTCAAAATTGAAGAGTTAAGTTGTTTTAATTGAAAGCACTATGTAATGGAAAGAGATTAAAAAAGAAAAACCAATGGCTGCATCTCAAAACATACAAGCGGCTTATAGCCAGAACATTCGCTGGGATGATGTAACAAAAAAATAAAGAAACATATGCATACCTCACCTTGAATTTTGTTATATATATTTTATTGGTAGGTATACAACTCGTCCTGATTGATTTTTTTGCTTATACCATCTTCCAAAAAAAAAGAAAAAGTCCAGCACACGTGTGTAGAGGATCTTCAACTACATTATACAATAGCCTTTCTACCATAACGTAAACATATAGACACCAACTACGATCATTTTTCCTAATCAATATGCCACATTGTTTACGATATAATTGTAACGTCAATAGTTTCTCAAAACAACGCCCACTTTAAATGTAAAAAATTGGTGACTAAGAGAATTAGACACCTATGAATTACAATCTCAACAAAATAGCAGACGTAACAATGGGGACGAGAGATGTGTAGGTTTTACATTCAGGGAAAATACTAACCAATATTTTGCGAAATGATGCTTGCTCAAAGGAGTCTAGAACGAAGATCGAATGCGTTTTAAAATATTGATTAAGCAAATTGGATTTTGTAAGCCCAGCTATCAGAATACTAACAGGGCAGTTGTAAAAATAGCAACAGTGGCGAGTGACACTTACGGTGTGATCAATCCGAAATGGAGTTAACAGACTCTTCCTAGCTAGAATTATGTACGAAAAAAAAACTTCTCATAACAAATCTAATATGGCCACCGATCATGACACAAAATTTTAGATTCCGCCCCCTTGTGCTATATTGTCTTTCCTTACTATTGCAGAAGAGTGAATAAAACGAAAGATATGAAAATGTGAGATGGTAAGACAGCGAATTAATCACACATCATAATGGATGACCCTTTTACTATGAACAATCCACCATTTTAACAACCCAATTCTTCCGTTGTTACATAGCATTCCAAGAAAAAATCTTTCTTCATTATATCATTACCCATATCAAAATCTACCGGAATATATACAATGCACACCTCTTAGGAATTCAATTATCATGTACGAACATAACGTTCCAAAGAATAAAGTTTTCTTAACCAAAAGCCAATACTAAATTAATAGGCAATACTACAAGCGCTAATAACGGTGATACCACAAAATACGAACCAAAAAGTCAAACACGTAAACTATATATACACGATAAGTAATATCACAACGTAATTAACGATATTCAAGGATAAGGAATATGAAGTTTCCCAGGAGGGCTAAAATGATTAAACGAATTCCAAATATATAGATCTGAAAAGAGGCAATTGAACAGGTTTTTTTACATACAGAAGTGTTGATTCGGAGGGCTAAACAAAGAGAAGCGACGATTTGGGGAAGGAAGAGAAGTGCCTTTTCATTTAATAAATTAATGACATCATCTTAGATCTAAACCGTTGGATGAGAAAATAAAATAATTTTATCCATTGGATTTAAAATATGATGTCAACAGTGTCTAAAAAATGGGTTTGTTATTATAAAATTATCTAACGGACAACATGTAGACAAACAGAACACTTAAGAAAAACCAGATTTCCTTTAATCTATAATCTATATATGGGAACAAAACCAATTTTTCAGGATGGACACTAACAAGTTTATAAACATACCTTGATATAGAGATTGATGCAGGTTAATTTAAAAACACTCCAATAAAAAAATTCTTTGATTTTATTTTTAACTTTTAAAAATACTCTGAAAACGATAAATTTGAAACTTGTTTTTGTATTCCATATAAGTTTATATATAATAAACAAAAAGATGTAAAATTTATAGGTGTGAAACCAAGAGGTGCAAAAATAAATAGGTGGGATTTTTTGAAAGATGTAGGTACGACGAATAGATGCAACAATTAAAAGGTGCGATTTTAAAAAGATGGGGATACGACAAAAAGACACAATTATTTGGAGGAAAAAGACTTGCAACTCTTAGACCATTAATAAATATCAACAGTTAGGTGTAATAATAGAACAATTTTCATCCGTTGGATTAAAGATGACACAAAAAAGTGGGTTTGCTATTATATATAGATTATAAGTATATATTAACATATTATCTCAAATGTTGCCTAATATATTTTATTTATTTATTTATATATGCATTATTACTACAATTGAAATTTGAACGGTTTTTTGGGCAACTCTTCACCAGTGTTATACTATTATAGAAATATAATCTAAATGTTAGCTATAATAATTGAACTTGCGACATCATGGCATATAGGATCCTTACCTCTACTTGCCTCGATATCCTTAGATGATGTAGTTTTTTTTTATTATAAAAAAAAAGATACAATTATTAATTATATAAAAAACATTGTGAGCCTAGTTGATTTATAGAGGATGTTTTTTTTGTTGGTGAAAGGTTAAGTTATTATGGAGGATGTTTTTACTGTCTAGCGGTCAACAATGTGTAAAAACATCCTCTATAATAAATTAACCGCTAGAAAGTAAACAATGTGAGGATGTTTATAGAGACAAACAATGTGACCCTTAAGGTCATCGTATGTAGTATGTACCTGTACGGCTGTACCGGTTACCAATTAGAACGGGTGTCATTGAATAACGATGATAGATGAAGGTTTTCTTTTTTTGCTAAATGAGAGATGAAGGTTGCATTAATTAGCGGTAACTGAGACTGAAGGGCAAGTAAATTAGACCTTTCACCAATGAAAATATTATTTTCCCACACAAGAAATGTATATGTACATGTGGTGGTTATTACATGAATAGCGAAGTCGAGCACTGAAATCCAAATTAAAACACGAATGCAAGAAATAAACTTTCTTAATATTGGCATAATTTACTACTCTTGCTCATACGATTCTTCGAGTATTACACTCTTACTTAATTCACCAATAATAAAACTACGACTCTTGAGGTCTTAATCATCTCTAAAAGCATCATAGAGTCGGGATTTAGATCATTTTCACTACTTTCGTTGTTTTCTTGTGTTGCACCACCTCCTATGCAATCCCTCTTCACCTTGGACCTGACCACATGGGACATTGCGACTAACAATAAAAACATGGAAGAAAGCCCAAGAAACTATTAAGATCGTAAGCTCAAATAATTATGTCCATAAGGAGTCGTGCACATTTGATGTGTGTTATATAGTATTCATGAAATGGTAAACTCTTAGTAACATAAAATTTACAATTCCATTTAGGCTTAGTTTGGTTTTAATGGAGCCGCTGCGAAGCCTTTCGGCTTCCACTACTTTTATATACAAACTAATTAAAATACATGGAACATGCCTTAAGATCTACATCAGAAACCATGAACCAAAAACATTTCAAAACACGCTTAAAAATACATTCATCATGTATAACATAGTAAGGAAAAATGAGAGACTTTTCCATCTTCAATTATAACATAGTAAGGAAAAATGTATCTACAAATATATCTACATATTTTGAATTCTAATAGACAAATTAGCTAACAAATTAAAACCTATATCATAGAAGTAGGAAAAATGAGTTTGTCCAAAAAAAAAAGAAGTAGGAAAAATGATAAAATTTTATTCAGATGATTAGAAAAGAATGAGTTGTATCAAGATCAGTATCGCATACAGAAGAGGTTACGGTTTGAAACCCCATTTAGTTAATAAAATTTCTACTGAAACAGAAAAATATAATAAACGAAAAGTATACATCAAGGACACACGCAACACAATTACTCTAATAAGAGAATCAATGTACATGCACCTCTTTGAGTGCTCCATAGATCCATCATCTTACACAACCTGCGACTAACTCGAACAATATAATTTTTTGTAGAACATGTCTCAGATTCGTCGTCACCATGGCTCAGAATATCTTTACTTCCGACGCAAACGAAACAATTGATGTACATGTACCTATTTGTGCGTTCCGTAGATTCATCCATCATCGTATGCGACCTACAACCAACTCGATCAACCTATATTTTTTTTTGGAGACATGTCCAGATTACTCCTGACCATTGCAAAAAATATCTTTTAATCTCAAACAATAGAACATGGACCTCTTTGTGTACTCCATGGATCCATCATCTCGCACAAGATCAATATATATTTAGATCTGACGCAAACAAAACAATAAGATAGAAGTCTAAAAGGTTAGAATATAGAGTTGTGATTGTGAATAAGGAAGTGGAGAGATCGTTATTTATTGATGCTCCTTGGAAATCTAGAAGTATAACGCTTAGTTAACGTGGCATCACAATTTTTTTTCTTTTTTCCATAAATTCAAAGAAAGTAGAAGAGATGAGGTGGCAAATTGTAAGAGAGATTTTGTAAAAGCTGAGGTGTACTACTTGAGAGGGCTCAAATTGTCCCTTTTATTAGTAGGAATGCTATTCTTAGCTTGTTTGTTTGATCTTTTACTAATTACTAAGTTTAATATATATTTAATAATCTGTAATCATTAGTTGTGTAATATTCTTTATGATTGATTGAATTTTTTTAATTTAAATATATATTTTACTTTTAAAAAGAAAAGTAAATTATCTTAATATGCGTGATTTACCTTAAACATCCTATATTTTGAAACGGAGAAATTATTTTTTAATTTAAAAATTAAACATACAAATTGTATTTATTTGTTAAATTTTTGTGTTTCGTTTAATGTTCAAAGATTGTATAATTTTATTTTGATTCTTTTTATATGCATTAAAAAGAAAGTAACGATGCGTACGGGTTCCCCATTGACCAAAAAAGAATCCTCATTTCTTAATAACTAAGACGAAATATTTTTATTTAAATTAAATTCATAAATGAATAAAAATTATATTAATTCTGGCATTGTAGCATATGTACGTTATTTTTTATGTAAATTAAAAAATTTTAAACTTACACATATTTACTTTGGAACGGGAACTACATTCCATACCGTCACATCCCCTCACGTCCCAACTCATCCCCTCTTGTCCCGTCTTATTCCGTTTCATCTCGGCTCGTCTCATCTCTTATTATCTCGTATCGTCCCGTATCCATCATAATCTTTTTTGTCTAATGTTTGTTCTCTTTTAAATAATTTTTTGTTAAACAATGTTTATTAAAAGAGATTGGGTAAGAAATTTAGAAGGATACAGAGTTTTCTGTTGATTTTTTTTGTTTAGTTAGTTGAAAATATCCAAATATATAATTTTCAAAAACTATATAATTGTTTTCAAATATACCAAAATTTTCAAAGTTATCGTTCCTAAGTGGTTAATTACATGTTGCAAAATCAATCCTTATCCAAATTAGTGAAGCTTAACATTTGAATTTATTTACCTATATTTTTTAATTCTTACTTTTCTCTAAAATTTATGTCCCTTTTTAAAAAAATAATTATTCAATATATTGTTATTAATTATTCAAATTACCCGTTTCAGTTTACATATATTTTTTCTTGTCTTAATACTACAAATAGACTGTAATTTTTCTCAAAAATTAATTATTGTTTTTAAGTATATGTACTTAATTAGTAAATTAAATTACTTCAAAAACACTGGTAAAACTATATTACTTAATAAGTATTCAATCAAATAATAAACTATTTTGGGTTATAAAATTTAAATTGTATAAAAATAGAATTTTCCATAAAAATTAGCTGGCCACTCTTTTAGGATGTTGTCAATATTTTGGTGTATATGTAACATACCGAAAATATGAAATTATGTGCTTAAACAGTAATATATTTCTGATGATATTAAGAGTAAATTTATATTAAAAAATTAATCTTATGACTAAATATTTTCATTCCATCTTTTGATTCAATTTCAGTTATCTTCTGAGTCTAAATTAAAATCCAAATGATATTATTTAATGTTTTTTGGATCTTTGGTTAATAAATAAAGGTTTCTAAAATAAAATCCAAATGATAGATGTTTGTGTTTAGTCATGTTTTTGTATTTGGAAAAATAATTAAAACATTTTTTATGTTTTGTTTTTATTTGTATACATAATTTCACACAAAAAATAATTAAAGCCCATAAACAAAACAAAATATCAAACCAAGTAACAAATTTGTTTTGTTTTATTTGCATACATAATTTCACACAAAAAATGATATAAAATATATATATATATATATATATATATAAGTATATTATTAAATAGAGATGGGTTGGAAATGCTCTAATAGTGTCAATAATTTTGACATAAAATTTAACATCAATATAGTGAATCAACGATAACTGCATCATTTCATGAATCGTTGCCATACATGATACGCCTACAGGGCCACAACTATTTGCCGGTAGCGCTGGCCTAGCCATCAGCACAACGACATGTCGACATGCATCCACTGATCCACGTATATCATCACGATATGTTGACAACAAAATTGTAATTTTGAAATTATATGATCGAGTGAAATATGTTGACAAAAACACATTAATAACCAAGATGATCAACGTTATGAGCGATTTCTATTCTTATTTTTATTTTTTTATTATTTTTAAGAATAAGACGGTAAATCACCTAAATTCCTAAATTTGTGCAACCCACGTTTAAGAACCATGATGAAACCGCACATAATATTCTCCATCGTTTAAATATTTTATTCTCATTTTCTTTGAAGAATTGTTAAACACTCCAAAATTATATTCTTTGTTACATAGGAAAACGTTTTTCAAAATCACGAATATTAATGACATGACAACAAAATAGATTATTGCAAAAACTAAAACAAAAAACTACTACAAAAACCAAAAATATTGATGCCTTAGTTTTTGGTCTATTGCACATTAGTTCTAAATTGTTTAAGATCACTGTTATAAATGGAGGTTCTGGACTTAAATATATATATATATATATATATATTTATATAGTATTATTTTGTAGTTACTATAGTTAAATGTTATTTTTTCTATATATAATTAATATTGTTTATTACTTGAAAAAAAATTATATTTTACTTTATTTTTGCTTATGTTTTGCTATTTTGCTCACGTTCTATGCAATTGCAAATATGCACCAGAATGAATAGTTATATAAAAGTAGATTAAACACTTTCCTTTGCAGGAGAAACAAACGTGTTTTAGGTATTTCCATGCACATATATCTAAGTAAATAATTTAATATATAGTTATCAAATTTACTACTTCAACCATTATGTAAATAATTAAATATATAGTTATCAAATTTATTAGTCGAACCAATACGATTTGAATTGAAGAGAAAGTTTTGTTCTCACATCTTTTCCAAACATGCAAAATGAGCGAAGACGACAAAAATCAATACTTATGAAAATCTGAGCTCTGGATCAGAGGACAACGTCCCATCCCGCGGACCTGTCTGGACAACGGTTACATACGCTAACAACTCCTACGAGTACCACATTCCCGATGTTAACAATCTGCAAAACAGAGCAGATTACTTATCTTAATTTATTTCATTATGCGTATACATTATGCAGAAAGAAGTAAAACTATTCAACAAAAGATTTTGTTTTAATCATTTGGTCAATAATATCAACTTCGTCTACATATTAAAATGAAGTAAAAAAATTCCAGTAATTTAAAACCGTTATCCTAATTATTACGTGTCAATGTTTTATCGGCTATTTTATGACAGTTTTATTTATCAAACTATCATATCATAGAAGATTACCAATTCATCCATTTGTTAATTTAAAATTAAATTAGTAATTTAGTTAAAAAGTAAAAAACTTTTTTTTGGAACAAAGCATAAAACATTGTAAGATTTTTTTTTGGTTCTAGAAGACTTCTAATTGAAATCCTTAGATACGTTTTTTATTTGGTAAAATATCCTTAGATATTGATAAATATTATATTTTTTTGGCAAAAAATCTTCACACATATAACTCTCAAGGAAGGTTTTTGGCAGTTTGACCAAAAAAAAGGAAGGTATTGGCTCGGTACCTGGTTCGGAACCGGACCAAAAGCTCTTGTACTACCGTCATCGATCCACGAGATGCATCAAACATAAAATCTGGACCGTTGATGAGGTATCATAGATTGAACCGCGGTGATTCATCTCAAATCTGACGTGGCATTTAATTGTATTTAAAAAGAGGCTTTGAGTCCGAATCCTTGTATTTTATCTCTCTCATAGAAAAGAAAAAACAAAAAGCTAAAAAATTTTCTTCTGTTTCACAAACTCAGTGCCGAGGCGAGGCTTTGTGATACTGAGGTGAGATTCCAAAGTCTTCTGCTTTAGGATCCCTGTTCATCAACTCTTACTGAGATCTTTGTGAGCTTTTTATGTTTTCTATTATAGCCTTGGTTTTGTATTCGCATGTTCTTTTTGTTGTTTGGTGTTGTTGTTCTTTGTGTTTTTGTAAGTTTGCGATGAGAAGTTAGGGTTTCTCCTGCGCTTCTTTTGTCTGAGAATTTCGATGTTTTGGGAATTTGTTGTCTTTTTACTGTCTGTTTCTATTAAGTTGTCGGAAAAATGCATGATTTTGACGCTGATTGACTTAAAAATTTCGAGAGATTCAAGTGATGAAGATGGGTTTGTGTTTTGTCTGAATCTGTGTGGTGTAAAGCTTAGGAGGGTTCTCATAGTTAAAGTGTGTTTTTTTTTTGTTTCAATTATCCATCTGGATCTTTGCTTCTTCAGAATGTAATTGAAGTGAGGATCAATGATGAACCTTTAAGATTTGGTTTTTTAATGACTTGCTAGATTTATAAACTCTTTGTATAATCTGGAATTCTCCAATCAAAATTTTCATTTAGTTCTTCAATTGTCAGATCTAAAGTGGGAATAAGAGATAATTATGGATCACGAATGCGATCTAAATTAGATTTCTCTTATTATTGTCCAGTCAGCGTTGGATTTTGTTTTCGTAGAATTAGGTTTTTGTTGTTGCATATATGCCAGTGTGAAGTCAATGCGTTTTTATGAGATTTGAATTCCTTTTTTGCTACTCCTTGAGTCTGGATTTGGTTCTGCAGATTTTGAGTTTGTTTATAGGGAACATTAGTTTCTGCTTGTTGCAAATATATAATCCTCTGAACTTATTTTTCATGCACAGCCTTTAATTACAAGAAGAAGTGTTTTTGGTGGAAGGATCTACTGAAGCTGTTTTTTACAAATGGGGGAAGATACAAAGGCAACCGTTGAGCCAACAGCAAACAAGACTTGTTCTCTTGAGAAGCCAACAGAGGCTATGGCTGGAAAGAAGGAGGTGGAGAATGCTGGAGGTAAAGAAACACAAGAACTTACGAAAGATGAGGGGATGTCTGAACCAAAGAAAATGGAGATAGATGCTGAGATAAAGAAAGATGATGAAAGAGCTGAGACGGAAGATAAAGAGTCAGAGGTTAAGAGCAATGGAGACAATGCTGAGACTGAAAAAGTGGACGAAGATGCTAAGGTCACAAAAGATGAGGGACAAGCAGAGGCTACCAACATGGACGAAGATGCAGATGGAAAGAAGGAGCAAACTGATGATGGTGTTTCAGTGGAAGATACTGTAATGAAGGATGTGGAATCCAAAGACGATGACAATGCCAAAGATGATGAAAAGCAAGACACCAAAGAGACGGGTAGTACTGAAGCAGACCACAAGAAAGCTGGGAAAGAATCAGAGGAGGACGTAAAACATGAAGGTGAAAAGTCAAATGGAACGAAAGATGGGAATACAGAAGACATCAAAGAGGAAGGGAAGCTGGTAGATGAAGACAAAGCGACAGAAACTGTTGAAAAAGTGGATAATGTGGATGAAAAGAAAGAAGTGGAGAATGTGAAGGAGCAGAATGAGGAGGAGTTGGTTGAAGAAGGAAAAGAGAAGGAAGATAAGGAAGAAGATAAAAAAGAGGAAGTTGAGGCGGCAAAGGCTGAGGTGGATGAGGCAAAGGTTGAAGATGAAAAAGAAGGGAGTGAGGATGAGAACGACAATGAAAAGGTGGAGAGCAAACATGCAGAGGAAGATGAGCAAGGGGAGAGAATTGACGATAAGGAAGATGAAAAAGCAGAGAGTGGTGATGATAAAAAAGAAGAGAGCAAGGGTTCTAAAAAGCGGGGGAAAGGAAAGAGTTCTGCTGAAAAGGTTCGAGAGAAGACAAAAAATGAGGAAGAAAAAAAGGAAGCGGAGCCTAGGACTCCTTTCTCCAATCGCCCTGTGCGTGAGCGGAAATCTGTTGAAAGGCTTGTTGCATTGATTGATAGAGACTCTTCGAAAGAATTCTATATTGAAAAGGTTTGCCAATACTTTCCTGTGTTGTGTAGAACTTCATTGGTAGATGTGTTCATAATTATCTTTTTGATATTACTGAGTTGAGTATCTTTTGGATATTACAGGGCCGAGGTGCATATCTCAAAGATATTCCCAATGGTATGTTAATGTTCTAATTAACCTTGTACTGAATTTTCTGTTAGCTTTCCGAGTTTCAGTTTGAGCCCTAATTATTTCCTAATGTGTGGCATGGCCTAAACCTTCATTTATTGCTTGAAATTTAAGTGCTGGGTACTACCATTTGTGAAATTGCGTTTAAATAGTCTGTGTTGATTGATCTATATACTATTCTGTTCTGGCTATGTGAATTTTCATCCAAATGTTTCTCTTGGCATTTAGCAATTACAGCTGGGCAGAAGCAAGATTTTTTTGGAAACCAAAATCTAATAATCATGACCCTTTATAAGATACCTTTATTAATTGTTCCATTTTTCATCTATTTTGCAGTTGAAATTAAATAGATAACTTGAATATTGTTTCTCTGTAGTTGCTAACAAGGTAGCGAGGAAGAAGGCTGATGAAAGTTTGAAGCTGCTGCATGGAATTCTATTTGGTGGGAGGAGAGGGAAGGTGAGCGTCTCTGTGGACCCTTTCACATTCTGTTGCTTCAATAGTTATAATTCTAAAATTGTCAGTTATGGGCATACTCTTGTAGGTTTTAACCAGTGGTTTCGACTCAGGTGTTGCAGCTTTTATCTTAGCAGCTAGTCGGCTAATTATGTTTGTATGACTTACTCTTGTTGCTTTAACAGGCTGCTCAGATCAGGACTAACATATTGGGGTTCTCTGGTTTCGTTTGGCATGGAGATGAGGTGTGTAACATTACACATAGAGATTGTTTTACGTATGCCTTTGCTTCGTATATAATTGTGGGAGTCTTTGTTATTTGCAGAAGAAGGCAAAAGAGAAAGTAAAAGAAAAGCTTGAAAAATGCTTCAAAGAAAAACTGTTGGAGCTTTGTGATGTGTTGGACATACATATTACCAAGACTACAACAAAGAAGGTCATTATGGTTATTAATTTCTAAGTTGTTCTTCAGATTCATTTTTCTTCCTGTGTAAATAGATGGCATCAAAGTTATAATTTTTCTCTCCTGTTGAGCTGCTTTATCAGCCATTTCTGGTTGCACGAAGTTTAAGCTAATTCATTTCCCCCTTTTATAAAATACGGCTACTTATTGTTGCATGTGTTGCTTGTGTTTTCAACACAGGAAGATATCATTACAAAACTGTTTGACTTTTTGGAGAAACCTCATGCGACAAGCGACATATCTGTTTCTGAGAAAGAGAAGGTAATTTGGTGTTTTAAACATTGTTTGTTTTATTTGTTATTGGAATCTTACATTCTCTTGAAACAGTCAAGTAAGGGAGCAAAGCGCAAGAGAACTCCCAAGCAAAGTTCACCTGCAGCTGGGAGTTCATCCTCCAGACGATCAGCAAAGGTATCAATGCGTAGCTTAAAACTCGTGACTTATTTGATTGATTACTCAGGTTATTTTCTCTGAAGAGAATGTGTGCTTCAATATTAGCTTATGTGCAACTGTCCATCATAGGTCCATGCCTCTTGACAATTACCTAAATCCGATTATATTATTTGCTCTTCCTTGCAGAGCCGAAGAAAGTCTGAAGAGGCAACAAAGGGTGACAAAAAGAGTGCAGCTCATTCTGATGAGGAATCTGAAGAGGAGAAAGAGGAAGAAGAAAAACAGGAGAAAGAGGAGAAGGCAGAAGAAGAGAATAAAGAGGACGAGAATGAAAATGGCATTCCTGATAGATCTGAGGATGAGGCGCCTCAGCCTTCTGAAAGCGAGGAGAAAGATGAATCTGAGGAGCATTCTGAAGAAGAAACTACAAAGAAGAAACGTGGTTCTAGATTGTCAGCTGGGAAGAAAGAATCAGCAGGGAGAGCCAGAAACAAGAAAGTGGCAGTCGCGGCAAAATCCAGCCCACCAGAGAAAGTTACACAGAAGCGATCATCAGCAAAACGAAAGAAAACTGATGATGACAGTGATACAAGTGCAAAGCTGTCCTCTAAGAGGAAGAAGTCTGAAAAACTTACCAAGGCCTCCCCGGCTCCTTCAAAGTCTGCATCAAAAGAGAAGCCAGGTTTGGTCATTATATTGTGCTTTATCTTCCACTTAGATGCTCGCTTAGGTAAAATAAAGCACATGTTGAGTGTAGGGTTTGTCTGATGCATTGGATAATCTTATTCCTTGACGAGTTCATTTGCAGAAGCTACCCAATATTGCAGCCACGAATGTTTTCTGACACTATATTTATCTGTGTTTATGTCTATGCAAAAGCAAAAAGAGCTGGAAAAGGGAAAGACAAGCCTTCTGATAAAGAGCTGAAAAATGCAATCGTAGAGATCTTGAAAAGAGTGGACTTTACTACCGTGAGTAATTTTCAACCTTTAATATTCGATACACTTAACTACTTGGAATTTATGGAATAAAACAAAATCGGATTCTGCTGATTTGAAGTTTGTTGTGCAATATCTATCAAACTGTGATTCTGTGAATCATCTTGTTTACCTAGATAAACTAACAAGAGCATTGTTGTTCTTATGCAGGCTACGTTCACGGACATCCTCAAAGAACTTGGTATGAACAGATTGGTTTCCAGTCGTTTATTTCTTCAGTGATTTTCTGGTTATATATGTAAAGTAAAACACATTGTCTCTCGCCCATCTTTCAGCTAAGGAGTTTAAAGAAGATCTCACCCCAAGAAAGTCATCTATAAAGATGATTATCCAAGAGGAGCTCACCAAATTAGCAGACGAGGCTGAGGAAGAGGAGGAAGATGAGGAGGAGAAGAAAGAAGAAGATGCAGAGAAGGAGAAAGCAGGAGGGTCTGGTGGTGGTGAGGAGGTGAAAGCCTAAACTCCTTGCTGATCACATCGCACATATTGAGTCTCTCTCTATATCTCTCTCTTTCTCTCACAGATACTGTTGCCTAATGCCTAGTAGTCATCTGGCAAATGCGTAAGTTAAAATATGTTGATGTAATCTTTTGTTGTTGGAGTCTGAAGCTTTACTTTCGGTAGAGACAAGAGGAAGAAGCTGCATAGCCAAAGGATAGGTTGCTTGTATGTCTATAGCATTTAACATAAAAGCCTCCTTGGATTGTCTTTGATTTGTGAGGCTCTCTTTTAAAGATATTGTTAAAGCTTTCTTTAGTTTATGTCTTCTGGTTTGAAGGAGGCCAATGGTAATAAATGAATAATATATTTCTCTTGATATCCCCTTTCGACTTGGAATTTAGTATATATTTGAATATTGCAGAAGGATCTTATGCTGATCATGTTAACCTTGGTCTCTATCTCTAACATATCTGCAAATCTACCCAGAATAAGTCATTATTACTCCTTATATTTTGCAGATATGTAAGAGAAATACAATCTAAGAAATGCAGGAATTGGTGACATTATCAACACATAAGAGTAATATTTGATATAGAAGATAATCTGTTATTACAGGACCAAAATCTACAGACAAGAATCTGTGCTCTTCTTTTGCATTCCCTTTTTGGACAACACAAAAATACGTTCCAAAAGGACGTAAATGCTATTGTTACATTCTAAATAGATTGTCGTGCAAGTGCAACACTTGTCCACGCTTAACCAATTCTGGCTGCGGCTACTACTTACTAAAACTACACAGCTAAACATCTAAACACAAATGTAAGAACCCCGAGAGACCATTACACCACAACACAAAGGCAAAGAGTTCATTTTCCCCTTCTAGCTTAAATGGTTCTTTTGATTCGCAAAGTAGTGTTTGAACGAACAAAGGCAAAAGTACCGGTCCGATTGCAAAATAGAATATCGGTTAAGAACTAAACCGGAGCCAGAGTAACGGAATATACTTGAGAGACCTCTCAGTGGGAAGGCACTGAAACTCTCACTTCTTCTTCTTCTTCTTCTTCTTCTCTCTCCCTTGCATAGTTTTCAGTTTCGATCTATAAAGTTTCCAACTTCGTGTGGGTCGTATTTTCAAATGGGAAGTGGAAGAGATAGAGACGACCCTTTATCATTTACCAGCAATCAATCTACGGCGTCGTCTCCGGTCACTGTATCTGACTATCTCGACACCTTTCTCGGCGAACCCACTTCTCGTTCCGGTAGTTTTCAGAGCGACAGCTTACTCGGTGGAGGCGGTGGAGAGAGCATCAACGACGCTGATTTCGGATTCGCTCGTCCTGATTTCCGATCGGAGCAACTCGCTGGGACTGTACAGTTTTACGAGAGGCATGTTTTCTTGTGCTACAAAAAGCCCTCAGTTTGGCCCGCTAGGATCGAGGCTGCTGAGTTCGATCGATTGCCTAGGCTACTCTCTGCCGCTGTATCTGCTAGAAAGGGTAGCATGAAGAAGGAGGTGAGGTTCCTAATCTGCAATTGTTTTGATTCCATCTTCATCGGATTGATTCAAGCTGTTGACTTGAATCCATATTCCAAGTTTATTGCTTTTTCCCAATTTCTCATAGATTTAGGTCTGATTAAGTTTGATCCATGGCTTTGTGATTCCAACTTATTTTTCTTCCTTATAAAAGTTCATCCTCCCAAATATAGGCAAAAAGCACTTGCTCTCTGTACTTAAAGTATATGTTTGGGTCAGATAAGGTAAAAGTGTCTATTTCTAGCAAGATTCTATATATAACAACATAATAACTTTTTTGCCTTCAAGATGGGATCTTTAGAGCACGCAGTGACGCAGCTACGTTTTTTTTTTGAGCTTTAATGTGCAGTTTCTTTACTCTTATTTCATGTGTTATGTCAGTTTTGAATTTAAGTGGAGATGGTGTCTCTAATGGAGGTTAATTGATTGTTTATCATCGGATAGTCTTATAATGAGGCCTTACAGGTCTGGCATTATGATATTTTAAGCGTCAGTGCCTCACGTTTTTTTCCCTTTTCGTCCATTGCTCTGTAGACTCGACTCACAATATGTGAGGGCCATGATGGAACAGAGACATCCAATGGGGATGTACTTATCTTTCCTGATATGATAAGATACAGGTAAGGGTTGAAGTCCTGCTGTGCTAGTTGGAGACTTCTTTGCTCTCATTTTTCAACAGTTATGACTTGTTTTTGACAGTTTCAATTAAAACTAAAATGCAGAAGGTTGACTCATTTTGATGTGGAAACGTTTGTGGAAGAGGTGCTTGTGAAGGATGGTGAATGGCTGCCTGGAAATCCTGAATTGCTAAAAGGCTCATATGTCTTTGTATGTTCCCATGGATCCCGAGACCGGCGATGTGGGGTTTGTGGGCCGTCGCTGGTTAGTAGATTCAGAGAAGAACTTGAGTTTCATGGTCTTCAAGGTAAAGTGTCAGTTAGCCCATGTTCTCACATTGGTGGTCACAAATACGCTGGGAATGTTATCATCTACAGATCAAACATCAACAGGGAAGTCACAGGACACTGGTGCGTAACGAAATACATATTTATTGACTGGTTTGAGGCGACATACTTCTTTCTTTCATGTGGTTTTATAATAATTTTTTATAAGGAGATCAAGAATATGCATTTGAGTGTTCTTTTAATAGGTATCTTAAAAATTAAGATGTGGATCGAACATGGAAGTTCTCTGCAATGTCCAAATCATTCAATACCCTGATTTTGACTTGATGATAGAATCATTCATGTGTCTAGGTATGGGTATGTGACGCCAGAAGATGTACCTATTCTCTTGGAGCAGCACATGAACAAAGGCGAGATTGTAGACCGGCTATGGAGGTAAGTAGAGAGTTTCTTGGCCTGCTTCCATATAACTTTGGTGATAGGTAGAGACAGTAACACATAACCGTTGTCTGGTTTTTTAGGGGTGAAATGGGTCTAACAGAAGAAGATCAGAAGAAAACTCAAGAAGGGCGGTTTCAGCTAAATGGTGCAGTCCATACGATACAGAGCAATGAAGAAGTGTCTCAGGAATCATCAAGTCACAGCGCCGATGTTTCGTGTTGCCAGTCGCGAGCTGCAGAACCTAACGGTTGTTGCCAGCAAAATGGGAACAGCTCTTCATGTTGTCAAGACGACACAAGTCTGATGTTGTTGTCTCTGGAACAAACATCAGAAGATAATCAACTTGAAAGTGGAAACAAGAATGAGAAGCTAACACCGGGAAGAAAAGTTGCAGAAAAGACATTCTTTAGAATAAATAGTGAGAAAGGATCTTCAACACGTAAGGTTTGTGGAATACCAACATGGCTAGAGAGCTGGGAGCGAGAAGATACATATGCTGCACTTGCTGTTGTCTGCGCTGCTGCTTCTGTGGCTGTTGCTTATACTTGCTACAAACAGTTGTAATGAAGACATATGTTAGCCCTAAGATGATTATGTTCTTGTTTCAGCTTTCAGACTACATTTCCCCTTTGAAAGAACGATCCATGTTAAAAACTGTTTGATAATATGTAATTTATGTGCTCCTATCCTACTTTTCATGATTCTAAATTAGAACAGATATCCGCAGTCTAAGTTTAGATTTATGAAAGAAACGCTTAGGGACTTTCACCTTCTTTGGTCTCGAGAGTGATTCAGAAATTTCCAAGAATGGCATTGCCAAAGAATTAAATGAGTCATCACATTTTCAAAATACTAAAACGGATTGGTTTGCAGATTCCAAAAGTCCACCGCACTCCAGTGCCCTTCAGCTTTGATGATCTCAGGAGGAATTGTTAAAGTACTCATGTATGCCAAACATTGAACGAGCGCTTGTAGGCTCTGCAATGAGCTCAGGCAAAGAGGACTAATATCTTGTAATTGTTTGTTTAACGTTTAAATTGCAAGTTTTGTATTTGACCTTTTTCCTAAATAATTCCGAAAAAAAGAAGAAGTAGCTAAAACTATGCGTAATCAATCGGCCCATTAATGAAATTGGGCTACCTTTAGCCCACCTTTTTTGTTCCGTCTAAATAAATGGAAATTAGCAAAAAGGATAGCTACTAGAAAAAGGGAAAACGCGGAGGAGCGTGCTTATTTATTTTTAGCAATGTAGAGGAGGAGCGTACTTATATATCACCGACATAAGTTAGTAGCCGTGTTTATAAAAGGAACGAAGTCGATCAGAAGAGACCTAATTTTTGCTTTTTTCCTTTTTTTCTTCTCTGTTGCTCTCGCGATGGATCGATCGATCGATGGAAGAAGAAGATTTGCACAGCTTTATTGTAAGAAATCTTCAACTTCTCTTTGATTTTGTTTAGGGTTTCGTTTCTGTTCTAAAGATTTTTTTTTAGGGTTTCGTTTCCGTTTTCGAATCGGAATTTGATAATTTACATAAACGTAACGAATCGCGACTTTTCCTTTATAAGTTTCTGTGAATTTCAATTCTTTCTTTTGATTTTTGTTATTAGGGTTTCGTTGTTGTTTTAAAGATTTTTTTTTTTTTTTTAGGGTTTCGTTTCCGTTTTTGAATCTGCTTTGATAATTTATATAAACCAAACGAATCGCGACTCTTCGTTTCTAAGTTTCTCTGTATTTCAACTTCTTTCTTTCTTCTGATTTGTGTTTTTAGGGTTTTGGTTTTCGTTTCTTGCAACGCTTTCGATAAATTGATAAAGCGTGGAAATTGTTGCGATCGATTGTGGTTTGTTTGTTATTCTTTCCTTGTTTTGTTTTTGGTTTTTGGTTTTCTATAGAAATCCTAAGAGAGATCATAAGGCAAACACTCAACTAATGGTGTTATGTCAGATTCTCTTTTGGGGATATTGTCCCTTCTGAGGTTGGTCCCAATGGATGGCTTCTATGCTATCTAAGTCTTTAGACCCGAGGCTGAATTACCGATCCTTTTACCCATGGCTTATAAGTAAATTGTTTCAGACAGACGCTCTACTTGGGATCGGTTTCAGTTTCAATGGTCATAAAGATCAAGTTACCCACGGCTTAAAGAGATCATCCAGTCTTTGTGACTGAGAGTATTGGGATAAGACAGTCCCTTTTGGTACCCACGGCTTATAGAGATCATCCAGTCTTTGTGACTGAGAGTATTGGGATAAGACAGTCCCTTTTGGTACCCACGGCTTATAGAGATCATCCAGTCTTTGTGACTGAGAGTATTGGGATAAGACAGTCCCTCTTGGTACCCACGGCTTATACAGATCATCCAGTCTTTGTGACTGAGAGTATTGGGATAAGGCAGTCCCACGGCTTATGAAAATCTCAGACTTTGTGACTGAGATCGGGAAGAGAGAATCCCTTTTGCTACCCACGGCTTATGAAAATCTCAGACTTTGTGACTGAGATTGGGAAGATCTTTTGCTACCCACGGCTTAGTACCAACGGCTTAAAGAAATCTCAGTTTTTGTGACTGAGATTAGGGACAAATCAATCCCTTTTGTTACCCACAGCCTAAAAACATCTTAGACTTTGTGACTGAGATTGATTAGGAGACGACACAACCTTCTTACCAACGGCTTAAAGATATCTCAGTCTTTGTGACTGAGATTAGTACCAACGGCTTAAAGAAATCTCAGTCTTTGTGACTGAGATAAGTACCAACGACTTAAAGAAATCTCAGTCTTTGTGACTGAGATTAGTACCAACGGCTTATAGATATCTTAGTCACAAGATTAGTATCACCGGCTTAAAGAAATCTCAGTCTTTGTGATTGAGATTAGGAACAAATCAAAATCCCTTCTTTTGTTACCCACAGCCTAAAAACATCTCAGACTTTGTGACTGAGATTGATTGGGAGACGACAAAACCTTGTTACCAACGGCTTAAAGAAATCTCAGTCTTTGTGACTGAGATTAGGGACAAATTGCCCTTTTGTTACCAACGGCTTAAAGAAATCTCAGTCTTTGTGACTAAGATTAGGGACAAATCACAAATAAATATTGTTACCAACCTTGTTACCAACGGCTTAAAGAAATCTTAGTCTTTGTGACTGAGATTAGAGAGAAATCAATTCCTGGCTTAAAGTAATCTCAGTCTTTGTGACTGAGGTTAGGGACAAATCAATCCCTTTTCTTACCCACGGCCTGGAAACATCTCAGACTTTGTGACTGAGATCGATTGGGAAACGACAAAACCTTTTCTTACCCACGGCCTGGAAATATCTCAGACTTTGTGACTGAGATCGATTGGGAAACGACAAAACCTTGTTACTAACAACTTAAAGAAATCTCAGTCTTTGTGACTGAGATTAAGGACAAATCAATCCTTTTCTTACCCACGGTTAAAAACATTTCAGACTTTGTAACTGTGATTGGTTGGGGTATGTTATCCACGGCTTGAAGAAATCAAGTCTTTATACTGAGACCGATTCGAGCATTGATCCCTTATGGTACCCACGGCTTGAAATCTCTAGACATGGATCTTGTTTGGATTGTTGTTTCAGTTTTTAGACAGAGACTGGGATTGGTTGGGGGAAAACAATGTTGGTGGAAGGAATATGGTACCCAAAGCTTATAGAAATCGTTATTCTCTGTGACTAAGATTGGGAAAAAAACTCCCTTTTGTCAGCCAAGACGTATAGAATCATGACATCAAGTCTGTGTGACAGAGATTGGAAAAACAAAATCCCTTTACCCACATCTTATAGAAATTATATCAGTCTCTGTGATTGAGAGTGGGACAAAACAGTCTGAATCATCAAGGACAAAAGTATTCATTTACCCACAGGTTATAGAATCATCAAGTCTGTGTGACTGAGATTGGGACAAAACTGTTACTTTACCCGTAACTTATAGAAATCATCAGTCTTTGTGACAGAGACTGAGATATATTGGTTGGGAAAAAACAGTGTTGGTTAAAGAAATATGGTACCGGCTTTAAACATAAGTCTTTAGACTGAGACCGATTTGAACATTGGTCCCTTGACAGATGGCTTGAAATCTCTAGACATGGATCAGTGTTCGGTTTGTTGTTTTAGTCTTTAGGCAAAGATACATAAGAGTCTTTAGACAGAGACTAGATTGGTGAAAACAAAGGATAGGATAATGGTACCCACAGCTTTAAACGTTAGTCTTTAGACTGAGACCGACTCACAAAGGCAAAAGGAATAAAAGCATAAAAACCGAAAGTGGTACTGTCGAAGAACCAAGAAAGCAAAAGAAGAAGTCGAAGAACCAAGAAAGCAAAAGAAGAAGAGAGATCACATGGAAGAATGAAATTGCTCAAGCTAGGTAAAAAAATCAGTCACTGTTCCCTTGACAGATAAAAGAGAATACATTCTTATGTAAATTGTTGTATCATACGCCCATTTGTTATTAATGTTTGTATATGTTACAGGGAAGAGAAAATAAATGCCATGAGAGAATGCGAAGGAGAGGCCAAAGCACAGAGGATAAGGTTAGGTTCGGGAACTTGGATAACAAACTCAAAGAGGGAGAAGCTTTCCGTGTTATGGTCATGGTGAAGGTGAAGGACACAATAAAGGAAAGACTTCATTGGCTGAGGTTTCTTTTTGGTGGAAGAATAATGGTACCCACGGCTTTAAAGATTTAAAGATTAGTCTTTTGACTTGGACTGATTCGAACATTGGAATGAAGTTTTAAAGCTAACCATGATAACCTTCTTTGTTGGATGTCTCAAAGCCACATCACAAAACCCCAACAGTTTTTCTTTGATGCATTTTCACAAAACCCCCCAACACTTTCTTCTGCAAATAACACACTCCCACAACTATATATGAAAAAGTCCATATGATAAACGATCTTTATGTGATGTTACACCCAATTTTCATCCCAAACGAAACCAGAGAACCATACTGGAAAAGTAACTATGTCTTTGTCTGAAGACTAACATGCAAGCCGTGGGTACTCATGTCTCAAACCAATCCAAGAATGGCATCGACAAAGAATTGAAGAGTTATCATATTTTCAAATTACTAAACGGGTTTGCAGATTGCAGAGAACAATTTGATAATCTATTGGCAGTTTCCTTGCTGAAAGTTCTCAAAAGAAATCAAACTCCAGATAACTCTGGTCAGTCTTGACACTGGTAGATGTGGCTGCTGCTGGAGTAGCAGGAGCACTCTCAAGATCAACGGGTTTCGGTATCTCTGGTGGGCTAGCGCATCGAACCAATGCCCAATTCACTCCTTCGAAGAAAGGATGTTGCTTCATCTCAGTTGCACCACGCTTATACGCTAATCTATGCTGAGGCTCCTTCACAAGCAGACTCCTAATCAAATCCCTAGCAGCAAAACTGACTACCGGAGATTCAGGGAAACGCAGAGGCTGACCCACAACATTAAAGAGTGTTGCTCGGTTTCCAGACCCCTTAAACGGGGTTTTACCAAACAATAGCTCGTACAGAAAGATTCCAAAAGTCCACCAATCAACTGCACTCCCATGCCCTTCACCTTTGATGATCTCAGGAGCTAAGTACTCATGTGTGCCAACAAATGACATTGAACGAGCACTTGTAGGCTCAGCCATGAGCTCAGGCAATGGACTAACCTGGTTTCCAGTTTCATTTTTCATCTTCTTGTCTTTCTTGGATTTACTTGAGAAAAATCGCGGAGAAAAGCATGTTGTAGGAGCGGAAATGCAAGATGGCTGTTGGACGCAAGCGGGCTGGGCACAATAACCTGAGCTCCTTTGCCCTTCAGACACGAGAGCAGTTGATCTAACCACTGTGGGGCTGACAGTACACCTCAAAGAGAGGTCGAAGTCAGAAAGCATAACATGTCCATCTTCTCTCACAAGAACATTCTCTGGCTTAAGATCGCGGTAAATGATCCCAAGCATATGAAGATATTCCATTGCAAGAAGTACTTCCGCTACATAAAACCTGGAAGAAAAGTAAAAAAAGTAAAAAACCAATATGATTTATCACAAAAGAGGGATCAAGGACACAGCACTAAATTGATTCTGGTTCAAAAAAACTCCTACTTTGCTGCTTGTTCCGAGAATCGCTTCCCGGGCTGTCTTTGTCGAAGGGTATGCAAGTCACCTCCAGGACAGAACTCCATAACCAAACATGAGAACTTATCAGTCTCAAAATGACTATACAAAGTTGGGAGAAAAGGGTGGTCAAGACATTGCAATATCTCCCTCTCGGTCTGAGCTCTAAGAAGCTTTTTACGACTAGCCAAAGCCCCTTTGTCCATAACCTTCATTGCAAAATAACACCGTGTTCCGTGCAACTCAGCAAGATGAACAGTTCCGATGTCCCCACACCCTAACCTCTTCAAGAGCCTAAAATGGTTTAAACCCAAAATACCATGTTTCGTTCGGACAGCTTGTATTGCTTCCCATCTAACGTCATTCGCTTTGTGAGGCTTGTTGTTGTTACTTAAGCTGCTACATGTGCTCTCATCACTGATATCACTACTTGTGCTTGGTCTATATGTGTTACTCTTTCCGCTCTGAGCAGGACCAGACTGCTCACTAAGTTTAACTTCACCACCAGTTTTACTGTTACTGCTTGGAGCAAAAGACAAAGTCGAAGATACTTGATCTGCCAATGTGCTGACTGAGACACTTTGACTGGAATTGGAAAATGATGCTTCCGAGGTTTGCTTATCATTTTCTGGGAGAACTCCAGCACCAGACTTTGAGGCCATGAACGGAACCTAACTACTTTACACCCAAGATTTCAAGAAACTGCTCTTAACTTCAGTTATCGTGCTGTCACACCGCCGATCCCGTCAGATAGTGACCAGAGCTCTGCATTGAACAAAACATGGTGGTCCGTTACTTAAATCTCAAAAGAAAACTCGCAAAACAAAAACAGTTATACCATTGGGTCTTATATAGAGGAAGACTACCAATAGAATAAAAATAACCAGAAAACACAACAGATACAGATTACATAAAGTTGAGCTCTTTTATAAAAAATACAAACAATAACTCTTATTACTTTCTCCCCGTAATCAAGAGACTCGAACTTTCTCATTTATGAAGACTTGAAATCGCATCCTTTACCACAGATGACAGAGCTGAGCAGATAAACACAAAAGCCCTAAAAAGTTGCTATTTTTAAAAATAGAAGATAAACTCAGAGCTCAATGATAACCAAGGGATTCATGTTGGAATCACAAGATCAAATTAAGATTGAAAATTATAGTTTCTATATAGAAAGCAGGTGGAAAGAAGCAAGTTACGGATCTCGAGCTCCCAAGTAATTGAGTAAAACAAACAGACACTTACTCAACTCAAAAGTAATCCACCATTTCTACATCAGGGATACACAATTCAGACTCTCTGACTCTCCAATTACCAACAAATTAGCATAAACCCTACTCACAGATTTCATGCAAAGTCTTGACCTTTTAAACAGATCTCAGAAATGTAAGAACAATCAAGCAAAGCTCTTCTGGATCTATGCAGACCCACAGAAACAGAAAAAAAAAAATAAGAAAATGAAGAACATAAACAGAGGAGAAATATTCACAAAATCGTTACCTTTAATTAAGAAGAGCTTTGGGAGAGAAAGATCTTTGAGGTTGAGGAGTTAGGCAAAGAAAGAAGAAAAGGGATGATGATATGCCAAAAAAGGAAGGAGATGACTTTTCCATCATCATGTATCAGTAAAGACTAAAGAGAGATAGAGATTGATGAACTCATCACCTTCCTTCCATGGAAACGAAGATAGAGAGAGAGAGAAATGAATCAGAGAGTGAGAGAATTGAGAGTTGGGACTTAACCATGAAAAGAGGTGGTCAAAACTAAAGTTTTCAACTTTTTTTAGGGCTTTTTTCTCACAACTGGAAGACACAATTAGACAAAGCTTTCGATTAAGAAAAAAAAAAAAAAAAGGTCAAAGCTTTCAAGGATGCCTCATGCCTTGTAATTTGCAATAATAATAATGATGATTATTTCCGATGCATAGAGAGCTGTATTTTCAATGGTTTTTTTGAGACTGATTATTTCATTAATTACTAGTAGTTAACTCTTTGTTCTTGTCTGAATCGACATCAGTAATACTATAGTCCTCAAATTACTTTACCAATTTGTTATGTAGCAAGAACCAAGAATGGTAGATTAACTAATTGCTTTTTAAAAGATGTATCTTTTGGTCGGGTCCTGCAAAGGAATCTCTTTTTTAATACTCTTTACCGGATTTTGGAATATCCAAATCTTAATTTATATAAAGTACATAACAGCAAATTATACGATAATATATATATAATGCATGTGAGTGTTTGTGCAAGCGGTATATAATATGTGCTGAAAAGCTAAAAATAGAAACAAGAAGATTAGTGTGAGAGAAGTAAATGTAAAGGTCCCCAACAGAGAGATAATTCTGACAATGATGGATGAAGATATTGATTGGGTGATTGTCATGTTTCTCCAAACACAAAAGTCCCACTTCAGAAAACCTTCACATCCCTCCCTAACAGTAGCAGCTCACTTACTCCCAATTCCCTTAATTTTTCATCAGATAAATTCTATCTTTATGTTGTGGCATCATGGCCCCCACCCTCCAAATATCATTTGACGAGGTGGCACTGATCCGAAAAATTCATAGCCTTTCAAACACTTTGCCATTTTAAGGCCTCCCCCTTCAATTAATTTACAGCTCCACAATGAAAACAAAGAAAAAAACAACAACAAAAGAAACAGGCTTCACGCAAAATGTAATGTTATGAGATTAAATACAAAACTTATCCATGTGAGTGTCACTCTAACTTTCCCATGGTTTCTAGCTGTTTTGGTGTTTACTTAGTAACTAGTCAAACATTACAAAGCCATTGTTGTATACTGCAACGGTAACCTTACCCTCAGCCAATGAAGCCTCTCCTTTCTTGTGTCCTTCATCATGACTATAACACCGAAAGATTCTCCCTCTTTGAGTCTGTTATCCAAGATGCATTCCGAACCCAATCTTATTTTCTGTGCTTTGGCCTCTCCTTAGCATTCTCTCTCATGGCATTTCTTTTCTCTTCCCTGTAACATATTCAAACATTATGAACAAATGGACGTATGATACAACAATTTACTTATTCTCTTTTATCTGTCAAGGAAACAGTGAATGATTTTTTACCTAGCTTGAGCAATTTCATTCTTCCATTGTGATCTCTTTTTCTTTTGCTTCCTTGGTTCTTCCACAGTACCACTACCACTTTCGCTTTTTATGCGTGTATTCCTTCTGCCTTTGTGAGTCTCCTTTGACCTTGGAAATTTTTGTCTGTTCTTGTATTCTTTTGTGTTACTCTCTCGCTTGGGTTGCCCATTTGCAACAGAAGGTTTCTTCAAATCCTCAATGGCCTCAGCCTCTTCATCATCATCGCTAGACGACACCTGCGCTTGCCTCATTGTTTCAACTGGCTTATCAGTTTCTGTAGGCTGCATTGCATTGCTCATCTTCTTCAGCTGCAGAACCAAAAATGAAGAGTAAAATACCTAATCATTTAAATTACTATTGATATATCATAAGACATATTTTCGTCCATCCGCATCAAATGGTTGGATCTCTCGCAGGGAAACAATTCATAGGCTATAACCAAAGTATACATACCTTTGCAACAAAGAATCCGTCCATGTTGTGTACGTGAGGATAGAAACGTCTAGTCTTCTCTACAGAAGGATGGAACCGCTGTTCTCTAAAACTACTAAATCTGATGACATGCAGCAAAGCATGTGTTCAGAAGACGAATCATGAAATTTCCTATGCAGATAAAATTGTATATTACCCTGGTTGGCCAAAATCAAGTCCACATGGAACGACTTTAACATCCCTCTTTTTAAGGGCATAATCGATAACAGCTTCGTTCTGCATAATTTGTGTACAAATAAAATAGTGACGAAACATGAAAGATGACTGAAAAAACAAAAGTGGAACAGAAAACGTATGGTTAACCAACCTCGGGAATCATAATGGAGCATGTTGAATAAACAATATATCCACCAGTTTTGGAATTGGCGTCTACCAAATCAATCGCACTAAGTATAAGTTGCTATGAACAAAAAAATAAAAATGTAAGTTAGCATTACAAACCACATGCATCCTTCTTGATATTTTCGCAATGAGAGGGTATAAGAAGCGTTCATGCTATTTTTCAACTTTATATATTTGTCTTCGATGTAGAGAATGTTTTTAGTTTACTTTGTTCAAGACAACAACATACCTTTTGTAAATGAGCAAATTTATTTATGTCATCAGCACTTTTGGAAGTTTTAACCGATTCATCTTTTGATATAACCTGCATTATGTAGAAGTCGATATCAAACTATGAACAGAAAATTCATTTAAAAGACTATAAGAGGGTCGGGTCCAAAATTTCTTACTCCAGTTCCACTGCAAGGAGCATCCAGCAATACTCTATCAACCGAGTTCTGACCTAAAACCTTGGATAGCTGAAAGGCAAAAAAAGATAAGATAAACAAAAAATGCAAGGGAATAACAGAGAAACTGTCTTTTAGAATTAGTTACTTGATGCAATTACAGTTTTGCCAGTAATTTTTAATTTGGTTGAGCTGATGATTTACAACCAATTTGCAAAATTTAACATCCTCAAGCATGTACTGTCAATAGAAAGGTTCAAGAAGCTAACCTCTCTTCCGTCATAGTTACAAACTATAGTATTTGTCACTCCCATGCGATGCAGATTGGCACAAAGTGACTTTAGCCTAGGTACTTTCATCTCGTTCGCATATATTATGCCTGGTTATATAATCATTATAGCATTAGGATAACTGACTATAACTGTGGAGCTGGAGGAACAAGGAACCAGGAACCAATGAATGCATACCTGTATTCTTCATTAGTGCAGCAACATAAGTTGTTTTACCACCAGGGGCCGCACTGCAGTAGTAAAAACTTGTTATGGATACCACAATATACAACTAGTTGCATATGTCTCACATCACGGGACAATCAATTGGCTTTTTCGTTTTGACAACACTTTGCATCAATAGCACATGATCTATAACACATGATAGTATGATATGTATCATTAGCAACACTTAAATATCAACCTATGGTAATGCTTGTCATCATATGGTTATCTAAGACACAAATATAGTGCATTTCTGTAAATATAATTACTTACGCCATGTCCACAACTCGCTCTTTTTCTTGAGGAGCAAGGGCCATCACCGGCAAGAAGGAACTAGCACTTTGCAACTGAATATGTACCAAGAACATACTTAGTAAACAATTAAGAATACACATAAAAGTGTGAGCTGTACGTAACAAAACATCCAAAAATCAATTACCATATAGAAACCAGCCAAATATTCAGGAGTTGCACCAATCGGAACTTGTGAATCATAAACGATAAGTCCAACCTACAAAATATAATGCCAGGATTAACTACAGATGGTCCACAAAAATGTTTACACAAATTAAATGGAAATGGAAGACAATCTGCAAATGCTACTTACTTTTGACCACTTGCTTAATGGGTCTAGATTAACTCCTCTGTTCAAAAGTACATCAGCCAGATCCCGTCTCCGAGTCTTAACCAAAACAAAAGTCAACATAAATTATCTACCTCAACAGTCAAAGAACACTTATTTCTGTACACTCCAAAGCAAAACAAACTTCACCTTAAGAGTGTTAGTACGTATAGATGTAGGCCTTTTCTTTTCAAAAGCTTCAATTAGTTCCATGAGTTCAACAACAGGAAACATCTGTCAAAAGAGAACATAATATATATAAGTAACAGAATTCCCACATAACTTTTAGACCAAAGCGAGCGTAAAGAGAAAAGTCAGAGACTAGGGAATAACCTCAATCAAAGTTCCAATAAGAAACTCATTATAGCCATAATAAGAACAAAGATCAGCTTTAAGCTGGTCAACATAATCTGTCCTCTTGGCTCCATCTGGCCTCAAATCCTTAAAATTCGACAGCACTCTAACAACTGAAACATATATTAGTACAATTAAACTAACAACCGAGAGGATGATTCCTTAGGAGATACGAAGAACCTCCCAAGGAATAAGACTTGAACAAATGTTACTCACTCTCTCTAATCCTTATTTGTAAGCTAGGAAGATCTGGTGCCCCACGTGCCTCTGCTTCAAGCTCCTAAACAATGTGGAGCAATAGCAAAGATTAGAAAACTAGTAAATTTGATTTGTATCATTTTCTAAGAGAGCAAGAAAATGAACAAAATCATAACAGAGCAACCAAGAAGAATGTCACCTTTTTGGTTGGTAGCTGAAACTCATCAGGCTGTTCCTTAATGTTCATTGTGAATTCATCTTTTGCATCTTTTTCCTCCTTTTTACGTTTTTTATCAATAGCTCTAGATTTGATCTCAATATCGGACTCATCAGAGTCAGAACCCAAAGTTCCCTCCTCATCATCGCTACCAAAAAGCAAGTCGTCAGCACCACCATCATCATTTACGTCTTCTCCATCACCATCTGAGAAAAAGTCAGAACCTGATTCAGACCCTTCATCTCCTTGATTGGACTGTTCAATTTCCTCTTCTTCCTCCTCATCTGTAGCAATTACAGGCTTCTCCTCCGGAATACATCTCCTCTGCTTCTTCAACGGAGGCTTCTGAGATTTCGCCGCCTTCTTCAATGGAGACGACTTGGTCCGCTTATTCAGTGGAGGAGTCTGTGAATTTGTCCTATTCTTCTTGTTACGCGTCAGAGCAGCCATGGAATAAGTTTATATTACAACTTAGGGTTTAACGCGGCGAGGGTTTTAGCAGAAGTGCAGAGGTAGAAGATGAAGATGGAGGGTAGAGTAGTCGAGGAAACTAACTAACTTACCCGGAGACTGAACAACGTTAATGGGCTGACTGAAGCTAACTAATGGGCCGTACTCGAATTTACTAGTAATTTGGTAGCCCAATACTTTGTGTTAATTAATTTACCCGTGTCTGCTTTACAACACCACTTTGTGTGTTGGAAATTAATGATTTGAGTGTGTTATATATATGTGAGTACTACTTAGCTTGTAGATTTCTAAAGAATCACTAAATTGATGATTAATAAACCAAATCATAAATGTCAGTACTACTTACGTATATGTGTCAAAATATTGTTCAACCTCTCAAAAAGTAACTATAGAATTAGAATTGGTGTGTACAGAACATTAGAAGTATAGAAGATAATTATCATATTGAACAGATGATCTTTGATTTAATGAAGAGCTAATTTTATAATTTTTCTTTGATCTATTTAATACTAATATTAATCATCGAGTCCTAGAAATATATTTTAACTCACTAAACAAAATATTTCTTTTTTTTAACGGTTTCTTTATTACGAAAACTTAGTAGTTATTACATCTTAGATCATGCAGAAGAAAAGTAAGAATACATGAATAGACATTATAAGAACTATTATCTGGTAAAAAAATTTTTGCTAATAAATCAGCTGGTCGGTTGTTTTGTCTTGGTGTCCAAGTGAAGTCAACTTCTTCAAATCTAGTTTTCCAATAGTTGATTTCCTTTATCCAGTTGTAGCACCCGAAGTTAAGAGTTTTGCCATTGAGAATCTCTAAAATGCTTTTGCAATCTCCTTCAAAAATTATTTTCCGGAAACCTTTACACCAACTGTGTTGCATTGCGATGAGGAGAGCTTGTAGTTCACTATCTAAAGGAGATGTAGTCATAATTCCAATAGCTTGTCCTGCATCAATGAATACTCCTCTTTCATTCTTCAAAATCCATCCTGCCTTTGATTGTCTTGTAACCGTATTGTAAGAGCCATTATAATTGCATTTTATCCAACCTATCGAGGTTGTTGCTATCTCGTGGTAGTTGTTGCAGTCCTATTTATAGGACCTAGAGTAACTATCTCACAGCTCAAACTTTGAATATACTCTTGTGCTTGTATCCATTTCTCAGCATCCTACCTTGCTTTAACCAGTGTTGAAAACCATGAATAACTCTTCTACTGAAAGACTAGATAGTTTCGACTCGTCCATAATTTCCAAAGGATTCGAATAGCCGATTGATGTAGGAGATGATCACTTGGTGCAATAAAACCAGATAGAATAGCCTCCATCTTATCCTCTAGAGAATTTGTTGGCATAAGAATAATATTCAGAGGTAAACCTGAAGCTCGCCAGACCTGAAACTCACTAAACAAAGTATTTGTACGTACACCCATGCATGAGTAATTAAAGTTGATATAATAAAAATTGAAATCACGTAATTTTCTATACTCAAATTCTGAACGCTGAATGCTAATTTTCTTTGGTAAATTTTAGATTCCAAGCATAAAAAATTATAAGAAAATTGTTAAATCGTATAATATAAAATTTATCATTTGCATGTTTTGTTTTTTCTATTTGTTTGGGATAAAAGTTTACAGGTGATTGATTGATTACAAATATACAACCTAAAATGTCATAGACATTGACATGGAACAGACTGAATAAGACAGTGTATCCATAGTGGCTAGAAACAGAAACTTGAACAAAAGTGTAAACATGCATTCATATTGTATAACAGGTTGATAATGGAAACAACGATACAGATTGGAAAATCAAAACAAACGCAATATTACAATTGTGACTAGACTACAAGACCGAAACAGTACCTCTAATTTGTTCTGACGCGCGTCCTACGTACAAAACAAAAGAGTCCAAGTCAAATTCGGGGAGTTGTATTAAGCGGTGCTTCATTAGACAGCATTATTCCCACCGAACACGAACCAATTATTACATGTATAAGAGTAAGACTTTGTTACTATCGCTAAAATATTTTGTTTTTAGCTGCTGAATGTGATCGCCAATTAAATTGCAACTCTTACATCACCAAATTGTCTGTTACTAGTTATTTGTATGAAATTTAATCAACATCCGTTACTTTAGTTATCATTATTGGAATGCTCTATTTGTTTTATAATTTACTCTCTCTCTCTCTTTCTATATATCCTCCTACCCATCTTTATTTTGAATGAAAAAAGTATGTAAAGTATGTTTGATAAGTTATTTATTCTTGTATACAGAAGTCCGTGGAAGTGACTTTTGTTTCTTTCAAATTAAGGCAATAGAGTGAATAAGGAAAGGAAAAACAAACAAAAGAAAAGCAATATAGACTGTACATACTACAAATTGCTATACTAATAGACTGTATCTGTAAGTGATTTCATGCTAACAGTTGCTATATTTAGTATCTGTTTATTCTTTTAGCTAGTTAAAGTATCTGTTCTGTTTCAACAAGATAGTAAAAGCAAAATCCTACCTTCATACTCGAAATCAAGATTTTACTTTTTACCCCCAAGTTGAAAGTTTTTTCTAAGTTATAAGTGAATTGTCGAATTTATAAAGTGTAGATAAATTCTTTGAGAATTATTAGACTCTTCACACTACAAATTACAGAAAATACTCTCTAGCATTTTGATCTAATACTACATCCTCTTAAACATCTTTACTAAAACAGAGAAAACTTCTTTTACTAGTGTCAGGTCATTTACACAAGTGTCTTACAAGAACATTAATTCTCCGGCAAGTTATCTAGGACTCTCTCTGGTCATTCTCACCCCATCGAGCCGACGTCTACTTTTGGAGGAAAATAGAAAATGGTAGGCTCTCTCCAAGTATCCAAGCCTCCGGACAACACGTTTGAGTCCAAGATCGTCATAGCGGGTAAATGAACTCTCGGTTCTGTTCTCATCAAACTTGGTTTGCTATGGTTTGATTCTTTTTTTTTTCTTTTACCGTTATGTCAGAACCTAAGCACCTAACTGATACATACTTGATTTGTATAAATTCTGGATATTCATATCCTAAAACACAATTCGAATTCTAACGATTAATGTCTTTTACGTAATTTTTGATTGGTTGTGATTAAACCATCTGTGACGGTGCAGATGAAGAAGAAGAGGAGGATGAAAACGACAGTCCAATAGAAGAAGTCCGGTTAACCGTGCCGATAACCGACGATCCATCTCTGCCTGTCTTGACGTTCCGAACATGGTTCTTAGGAATGTTATCGTGCGTGGTACTCGCGTTCGTGAACAATTTCTTCGGTTACCGTTCGAACGAGCTGATGGTATCTTCAGTCGTGGCTCAGATCGTCACTCTCCCTCTAGGAAAGCTCATGGCCACGACTCTACCAACAAGGAAATTCCGGTTACTCGGTACAATTTGGTTCGGTTCGTTGAACCCTGGACCATTCAACATGAAGGGAACATGTATTGATCACTATATTCGCTAATACCGGAGCCGGAGGAGTTTATGCGACCAGCATCATTACCATCGTTAAAGCATTTTACCACCGGGATCTTAATCCCACAGCCGCCATGTTGCTTCTGCAAACCACTCAGGTATATGCATGTATATACATAAGTCTAAAATTAAATAAACTTTTTGTAACGTGCAGTAACATTTTTATTTTATTTTTTATCATATAGTTGTTGGGATATGGATGGGCTGGTATGTTCAGGAAATTCCTAGTGGACTCACCTTACATGTGGTGGCCTGCAAATCTGGTTCAAGTCTCTCTCTTTAGGTTTGTGTTTTTTTTTTCTCCTTCTCATACATTCACATTTGTAAGTTTCGCGATATTATAAAATTTGTTTGCTTTTATTGTTTGTATGTCAAATTGTATGGATTAGAGCCTTACATGAGAAGGAGGAGAAGCGTGAAGGCAAACAAACGAGGCTTAGATTCTTCTTAATAGTCTTCTTCGTGAGCTTCACTTACTACATAGTCCCTGGCTATCTTTTCCCTTCCATCTCCTCCCTCTCCTTCGTCTGCTGGATATGGAGCCGATCTGTGACAGCTCAACAGATTGGTTCAGGTCTGCACGGTCTTGGCATTGGCTCATTTGGTCTTGATTGGTCCACGGTTGCAGGTTTCTTAGGCAGTCCTTTAGCTGTACCGTTCTTTGCTATAGCCAATTGCTTTGGCGGATTTGTCATCTTCTTCTACATCATTTTTCCTATCTTCTACTGGAGCAACACTTACGAGGCAAAGAAGTTTCCTTTCTATACCTCTCACACATTTGATCACACTGGTCAGCGTTACAACACCACTCGTATCCTCAACCAGAAGGCATTCGATATCGATCTTCCTGCTTACGAAAACTATAGCAAGCTTTACCTTAGCATTCTGTTTGCTCTGATCTATGGACTCAGCTTCGGTACTCTAACCGCAACCATTTCTCACGTCGCCCTCTTTGACGGAAAGTTAGAATCCTTCTTTTTTTCTCTGCTCTGCATCTCAAAATATAGATCAATGTATCAATTTAAATGAAAATTCTTTTATCGTTGTTGTTGTGGTTGTTTTCATGAAGGTTTATCTGGGGGATGTGGAAGAAGGCAACATTGGCAACAAAGGACAAGTTTGGAGATGTGCATACAAGACTGATGAAGAAGAATTATAAAGAAGTACCTCAATGGTGGTTTGTCGCGGTTCTCGCTGTTTCCTTTGTTGTAGCTCTTTACGCATGTGAGGGATTTGGCAAACAGCTTCAGCTTCCATGGTGGGGATTTTTACTCGCTTGTGCCATCGCCTTTACCTTCACTTTGCCTATCGGAGTTATCTTAGCGACCACAAACCAGGAAATGGGTCTTAATGTTATATCGGAACTGATCATCGGGTTCTTGTATCCGGGAAAGCCACTTGCCAATGTGGCTTTTAAGACTTATGGTTCTGTGAGTATGTCTCAAGCCTTGTACTTTGTCGGAGACTTCAAACTTGGCCACTACATGAAGATTCCACCGAGATCTATGTTCCTCGTTCAACTAGTTGCGACTATTGTTGCTTCAACTGTCTCCTTCGGGACCACATGGTGGCTGCTTTCTTCAGTCGAGAACATCTGTAACATAGATAAGCTCCCAAAGAGTAGTACGTGGACTTGCCCCGGGGATGAAGTGTTCTATAACGCGTCAATCATTTGGGGAATCATTGGCCCTGCAAGGATGTTTACAAGTAAAGGCATTTACCCGGGAATGAACTGGTTCTTCCTCATTGGCTTTCTTGCTCCTGTCCCGGTCTGGTTCTTTGCAAGGAAATTCCCGGAGAAGAAGTGGATACAGAAGATTCATATTCCCTTGATCTTCTCAGCGACTAATATGATGCCAATGGCCAAGGCTGTGAACTACTGGTCGTGGTTCGTTGTCGGGGTCGTGTTCAACTACTATATCTTCAGGAGATATAAGGGATGGTGGGCAAGGCATAACTACATCCTCTCTGCAGCTCTTGATGCAGGCACTGCGATTATGGGTGTGTTGATTTACTTTGTGTTGCAAAACAATGACATAAGCTTACCTGATTGGTGGGGGAGTGAGAACACAGACCATTGCCCTTTGGCAAATTGCCCGACAGCGAAAGGGATCGTAGTTAATGGCTGCCCGGTGTTCTAAAACCTTGCAGCAGTTGAACATTTTCTGGACTTTCTTAGACCTGCAGGTGAGGGACAACTACTGCCAAATGGTTTGGTAGCGACAATAATATTGTGTAACGACTTTGTGAGTTTAAGTGACGATGTAAAAAATGATTTCGAATTTAAATGACCCTGGTTTATTAAACATACATCTTGCAAGATAAAAGAACAGCCAAAGATCATAGTTTAGGGATCTAAGAAAATGGATCACAAGAAGAAGTTTCATTATACTTGTAAATTTTAACCACAGTGTCTCAAGATGTACAAAAAAAGTATAGTACTTTGAGCACTTTTGCTCTATCGTGAATCTGGAAAACACTTTTTTAACACAGACTCTATAGCTCAAAAAAAGAGAGTCTCCAAAAGCTAACCGTGGATGATAATGATGAAGACTGAAGCGCATAGGTACATCGCCTGACAGTTCTACAGCTGAGGAATGCAGGGTTCAGCCAGTCCCTGCAATTAAATTAGAGAATAACAGTGAGTAGAAATGAGATACTACCATCTTGTACATTAAAGGTGTAGCTTTACGGATTTATGCATCACGCTTACTTGGTGACATGGCGAAGATGATCATCAAAGTCTGCGAGGTCCATCTATTTTCTCTGATGAAAAGCAAATCTGATAAAACAATATTAGCTGATGGCTCCTTTTAAGAGTAGCTTACTGCCTCCATCTTGCTCTGATCATTCTCCAAGCAAATCTGATAAAACAATATTCACAGTAGAGAGCACGGAGGAAATAGCACACCCCACCACAGAGCTAAATAATGCTCCTCTTATCTGATTCATCAAAAGCAACAAAAAAGAGTCTCTTACCTGAAGTCATCAGTGTATTGTTTCAAATTCAAGCAAAATGCAAAACAAATGCTAAAAGTTTCTATCTTTTCTAATTGAAATCCTAAGAGACCCTTTACGCTCCACAAACAGCTGCTGGAAGTTACTTCCCTACCTATCAATTCCAAGCAATCAAGATCCAAATTAATCATCTTTCTATTTGCAATTCAATGTACACGTCAATCAGATCCTAAAGCTTCATATAATTGGGTTTTCAAACCTTCAAAATCATGACGAGAGAGATCTCCAGAGGTTGCAAAAAGAAGGAAGTTGTAGTGGAGGACTAGCTTGATGCAAGCATTCTCGGAGATCTCTTACTCAGTCAGGCCTGCTCACACCTAAGCTCCAACGCTCACCTTTGACTCGATCACAAACTCACTGAGTCAAATATCCGTATCGTTTTACCCGGTGGAGTTAAAAAGGAGATTAGGAAAGCCGCAACCCGAATTGGCTGGGCCCAAGGCGGGACCCTGAAAAAATTTGGATGCCTGTTTAACCGACCCGACCACAACAAGTAATTGATTTCGTGGCCAGCCTTGCGTTGAGGGAGAGAGGGAAAGAGGGAGAGTTGTTGTTGTTTTGTAACTAAAAGAACGAGAGAATGGTTAAAAGCAGCGGTTGCTGTCGAATCAAAGACAAAAACTAAGGTTGTTAGGTTTTTTTATAGGCCAACGGTCATCTTCTCCTCCTTCTCTGCTTCTGCATTCTTCAAACCTAAGCAAAAAAAAAAAAAAATCCGTTCTTTTTTTGGTTGCTTCTTCGTCGCCATCTCACACCCAACTTCACCTTCTCTGACATTATCACTACACCTTCCTCTCTTCTTCTTCTTCATCTCTTCTTCTTATCTGGGTTTTTTTTCCAGCTTTTACTCTGTTCTTCTTCTCTTCTTGCTCAGTTTCTCAAGAGAAATCAAAACAATCCATCAACATCTCTCTGATTCTGACATGAGTAACCGTTATTCCTCTCAGTTACAATTATCAGCCATTAACTCCATCACTGTCTCCTCATCTTCTCTCCTCGATTCCACGCCACATGAAGATGATAACACTCGTATGGCTCCCGAGAGCTCCCCCTCTTCTTCCTTTCTAATGAGACTGGCTATGAGGGTATCTAGAGCAAGGTGGTTCTTTTTCTTGAGAAGGGTGTTTCATTACCAGAACGCATCAAGATCTGATCTTGGCACCAATCCTTTCAATTCTGTCACTTGGATGATATCAGAGCTCATCGCTTTACTTGTACAGATCACTGTGATAACATTCACACTAGCTTTGTCTAAGAAAGAGAGACCTGTTTGGCCGATGAGGCTATGGATCACCGGTTACAACGTCGGATGTCTTCTCAATCTTATGCTGTTATACGGTCGGTATCGTCAACATGACACTAGCCAAGGAAACGCATTTGGCTTTGGCGATATTGAGCAGCAACATAGGAGCAGAGAAGAGACCAGGTTACTAGCAAAATTGAACATTTTATCATAAAACTTGGAATGCAAAAGATCTCTAAGCAAATGACATATTCTGTGTGTATGTTATTTAGGTGCTCGCATTTGATGAACAGATGCAGGACATCGTTGGAGCTTTTCTTTGCGATATGGTTTGTGATAGGTAATGTATGGGTGTTTGATTCTCGGTTCGGTTCGTTCCACTATGCTCCAATCCTTCATGTCCTCTGCATCTCCTTGCTCGCTTGGAACGCTCTCTGCTACTCTTTCCCGTTTCTTCTCTTCCTCCTGCTCTGTTGTGTTGTGCCTCTCATTAGTAGCTTCCTCGGCTACAACATGAACATTGCATCTTCTGACAAAGGAGCGTCAGATGACCAAATATCTAGTCTCCCCAGTTGGAAATACAAACTCATTGATGAAACTTCTGATTCTACTCAAGCAAACAATGATCCGGTAAAGATCTCTAACCTGAAATAGTCAGAAATCAATGGATTGTTGTTGTTTTTTTACCTCTAAAACTGAAAGTAACATTTCTTGATATCAAAAGTTGAACCACCCGGGGTTACATTAATTGCAGGAATGCTGCATATGTTTGGCAAAGTACAAAGATAGAGAAGAAGTGAGAAAGCTGCCATGTGCGCATAGGTTTCACCTCAAATGTGTAGATCAATGGCTTCGTATCATATCGTGTTGTCCTCTATGCAAACAAGATCTCCCTAACTAACTAAAAACGCTTTGTGTTTGTGTTTTACTTTTGGTTTTGGTTTTGTTGTCGCCCACACACGGTTACTTGTGTGAGTGTCCTTTACTTGTGTACAAAAGAGCTCACCAGTGAGTAACCGTAACTATACCTGAAAAAGAGAGCAAAAAAGAGTAACCAGAAAATCATATAACATGATCAATGTGTTGTTACTAGCCGTGGGGGTTCGGGACCCGAACCCGATCGGGTTCGGATCTTAGGATTTTCGGATCTTTGGATATATAAAAATAAAATCCGATCGGGTATTTTGTAGAATCGGGTCGGGTTCGGGTAATTTCGGATACACCCGAAATCCAAACTGAATTTCGGATATCCGATGGATTTCGAGTATTTGTATCCGAAATTGATAAAAATACCCGAAATATTTATAAAAAACCTGAACTCATACCAAAATACCTGAAACAACAAATAACTTAAATATCAAAAAACAACAAGAATGATTAGAAATGAAAGTAGAACAACATAAAGATTGAAAATCAGAATTGAAAGTCTTAAAGAGTTTAGAGATTCAAAGAGAATGCAAGTCTAAATTCTGAAGTTTAAAAGAGAGAAACAAGTAGATAAAGTTTAAAAGAGAGAAACAAGTAGATTAAACAAGTAAACCAGTCTTCTAATCCTCTTCTTCTTCTGCCATGTCACATGCTCAAGAGTCTTCTTCTTCACATTCAAACTCTGAAAATAAACAAACCAACATTACAAACTGTAACTTGTAAGTAAGTACTTAACATGGCATAGAGAGATAAGAAAGTGACCTCTTTGAAGCTCATCTTCAAACTCAACTTCTGCAAGAATTTGAGCATTTGTAAGCACCTTCTCTTCAAACTTTATGTCTTGTTTTAACCACTGTTCAGTACACATGAGAACATCCACCATGTAGTGTGTAAGACAACTTTTGTAGGGATCTATTATCTTTCCACTATTGCTAAAAGCACTTTTAGAAGCAACAGATGACACTTACATTGCAAATAAATCTTTAGCCATCTGAGATAAAACAGGGTACCTTGCACTATTGACCTTCCACCAAGAGAGTATATCATACTCAACACCCATCATCAAATCTGGATTCTCAACTTCTTCTCTCAGATACGTATCTAGTTCATTAGTATCTCTAACTCCAATAGTTCTGAGCAATGTATCATACTTCTGCTCCATCGGGTTGTATCCATCAAAGTCATCATCGACCGAGTCAAATAAGTCTTGATGTCTCTCTTGAATACTCTGAGATGAGCAGTGAGACTGAGTTTGTTCCGCAGATGTTGTTGCTTCAGCATATCTTTCATTGTACTCTTTATACATATCACGCATTATAGCCTTAACTGAATCTTTCATTGCCCCAGCTTCTACAGTATCTACCCCATACAACTCCTCAAAACACAAACTTGCAAACTGCATCTTCTTTCTTGGATCAAAAACACTAACAATAATCAACATCCTGTTAATGTTCTTCAACCCATCCCAATACTTATCAAATTTCTGAAACATTTTCTCAGCATTCAACTTCACATCCTTATCCCCACTAGCACAAAGTAACTGAAGCTTCACAGCAATGTTAACTATCTCGCCATAACATTGATGTGCATTCATAGTAGTGGAGACGGATACTACCAATGTAGCCTTATAGAAAACATTAAGAAGCTTAACTAACCTCTCAATTTTAAGCCAATCTAAGGTTTGAGGAGGTCCAATCCTTTTTACGCCATTCTCATACTCCAAGAAGTGATCATTGTAAAGCTTATCCTCAAACTTCATTTTATCAAATGCTCCTTTAAACTTAATTGCCCTTGTCAGCATCAAATACGTAGAATTCCACCTTGTTTGCACATCTAGTGGCATACTACCCTTTGAGAACCTACCATTTTCGACTCTTTGCTGAAACGCCTTTCTTCTATTTGGTCCTGACCTGACATATGAGATACCATTACGGACTGCAGCCACACTAGCATCGATTTCAGTCAATCCATCCTTCACTATCAAGTTTATAATATGACCAGCGCACCTAAGATGCATGAAATCTCCATCCATAACCAGATAATCCTTTGATATCTCAGAGAATCTACATTGAAACTGACTCAGAGCATTGCTATTAGCAGTTGCATTGTCAACAGTGACACTGAACACCTTCTCTATCCCCCATTCAACAAGACATTCTATAAGTGTGTTTGCAATCGTCGTACCTTTGTGATCTATCACATTCTTAAATTCAATGATTAGCTTCTTCAATCGCTAGTGTTTGTCAATGTAGTGTGTTGTGATAACCATGTAACTTGAACCTATAAGAATAAAAAATAACAGTAAGTATAGGTTATTAAGAATAAAAAGCTAAGATCAGAATTTTAGTTTAAAAAAAAAGTACATGTTACCGAAGAAACCCATATATCAGTGGTAAGTGAGACTCTTTGCTTATTAGCCAAAAACCATTGCCTAAGAGTAGCTTTCCTCTCCAAATACATTTTCACAATGTCTCTTGTTGCTGTCCTTCTTGAATGCGGTTTATAGAGGTTAACCTAAATGAATTACATATAAGAAAAGACTGATTAAAGCCGTAACAAATAGATAAGATTGATTAGATCAACTGTATAAGAAACATGTTTTAAATCATGCACATAAGAAAAGACTAAGTTACTAACCTTATCGCAAAATTTTTTTAATGCCACTCCTTCTACAAAAGACAATGGCAACTCTCCTATCACCAACATTTGATTAAGTGCTTCTCTGAAAACATGCTCAGGAACCTTTGCATACTGGATATTTCCTTCCTTATTAATCACCTGTTGTCCTCCTGTAGCATCTTGACCTTCTTTCCATGCCTTGTAGGCCTTACATATTTTGAGATGATTCCACAAGTTCTTCGTCCCTGATTTCGTCGCACATCCTAATTCCTTTCCACAATAGTTACACTTACACCTGTTACGGCTGCCTGCTAATCTTGTGAAATGGGTCCATACACCAGACCTTGGTGCTAGTGTCCTTGGTGTCTTGTTTTGCTCAGCAGTAGTGCCACCACCAGATCCACTTCCATGAGTTTGTTTCCTTTTTCCTCTTGCTCTCGGTGTCATCATTTCTTCTTCATCGTTTAAATCATCATCGGTATAATTTTCGTTCACTAGTGATGACGAACCCATCTGCATATCATATTAACAGAGATAGCAAAGTTACTAAGTCAGCGATAGTAGATAGTTTCCCATATAACAATCAAATTAAGACAAGTATAATCATTACAATGGAGTTTTAAGATTCAAACTAAGTCTATACATTAAACAAGATGAAACATATAACATCAAAGCAATATCAGATTCTCAAATCGAATATGATCTTATTATTATCACTAACAATAAAAATGCAAAACCTTGTGTTTCTCTCTACACATATAGAAATTGCAGAGAAGACTTAAGAGAAAGTAAATGACACATATAGACTTAAGGTTCTAATTTCTAAACATCGATTTAGTTTCAGTTTCAGAAGACGATAAAAAAACCCAAAGGAGATCAAAAACAAACCTGTGATTTCCGTCGTGAAGTCGCAGAAGGAGGGGATGAGGCTAAAGGATTTAGGGTTTTCAGCTTGAACAAATGAGATTAATCTCTGATTTTATTGGGTAAAAGCAAAAAGTACCTTCGATTTTGAAGTTGGGTAGTCGAACAGGCTATAATAAGTTTGAAATCGATAAAAACAAAGAAAAGAAAAGGGGTTAGGGATTTATCATTTATGGGTTTCTATTATCTTCGGGTATCTTCGATTTTGGTTCGGATATCGGGTATTACCCGAACCCGATCGGATATCCGATCTTATGAAAAATCAAATCTGATCGGGTATTTTACCCTAACCGAATCCGAACCAAACTGTTCACTTCGGATCGGATTCTTCGGATCGGATTCGGATTTAGGTTTCAGATTCGGTTAAAATGCGCAGGGCTAGTTGTTACTGTTTATCACAAATCAGAGTTTTATTGTGGGTGCGTTCATGTGAATCATGTCTCCTCCTTTTGATTGGTGGTATTGGTAACTTGATATATTTTTTTTAAAAAACGACTTAACCGGATCAAAACCCAAAGACGAACCAAAACCAAGCTAATAGTATTATTAAGTGCATAAAACGACGGCGTAGGATACAGCGCATAATGGACACATGCTCCACTATAGGACGGCGTGTGAAAGTGAATGTAATAAGCAGTTTTTATTTTTATCACTCCTTTTACAACTGTGTGTCTGTGTTAGATCATTTATACTCCATATTTAAATCTTTTTGCAAATATTCTCATTCTGCTTATAGAAAAGAATCGTGTCTGCCTTTTTTTTTCTCTCTCTCTCTCTCTCTCTCTCTCTTTCACTTTTGTGTTACCAATAATAATAATAAAGAGTTTTTATTTTCCGAGTTTACCACCGCAACCATCGTCAGTTTCAACCGCAGGAGCCGCCGCAAGGAAGGCTCTTCATCCGCAGTGGCGTAAGGCTTTATTACAACTTTTTCTCCTTTTTCTACGATTTCTCGGTCGGTCGTCTTCCTCGTGATTAATCTCGTGTGTGTATTTTTTCCGGGAAAATCGCAATTGGAAAATTTTAAAATTAAGAGATTGAGAAATGAAGCAAACTAATTAAATCAAATTCGCTGTGAATCCATCATCGCTAGCTGATAGATCCGTGAGCTGAATTACCAACTTTATATAACGAGATGAACTCTTGAGTTTGTTGTTTGTTGTATCTGAATCCGAACGATTTGGAATCTAAAACCTCGCTGGATCGCCTTTTTATTTTCTTCTTCTCATAAGCGTTGTTTCTCTAAAAAATCACTTTTGTGTGTTTCATTTCGCGACTAGATTCAGGTTTCGATCCTCATGATTGTTTGTTTATCATCATCATCTCATGGTTTTGGATTCGTTTCGAATTGTTTTATTTCTTCTTCATGACGTTAAAAATTGTGATTCCCTCAATTTCTACTTGTTGGGGCTGTTTCCTTCTTAGATTTGGGGTTTTTTGTGTTATTAGACTTGTTTTCATGACTATGACTATGATGGTTTAACAAGATAATCACTGGTTAATCTGGACTTTATAAGATTAATGCATAAAAGCTTAGATCGTTTAGGATATACCTCTTTTTATGGTGACTGCTTCAGATCTGAATATGATGAAACTTGTTTGCTCTTCTTCAAATCGTTTTGATGAGCTACATGTCAATTCTTTCACATTGCAGGATTATTTTAAAGGTGTATAAAGCATTGCCTTTTTGACAAACCAGGAAATGGTTAAAAGGTACTTATCTTGTTCATATGCATATATTGTCTTTAGTTTCTTTCAGGTTGTTCTTTAACTTCTTACTTTTTTTTTTTTTTTTTTTTTTTGGTTATTCAACAGACATGGGGAGTTTTGATTCACGAGAGGTATCATGTCGCAGTGCCTAGACGGTTTCAAGCATGTGTGCTCCTCTTTTTTCCGGTGTTTTGATATCGATATATACAAACAATCTGGAGGCATTGGAGACCCTGAACTGCTTGCCAGAGAGACAGTTTGTATGCTCTCTCGCCTTCCATTCATTGTCATTTTTTTGTTCTCTTATATGATTCTAAGGCATGCTATTTTCTCTAGTTGATACTCCCTGTTAAGAGGGAATACAAATCTTACTTCTGGATTTTTTGATCATGTGAATCGTTTGGCTGCAGTTAGCGTGAGTGAGATAGAAGCTCTCTATGAGCTGTTTAAGAAAATCAGCAGTGCTGTGATTGACGATGGGCTAATTAACAAGGTATGTAGGGATCATATCTCTTTTACGCCACTCACGAATCAAGCATATTACTACTTCTTTTGGACAGTCTTTTCTGATTTTCATTTGATGTGTCATGTTTTTAATTGTGGTGTCAGGAAGAGTTTCAGTTAGCCTTGTTCAAGACAAATAAAAAAGAGAGCTTGTTTGCTGACCGGGTATGTTTTTTTCTCAACCAAAAGACTTTGTGATCCTGTTGCCAAGGTCCTTATTCAAAGTATATTGACGTTACCAATCACAGGTATTCGATTTGTTTGACACAAAGCATAATGGAATACTGGGGTTCGAGGAGTTTGCTCGTGCTCTCTCTGTCTTTCATCCAAATGCTCCTATAGAAGACAAGATTGACTGTACGTCTCTGATCTTTAAAATTTGATCCGAGAACAAATGATCTGATGTTCACAATGCTACATATAATCCATGAAATTTCATTAATAGTTACTGGGAACATTGTTCTGCAGTTTCGTTTCAGCTATATGATCTAAAGCAGCAAGGTTTCATCGAGAGGCAGGAGGTGAAGCAAATGGTGGTGGCTACTCTTGCTGAGTCCGGCATGAACCTGTCAGACGAAATCATAGAGAGTATAATTGACAAGGTGTGGTTCTTTCCTTCCTTTTTCCTGCTCGATACTATTTTCTTGTTCAACTCGTGATTGCAGTTGTGAATAAAGTAAAGAATGATTTCTGAGTTTCTTCTTTGGCAGACATTTGAGGAAGCTGACACAAAACACGATGGGAGGATCGATAAGGAAGAGTGGAGGATCCGTGTTCTTAGGCATCCTTCTCTTCTAAAGAACATGACCCTCCAGTATCTCAAGTGAGTTACTGAACCAATGTACCTTCCAATGTTTGTTTCTGCATCACAGTATTGTTAACATAGATCTCTCATATTGCGTACAGGGATATCACGACTACATTTCCGAGCTTTGTGTTCCACTCGCAGGTGGAAGATTCCTGAGAAAAACAATAGCATACTAGCAGAGAGACTATTTGAGAATTGTGTTTTATTTCTGATTATGTATCATGTTTATTTGTTTGAATCTCTTCTGAACATTTTCAAGATTTTGTTGTTACTTCTGTAAAAAGAAAGAAAAGAAAACAAATCTGTATTTTTTTCTGCTCCTTATTTTGATTGATGTTTTTCTCTCCTTGCATCTGTAGATAGATATACTACTTATGTTGAGACATGATTCCTACTATTAAGTCAAAAAAAACATTGAAAGAGCAAACTGATATGGAGAGAAAAGAGAGAGAACTCAACATCAGTGATCTGGTAAGCTCTAATCTAGATCCTGAAATCAGAAATCAATCTTGATATCAAAACTGAAACCACCAGTTTGATCGGACCGGATGCAATATTACAACTGTAGGATTGGTTAGTCTTTTAGGAGATTGACTTTTCGGTTAGAGTTGACAAAGTAATTAGAGTTTACTTGGGGAATAAATAAACCAGTCATTCCTATTATATATGTGTCCCTCTCTCAATAGCTGAATAGTCCAAGCGTTGACAATCCTATTATTTTGATCTTCTCTCCTTTGTTAACTCTTTCTGAAATCGACAATGGCAGCTTCTTCCAACTCTACGGGTTGCTTTACGAATCAAAACGAGCTAGAGGCTCTTTATGAGCTGTTTAAGAAACTCAGCGGTGCTGATGGGCAAAGAAACGAGGTACCTAAAAATTGTATGTGACTTTCTTGCCACGCACTGTATGCATATAAATCTGTATTTTCTTATTTTCAGGGAGACGTTGTGAAAGGCGTACCACATAATTTGCAATCATGGTTTATAGAAAACAGAGGACCTGTCTTCATGTCAATCTTTACTCTCCTGTCTTCAGCGATATTCATGAGCGGGATCATCAGTTTTGGAAGGTTCTTTTAAAACTTCATTCATTTTAAAAAGAAACTATTCAATGAACTTATTTTATGTACTCTATGTTTGGTAGCATTGTAGGTGGATTATTGTTGATGATAGGACTCTACTGTGTATTGTGGAGGAAGAAAAACAGAGTGGAGGAGATATACGGTGGTGAAATGAACAAGGTAGGTAGGTACCTTAGGGATAATATGTCTCTCTTGCCACGCACGCTTATTTGCTACTTCTTTTGAACAGTCTTTCAGATTTCCAATAACCTTGGTCCTGTTGTAACTTGTATCAGGAAGAGTTTCAAGTAGCCATATTCAAGACAAACAGAAAAGAGAGTTTGTTTGCAGACAGGGTATCTTAATTTTTTTTGTAATCTATTTATTTGGCAGTTAAAATATATACTGACATTACCAATCAATCAATCACAGGTGTTCGATTTGTTCGACACAAAGCATAGTGGATACTTAAATTTGAGGAGTTTGCCCGAGCTCTCTCTGTCTTTCATCCAGATGCTCCTTTAGATGATAAAATTGACGGTACATCTCTGATCTCAAAAACTTGATCCTAGAAACCATCTCTAACAAATTTATCTCATGTTCAACACATCCTATATAAATTCCATGATAATTTATTAATAATGACTACCTGGAATATTACTTGGCAGTTTCGTTTCAGCTATATGATCTGAAGCAGCAAGGATTCATCGAGAGGCAGGAAGTGAAGCAAATGGTGGTGGCTACCCTAGCTGAATCCGGCATGACCTTGAGCGACGAGATTATAGAAAGTATAATCGACAAGGTGTGCTTTCCTTCCTACTATTTTTTTTGGTTCCACTGTAGTGTGTGTAAACAGATAAATGTGAAGTGAATAGTGATTTTTGAGTTTATGTGGCCAGACATTTGAGGAAGCTGACACAAAACACGACGGGAAGATCGATAAGGAAGAGTGGAAGACCCTTGTTCTTAGGCATCCTTCTCTTCTAAAGAAGATGACTCTCCAGTATCTCAAGTGAGTTACTGAACCAATGCATTTTCTGCATCACAGTATTGTTAACATTGATCTTTCGTATTGCGTACAGGGATATCACGACTACATTACCGAGCTTTGTGTTGGACTCGGAGGTGGAAGATACCTGAGAAAAACAATAGCATATTTGCAGAGCATACTATTTAAGAATTGTGATTGTTCTCTTATCATGTTTATTTGTTTCAATTTCTCTGATCATTTTCAAGATTTTGTTGTATACTCTTCTTGTGTGAAGAAAAACGTAAAACATGTACGTACGTATTTTTCTTGTTCATGATTTTGGCTTCTATTTTCCCCTAGCATCTGTAGTATACTGCTAATTTCTGTTCATGATTAGTCGTGATTAGCTCAAATATTCAAAGAGCAACTGATGATAGATAAAAGAGAGGGGGCTCCAACTGTTAAGCAATCTGAAATTGTAAGATAGCTTAAGTAGTCAGAAACCAATCTTGATATCGAATTTAAACCCACCGGTTTGATTGAACCGAACAGCAATAGAAGTCCGGCTATCTGAACCAAAACAATACGACAAACCAGTAGAATTTCAAAGGAAATCTTGTTCGTTGAAGACATGATAAAGAGCCGTAATAAAACAAAGTTCTGGAGACAAGAGAAAAAACCAGGATACTAGTCCAAAAAACCCAAAAGATGAAAGAGAGAGAGACGAACGAAGCCAGTTTCAACTACTACTATTACTATTTGGGCACTTAGTCGACCTCTTCCATCTTGCTTCCTTCAGCTTCAGCGTCATCTTCAAGTGGTGGCATGTCAGCATCAGCTTCAGTCTCACCTGCATCATCGTCAATGCTGAGTCCAAGCTTAAGCATCCTGTGGATTCTGCTTCCAAAGGTGTTGGGCTCATCAAGGCTAAAACCAGAGGTGAGAAGAGCAGTCTCGAAGAGAAGAAGGACGAGATCCTTGACAGACTTGTCATTCTTGTCTGCATCCGCTCTCTTCCTCAACTCATCCATGATCGAGTTCTCTGGGTTGATTTCCATTGTCTTCTTGGAAGACATGTACCCAGCCATGCTGCTGTCTCTCAAGGCCTGAGCCTTCATGATTCTCTCCATGTTAGCAGTCCAGCCGTACTCCCCGGTGACAAGACAGCAGGGTGAGTCGACAACACGGTCAGAGACAATGACCTTCTCAACCTTGTCCCCCAAAACCTCCTTCATCACCTTGCACAGACCCTCGAACTTCTCCTTGAGTTCTTCCTTCTTTTTCTTCTCGTCCTCTGTTTCCTCAAGCTTCAAACCTTCCTTGGTGGCAGAGACCAGTTTCTTTCCCTCAAACTCCTTGAGCTGACCAATGGCGTACTCATCAATGGCGTCAACCATGTAAATGACCTCGTATCCCTTCTTCTTTAGCTTCTCAAGGAAGGGAGAGTTCTCAACAGCCTTCTTGCTCTCACCAGTGATGTAGTAGATGTCGTTCTGTCCTTCCTTCATCCTGGTCACGTAGTCCTTAAGACTGGTCAACTCATCACCGCTCTTAGTGGAGTGGTAACGGAGCAACTCAGCAATCTTGGTCCTGTTCTGAGAGTCCTCGTGGATACCCAACTTCAAGTTCTTGGAGAAAGCCTCATAAAACTTGTTGTAGTCTTCCTTGTTCTCAGCAATCTCAAAGAAGAGCTCGATGCACTTCTTCACCAGGTTCTTGCGGATGACCTTGAGGATCTTGTTCTGCTGAAGAGTTTCTCTGGAGATGTTGAGAGGAAGGTCCTCAGAGTCAACAATACCTTTGACAAATCCAAGGTATTCAGGAATGATCTCTTCACAGTTGTCCATGATAAAGACACGGCGGACGTAAAGCTTGATGTTGTTGGGCTTCTTCTTAGTGTCAAAGAGGTCGAATGGGGCCCTCTTGGGAACAAAGAGAACAGCCTTGAACTCAAGCTGTCCCTCGACAGAGAAGTGCTTGACAGCCAAATGCTCCTCCCAGTCATTGCTGAGACTCTTGTAGAAGGCAGCATATTCCTCCTTGTTGATTTCATCGGGTTTCCTCATCCAGATAGGCTTCTGCTTGTTCATGAGATCAAACTCGTGGGACACCTCCTTGATCTTCTTCTTTTTCTTCTCCTCCTTTTCTTTCTCCTCATCCACTTCCTCAACCTTTCCTTCCTCGTCTTTCTTCTCTTCCTCTTCTTCATCATCAGAGATCTCCTTCTCGATGGTCTTCTCAACCCAAAGAGAGATCGGGTAGCTGATGAACTCAGAGTGCTTCTTGACCAAATCCTTAAGACGGCGCTCTTCAAGGTACTCCAACTGGTCTTCCTTGAGGTAAAGGGTCATCTTGGTACCCCTACCAAGGACCTCACCAGAGGTATCCCTGGTAACGGTGAAGGATCCTCCAGCCTGGGACTCCCACACATACTGCTCATCATCATTGTGCTTGGTGACGACAACAACCTTGTCAGCAACCAAGTAGGCAGAGTAGAAACCAACACCAAACTGACCAATCATGCTGACATCAGCACCAGCAGCCAATGCCTCCATGAACTCCTTGGTTCCAGACCTGGCTATTGTACCCAGGTTGTTGACCAAATCTGTACAAAGGAAAAAGGTAAACGCACACATCAACACTAATACACGTAAGGGAAACAAATAAAAGAGAATCTATTCTACTGCACAAAAGAAAACTTACCAGCCTTGGTCATGCCAACACCACTGTCGATAATGGTCAAGGTGTTGTTGGTCTTGTCCGGGATGATGTGAATGAAGAGTTCAGGCTGACCATCGAGCTTGCTCTTGTCAGTCAAAGACTCGAATCTAATCTTGTCCAAAGCCTATTCACCACAAACAAACAAGAGAGATTGTTAGGTCTGGCATATATGATTAAAACAAACATAATAAAAAGATCAGATCAAAGACTCACAAACAATATTGATAAGATGAGGTTTAAGACCTAAAAACAATTCCTATTCTTCTTAATTAAATCTTCCAAGATAGAAGCAAAGCAAAACCTAAACCTAGAACAGCAACCAAACCAAGCATAGATCGACCGAATAAATAAACTAATAATCAACAATCTACCTAACTTTCAACAGATTAACAACCTTAAAATCCTCATCATATCTACTTCATCTAGTGAAATCGAAACCCTAAATAAATAAGATTCACCATTCAACAACAAAGAAACTTAATTAGTAAACCTAATAAAGAGAGAGAGAGAGAGGGGAAAAGAGGGACGCACATCGGAAGAGTTACTGATGAGCTCACGAAGGAAGATCTCCTTGTTGCTGTAGAAAGTGTTGATGATAAGGGAGAGAAGCTGATTGATCTCAGCCTGGAAGGCAAACGTCTCTGTGTCCGACGACATCACGATCTCTACTAGAGCTGAGATTTTTTTACGCTTTGAGAACAGAGAACAACCGAGGAAGACGAAACTTTAGGATTTTCTAATCTCAAAGGGCTGCGCTTATTGAAGGATGAAGAGGTTTTATATATGGTGGCTAACTTTGGGGTTTCTAGATCCTTCTCCCATCAAAACTGGAAAAACAAAAAAAAAAAGAAAAGAAAAAGGAAAATAAAAAAATAAATGTAAAAGCCTTACTCACGCGCTATTGTAGCGCGAGTTAGATCATAAACGGGCTTTGAATGATGGGCCCACAGGTGATCAGGGTAGATTTTTTTTTAACATTGGTAAATTAATTAATCCCAAACGGGCTTTGAATGATGGGCCAAGAAGATTACACGGTTACAAAATAGAAAGGCCCAAATCGGAACTCACCAGAAACTGAGATCTCAGTTTCAGAGATTGGAGAGTTCTCTTGTATCCGATTTGATTGTTTCATTTGAGTTACTTCCTCACGAATCAAGCATATTGCTACTTCTTTTAGACAGCCTTTTTCTGATTTTCCTTGATGTGTCCTGCTGTAATTGTGGTTCAGGAAGTTAATGCGATGAACCACAATTGACTGTACGTCTTTGTCTTTCATCGAAATGCTCCTATAGAAGACAAGATTGAATGTACGTCTCTGATCTTCAAAATTTAATCCAAGAAACCATCTATAACAAATTATTATGCCATGTTCACATACTACATAGAATCCATGAAAGTTCATTAGTAGTTACCGGGAACATTGTTCTGCAGTTTCGTTTAATTCAGCTATATGATCTTAAGCAGCAAGGTTTCAATCGAAAGGCAGGAGGTGAAACAAATGGTGGTGGCTACTCTTGCTGAGTCCGGCATGAACCTGTCAGACGAAATCATAGAGAGTCTAATTGACAAGGTGTGGTTCCTTGCTTTTCCCTGCTTGATACTATATTCTTGTTCCACTCTAGTATAACCAACTCAAGATAACAGTTGCGAATAAAGTAAAGAATAATTTCTGAGTTTCTTCTTTGGCAGACGTTTGAGGAGGCTGACACAAAACAGGACGGGAAGATCGACAAGGAAGAGTGGAGGACCCTTGTTCTTAGGCATCCTTCTCTTCTAAAGAACATGACTCTCCAGTATCTCAAGTGAGTTCCTGAACCAATCCATTTTTCCAATGTTTCTAAATCACAGTATTGTTAACACTGATTTCTCATATTACGTACAGGGAAGGGATATCACGACTACATTTCCGAGCTTTGTGTTCCACTCAGTAAAAAAAAAAAAAAAAAAAAAGTAGCATATTAGCAGAGCAAACTATTTTGGGAATTGTGTTTGTTTTCTCTTATCATGTCTATTTGTTTCAATTTACCTGAACATTTTTCAAGACGTTGTTGTGACTTCTCTGAGAAAAAAAAGAGCCATTATGTTTTCTCCTAGCATATGTAGTAGTATATATGTACTACTAACATTTTGTTTAAGATTAGACGTGTGAAAGATATTATGATATGAAGTATTTTAGTAGCTAAAACATTCAAAGAGCAAACTGATGATAGACCAAGTAATAATCTTGAAATCGAAATTGAAGACCACCGATTTGATCGAACCAACCGAACAAAGAATAGGAAGCTAATGGAGGTAGAGAGAGAAGCCATGGAAGAGACTTTGTGGGCTTTTTATATCCAACATCTTTTGTGGTAATTAAATATTATTCCAGATGTCCAGAGATTTAGTAAACTGATGAAATGTTAAAGAGTAGTTAAACTGGCAGGACATTGACAATTAACATAGAAGAGCATATATAAGAATCCTTTGTTCTCTGTTCTGAATGGTTTTGCTTGGATTTTACAAAGAAACGTGAAGCAAACACGCAAACACTTAAGCAAGACCATGCAAGTTCATTGTCACAATTAAAAAAGTTGTATCAGAGAAGCTAAAAAAAATATGATGGCAATTTATGCGTGATTCCTCTCAGCTTCTTCTGCGTTTGATTCATTCGGAAGATAACCACTGGGGTTGCATGTGTTTCCGTGCTGGGCTCAGATTCTCCTGATGAAGATTGGTCAGCAACTGTTTCTTCTTCTGGGGCTTGCATCTCCACCTCTTCCTTTTCAAAATACCTATCTACTTCTTGCCTGAGCTTTAGGATCATTTGTTCAACTTCTTCTGGATCATCGGGTATATCGAAATCCGACGATGAATCTTGCCCCTTCTTTTTCTCATTCCTTTTCTCAAGATAGAGCTGTCTCATCAAGGGTCTGTCCCTCTTCATACTCTCATCCTCTAAGGCACGACTGTATGTTTCAGGATCTCGCTGCTCTTCTTCATAATTATCCATGTATCTTTAATCCTGTACGTATCTGACAAGAGACAGTAGAAGATTATATATAAGTTCCTGTGTTCCGATTAGATGTATCTTTTTATATCTGACTCTTTAGGGTTTCTTTTTTTAAAGCTTTTGAGAACAGAACCACCGAGGAAGACGAAACTTTAGGATTTTTCTGGCTGCTTACTGAAGGAAGAACAGAGGTTTTAATATAGTGGCTAACTTTATAGGGTTATATATATAATCGGCTTCTCCCATCAAAACTGGAAAAAAGAACAAAAAGAAAAAGGAAAAAAAGAAAAAAGGAAAAATAAAAAATAAATGTAAAGCCTCACTCACGGGCTTTGGATGATGGGCCAAGAAGGTTACAAAAATAGAAAGGCCCAAATCGGAACACACCAGAAACTGAGAGATCTGAAACAGGCGGGTACACCGGAGACGCAATCCTCACCTATTAGATGGATCCGACGCTAAACAAAGACGATTCCTTTGCAAGTTACGACCTCAACATCAAACCTTTGACCGGAGTTAGCGAATCCCGCCGCAAGCCTTCGTATCTAATCGTCACCTATTAGATCGATAAGGAAGAGAGGAGGACGCTGGTGGCTCTCCAGTATCTCAAGTGAGTTCCTGAACCAATCCATTTTTCCAATGTATCTAAATCACAGTATTGTTAACACTGATCTCTCTCATATTACGTACAGGGATATCACGACTACATTTCCAAGCTTTGTGTTCCACTCAGCGGTGAAAGATACCTGAGAAAAAAAAAAAAAAAAAAAAACAAATAGTAGCATATATTAGCAGAGCAGAGTATTTGGGAATTTTGTTTGTTTTCTCTTATCATGTCTACTTGTTATGCTACGTGCTTTTTTGTTTAGCCTTTGATAAGCAGTTTTGGAAACGTGTGTGGTGCAGATTTTATAGGTCTGTTATGCTATGTGCTGTATTTTGTTTTAAGTATTGTGTTTAGCCTTTGATAAGTAGTTTTGGAACCGTTTGTTCAGTTTTGTTAGTGCAGATTTTGTAGGTCTGAGAGTGTCTTGTGTTTAGCTATCAGGAATCTTCCTTTGTTTCGCTTATGAAGAAGTTCTTGTTCTTTTGTTGATTTTGCAATGTACCTCTGAATTTGATGAATCCAGGGTTTCAAAGGGAGTTAGAGATATTCCGGGGAGCCTGCAGTCAGCTACCAGCAGTATGCCATCAGGAAAAGCACTCATGTATTTCTGGTTTATTTCTCGCAAGTGGTGTATTCTTCATCTTCATTGCCTTCACAATGTTTCTTCCAGTCATGGTGCTTATGCCACAGAAATTTGCCATTTGTTTCACCATTGGATGTGGATTCATCATTGGATCTTTCTTCGCACTTCGTGGCCCACAAAATCAGCTTGCACACATGTCATCGATGGAGGTATGCTACACTATTATGTATTGAGTCTCATGCCTTAAATCCCCAAGAGTGGATTCTTTCCTCTCTTATTAATATATCTTTCTCTACTTCTCCAGAGGCTTCCTTCAACCCTAGGTTTCATTGCCACCATGGTTGGTACCATATACGTATCAGTGGTTCTCCACAGCTACATCCTCTCAGTGCTCTTCTCTGTGTTACAGGTACTTAAACATTTCATCTTCCGACCCTTACGATATTCCCTTTTTGTCTGAGTTGAAGTTTTTGAAAATGAGATTTTCCTATGAGCAAATATATATTTTCAAAATTGGACCTCATCTAAGTATTCGAGATCATATAGTAACCTCATTGCTGAATCGGTCTTGAGAGTTGAGATGGAACCTTTTGAACCTCCCCCAGTTTAGCAACAAGCATTAGCTGTTTAACAAGTGTCAATGCTTATCTGGTTCTTCACCCGTTATATATATATGGACTGTATAAAAGATACTTGCATAGGTCTAAGAACTTAACTCCGCACATTCTTCTGAGTTCTGAATCTCGTAATTCTGATATCTATTTCTCTGTGCTAATGGACAGGTTCTTGCGCTGATTTACTATTGTATATCCTACTTCCCTGGTGGATCATCCGGCATGAGGTTCCTCAGTTCTGCTCTCACCTCATCTGTGCTAAGAGTATTCGGGAGATGAGCTTGCACGGCCAATTTGTGAGAAAGAACAATACTTTACTTGTTGGTGTACAAAGAAAGATGTCAGAGTTTTTTCCGTATGCTCTTTAACATAGGTTCGATGAAAAAATACTTTAAAAAGACAAATGATCTTGAAGTAGATGTTGAATGAAGAACCCAAGTGATGTTATAATTATCTTCTTATTTCAATTTTGATTACAGTTGATTTCCCAAACCAAAATGGAGGCCTTGGAGACCCTGAACTGCTTGCGGGACAGATAGTTTGTATGCTCTCAGCTTCTTTTCCATTTCTTTCAGCTTCCATGTCCTCTTTTTTTGTTCAGTTATATGATTTGAAGGTAAGCTATTTCTCTAGTTGATGCTCCCTCTTAACAGGAATGCAAATCTTACATCTGGATATTGATCATTTGAATCGTTTGGGTGCAGTTAGCGTGAGTGAGATAGAGGCTCTCTATGAGCTGTTTAAAAAAATCAAACCAGCAGTGCTGTGATTGACGATGGGCTAATAAACAAGGTATGAAGGAATCATATGTCTGTTATGCCACTCACGAATCAAGCATATTGCTACTTCTTTTAGACAGCCTTTTCTGATTTTCCTTGGATGTATCCTGTTGTAATTGTGGTTCAGGAAGTTATACAAAGTGTATTGACACTACCAATTACAGGTACTCGATTTATTAGACACGAAGTAGCATAATGGAATACTGGGGTTCGAGGAGTTTGCTCGTGCTCTCTCTGTCTTTCATCGAAATGCTCCTACGGAAGACAAGATTGACTGTGCGTCTCTGATCTTCAAAATTTAACCCAAGAAACCATCTATAACAAATTACTATGCGATGTTCACATACTACATAGAATCCATGAAAGTTCATTAGTAGTTACCGGGAACATTGTTCTGCAGTTTCGTTTAATTCAGCTATATGATCTTAAGCAGCAAGGTTTCAATCGAAAGGCAGGAGGTGAAACAAATGGTGGTGGCTACTCTTGCTGAGTCCGGCATGAATCTGTCAGATGAAATCATAGAGAGTATAATTGACAAGGTGTGGTTCCTTGCTTTCCCTGCATGATACTATTTTCTTGCTCCACTGTAGTATAACCAACCTAAGATAACAGTTGCGAATAAAGTAAAGAATAATTTCTGAGTTTCTTCTTTGGCAGACGTTTGAGGAGGCTGACACAAAACAGGATGGAAAGATCGATAAGGAAGAGTGGAGGATCCTTGTTCTTAGGCATCCTTCTCTTCTAAGGAACATGACTCGCCAGTATCTCAAGTGAGTTATTGAACCAATGCATGTCTTCCAATGTTTGTTTCTGCATCACAGTATTGTTAACATTGACCTCTCATATTACGTACAGGGATATCACGACTGCATTACCGAGCTCTGTGTTGCACTTGGAGGTGGTAGATACCTGAGAAAAATAATAGCATATTAGCAGAGCAGACTATTTGGGAATTGTGCCTGTTCTCTTATCATGTTTATTTGTTTCAATTTCTCTGAACATTTTCAAGATTTTGTTGTTTACTTGTGTAGAGAAAAAAGTAAAACAAATATGTATTTTCTTGTTCATGGTTTTGGCTTATGTTTTCTCCTATAGACTACTAATTTCTGTTCATGATTAGACTACTAATTTCTGTTCATGATTAGTCGTGTGAAGTACTAATGTATTAGCTAAAATATTCAAAGAGCAAACTGATGATAGAGAATAGAGAGGGGGCTTCCAAGCAATCTGAATTGTGAGAGAGGTCAAGTATTCAGAAATCAATCTTGATATCGAAATTAAACCCCACCGGATTGATGGACCCGAACAACAATCCAAGTTTGAAGCAAAATAATACGACAAAACAAGTAGAATTTCAAAGGAAACCTTGTTCGTTGGGGACATGATAAAGAGTCGTAATAAAACAAAGTTCAGGAGACCGAGAAAAAAAACCAGAAAACTAGTCGAAAAAAAACCCAAATGAGAGCTGACGATAGAGAAAGAGACGAACGAAGCCAGTTTCAACCACTACTATTAATTTCCTAAACTAATGAATGTTAAAGAGTAGTTAAACTGGCAGGACATTGACAATTAACATAGCAGAGCATATAAGAATCCTTTGTTCTCTGTTCTGTTCTGAATGGTTTTGCTCGGAGTTACAAAGAAACGTGAAGCAAACACGCAAACACTTAAGCAAGACCATGCAAGTTCATTGTCACAATTAAGTAAAAAAAGTAGTATCAGATAAGCTTGAAAATATGATGGCAATTTACGGGTGATTCCCCTCAGCTTCTTCTGCGTTTGATTCATTCGGAAGATAACCACTGGGGGTTGCATGTGTTTCCGTGCTCGGCTCGGATTCTCCTGATGAAGATTGGTCAACACCTGTCTCATCACCGGATCTATGAGGATCTTCTTCTGGGGCTTGATACCTATTTACTACTTGCCTGAGCTTTAGGATCATTTGTTCAGCTTCTTCTGGATAATCGGGTATATTGAAATTCGACGATGAACCTTGCCCCTTCTTTTTCTCATTCCTTTTCTCAAGATAGAGCGGTTTCTTTATCTCATTCCTTTTCTCAAGATAGAGCTGTATGTCCCTCATCATACTCTCATCCTCTAAGGCACGACTGAATGTTTCAGGATCTCGCTGCTCTTCTTCATAACTATGCATGTATCTTTAATCCTGTCTGTGTATCTGACAAGAGACAGAAGAAGATTAGATATAAGTTCCTATACCTTTTAAACTACAAACATAATACATACCCATTAATTATTCAGCGAGAGAGAAATCATAATCAAAACATACATATTATTACTATCTAGCAAGCACAAATTCGATAATCTGAACAACAACAGTCCCCTTCATCCCCATCAAACTCAATCCAATACTTAAATCACCACTATACAAATTTTGGATTCCGGATCTTAGAAGATGATTATTTCCCAACAAGGCAACAACAACAAAAAAAATCTAGGTTAAGTTTCTACGGCGCCGTGCATTAACGAAAACAGAACAGAAACAATTAAACTTGTCAAACCTTCACTTAAAATTACTTTTCAGACTCGAGACAAACCTGAGAGAAGCGGATTCAGGTCAAAGCTTGCTCCGGAGGAATCGATCGAGAGGTGAAAGATTGCGTGCAGGGATATCACAACAACATCTTCGAGCTTTGTCCACTCGCAGGTGAAAGATTCCTGAGAAAAAACCAATATCATACTAGCAGAGGAGACTATTTGGGAATTGTGTTTGTTTTCTGATTATGTATCATGTTTATTTGTTTGAATCTCTCTAACATTTTCAAGATTTTGACAATGTAATTTAGCAAGGTTATTGAACAGGTGTGGTACTCTCTATTCTCTAATTGTACATAAATACGTTTACTTGAGGAATAAACTACTCATTCCTATTATATATGTTTCCCTCTCTCAAATATCTGAATAGGTTAGTATCTGAGCGTTGACAATCTCCATTTTTGATCTTCGGTCCATCGATTTGTTCTCTCTTTATTCGCTAAGTCTTTCCGAAATCGAGATGGATTCAACAAGGAGTTCAGCTTCTTCCAACCCTACGGGATGTTTTATGGATCAAAACGGGCTAGAGGCTCTCTACGAGGTGTTTAAGAAACTCAGCAGCAGTGCTGGTGATCGGCAATGCTGCTGATCGGCAAAGAAACGAGGTAACGTTGAAGTTGTAAAAGGTGTAGCGCATCATTTGCAATCATGGATAAATCTCATGTGTGTTGAATTTAAAATAAATATGATTATTTGTATTTTTAAAATAAAATGTAGTAATTGTAAACTCCAAAAGTCTATATTAATTTTTTTTTTTTTGGGCAAACTCCATTGTCTTGTGGCAGCTTGGACAAAGTTCTTTGAGTCTATATCAAAATTTATAATGAATAAAATACATATATTTAGTAACTACCAAAGAGTAATAGTTATCATCAAGTATCAAATTTTAATAAACTTTTTTATTCACATACACTTGAGAGTTGTTTATCAAAGTAAAGAGATAAGTACTTAACTTGTAATGATTCCTTATATATAAGTCACGCATGTTTTACTTTATAGGCGAAGCTTAATGAACAGGGCAATCAATGGAAGTAGCTAATTACTCGTCATCAAGCTATGAAGACATGTTAGAAACCAACTCATATAAAGTTATTTATAGTTCTTTGTATCCCTTGATGAATAGCTTAGACTTTAGGGAGTTTATTTTGTTACTAGTATAATAGAATCAATAAATGTAATCATTAAACTGGTAATCCGTAGAACAAACATAGTTTAAAAAAAAAGTTAAACAAAAATATTAGTTTGGTTGGTAATATAAGCTCTTACTTGTTCTCTTGTTCTCTGTAGAACATTTACCTACAATTAAAAAAATAAAATAAAATAAACATGTTATAATATGATATGTAAAGGGGCTTCATAAAATCATTAATTATTTACATATGCAATTCACCACTATATATATAAAGTAAACGTACGTACCTTTATATATAGAACCATATGTTGAATATCAATCATTCTTTTTACTTCTCCAAAATTTCTCCAAAATTCGGAGACATCTCTTTCAAAACTATATTAGTTGTTTGCCTTTGAATTTTTCTTTCTTTGGAAAAAATGTGCTCGAGTTAGTGATATAGGAGATTAGGAGGTGCTGTGAATGCAGATTTTTTTTTTTTTTTTTTTTTTTAATATTGAGTAGAGTAAAGTTTGAACAGCAAATGAAATCTTGTGAAATATCTTCAAATCTACAATTTTGGAAATAGTTGAGTAGAAGTAAGAAATTAACTATAGAATATGCTAATAAGATGCTAGTAGTTTATGAGCGTGAGAGTAGTTTATCTAGAAATTTTCAATTGTAATTCAAAGTCTAAATTATATGATATAGAAATAATTAATTGCTCGATAATGTTAATGAAATATGTTTCCAAAAATATAAGGTAATCCAAAATATGGGTAAATTATTGTCCAATTTTATGAAATATTGTGTTTAATACATTTATTCAATTTCTATAGATGTTACATTGCGATTATGCAACAAAAGGATTATATATATCCGATATCAATTTTGATTTTGATGGGATTTTTAGTTAGGATTTTGTTATTTTGTCAATATTTTAAAAGACTGATTTTGTAATTTAGTATAATTTAAAGGATAAAATATTAAATATACTTCAAAAATGTTAATATAAATGATATATCAAAAGTTCCATTAGACTTGATCATAATATTTGGATTTAAAAGTGAAATCTGAAAGAGTAAATACCTGATATGTGCTTGCGGTGTGCCCAATGTGGTTTATAACCTGCAAAGAGTTTAGAAGATACTAATGATCAGAGAATTTCTTTGAATATATATAGAAAGATCTAGAAGATCCTAATGATCGGAAAAGATATTCTAAATATATTATAAAGATTTGTATATATATGATATGATTCTATTAGTTAGACAATTATGTTAATTCATTTCCTATATAAATGTATCTCTATGTACCTTCATTCTCATGAGAGTAAATATTAATTATTTTATTCCTAAACTCTCATCATATTCTATTATGGTATCAAATCCACGATGATCTAAGCTATGTATTGTTCATTTTTGTTTTTAAGCCAATTAGTTCATCAATAAATTGAATTTAAGCCAGGCCCAGCCCTACACCAATTCATATGACACGTTCATACTGGACCTCAAATTTTTAAGGCCCATTTTACTATTTTTTTAAAAAAAATTAATAAATTAAAAATAATAATAGATCCATAGTTAGTAAAAAGCCCCATAAATATTTTAAAAAACCCCAAAATTAGCAAACAAAAATTTAAAGTTAGCAAAAAAAACCTGGTAATTAATATTAATAAAATAATCAAGAAAATCCACAAAAATAATTTTTAAAAAGATATTATTAAACAAAAAAAGCTCCATAAATTAACCGTAGATGATCTCTCTCTCTCTTCTTCTCTTATCCACTATCTAGAGCAGCAGAGACGATTGACGACGTTTGCTATGGCTATGGAGATTGCTCATCGTTTCATTAATTCATCATCTATGTCCTTAAGGTTTGATTTCTCTCAGCCCTTCGTAATCGCAATTTTGGGACTCAAATCGTTTCGTTTTCCGTCAATTTGAGAGTGGAGATTGAACCTGATTTTATTTTATTTTTGTTTAGTAGAGTGGGAAAATCTAGGATTAGGAGCGGCGTTTGTGGGACGGCTCGTGTTGGATTATCTTCGGTTTCGGCCGTTCATATACCAAGAAGGAGGATGTTTATGCAGCTCGCTGGGTTTGGTTCCGTCTTGACGCTTCTGGATTCTCCTCCTGGTTTAGCTGCGCCTCTTCCTGATATGAAGGACCCTCAAGTCATCAGGTAAAATTATTCTTCTCTGAGCTATCTATTTGTAGAAGATCATAATCGTGTAATTTCAATTAGGTATGCTAATTCATGTGATCTTAGTTAAGGCGATGAGTTGCAATAATCATATGGCTTTTCATGTGTAATGTGCTTGATTGTTGCATTGAGTTAGTTCCTTATCCTATGTTTTTTTTTTTTTTTTTACTTTTAATGGTGATTGAAGAGTCCAGGACGTTTAAGCTCCCAAGTGGCGTCAGGTTTCAAGGTAACTATTCTTTCTAAAGAATGATAATAGTTAAGGATTATGGTGAAACATCCAAAGAACTTTGCTATTTGTTACTTTTTGATTTCTTACTGTTAGAACTTCGTTTCTCAGAGATTATTGAAGGGGAAGGACCAGAGGCTCGTGAAGGTGACCTGGTCGAACTAAACTATGTATGTCGGCGTGCAAATGGATATTTCGTTCATAGGTGAGAGCTTTCATGTTAAACTTAAAAAAAAATTTGGTAGTTTCTTTCACTCATAGTTGATTCTATTTTTTATATTTTGTAACTCATATTGTTTCTTGATTCAGCACTGTGGACCAATTCAGTGGTGAAAGCTCTCCTGTCAAACTTATACTTGATGGAAACGATGTACATTCATCTTGCACTCAGCTTTTTTACATACAGCGATCCAATCATGGCACATACTAACAAATTGCTTTGACACGACAGGTAATTGAGGGATTAAAGGAAGTCCTGGTGGGCATGAAAGCCGGAGGTAAAAAATATGAAATAAACAAACAAGTTTCTCTGGTGTTTCGAGTAAAAAAAATTCATGTTTCTAATGACACACATAATGGCCTTTTGCGGATCCAGGGAAGCGTAGAGCATTGATACCTCCATCAGTAGGATACATAAACGAGACATTGAAGCCAATCCCCGAGGAGGTACGTATTTGGATCTTACTCTTTATCCTCCATTCCATGATCAACTTGCTACATACCTTATGTCTCAAAAACGATTCGTCTTTGTGGATTTCAGTTTGGACCACGGCGCAGTCTTCTATCGCACGCAAACGAGCCATTGGTCTTTGAGATCCAGCTCTTGAAAGTATTATGATATATTTTGTTTTCTATCATAAATCTGTAACACCAACTGCTTGGAACTACCATACGAGTTCTGCTTGAGACTTGGGTTAACGGGGAGAACCTACCTACGAGTTTCTTGAAAAAATACCACAAAATATATAAAATGTATATTTGCTATTCATTCAAAAAAGTATACAAAAATTATTGGAAAGTTTTATATGAGAAAAAGTATTTTTGGAATATAACTTTGATTTACTCGCAAAAAAACATTGACAAAGCTTTTTGTTTCCAAAAAGAAAAAAAAAAGACATAAACATTGACAAAGCTTAAAAGCTAAGAAACGACACCGTTGACACCGATCGACGTTACAGCATCGGTTCTCTTCTTCTTCTTCACGAATAATACTTCTCTAGCTGCGGCGTTTACTGAAACCTTAAACGTCCACGGAAAATCTCCGATCTCCGGCGTTCTGGTCTTTCATTGTTTGCTTCCCTTGAAACCAAGTTGGAAAAGAAAATGTCACAAGGATGGTTTTCGATGGGAGGAAGTAGCAGCGGAGATCAGAAGCAGGGGCAGCAGCAATCGGGTTCGTCTCTGCTCGCTGATTGGAATTCTTACGCTGCCTCGAGAGAATTCGAGGAAAGTGGCGGAAGCTTCGGCTTTGATATCGAATCCGCCGTTAGATCTGCCAATGACACTGTTTCGGGCACCTTCAGTGTGTAAGTCATCCATCGATTTTGGGATTGTATAATGCAATTAGTCACTTCAATGTGTTTATTTCGTGACTGAATCTAATAAGATTTGAGGATTTAGGTGGTAGTGAGAAGTGTGAGGTGTTAGTGAATCTGAGCAATTGAGATTTTTACTTTGTTGATTGTGGAGACATATAAGATAGATTGGGAGATGCGTTTATGAGTTTTTGCATTGTGAATTGAGTCTGAGGAGTAATTTATATCTGAGTACATGGATCTAGTTGTGTTATCTATCACTCTCTGGCATCGAAGCAATTTAGTTGCAGTTGTGACTTGTGAGTTTTCAACAATAGCAGCTCTCTTTTAAAGATTAGCTGTGTTTGTTAAGCTATGTGAACCTTATGTCTGTTATGCTACGTGCTTTTTGTTTAGCCTTTGATCAGCAGTTTTGTAGTGCAGATGTTATAGGTCTGAGAGTGTCTTGTGTTTTGCTATCAGGAATCTTCTTTTGTTTCGCTTATGAAATTCTTCTTCTTTTGTTTCGCTTATGAAATTCTTCTTCTTTATGTTGATTTTGCAATGTACCTCTGAATTTGATGAATACAGGGTTTCAAAGGGAGTTAGAGATATTCCGGGGAGCTTGCAGTCAGCAACCAGCAGTATGCCGTCAGGAAAAGCACTCATGTATTTCGGTTTATTTCTCGCAAGTGGTGTATTCTTCATATTCATTGCCTTCACAATGTTTCTTCCAGTCATGGTGCTTATGCCACAGAAATTTGCCATTTGTTTCACCATTGGATGTGGATTCATCATTGGATCGTTCTTCGCACTTCGTGGCCCACAAAATCAGCTTGCACACATGTCATCGATGGAGGTATGCTACACTATTATGTATTGAGTTTCATGCCTTAAATCCCCAAGAGTGGATTCCTTCCTCTCTTATTAATATATCTTTGTCTACTTCTCCAGAGGCTTCCTTCAACCCTAGGTTTCATTGCCACCATGGTTGGTACCATATACGTATCGATGGTTCTCCACAGCTACATTCTCTCAGTGCTCTTCTCTGTGTTACAGGTACTAAATAGTTTCATCTCCCGACCCTTACGATATTCCCTTTTTGTCTGAGTTGAAGTTTTTGAAAATGAGATTTTCCTATGAGCAAATCTATATTTTCAAAATTGGACCTCATCAAAGTTTTTGAGATCATATAGTAACATTACTCCCCTCATTGCTGAATCGGTCTTGAGAGTTGAGATGGAACTTTTTGAACCTACCCCAGTTTAGCAACAACTATTAGCTGTTTAACAAGTGTCAATGCTTATCTGGTTCTTCACCCGTTATATATATTTATGGACTGTATAAAAGATACTTGCATAGGTCTAAGAACTTAACTCCGCACATTCGTCTGAGTTCTGAATCTCGTAATTCTGATATCTATTTCTCTGTGCTAATGGACAGGTTCTTGCGCTGATTTACTATTGTATATCCTACTTCCCTGGTGGATCATCCGGCATGAGGTTCCTCAGTTCTGCTCTCACCTCATCTGTGCTAAGAGTGTTCGGGAGATGAGCTTGCACGGCCAATTTGTGAGAAAGAACAATACTTTACTTATTGGTGTACAAAGAAAGATGTCAGAGCTTTTTCCGTATGCTCTTTAACATAGGTTTGATGAAAATACTTTAAAAAGACAAATGATCTTGAAGTAGATGTTTAATGAAGAACCCAAGTGATGTTATAACTATCTTCTTACTACTTTTTTGATTACAGTTGATTTCCCAAACCCAAAACGAAAAAAAATCCATTGTTATACATACATCATGTATGATACATGAAACCAAGAATATGGCTAAGCCAGTTTCCCAATTCCCAAGCAGGATGGTGACGACTTATTAGTTTCCCAAAATGTGTTGGCTAAGTTATAATATGTGACAATATGAAATTCTAGAACTTGAAACAAATACATAGTTTTTTTGTGAATGAACTGCAAATGAAACTTATAATTCATTAAGATCAATCTGGCACATCATCATTACAAAATAACCTTTTGTTTGCAGATGATAGTTTCTTCATTAAGATGAGCAAATCTGACATTAGACCGCAGATAGATAAATAGTGGTTCCATATAGAAAGGACAATGTTGTTACCCGCACTACAAATTTCCATGATATACGTGTTTCTACTCACACCATTTTGTCTTTTAAACAACCTAGTCACACCATGTTTACGATAGAAATTTGTACTCAAATAACATTGAACCACATATAAAAAGCTCTATGTATATGATATATCATGCTGACGATCTCTGATAAGCATGCCACTTGACAATAGATTTTGGAAGTTTTATGTTTGTTAATTTTTGGTGTACGATAGTGGTAAGAAAATAATATAATTCTCGATCTAATTTGTTTATCTTGGTGTTGGGGGTATAATGCTTTGTGTGCGGGAAACCCAATTCCTGAAAATACGGAAACAATGGAGCAGGAACATCTGACCTCTAATGTGCACCTGACACTACACGTATTGACGTATTGTTTGTAATATTTATTCGAAAAAGAGTATTTTATTGCATAAGTATAACATCAATGACTCTTTTGATTTGATTAAACTAAAGCTTTTGAGAGCGAGAGAAATATTAGTTGAAAGCAAACGCCCATCTTCTCCACTAAGCAATGTTAACTAGATTAAAAAGACATGAATGAGATCATTGTTTTTAACTTTTAATCAGTTCAAAGTTTTAGTACTAGTAATAACATATTATTGCTTTCTCTTTCTCTAACTCGAAATCCGTGGGTCGTACAACATTTAGAAAAGAAAAGCTAGATAAAGGCCTTTGCAAAGGCTGAAGTCTTAATGAAAATTTTCATGGTTAGGCAAAAATCTTAAAGTAAAAGGAAAAAAGGAAAATTCAAGCGGAAAGTTGAAAACCAAAGCTGAAAAAAATTAACTAAACACAGAAATAAATAAAGCATTTAATCATTGCAGAAGGTATATGACTTTGTAACTTAAAAATTTAATACCAAATTCAATCTAGTTTTAAAAGATGACCTAAGCTAGGAGAAAGAAAAAAAAGGAGCAGATAAATCAGGCAAAAGCAAAGGTAAATATCCTCTATAGTCTATATAATATTTACACTAAAGTTTTTTATAACATAGTAACATACTAAATTCATATTCATTGGATCATGCTATTTATACACACATATAGATAGTTTTGGATTAATCTCTGACCAAAAAAAGAAGAAGATAGTTTTGGATGAAATGCCCACTTCTGTTCACACACTGCCACTACATTCTTGGACTGCTTCTGCCGCTGAATACCCCCACAAGGGACCATTGTTTTAAATAAGATAAAACCAAGTTACAATCGGATTGAAAGGTATACAGACAAAAACCCTTCTTATATAGAAATAGTTAACCCATAATTATACTCTTCTAAATTAGATCCAACACCCTTCTTACTTACTTAGAGCAGATCAAGCCACTCATTAACAAAGCTTAATTCACCTTTATGTATATGTCTGTTTCTCTCTCTCATGTGATGAGATCTCTGACCTAATTGAATCTTGATTAGATCTAGATCTTGTTACATTGTCTTCGTCAATTGTCCGCATTTAAGCTTTTCTTCGTTATATTATACACTTTCAATTAGTCTCCTCATCAGATTTGCATAAGTTATAACAAATTTTTCATCTTTTCTTTTAAAACTAATAAACTAGCCACCCATAGACTAATCTTTCTTAAACAAACTTGTAAACGTGAAGTTTTTTTAGTACTCAACCACTGTTTTTATATATAACGTAAACTTTCACTAGTAGTCCCCAATGTAATCATCATATAGGAGCAGTTATCTAGTAAATGATAACTGGTGTAGAGAATTTAGGAATAATGTTTTGGATGGAAGGGTCTTGTCACACAACAAACAGGGACCATTAATATAACGATAATCATAAGATTTGTGAAAGAAATGTTTCATTGATTTGGCAGAAGTACAGTTGGGAGTGCTTGTCTTTTCCCTTGCGCACCTTTTGTTCTCTTCACTTCTTCCTTCTTGTTTGTTGGTTTTTGTTCTTTTCGTATTTTCCCTTTTTTCATTTCGCCCCATCGAGGACCATTACCATTCATTTCTCTCTTTTTTCCATAATTATTTGCTGTTTATTTTATCTCTTTATATATCATCAGTTTATAATTTGTGTACACATAACATAACAACGACTTCTATAGATTTTAGCACTTTAGGGACCGACGATACGGCTGCTTGAGAAAAAAAATGTATATAACCAATTTTCAAGTGCAATTGCTAAGGCAAATTAGTAACCAAGATATTAAATTCTCAACTGGTGTAATCTAGTCGAAACTCGCTTCCACTTTATCTCTCCCGGTATAAGTATATCCTAAAGAAATATACAAATGACTTTTTGTTTAATCTATACATGATGCACATGACCTCTCTATACTCTATGTCATGTGCCTTAAGTTAAGTGCCGTGTTCGATCTTTATATTATTGCTTGACCCCGTTACACTTAATTTTAAAATCATTTTCGTTCTATTATTATTCTGTCCAAACCTGATTTCTTTTTCAAGTCTGCTTCATTATATATATAAAACTCATTTTAATAGATAGCAATATTCAAAACTTAAAAATCCTTTGAAAATTAAAGACCGACAAGATGAGCAAGGGACATGGTTGTAAAATTAATTAATTGTTAATCAGTCACAAAAATTCCTAGCTTGCATGTGCAATTTCACACTCCAAGATTCCATGTTTTACTTCAAGTTTATTATTTTTTATAATTATCAAAAAACACAAAGTATAGATTGATCTGTATTCTTTCTTTTATCCTTTATGCTGATAAAATTAATTTTAGTTTAACTACTAATCCACACTATACTGCATAGTTAATTATCTGATCCATGTATACATGGTTGCTTGTTACTAGCTACACATGCAATATAATGTCGACATTTAATGGGTATCTTAAGTGATATGGATACTTCAATTCTTGCTATGAGAGAAACCCAAATTAAATGTAAACTACTACTCCGTAAAACACATTAGTACCTTTTTTTTTGTTGAACAAACACATTAGTACCTTTTTGTCGTGGATTTAATTGGTTAAAACGTTCGGTGCGTTTTAATGTATTTAAAATTTGTTGAACACTTTATCGCGTCATTAAATCAAAAAGAAGCACTAAAGTTCATCTTGCCGCTTCTATAAGATCCACTAGTTTTGTATCTTCTTCATGGCGAGCGCTGCAGCCGTATTTGGGCACATTGAACAAGAGTTACAAAACCTATATATCGATCGCAACTATTCCTATAGAACATTCTTCTCATGATCTTACCATAAACACAAATGATTAGAGACAACAAAAAGACTAATTCTTATTCTTCTTCTCGTCAACATATACATTTTGTTTGTCATATTACGTATAACATTATTTTATGAGCAAACTAAGTTATATACCTGTTATCAAAGTGGAGAACACTTCTCGTTCACATGTTATAAGATCATGAGATGATGCTCTCTAATTAATGGATTTGAGTGAAGCTTCTACAAATTGGTACATGCATATATCGTAAAAAGCAATTTAAATATGGCAACAGAAAATAGGGCTATTTGACATGTCGGTCTCAAAACCATGAAAGTTGGTGCCCTTGTTTTGACATGTCATTCTCGATTCTCATAATTCGATTTTAATATACTTTATAAACATATACTAGTATACTATTTTTGTTAGTTTTTTTTGATAAATAACATACTATTTATGCCCAAAAAAATACATACCGGTATTGTTATTGTTGACTATTGATATTTTACTTATTTTCTAACTTGCAAAATTTTGGCTGTCAGCCATAATATGGTTTTTTACTAAAAAAAACTGTTTTGAACTACATAAGGTAGTCCAATTCCTTGAAAATCCTATATGTTGGTTTTGTCAGATCCAAATTTGAGTACTGGATTCTATTACAAAAAACGTTATCTAAACCTTGATCCAGCCCGTTTCTAAGAGTTAACTACTTTGTAACTTTGGAGTTTGGACTACTATATATTTCTCTATTCAATTGACTGCTATTTGGAAGTATACTGTTAGTTTCTAAGCAAATTAACTTGCAGTGTTACAACTCTTGAGTTTTTTTTTTAAGAGTAACATTTCAAATCTTATGAGGAATTTTTAGTTGACATTATTATCAATATAGATATACTTTTATATAAAGAAAGCTCTGCCTCTAAAGAAATATTATTATTTCATGTTTTACAAAGGGGTAGTGATAGAACTACTTTTTGGGATAAAATAAAAATAAACCAACTTCATTTGCTACTACTTCTCTCTTTCCCTATGCTCTGTTGTTTATTTATATATTTCCCATAAACAAAATAAAACCAAAATCGATGGATTGGTTCTTCGCTTTACAATCCCAACGCACTTCTCTCTCATTCTTCTTCGTCTTCTCCGATGCCACCAAATATCTGTAGACTCTCCATCTTCTTCTCATCCCTACTCTGTTTCTTCTTCCTCCCCTGTTTCTCTCTCGACGAACAAGGTCAAGCTCTCTTGTCATGGAAGTCCCAATTGAACATCTCCGGCGACGCTCTATCCTCCTGGAACGTCGCCGCCACATCTCCTTGCAATTGGGTCGGCGTAAAATGCAACCGTGGAGGAGAAGTTTCGGAGATACAAGTAAAAGGCATGGACTTGCAAGGTTCTCCGTCGGTGACGAGTCTCCTCATCCTCAAGTCTCTTACTTCACTCACTTTATCTTCACTTAACCTCACCGGAGTAATCCCCAAGGAGATCGGAGACTTCACGGAGCTCGAGTTACTCGATTTATCGGATAATTCTCTCTCCGGCGACATCCCTGTGGAAATCTTCACGCTCAAGAAACTCAAGACTCTGTCTCTGAACACAAACAATCTCGAAGGTCCGATTCCGACGGAGATTGGGAATCTGACGGACCTCGTTGAGCTCATGCTTTTCGACAACAAGCTATCCGGAGAGATCCCGAGGAGTATCGGAGAACTCAAGAATCTACAAGTCTTTCGTGCCGGTGGGAACAAGAATCTAAGAGGTGAGCTTCCTTGGGAGATAGGCAATTGCGAGAATCTTGTAATGCTTGGTCTCGCCGAGACTAGCCTCTCCGGTAGTCTTCCGGCGTCCATTGGAAACTTGAAACTCGTTCAGACAATAGCAATTTATACGTCACTCTTGTCTGGTCCGATCCCGGATGAGATTGGAAACTGTACAGAGCTCCAGAACCTCTACTTGTACCAGAATTCGATCTCTGGATCGATCCCTACGACCGTTGGAGGTCTAAAGAAGCTTCAGAGCCTACTCTTATGGCAGAACAGTCTAATTGGAAAGATCCCAACCGAGCTCGGGAACTGTCCGGAGCTCTGGCTGATCGATTTTTCCGAAAATCTCATCACCGGGTACATCCCAAGAAGCTTTGGGAAACTTGAGAATCTACAAGAGCTTCAGCTGAGTGTAAACCAGATCTCAGGAACAATCCCTGAAGAGCTAATGAATTGCACCAAGCTTACGCATTTAGAGATCGACAATAACCTAATCACCGGAGAGATCCCGTCGTTGATGAGTAACCTAAGAAGCTTAACAATGTTCTTCGCGTGGCAGAACAAGTTAACCGGAAACATCCCAAAAAGTCTCTCACAGTGTCGTGAGCTTCAAGCTATCGATCTCTCTTACAACACTCTCTCTGGTCCCATTCCCAAAGAGATCTTCGGGTTACAAAACCTAACGAAGCTTCTTCTTCTCTCCAACGACTTGTCTGGTTTCATACCGCCTGATGTTGGAAACTGTACGAATCTTTACCGGTTGAGACTCAACGGAAACAGACTTGCCGGAAGTATCCCGTCGGAAATAGGGAACTTGGAAAACCTCAACTTTGTTGATATGAGTGAGAACCGTCTCGTCGGGATAATCCCTCCGGCGATCTCTGGTTGCGAAAGCCTAGAGTTTCTTGATCTACACTCAAACAGTCTCTCCGGTTCATTGCTCGGTACGCTTCCTAAAAGCTTGAAGTTGATAGATTTCTCCGATAATGCTCTGTTTGGTCCTCTGCCTCCGGGAATAGGGTTGTTAACAGAGCTTACGAAGCTCAATCTCGCCAAGAATAGATTCTCCGGCGAAATCCCTAGAGAAATCTCCACCTGTCAGAGTCTTCAGCTTCTCAATCTCGGCGAAAATGCATTCTCCGGTGAAATCCCAGACGAATTAGGTCAAATCCCGTCTCTAGCGATCTCTCTTAATCTCAGCTGCAACGAGTTCGTCGGAGCAATCCCGTCGAGATTCTCCGACTTGAAAAACCTCGGAGTGCTCGACGTCTCTCACAACCGACTCACAGGAAACCTAATCGTATTAACGGATTTACAGAACCTCGTCTCTCTCAACGTCTCCTTCAACGATTTCTCCGGCGACTTACCCGACACTCCCTTTTTCCGGAAGCTCCCACTCTCTGATCTCGCTTCAAACAAAGGGCTTTACATCTCTAACGCAATCTCCACCCGATCCGACCCGACGACCCGGAACAGCTCCGTTGTCAAATTAACCATTTTGATCCTCATCGTCTTCACCGCCGTGCTTATTCTCCTGGCGGTTTACACTCTAGTCCGGGCACGAATCGCCGGAAAACAACTCCTCGGCGAAGAGATAGATTCGTGGGAAGTGACCCTCTACCAAAAACTCGATTTTTCAATCGACGACATCGTTAAGAATCTGACGTCGGCGAACGTGATCGGAACCGGAAGCTCCGGTGTGGTTTACCGTATTACGATTCCTTCCGGCGAGTCACTGGCGGTGAAGAAAATGTGGTCGAAGGAAGAGAGCGGTGCGTTTAACTCCGAGATCAAAACTCTGGGATCGATTCGTCACAGAAACATAGTTCGTCTTCTTGGTTGGTGCACAAATCGGAATCTGAAACTCTTGTTCTATGATTATCTCCCTAACGGTAGCCTGAGCTCTCGGCTTCACGGCGCCGGAAAAGGAGGAAGTGTTGATTGGGAGGCTCGATACGACGTCGTTCTTGGTGTGGCCCATGCACTTGCTTATCTCCATCACGATTGTCTCCCCGCAATTATACATGGTGACGTTAAAGCTATGAATGTTTTATTGGGTCCTCACTTGGAACCCTACTTAGCTGATTTCGGTTTAGCTAGAACCGTATCCGGTTATCCAAATACCGGAATTGATTTATCGAAACCCTCCAACCGGCCTCCGCTGGCTGGCTCCTATGGCTACATGGCTCCGGGTAAGCTTAAGAAAGTACTTATATATACTCTTAACTAAGTTTAATTTGGAGTTTTAGAATGTTGATTTTGATTTGTTTTGTTTTTGTTGCGTTTATAGAACATGCTTCAATGCAACTTATAACCGAGAGGAGCGATGTTTATAGCTACGGAGTGGTATTGTTAGAGGTTTTAACTGGAAAGCATCCGTTAGATCCGGATCTACCAGGCGGTGCACACTTGGTTAAGTGGGTGAGAGATCACTTGGCTGAGAAAAAAGATCCTAGCAGGCTTCTTGACCCGAGACTCATTGGACGGACTGACCTGATAATGCATGAGATGATTCAAACTCTTGCGGTCGCGTTCTTGTGTGTGAGCAACAAGGCGAACGAACGGCCTTTGATGAAAGATGTTGTGGCAATGCTCACGGAGATAAGGGAGGTTGATGTTGGGCGATCAGAGACCGGTAAGATCAAAAGTGAAGGTTGCGGAAGCAAAGAGCCTCAACAATTGATGTCAAATGAGAAAATTATTATTTCTCACGGTTCATCTAACTGTTCATTTGCGTTTTCGGATGACTCCGTTTGAAACAAAAAAAAAGGTAAAAAAAAATGTTGTTGTTAAAACCATGAGCTATTGTTTACAGAGAGCTGTGTGAATATGTATTTGTTGGAGCTTTAGTTATAAGGTACTAGAATTGCAATATATTGTAATGATTTATTTCTGTAATTTTACAAGTTATGTAACCAGTATAAAACAAGTTACCTGGAAGAGAATACATACCATTTTTGGGGGATGTAAATCTTATAAAATTTTCAATTCCAATACTTGGTTAAGAGTTTTCTTATCTCTTTTCCAACTTTTTTTGGTTTAAGAACTATATTCTTGTTCTGTTTAATTTTCTATTTTTCCGAAAACCATTTTTGTGTTGGATAAGCATTAACTAAGCTATAGATATGCAGCACATAAATGAAGTGACGTAAAATTTGGGAAAGGAAAGAGGGAGAAGAATGACAGATTGGGACTGGAGTATTTGGAGTTACACGCGAGAAAGATTCATAATTTGTTTTATGTATTTGGTTGTTTGTTAATTTTAGTGATATGTGAAAAAGTATGAATAAGAAGAAGAGTCAAGAGAGGCTTAAGACAGAAGCGAGTACGTGGATGGATCACGTGGACCCTTGGCCTTGAGCCACCCTCATCACATGAGCATGTATGTGCTGTCTCAATAACAAATGACTTCGACTTTCCAGCCAAAATAACACCATTTCTGTTTTTTTTTTGTACGATTAAATTGTGAACATTAAGTTTTATGATTGTTATTCAGATAACATTTTAAGCATAAATGTTTCTTCAATTTTGTTCACATAATAAGATATTTGTTGGACATGCCCTAATCCATGGCCATCTTTTAGTATTGATGTTTTAATAAGAGCATTCGACTGTGCCCTTAATGTTATAAACTATGTTAGATTTATCACTTATGAGAAAAGTTAAAACATTTTTGGGTTTATAGATTTTTTTTTAATCCAAATAAACTATTTTGTGGGAATTCTAAAGATTATAAAATATCAAGTAAAAATCTCTCATTCCGTTGTGGGGCCCACTGAGAGGTTAATACCGAACTTTTGAACCAAACCGTTATGTCATGGCGCGAAAATACTGTAGAAACCATCACAAACACATTATACTGTTTAAGAACATTACACATATGTTAAACCAAATCGATAAACATTTAAACAGTTGAACGCCCACGAAGCATTTGACATATATACTCAAACCGCATCAAAGGCGAACGCTCGTTCTCAATTGCTCCTAGTACTTGTATCCTTTCACATACAAGCTCTCGGATGCGGCCGAGTCACCGGAAGCCCCGCCTGTGTATTTCCCGAGGGTAGCATCTGAGTTAGCCTTGCACCTGGTCAGGAACGTGGCCTGAGCTTTGGCTACGTTCTCGGTCTTACCGGCCCACGCCTTGAGAGTGCTTTGCTGGAGGGCTCGGCCAAAAGAGAAAGTGAGCGTCCATGGCTTCAACACATCGAGCTTGTTCATTGCGTTCAGATTTAGTGTTGCTTCCTCTTCGCTCTGTCCGCCTGAGAGGAACACGATTCCTGGGACAGCTGGTGGGACTGTGCGGCGTAGAGCAGTCACTGTGTAGTCCGCAATTACTTCCGGAGTAACCTGTTAGAAGTACAATTTTAGCGTTTTGTAGCAAATTAACGTTGCATTTCGAGGTGTTTATGTCTCTGTGATTCAATTTGATTGTGGTTCCGTAAGGAACGGGCATGTAAACCTAAATGAAATTGCATCAAACCGTTGTAAACGAAACAAATTGTATAAAATAAAAATTTTGGTTTCAGTTTCGATAGACCAATTAAACCTAAAATTCCGAAACAAGTGAACCAAAACCAAACCGGATTACCTTTGGGCTGTCGGAGCCGGGAGTGACCATGTTAGGTTTAAGCAGGGTGCCTTCGAGGAGGACATGGTGTTCGTTCAAGGCCTTGTACACGGCAGCAAGAACCGTCTCGGTCACAGCCGCACATTTCTTGATGTCGTGGCTCCCGTCGGTCAGAATCTCTGGCTCGACGATCGGGACAAGTCCGTTCTCCTGGCAGATGATGGCATAGCGGGCTAGCCCCTTGGCATTCTCTTGGATTGATAGCTCGCTTGGCTCGGTGTCCCCAATCTTGAGGACTGCACGCCATTTAGCGAATCGGGCTCCTGCCTTGTAATACTCCTGGCACCGTGTACCAAGTGAGTCTAGACCCTGAGTAGTGGTCTCGCCGTTGGTTCCTGCAAGATCAACCACACCCTTGTCCACTTTGATTCCGGGAATAACACCATTCTCCTGATACAAAAAAAAATAAAAATCAGTGAAACCGTTAGTTTAATTTGAGTCATGCCAAAATTTAATCTTCGCAACTCTTGAACCCAGTGATTAGGACTAGAGCTAGAATTTGTTTTATTTTATTTTATGTGACGGACCATGAGAAGATCGACGAAGGGTTTGCCCTCGGAGGTTTTCTGGTAGAGAGTTTCCTCGAAGAGGATAACACCAGAGAGGCAAGGGAAGGTTCCAGGGGAAGTGAAGAGGAGCTCACGAAGAGCTTGGCGGTTGGACTCAATGTTCTCAACATTAATACTGGCGAATCGTTTCCCGATGGTTCCTGTGCTCTCGTCTGCCGCCAATATACCCTTTCCTGGTGTTGCAATGTACTTGGCCGTCTTGATCAGCTCATCTGAACTCAGAAAGAAAATAAAATAGAGAGCCTGATGAAGATACTGGAACATGAAGAGTTGTTTAACGAGAAGAGTGCATCATGTAAAGTGTACGTACCTGCGTATTTGCCGACAAAAGCAGACATGGTTGCTTTGTGAGTGGAAGAGAGATGAGTTCTTGCTGAAGAGGACGAGGATGCCAAGACAAAGCATTAAGTACCTGCAACTTTTTAACTGTATATATAGGTAACATCTACTATAGGAATATACTGTTAGAATCTATCATACGTGTAGGAAGGAGAGCCCGAGGAAAATTATCAACCTCGGATAAAGCAAATGAGTGATTGCTTCTGCACTACCAAATGGCAGCCAATGATCCCAGCTTTATCCCCAAAGGTCTTGGATATGTGGAGAAGAGAAAAGAGATAGGTACAAAACAAAAGCAGAGTGTTTTGTATAGTACCTCTCTCAAACTTCTACCACACGTGTGTGCATTCAAAGTTATAAACACAACAAGAGATATTTTTTATGCTTCTGAAGTATCAAGAGTTCCATTGATTTTTATATATGGTACACAGGATTTGCAGATGGAGTATTCCAAAATATCTCAATCCAGCTGCATTTTTTTTTAAAAAAATTGTTAAGCTCAACTTAGCCCGACCTAAAATTAGGCCTATGATCTTTTAATAAATTTTATATTTTCCTAAGATTATTTATTTTTTATTTCATTTTTATATTATTTTATTATTAAGATAACAACTCTTTATTAATTTAACACAAGGATGATCCTCTTTACAAGCATTAGAGATCTAGAAGCATTCAATGAAAATCAACAAGAATATAGAAATTGAGAAGAACAAAAGGAAAACAGAGAATTCTAGAAGCTTGTGTGACACGAAAAGGATGTGCTACATTGATCATATACTCAAACCGCATCAAATGCGAACGCCCGTTCTCAAACGCTCTTAGTACCTGTAACCTATGATCTCACCCAAGCTCTCAGAGGCTGCCAAGTTACCAGAAGCCCCGCCTGTGTATTTCCCAAGGGTAGCGTCCGAGTTAGCCTTGCACCTGATTAGGAACTTGGCCTGAGCTTTGGCTACGTTCTCGGTCTTACCGGCCCAAGCCTTGAGAGCGCTTTGCTGGAGGGCTCCCCCAAAAGAGAAAGTGAGAGTCCATGGCTTCAACACATCAAGCTTGTTCATTGCGTTTAGATTTAGTGTAGCTTGCTCTTCCCGCTGTATGCCTGAGAGGAACACGACTCCCGGAACAGCTGGTGGGACTGTACGGCGCAGAGCAGTCACCGTGTATTCCGCCACTACTTCCGGTGCAACCTAGAACAGTTTTAGCGTTTTTTAGCAAATTAACGTTGCATTTTGAGGTATTTATGTCTCTGTGATTCATTTGATTGTGGTTCCCTAAAGAGCAGGCATGTAAATCTAAATAGAATTGCATCAAACCTATCTAAACCATACTATTGTGGTTTCAGTTTCGAGAAATAAAACCAAAAAAATCGGAAACAACTGAGCCAAAACCAAACCGGATTGCCCACACCTTAGTTTCCTTACCTTTGGGCTGTCGGTGCCGGGAGTGACCATGTTAGGTTTAAGCAGAGTGCCCTCGAGGAGGACATGGTGGTCGTTCAAGGCCTTGTACATGGCAGCAAGAACCCTCTCAGTCACTTCCGCACATTTCTTGATGTCGTGGCTCCCACGGGTCAGCACTTCTGGCTCGACGATCGGGACAAGTCCGTTCTCCTGGCAGATAATGGCATAGCGGGCTAGCCCCTTGACGTTGTCTTGGATCGAGAGCTCGCTTGGCTCGGTGGCCCCAATGTTGAAGAATGCACGCCATTTAGCAAATCGGGCTCCTGCCTTGTAATACTCCTGGCAACGTGCACCAAGCGAGTCTACACCCTGAGCAGTGGTCTCGCCGTTGGTCCCTGCTAGATCAACCAAACCCTTGTCCACTTTGATTCCGGGGATAACACCGTTCTCCTGATAAAAAACAAAAAGAAACAGAGTCCAAATTGAAACCGTAAGTTCCATTTAAGTCACTCTTGAACCCAATGGTAAGACTAGAGCTGGAGTTTGCTTTTTCTGGGACGGACCATGAGGACATCCACGAAGGGTTTGCCATCAGAGGTTTTCTGATAGAGGGTTTCCTCGAATAGTATAACACCAGAGAGGCAAGGGTAACTGCCAGGGGAAGTGAAGAGGAGCTGACGGTAAGCTTGGCGGTTGGACTCAGTGTTCTCAACATTGATGCTGGCGAATCGTTTCCCGATGGTTTCTGTGCTCTCATCTGCCGCCAAAATGCCCTTCCCCGGTGTTGCAATGTACTTGGCAGTCTTGATAAGCTCATCTAAACTCAGAAAGCACATAGAATGGATAATCATCTAACTGAAGATACTGGAACATGAAGAGGTAGTTAAACGAGAAGAGTGCATGATATATGTACGTACCTGCGTATTTGCCGACAAAAGCAGACATGGTCGCTTTTTGAGTGCGAGAGATGAGTTCTTGCTGAAGAGGACATGGAAGAAACTGAGTGATTGTTTGGACACTACCAAACGATACCAGCTTTATCCTCAAAGTCTTGGATATGTGGAGAAGAGAGAAAGATACAAAATAAAAACAGTGATCTGAATAGTCCCTCTCTCACATTTCAACCACATGTGTTTGTGCATCCGAACTTACAAACACAAACAAGAGATTTTTTTTGGATATAGAAGCCAAATGATGTATTATGCTTATGGAGTAGTATAAAGAGTTCCAATGATATATTTATATATGGTACACAAGATTTCCAGATGGAGTAGTATCAAGAGTTCCAAGGATAATTATCTATGGTACACCGAATCCCAAGTCCCAGGTTCGATCAACCCCTCATTTGGGGATTTATAAGTACATCAAAACTGTTCCCAAAAACTTGAGAGGGTTTAAACGGAAAACCAACAGAGTTAAAGGTGATTCCTTTGATAGTTTGTGTAGCCGTTGTAGTGGATAGGACGATGAATACATCGATAAACTGCAATGCAAGACGTTGGCAGGGACAACTAATGCTGCAGGACTACAATGGCCTAGTCATCGTCTGTGCCAAAATATCTGTCCCCAAACTCGCCCATACCAGGAATAACACGAAACTCTTCATTTAACCCATTTTCGATTTCTGATGTCACTATCTTTATTCTTGGAAATTTTTGGCAGACCACATGAACACCTTGAGGTGCCTGATTGAACAAAGAAATAAAAAATCTCAATCCAGCTGCATTCTTGTGGATAATATTTTGGAATCACAAGGAATGTTAGATGATATGAAAAAGGATCTGTTTTAGCTTACTGAGATAAGGTTTAGAAATATGATGTTTCCCTCGGGTACACCCTTGCTGATAAGGAGCTTGATAGCTTGAACCGCTGAGTTTCCTGAAAAGATGTTCAATTTCAGTGTCACTAAGCACTTCAAGTGTGTTGAATTGGCTAACAATGAGCACTAGAACAAAGAGAATAAAGGAAATAAAGTGTTTTTGGTAAAAGTGATGAAGAAAGAGGAGTCAATTACCTGTACCGAGAATAGGATCCAACAATAGGACGTGTCTCTCCGAGATATCGTTTGGCAATTTCTCATAGACAAGCTGCAGAGTGATTCAGACATCAAACAGGGATGAAATGAGAACAACTAAATTTAAACTTGGAGGGACTCATTTACCTGTTGACCATTGTCGCCTTCTCTGTGAATTAGGATCTTTCCAATCTTGATACCTTTGCAACATGCTCGCAACGCATTCTCCATGCTCTCACCACTAGCATTATTTCCAAACATCATCACGTTTGTGAGAGAGTTGGATATGCACGAATGCGGAAGTTCCTCTTGAATAAACTAAAGCTAGGATATAGGAAAGTACCTCCTAATCACAGATACACCACATAACCGTTTACAGAAATCCACACCAGAATACACACATCCTGAGACAGGTAACCGGGTTATCTATGATCTACTAGTCATCGTGTTCAACCACTACATTTACATAATAATCTTGTGAATTCACGAGCAACATTGCAAAACAAAAATCATTAAGCTTACCGGTAGGAGTAATAACTTGCATTTCAGTAAAAGGCAGATGTCCAAGACCATGTTCTACAACCTGATAAATGTAGAAAAAAGATTCAACCAATGACAGAAATATTTGCTTAACCTTTTGAATGAGCTTTTAATAAACCTACCAGCCGAATCAATCGATCAGCATAGAAGACAAAATCATGTTTGGTTGTCTGAGAATCTCGTATAAGGGTATGCATCCCTCTTATCTGCAAGAAAAAAGCAAATTTATGTGGCAAACAGAAGTCTTGTTTGGTAGTTAAAAGAATGTTTCTGGTTAAATGAGATACCTGAAATGTCGAGTGTATAACATAGAGATTAGGATATATTTTACAGAGATCATGTTGACCCAGCTTAGTGCAAATATGTTGCACAATTAAGTCAATAGCTACGTGATTATCCCCACCACGGGGGATTATAATATCTGCATATTTCTTCGTCGGAAGAATGAAGTCATCAAAAGCAGGCTTCACAAACTTTGAATACTGCATCAAAAGGTTGACATCATATAAGATATGGGCAGAAAACATATACATTTGAAAACTTTAAACTAACAAGTACGAAAAACAAACGGATCAGAGCAATTGGATATTTGTAATGCAAGTAGTTAGCCATTTCTTGTTGTACTTGAAAATAATATATGCAGTTACAATACTAACACGAGCTAACCTGGTCAAGTACTGTGCCGATATCCCTACCATTCTGAACAGTATCTCTTTTTATCCTTCTTGCCAAACGAACGTCAGCATCTACGCAGGGAAAATTGCAAAGTGAAGCTGAGCTGCTAATCTAACAAATTTAGAACATTTCTTAAAGCGTATGAAGTTGTTCCTTCATGCGAGATCTTACTAGCAGGAAAAATCCAAGTGAAACTACAATGAAGGGAATGGAATGTTGTAGAAACAAGAGTTTACAGTAATTGTGATGGGAAGAGGTAACAAATTACCTGTGCATACAAAAATCTTCATGTTCATCAACTTTCTGACACGTGGATCATGGAATAAAAGTATCCCTTCAAGGATGATTACATCCGTAGGATTTACCTGCAATACATAGTTCAAAATATACATGTCTTGTTAGATTTCGAACCAGATAAAAGCCAGTGATGGCATCTATGAAACTTGTTACATATAGAGGCAGTAAAATCAATGAAAAAGGCGTCTCAAGTTCATAAGCATCAATGAACAATATGATTATGAGCGACGCTGAGAGATAAGATGGTACCCTTCTGAAAACACTGCTCCTGTAAGTTTTGAAATCATATTTTGGAATATCTACAGCTTGGCCTTGCCTCAATTTCTCCATACAAGACAATAAATGCTCTGTGTCAAATGCGTCTACAGAAACATGAATAATTCATTAGAATCCATCGGAGGATGACAAAGAGTAACACATAAGACTTTTGCTCATATCTCCCAGCAACTAGTAAGGCACTGTCAGTGATAAAATTACTCTGATAAAAGAGAAAATATCAATTACTAAGATATCACTGACGAATATGGTTGCCAATTATAATTCCAAAGAAGCAAGGAAAGATGTTTTACTCCTGATGACAATATGAATTGACAAGAGTAGATTACATCAAGCAGCGACACCCCTAATGTATTCTCACCTGGATGGTCAAAGTTATATTCATGAACTTTAGCAAGTTCTTCTTCAGTCAGATTATGATAGAACGAGTCCTGCCAAAGTATTTATCATTGGATATTTAGTCAGAGCAATTTTGTGATTGAACATGACGGCAAAGGTATTTGAGAATTAGCAGGTAAACAATGGTGACAAGGTTGAACCATGCTAAACTTCAGTCATATACACGGTTATTAGCAGGTAATATTCTCTCAATTGTGTGGGATTCAATTCGCAGATAAGACCGATGGTTATCACTTTGTCATAACGAAACTTAGCTAAGAAAAAGAAATTACCAGGTTAATAAGTACAACACGCTGATCATGCAGCTGCTGGATGATCATATCACAAACAGTAGTCTTACCCGATGCTGCGCCTCCAGCAACACCTAACCATCAAAACGCAAGCCACAATCCGTCAAGCTTTTCTTTATCCACGACCAGTATTACTCAGCAAAAAAATTACAGCATTGTAAAAAGCAGAACTAACCTATAACAAAAGGCTGTCTTTGGATATCATCTGATGCAGAAGTGGTATCCTTAACTGATACAGGTTCCAACCCATTCATGTGCCCATTCACGTGGAAACCAGAATAATGAACCTTGGAGGCGGTTTCTATCATGTCAACAACATTCTTTGAACCCATCCCGAAGACAATTCTGCACATTGAACATAAATAAAGCTATATAAAACGTCTGAATCTCTTATCACAATAATGCATAAGCAAAACAACAACACACAGGGAATGCTTATAGCTGCTGCTACCAATAGAAATAAAAAATCCAAACTCACTATTCCTATAACAATGTGAGTACAAAGCTCGAATTATCCAACAAAACAGAGAAGAAAAAGAGTGAATTTTTTTCAACTGCAACCAAAAACTGATGAAGTATCTTGATAGGCAATGTAAATCTGATTTTTTTTTATCTCCATAGATCAACAAAATGCAAGAAGAGTCCAAAAAAAGAAGCTAAAACCTCAAGAGTTATCCACAGAAGTAAAAAAATCGAAGCTTGGAAGCAGAAACGCAAAAAGGATTGAGCATCTCGAGGTGAAACAGTTGCTTTACACATAAGTTATGTTATATAACACAGAAACAGATCGTTCAAAAGGAGAAACAAAAAAAGCATAATGAGATTCAAAATATTACCCAGATGCAGCTTCGAGGATCTCAGGAAATCTCAAATAATGCACTTTCTCTCTGGAAGTAGAAACAAAATAGAATCTCAGAGAAGAGAAAAAAGGACAGATTTTTAATTTCGATTTTAAATTAGCATATTATTAAATTGCTTACATTGGGTAAAGCTGGATTCGGACATGATTGATTTGATATTTTATTAAATTCAAGGAGCGTGTTTTAGAGAGAGAGAGGGGTGGTGACGAAGACGCAAGTAAACGAAGAAGATCAAACGAAGACGACGAAGCTTGGAAAATTATTATATTTAATTAAAAAAACAAATCTAGATATGTCTATCTATCTTTTAATGAAAAAAGAGTCGTATACTTTTATAATTTCTCAAAATCAACCCCGCGATAGTGATTTTAGATCTAAAAATTTTGGATTGCGATAAAAGACTGGTTCAACTCACCCAGCACCAACTCCGGTTCAATTACCGGTTTACTACTTACTCAATTAAACTCCGGTACAATTCCCGGTTTACTCTACTTACTCAATTGACCCAGATCAGAAGTGGTTGATTTGGGAATATTCGCGACTCTGTTTCCACCTCCGTCTCTCTCTCTCTCGAAGTTTCGACCTTTATGGCTGCGGCAGCGATGTCTTGCGCTGCGTCGCTTCGTCTAATCTCCTTCAAACCAACCTTGTTTGCTTCTTCTGTCCAATACCCGGCCAAAGCTCTGATTTTGCGACCGCTAAAACCGTCGGAACTCCCTTCATATCGTCGGACGATCATCACTTTCCAGAAAATTTCAACCGGAACCGTTCGTCCACCATCAGCTTCATCATCTCCGTCGAGTTCTGAAGACGTTCAACCAATCGAAGAGCTTCCTCCGAAGCTACAAGAGATCGTCAACCTATTCCAATCGGTACAAGAGCCGAGAGCTAAATACAGGCAGCTTATATTCTACGGTGAACATCTCAAACCACTCGATCCTCAATTCAAGACGAGGGAGAATAAAGTTGAAGGTTGCGTTTCTCAGGTTTGGGTTAGGGCTTTCTTTGATGACCAACGCAACGTTGTCTATGAAGCTGATTCTGATTCGTCTATCACTAAAGGCTTAGCTGCTCTTTTAGTTCAAGGTTTATCTGGTAGACCTGTCCCTGAGATTTTGAGGGTTACACCTGATTTTGCCCTTCTTCTAGGTTTGCAGCAGAGTCTGTCTCCTTCTAGAAACAATGGATTCCTTAATATGCTTAAGCTGATGCAGAAAAAGGCTCTTCATTTGGAAGTGAAAGGTGAGGAAGATTCAAGTTCTGGAGAGAGTTTAGAGTCTAGCTTCGTACCTACTCCTGAAACAAACGGTGGAGCAAGTGTTGTTGACAATGATACGGAGTCCAAGCCTAGTTTTGTTGAGGATTTGGGAGCAGAAGATTCTGATAGTGGGTCAGATGTTGTTGCTTTAGGGGGTAGAGGGAAGAGGATAAGAGAGAAATTGGAGAAGGAGTTGAATCCTGTTGAGTTAGAAGTTGAAGATGTTTCTTACCAGCACGCAGGGCATGCTGCTGTTAGAGGTAGTGCTGGTGATGATGGGGAAACACATTTCAACTTGCGAATCGTTTCGGATGCTTTCCAAGGTAAAAGCTTGGTCAAGAGGCATAGGCTGATTTATGACTTGTTGCAAGAGGAGTTAAAGAACGGGTTACATGCTCTCTCTATTGTGGCTAAGACTCCGGCTGAGGTTTGAAGGTGAGGCAATGGAAGAAGTCAGGTCCAGATTCTTTTTCTTCTTATGTCCATTTGCTTTGGTTTTTGGTCGCGAGACCTATTAATAATGTTGAGGCTTAAGAGGTTGATCAGGAGGATCATGTTGTATCTATGGATTCTCCAAATGAGAGATGGATATTGATTGTGCCAAAATATTGAATCGTTTTGGAGGATATATCCCGATTAATATATAATGTTTTCACCACATGATTTGCAATTTTCAAACTGAAGTCCCTTTATCTTGCTAGCGTCAAGGTCTTCTTTTGCTATGGTTTCTTGATATTAAGTTTTGATGTCTACGCTTCGAGAGTTCTCGAGAGATGAATAGGATCAGAGGATGCTCTAGCTTAGTATCCATATGGCTAAGTTTGAATCGTTAGTGTCACATCACCTAAGGAAAGTATAAGGGATTTATGGAGCAACATGGTATATTCATGTCCACCATTAGACATGCGAAGTTTCTTGTTCATTTTTCATTCTTCTAGATACTGAAAATTGGTATTGTCTAATCATTGATACTAGTTGGTTTGAGGGACTGCAGAAAAAAGAAAGAGATTTGGTTGCTTTACTTCTTTCCGATGATCCCTGTTTCAGTCTACCGTTAATGTTTCTTAAAGCCCCATTAGCTGAGACTTGTGGGGTATAATATACAATCAGCTTTACATGTCTGTCTAATGAAACCAGTTGTGGTTTTAGCCAACCAATTTTTGCTTAACTTTTCTCTCCCTGAGACCATTGTATCTAATATCAAAACTTTCCTCGAAAAAATATTAATTTTAGTTGGTATTTTGAATTTTAAAATCCTCTATGTTGGGAAATGGTAGAAAATGGGTAAGCTTCCTCTTTATTATCTTGTGTGTTTTTGATTACTTTAAGTAAAGGGAACCAACATAGGAATCTAATGCTTGTACCTCTTTTGCTTTTGGTCTTAAATCTTTTCTATGGTGGTTCAGGTATGTTGAACTGTATTAAAATACAACACTGTTCTTGGCACTGTGTCTAATGGATCAATTATGAATCTGTTGCGTAGAAAGATAATATCTTTCCAGTTTCTTTATCTTGGAAATAGTACAAACTCCGATCTCTGTTCTTGGATAGAGTTCACTAGGTCTTGTTCTTTTATACAATTTGTGGGCAAGCAAATAGAGATACAGTTGCAGAACATGCCAAACTAGAGACTTTGAAGATGACTTCTGACTCAGAGAACCATATCGTCTTCTTCATTGTTTCTTCGTCGTGCAGCTACGAGATATCAGGATTCCGGTTGGTGGACCGGTCATCTGAAGTTGGCACCTCCCGTGTAGCAGATAAGAGTAATGAATCATTCCAAAATGAGCTCTGACTTTGAAGGTACCTCTAATTTCATATTCTATCTTGTTGTTTTGCACCTGTCTCCTGAGTTCCACTGCGTGGTTTACAGGCAAGCATACCAAACTAGAGATCAAATGGATTGGTTCCAACCTCGTCTCGCGCTTTTTCTGAGAGAATGGCTGAACCACTTGCTGTGCAATCAACCTATTGAAGAAGAAGAGCTCAATTCCAAGCTTTTCAAACCTCACTTCAATCTTCTTATTAGGGTTGGTAAAATTCACCAACATGGACAAATCGCCGTTGAAAAACAGTGGAGAGTCAAAGTAGATCGTGTGTAGGTTGGCGTTGGGGATGTCAAAAACAGGCGTTCTTGGTCTTATCGCAAGAAACACAATCAACGTAGCAATCCCAAGGAAGATAAGTAAAAGGCTGAACACAAAACATAAACCGGCAACACACCATATCCACAGACTAGTCTTGCTATTCCGTGGCTGCCGGAGAATCACCCTATCTGCATCTTTCCTCGCCTCTGTATCAAGACTGTTGAATCTAACCGTTGCTGGCTTTGTTAAGACCACTTGGCTAACTGGTGTTGACAGCGTACTTTGTGGTGTTCTCCATGGGGTGGTTCTTGGAGTATACCATACAGAAGATGGTGTCTCCCATGGCGGCGTTTCGGACGGTTGCAACTGCGGTGGAGGAGGAAGAGGTGGTAGATTTGGCATGGGTTATGTGATCAATGAAAGGAAATTTGGAAATGTGTAATGGTTATGGGTTAAATAGGAGAAAAATAAAGTTAAGTTTTTGATGTGTGAAAAAAAAAAAAGTGAAAGCGAGAGTTTTGGGCAAAAGAAGAGAGCTTTGCAATTTGCGTAGTGGGGTTTGGTTTTGAAATGAGTGGGACCATGCGTGTCGTTTTGAAGAACTACTAAAGCAAATCTCGGTGGATTTAAAGTTTGAAAACTACATGCGTTTTCATTTTTCTTCTTAACAAGTGGATTTTCCTAATTAAATCTGAGATTTCAAAGAGTTTTGACTGATTACAGGGGACAAAATACAGATAGTCTAGGACTTAATTGACATATTAAAAGTCTTAGTTATACTGTATGAAAATATCTAGATAAATGTTATTTTTAGAAAAGAATCAATAGGATTTGAGGAGCAGTATTGATTAACCTATATATTACTCTGTTTTCTTTTGATAACAAAACTTAAGTTGTTTTAAGATTTATCTTTGGGTTTTGTATTAAGATAATCAAAATGTTTGAAAAATAACATTTCGGCTTTATCTTTGGGTTTGGATGAAGATAAAAATGAGTTTGCTTCCTTGGGTACTGCTGTACTTCGTTTTTCTTCTCACTTTTTTTTTTGGGTAGTTGTAATGTGTGGTTAGTTGCGGATCCATAAAACACTTCACCACTAAGATAAAGCTTTTTCCCCCCTTGGAAAAGTCATAATAATTACATTTTTGTCTTTTGGCAATGATCATGGTTTTTCTTTGTAAGTTGATCATTTTAATCTCCTGGATCTTTTTAAGAGTATTATCAGTGAGAAAAACAATTGGTGAAACAAAAATAAGTTGATTTCTATATTGCATATTTTATTCAGAACCCAATATGAATTTCGCTCATGTTTTAGTCCATATAATTAAAACACTATTTTATGTGATATCGTGATAAGAATTAAAATTACGTGCAAAAAAACCCCCACACGCCGATAAAATACAAAGATAACTAGAGTATGAAAAATTTTCACTACAGCCAAATATCAATTTTAATTACTGATATCTTTATCAAACGTCATGTGTTTTTTTTTAATTGGCGATGATTTGATCTAACGGTAAAATGACCAAGATATTTTGATTTATTTAATAATGGATAAACTCGTAAAAGGTCTAAAGGTAATGAATTCAACTTTCAAATATGATATTTAAGATCCTAGTTATAAGAATAAATGAATGTGAAACGGTTTTATTTTGACAAGAAGAAGGTACATGAAAGGGTAAGTAAGTAACTTCGATATATCAAACCGGCACAGAACTCTAAGAGCCGAATAATAATCAAGACAATGAACTTGAAGCAACCCTTTGTGTTTTGACTCTATGTGTGTGTGTGTGTGTATATATATATATATGGTTTATAGGAAAGGAAGTCTTCAGATGTAATGGAGATTTCAGAAAAATGGATAGGACCCTATAGTAGCAAACACAAAATCCTTCTTGTTGGAGAAGGAAACTTCTCATTCTCACTATGTCTAGCTTCAGCTTTTGGCTCGGCCATGAACATTACCGCGACCTCTCTCGATTCGGAAGGTATATAAAAACCATATTTTAGGAGTGTATATATAATATTTATGTTTATCTATAGCTAGTAGTATTAACCATGTGACTGATGACTTGAATCAACAAAATCTTACATGTAGATGAATTGTGCGTAAAGTATATGGATGCAATGGATAACATAGGCATATTGAAGAGATTCGGGTGCGATATCCAGCATGAGGTTGACGTAAACAAAATGAGCTTCGATAATAGTTTGAGCCTGCAACGCTATGACCGCATTGTCTTCAATTTCCCTCACGCAGGATCTCGTTTCTTTGGTCGTGAATTTTTATCTAGAGCCATCGAGTAACTAACTCGTTCATTTTCTTTTACAATATAGTAGTTATTTGGACCGATGTAATGATAAGACGTAGTGTTTTGGATCAGAGGCCACAAAGAGTTAGTGAGGGGGTTTCTTGAGAACGCTGAGGAAATGTTGAAAGACGACGGGGAGATTCACATTACACACAAGACAACGTATCCATTTAGCGATTGGGGAATAAAGAAGCTGGCTAATGGAGAAGGTTTGAGGCTGGCTAAGAAATCGAAGTTCGAGCTGAGTCAGTATCCGGGTTATATCAACAAGAGAGGGAGTGGTGGACGTAGGAGTAATGATTACTTCCCTGTTGGTGAATGTTCTACTTACATGTTTGTCCAATCCTAAACTTATGCGAATCTCGCTTTCAATATGGTATTATGATAACTAATTTAAAATTTTTGGTCCGAGAGCGAACCTTAACGCGTCTCCTATTACATGTTTATTTTTGCTCATCAGTGGTTAGTTCCTTCTTAAAACTCTAGAGTAATATGTATATGAGTATACCAAAACTCATAAATTATAATAATTAAAATATCTAAACACTCTTTAATTTCAAGATAATCTATTAAAAAACCATGCATTTTCATAAAATTAATAGTTCTATGAATTAATTTTCCTCAAAATTTTGGTCAGCTAGTAAACTTTTTGTCGTTGTTTATCATGCAAGTGCAACTATGTGAAATGTTTTACATGTACCATACATGCAGCCCTGCATGTCTAGGGAATATATCTATTTTTCTTAATAACAAAAGAAGACGAGGAGGCTAAATTGGTTGAGAACTTGAGATCAACACGTTAGTTTATTTGGTTGGTCCACAGAGTTGGTCGATTTATTTGTCGTTTTCTCGATAGTTAAACATGCATTCATGGGAACGTCAATAATGGCGATATGCATCCATTTTTCGCCAATAAATGAAAGACTAAGAAACTAATTAAATTAGTTGTGACTTAACAACAATTTAGTTTAATTGTTGGTCCAAAGTTCTATTATTATATATATATATTTTTAAAAGTATATCCCAGGGTTGAGATTCGAACTATATAATTCAAAATTATTTTAGGTGATGCATGGAAGTTGTGGGAACTTCTGATTAATCGTCGATGCAAAAGACATGGACCTACACGTGCCGATAAATATATACCAAGCGGCCAAGAGCCACTATACAGAGATCCCTTCAAACTCTTTAAACCAGGTCAAAATATTTTCATAGGGTCGACATGGCTTGCCAAAAGACTCTATTCGAGAAGCAAATTCTTAACCTGTACAACCAAATATCTAAACTCAAGAGCCTTAAAACCTTCCGAACATGTAGACTCCTTGTTCGGACAGATCATGTCCACGTGCTTGCCGACGGAGACAAACATCGACGCTAAGAAGATGTGCCCAAAATTCCAAGCCATCAGAACTAATCTCGTCAAGCTACGTAGTGAAGCCGAAGGATATTCGGAGCAACACTTCTCCACGATCTTAGGATCTCTTGAAGACCCACTTCACCATTTAGATCTCTATCCTTACTACACAAACTACCTCAAACTTAGTCAGGTCGAGTTCGATCTCCTCACGCAACACACGAGCCATGTCCCGACGAAGATCGCTTTCATCGGTTCCGGTTCGATGCCCTTAACATCCGTCGTCTTGGCTAAGTTTCACCTCCCAAACACGACGTTTCACAACATCGACATCGACCCTCAAGCCAATTCCCTTGCTTCCTGCCTTGTCTCACGCGATCCCGACCTCTCCAATCGCATGATCTTTCACACAACGGATATACTCGACGCCACGGAGATTCTAAGTGACTACGATGTCGTTTTCTTGGCATCTCTTGTTGGGGTGGACAAGGAAGCCAAAGTCAAAGTCATTGAACACTTGGAGAATCACATGTCTCCTCAAGCTCTTCTCATGCTTAGGAGTGCACGAGGCCTTAACTAATTAGATCTTTCCTATATGTAGACGTTGATCCTTGCGATCTAAAAGGTTTCGAGGTCTTGGCGATTTATCACCCGTCTATGTCTGATGGCTTTGTGAACTCCGTGATGGTCGCACGCAAACTCAATGATTGATTGAGTGGTGTATCGGATAAATTCATAATAAACAAGGCAGATGATCATTTCCATCATGATCAAGGTTACGAAATTAGGTCAAGATTGGAGCCGTTACTTGTGGAACAAGGGAGATTTCCCTTATGACCCATGAGGCTCACACTTCCCAGTTCAAAATTATTATATAGTTCTGTCTTTTGTTATTGCGTATGTGTTGGACCAAATCTGTATTAGTTGCTGTGTTTCTCTGTCTCTCTCTCTGCTTATTGTGATTATGATGTATTGATCTCTCTGTATCATACTCGGTTTGAACGTTTTCATATAGCAATTAACTAGCCCAATCGGTACAATTACAAGCCACCAGATTTAGTAAGTAGAGACGAATGTTATAAAAGAAGCGCTTTCTTTGGCTTGGTAAAGAAACGCAGCGTTTTTGACAAATCCGGTAAACCAAGAAATTTACAGAACCGAACCGAGATTGACACAAATTCAAATCAACAAACGTGAAATAGTAGAAGAAGCGGGCCAGGTCAAGGTAGGTAGCCTCTCAATGATTAAGAGGGAACCAGCTGTATCCAGAAACCTTCTGAGTCAGTAAGAAGCTTCTAAGGAGCGGTAAAAAAAACACGAGTTTTATGTCCGGTAATATCAAAATGAATCAATCAGTCCCACAAACACAGACGCACACAGCTATAAAGGCCCAAAAAAAGAAAACACCATCCACCGACGTCTATTGTAGATTTTAGAGGTCTTAATAAAATACTTGTGTGTGTGTGTGCCAGATTAGCTCCCTACTGATCCGCCGCCGCCGCACCTCCTCGATCTCCGCCCAGCTCCGCTCCGTTCTTTTCTATCTCTGTTCAGTTGTTTCTCCAGGTAACAAACAGCTGAGGAGGAAGAAGAAGAAGAAGAAGAAGTAGCCGTCGTGGTTGTGATGATGATGATGACTTCACTTGGTGGTGGTGGAGGAGGCGGAGTTGGTGGTGTTACTGGTGGAGGCAGATTTGTTACGTATCCGCCGCCTCTTTCTGTGCCTCCGTCGGCTCCTCAGTCACCTAACTTCTCTGGTGGTGGTCTCCGATCACAGCCTTCTTTCATCGTTGAGCAAGAGAAGTAATTTAAATCAATCTCTGTTTTTTTTTTTTCTTCTTCTTCTTCTTGTAGTTGACTTGTTTTCTTTTTTTGTTCTATCTCTGTTCTACTGATTTGGATCTTAAAGTTTTAATTTTTATCGCAAATCTCGAAACTTTTTTTTGTTTTTGTTTTTGGTATCGTCTATTTTTCATTTCTGGTTCTTGTTTCTCGTACTGAGATCTATGCTTTCTATTTCTGATGCTCCCTTCGATTTTCAAATATGTGTTGTTGAGTTGCTACCTACCCACCACTGCAAATTAAGCTTTTTTTTTTTTTTTTTTTAGCTCAATCTACTTCAGTTGTGTACTGGATTCTATATAAAAACTATTATACTTATAATTTGAAAACATTTATCTGAATCTATGAACCTTGTTTGTCTTTTATCGATTGGGTAATGGATTTGTTAGTGCTTCAATATCTTATAGAATCATCTGTTGTGTTGATGGTTGACTTCGTGAAGCTATAAATACCTCCACTCTGCCTATATGCTGATGTTCGGAGCAAGGATTTGCTGAAGAAACTGGATAGATTAATCTAAATTAGGATCTGACATTTTCTTACATACGCTTATTAAAACGTGATTGTTAAGTGAAATTTAGTTGAACTTCTTGTTTTCTTGTATCCTCAAGGTCATACTAATTTGGATAATCTGCGATTTCTCTCTTGGCAGGTATCTTTCTGAGTTACTTGCAGAACGTCACAAGCTTACTCCATTTTTGCCCATGCTTCCACATCTTTGCCGGCTGATGAGCCAAGGTGAGCGCGCCATACTTTTATAATTAGAGTTTCTTTTCTTCTTCGTAAGATCTACTGCAATTGTTTCTTGCTTCAGAACTACGACTTTTATACATAAGGATTTCATTTAGTTAGATGTTAGCAAAAAACACATGACAGAGTAGTTGTACAACCCTGTAAGTGAGATTTCTTACTATCCAATAAGACAATTAGTCTTACTTCCCTTACTATTAATTAGAACATTCAACGACAATGCGGAGTATTTCAGTTGAATTGTTGTTCTAGTAGAGTTTAGACATGACTTTTCACTGATGTTGATCTTATTACGAAGAACTAATTTCTTGGAATTCTTACTCTTGAGTTGTGTCTCATAGGAATCCCTGCATAAAAAACCTTTCTGATATTGAAAAGATCACACGTGTGACCTTCGTAGACATGATAGCAAAAGTTCACTGTATAGTTCTTGTCTGCAGTCTGTTACAATCTATTTTAACTAGAGTGTGAACGTTAATATTCACTAACTTAGTTGAGACTATGATGTCTCTCCATTCCACTATCATTGTTGGTGATGGATTTGTTGACTAATTCTAACTGGTGCGTCTTACTCTTGAAAATTGACATTTTTTGGAACAGAAATTTTGCGTGTAACCACGCTGTTGGAGAATGCTTTAAGTCAGAGTAGGTTTGACCACCCTAGCCCTCTGGCTTCTGGAGGGATATTTCAGAATGCAAGAGCTGACATGAACGGATGGCCCTCACAATTTCCATCAGAAGTATGACTACTAACCATTAACATAACTCTTTTTCATCTAATTCATACTATTGCTGTAGAAGCTTTTCGTGACTTTAAGTCATACTGACATAACTTGCTTTGACTTACGGTTAATCGTAGTTCATAATGACAGGTAGCCAGGGCTAACACTGTATATCAGTAATGTTGTGCAATGTTTTTGACTTTGGGTCAGTGCAGTAACTAGATATTAAATTTATAGGTGCAGCTTGTGAAGGATTGGATGTAACATGCTCTAATCTTTACAAATTATTCTATGAATATCATGAATTAGGATAAGCAATTACAGGTTGCTAAGTTGCGACAATGCAATACATTGCCCCTTATTCCGTGGAAGAAGTATTTGATAAGATTTATTTCATCTTCTTCTTGGTTTTGATGCTGCAATCATATATGTCTGTAACAGGTTCTTATGCGTTAAGGTTGACATGGCTTTTAACAGGTTGTTTGTTAATCTTTTGATTTGCAGAGATCTGTTTCATCATCTCCAGCACCAAATTGGCTAAACTCTCCTGGTAGCTCGTCTGGTCTCATCGTCAAGCGAACAATCAGGGTGGATATTCCAGTCGACAAATACCCTAACGTATGAATCTTTACCTTCCGTGCTGAGAGCCTAAACTATCTTTGCCAAAGTGTATAAACTATAATTTGATAATTTGCAGTACAATTTTGTTGGTCGCCTCTTGGGTCCTAGAGGAAACTCCCTCAAACGAGTGGAAGCGAGTACTGATTGCCGTGTGCTGATAAGGGGGAGAGGCAGCATTAAAGATCCGATTAAGGTTATTTACATTTTTCATATGTTCAGGTAAGAATACCCCCCTTGACTCCAACTGTATCTTCATTCTATAACATTGTTGTTGCAGGAGGAAATGATGAGAGGGAAGCCAGGGTATGAGCACCTCAATGAACCACTCCACATCTTAGTCGAGGCAGAACTACCCATTGAAATTGTGGATGCACGTCTCATGCAAGCTCGTGAAATACTTGACGATCTACTTACTCCCGTGGTTTGTTCATAGCTCTTCAAAGATCTTAAACCAAGAGATACGCATAGTAGTTATCTATATAATTATCTATTTGTTATGTTTTGTTTTAGGAGGAAACTCATGATTTCTACAAGAAACAACAGCTACGTGAATTGGCTCTTCTCAATGGAAGTCTTCGAGAAGAAGGGTCTCCAATGTCTGGTTCCATCTCCCCTTACAATAGCCTCGGCATGAAGAGAGCCAAGACAAGGGGCTAAAAGCACACCTGAATTCATGTGTTTGCTTGCGTCTCTCACCTTTTCCAAGAAGGTATATATGCACCGTAACCGCTTCCTTCAAAACAAGAAGGCTTTGGAGATTCTGTCTCCATCCCATCCTCCACTTCCTCGGGTTACCGGTACCGTTTCTAATCTCTGGAATAAAAAAACAAAAAAAAAAAACACCGTCGTATATGATTCTGTGTCTATCTTATTTATCGTGTCCCGGATAGGGTTCAGACGACAGAACTAGGGGCAATACAAAGGCATGAGTCTTTTGTCTCTGTCGCTGTCTCTGTCCGAGATTAATTGTGGCTTGCTTGTTCTTTTCTTTATATGGTTTAGTTGGAGACTACTAATAAGTTTTGTTAGTTAAAGCCAGTTTTTGGGTAAAACATCATGGTTTGTGTATTGGTAATGAATTATTCTGTTTGCATCAACTTATATCTTTTGTTACTTGCTGACTACATTCTGCAAACACAAAACACGTATATAGAGTTAGAAACTCATCAAATTCAAGCCTTCTCTTTGTTGTCTTCTTCTTCTTCTTCTTCTTCTTCATTCTCATCTATCCCAACCCACTGCGTAAATGCGAACAGAAACTCTTTGAAGTTCACCATTCCGTTCTTGTCCCAGTCCATTTCCTCTGCAGACATAAGAATCAATATCAATATAACTCGGTTCAAGGAAGGACAAAGCTTGAGAAGCAGAGGAATTTTATATATATAGAGAGAAAGAGATAGGGACTAGACCAAATCTCTTCATTGCAATACGCCCAGATGATCGTTCTCCAGATTCATCAATGGCTCGGACCATCTCCTCACGGCTAACATATCCGTCCTTGTTGTCGTCCAGGAACACAAATGTGTCCACAAGTGTCTCAAATGTTGGTTCCAGCTTTGGCATTCCCATCGTCCATTTCTATTCATCATACCAAAAACTCTCACAAACCACGAACAACTGATAAACCGATTTATCAAACTGAGCATTGATTTGTGGGTTACCTTTTGGAGAGTGGATGAATCGTCCTTAAGAAGATAGACAAGACAGAGAAGAACAATGAATTCTGTAAATGTAATCCCCATATCCTCGTTAATGTCACAAGCCTTGAACAAATCATTTATCTCATCTTCCTCGAACGAGATCTCTAGCTTCCTGATACAATTCTTTAGCTCCGTGTGATCGATAGACCCGTTGGAATCCTCATCTGCCCCAAACCAACCAAGTAAACAACCATCAGCTCATGAGAGAAAAAAAAAAAGCAGCGATCTAGAATCTGCCGGTGCTTGCACTCACCGAACTCTTGGAAAATAGCTTTGCAGTTTCGAAGACCAACATCGATCTTTGGGAATTTGAGGACAATACTGTTAAAAGATTTCATTGTGGTGCCTCTCGTTGCCCTGCGTTGCACGGCTTCTATGATCTTAGCCTCTAACTTTGTCTCTGGTACCCATTCTTTTTCCAGAGATTCGGATTTCGTCACTACACCTCCCATGTCTCTGTGCTTCGAGATCGGATCGTAGATTCACCCTCCAAACAAAAATCTAGTTTCTTGTAAGACAAGGCAGCTTAACGTTTTGTCTGTCCAAAAACACGAACGCTGTCTGATTCCAAGATTATCAAAACGAGATCTAGATTCAATAAATGACGGGGGAAAAATAAAAACTAAATAGAGACATAATAGATAAAGGACAAGTTTCACAATCAGACAATTAATGTCACACAAGAATCAGGACGAAAGGAAAAAAAAAAGAAGGAGAAGAGAAGAACCTGTGTTAGTTTCTTGTTTGTCACGAGATCAAAACACAATCACAGATCTGTTTAATGTGTCAAATGATATTTTAACCAGGAGAAACAAAACAATGATGTTGCAGATTAATTTGAGAAGAAGAAGCTTTTGTAATAAATGGCGTGAAAAACGCTGAAGCTTCCACGTAATTGCGCATATGTCATTCATCTAATTATTTTAAAACAAACTCTCCATCTTCGTCTGACTTTTCTCCATCTGACTATTATTGTTTTAGTTTAACAACTAAATTATTACCCACGGATTCAATTTTATTTTATACATAAAAATATTTTAATTTTTATATATTAAAATAATTTTTTAATAATTTTAGTATTAAACAATATCATCATATAATCTTGATATTTTATATTTAAACTGTCATCTTTTATAAAAATTACAAGTTTATAACTCATTTTATCATATAACTAATTACATTTCAATTGGTAAATAATAATGGAATATGTAATAAGATATGCAAAATGTTGTACATATAACTTTAAATTGTGATACTACAAATAATAACTTTAAGATATGATATTTATTAAAATGGTAAAAGCTTATTATGTAAATCTTAAAAATAATAAATAAGATTCTATATTGTTTTAATTATGAAGATTTTGTAAGATTTGTAAAAAGTTTGTTTACATTATAAAAATTGATTATATATTTTATTTCTTTAAGTGATATTATTCTTTAAATTAGATCAGTACAAATGAATGAATGATACACTTAAATACACTTAAAAATCTCGATCTCGATTATCAAGCGAACTCGCCGTAAAGCTAAATTATACAAATGATACAATTAAATACATTTAAATTATTAATGTCTTAATTTTATAACCAGCTAATAACCCATGTATATCACATATAGTCTACAAAAAAAGTCATATACTTCGGAAAATAATAAAGTAGGAATAACGAAAATTAGTTACCACTAATCTTGACTTTGATTATTAGAATTAGTCGCCATGAAAAGAGGTTGATGATTGATGAAGATTATGTTTGTGTGTCTATGAATTTCTTTTGTATTCTCTTCTCTTTTCTCCATGTCTCCTAATTTTCAATCTCTGATTTTACAACTATATATATATATATATATTTACAACTATATAAATATATATACATCTATGTATATGTAGGTTCATGTTAACATATGTTTAAATTAATTTATTTCAGAAAAAGCTAAAAAAAAATTATTTTCCTACGTACAAATTAAAGTGGAAAATTTTGTTTTGTTGATGTGTTAATTAATAACATCTCAAAATAAATGTAGAATTTATTTCTGTTCAGCTAACCATTAGATATATAATGGTATATGTTTTCTTAACTATTTCGAAAGCAAATTTCAAAAGAAATGATTGTTTCGTTGGTTCAATAGAAGAGATATGTATAAGTACTTGCAATGTAAAAAATCAATAGTAGTTATCATTAAGTTGTCAATGGTGGGGAAGACAATACTATGAAATGTAAACTATAAAAAACCTCTCAAATGAGATTTTTGTTTTTGTTTTTTAAAAGGAATACAACAAAAACCTAAAACACATGAAAGACATAATCAAACAAGGTTTTCTGGAGATATGAGACTTTCGATGTGATCCGGATAAGATGTGAGAAAAAACATTCTTTCGTTGCTAGATCCATAACAACGCCTAAGTTTCTCATAGTCAAGTCCTTTGACACTTCTGATCGTCTCTCTCACTGGATCATAAATAAAAACAGAAATATCTTTAAACAAATTTCCTAATACTACTACATAGATAAACTCACCAGTACTAGTGGCACCATTTAACGACCAAGTCGTCCCAAGCAAATCTCTTATAGGCAAAGGCATAACAAATTCATTTTCTGACCAGTCTTGTTTTTCAGCACCCTGCCAAACCCATATTTTGATAATATTCGAATAACTGCAAACCCATGCTAATTTTCCTTGGTAACTCATTAAAGACTGGTCAAGATTTGATTCATATAGGGGCACACCACCAGGTATTTGGATTGATTTGAACTGTTCAGACCTCACATCAAAACTCATAATGATCTCTTTCAAATTCATAGCCAGGATTTCTTTGGGAAACGGAGGGACAATGCTATGATCGTCTCCATCTTCTTCAAAATATATTTCTGCTTCATAATACACAACTCCTTTGATGCAATAAAAATCACTCCTAGCCTTATGGTAAGGGCTATTTTCGATCACCCTCCATGATTCTTGACATCCTAATGTAAGAATTTGAGGGTTTTGATATTCTTCCCCTAATATATAAGAATAACAGGCCATCAATAGTAGTTTATATGTATTCTCCATAGGATCGTATCCTAAACAGCTACCTACGACTTTAGGGATTTTAGGTTTAAGCAAGGTTGTATGTTTTTCATGGTGGGATTCCAAATTACAATCTCTGTCTTGTTTCCGAAAGTGATCAAGCCATTGATAGAAATGCTACTGCAGCTGTATCGTTGACAATATTTTAAAGGGGAAATGATATGAAAATTGTCCACATCAGAATAACTTGTAGACTTCTCATTTAAAGGCAGCATGCAGAAGAATTTCTTCCACTCAATATCATAATCGGTGAAGGTGAGAAGAAGACTTTGGGGAGGAATTGATGATTGTCGAACCGCGAACGAATTGATGAAATCTTGTTGGGTGGTGATAGACAACCATAGCTTTGATACACAACGAAACCTCAAGATAGATTTTGCAGGCAGTCTCATAAGTATCTCCCTCGTTAGATCAATGGGAATATATTCATGATCTGAAAATATTTCAGTATTATCGTATTTGTCGTCGCCATGAAAACAAGCTGATGAAGATTTCTTGATTCTATGGATTACTTTTAGCTTCTCATCTCCTTTTGCCATGGCTCTTAATTTTGAAACTCTTTAAATTATGAGGTCTTTTTAATTTTTATTACTTTGTTTTTTGTATCTTTCATTTTAACAGTGTATATATATTATGTTGATATGTAGGTTCATGTTTATCATATAACATTGTTTGGATATCTAAGTTCATCATCATATACATGTGGATATCTGTTTGAATTAATTTAAAGCATATAGGTTAGATTTTTTTCTCTTAAAACATTTAATTAGAAAAACTATTGCATAATAATGTTAGATTTGAACTCAAATATATGGCTATATGGCATCCTCTTATAGGAACACATGGAGTAATTAAAGATCTGATTTAATATAATATATATATATATATATATATATAGTGTTTCTTCTGGGATTTATTAAATTTGTTAATCATATTAACTTTTCACAAGAATATCATACCAAAGATCTTTCTGTATAAATGAGAATTCAATTTGTGACACTATAAAAATATATAAATCCGTACATTAATAACACTAATATTAAAAGATCTCTTATATTATTATTATTATATATATATTAAATTAAACAATTCCCTCTATGAGCCTAGGGAATATTTTGTTTATCTATTTAATTAACCACGGGATATATATATATATATATATATTCTTAATAAATTTACTTATCTTTTTATGATATACTTTAATTTACTTTATAACTATCTATATTTTGATGCTTCTCTATTTCTATCCAAGTTGTTTATGTTTTTTTTTTATTTTAAAAAATTATTAAATCGGCCACCATATCCTACTATATTAATTGAGAAATACATTTATAAAAGTAACATTAAAAGTGTAAAAAATTACAATAGAATGCCATTGAAAATAGTACAAAAAAAGATATGATTATTAAGGATAATTAAGATAATTTAACAAATATTAATTTATTAAATTTGTTGCTAAAAAATATATTTTGAAATATCCATTCAGTTAAACAACTAAGAATTTTTTTTTCTGATATAGTACCATAAAAATAATCAGATTTTCTACAGAATTTTTTTGGCAACAACCTCTCCAGCAATAATCCGATTTGTAAGTAGGATGTTGCATTCACATTTTCAAACGTTACTCACACGTTACTCATTTGCTTGTATAATGGATTTTATTTATTATTTGTTTCAAATTCAGTTAGTAGGATTTCTTTTAAATTTATCCAATATAATAAGGATAAAGTTTCCATTTACATTTAATAATAAATAAAGAGTAATGTTGAAAGTAATAAATAAAAATTAATCTTCAAAGTAAATTCTCATTTACATGTTGTATATATACACAAATTATTGCTATTAAAAATTTAAATTATTACAATCAAAACTAAAACAATGAACTCATTTTAAAGTTAAAAAAACAGTTTTAAAATATGCACATATAAATTGCAAATCACAAAAGACTATGAATAACAAAATAATAGAAAAATATATTTTATTCTATACTATTAATTGGGGAGTACAAAAGCAGAAAAAAAACTTTACAAAAAATTCCATATATTGCCCCTACGATTAAGCAAGGAAGAAGAGAAAAAATAAAAACAATACTTGGGTTCAACCCTAGGGGTAAACCTCTTCATTCACCCCCTTATAAAATAAGCAAATAAAATCTGTATACATTATTATAAAATTAAAAACTTAAACCGCTCTTTAATAAACTCAAACCGACATATAATTTTGTTCTACTTGTAAAATCTAAACCCTAACTATCTTATTTGTGAACCCAAACCGACATATAATTTCGTTATACTTGTAAAATCTAAACCCTAACTATCTCATTTGTGAACCCAAACCGATATATAATGTCGTTCTAATTGTAAAATCTAAACCTTAACATCTCATTTGTGAACCCAAACCGACATATAATTTCGTTCTACTTGTAAAATCTAAACCCTAACCACCTCATTTATGAACTCAAACTGACATATAATTTCGTTCTAATTATAAAATTTAAACCCTAACCACCTCATTTGTAAACCCAAACCGACATATAATTTCGTTTTAATTGTAAAATCTAAACTCTAACCATTTCATTTGTAAACCCAAACCGACATATACTTTTGTTCTAATTTTAAAAATCTAAACCAAGCCAATATTTAACTTTCCTTAATTAAAAGTATACAAAATTTGTTTTCTTAATTTGTTTTGCTTTTTAATTTAATTTTGATTTTTTTTTTAAATGAAATATTAGATGGAAGATTCTGATTGGTTGAGAGAAAAGGGGGTGAACAAAAAGGTTCACAAAAGACAACAAAAAGGTTCACCTAAGTATTTTTCAAAAAAAAAAATTGAAGGGCAACAAAATCATTATATTTGGAGATGGGACGCGGATCCTAAGTGTTTGGCCATAACCTTATTCGGATCTTAGATATATTAGAAGTGTATCCAAACACTCTCTTCTTCTTAAACCTGTAGGAGAAATCAAATCCAAAAGTATAATATTCAATACCTACCATATAAGTTCTGTTACTAATTTAAACATTTCATAAAATCAGCGATTATAGACAAAACAGTTTTAGACAACTTACCATACGTAATAAACGGCAGCATTTTAAATAATTACCATTTTTGCTCGTCATTTAATCTGATAAAGATCAGCCAATCTTAACAATACCGATTTCTACACCTTACCTTCTAAATTCAAAACTAAATATTCGTATTCTTTAATTTTTAGCAACTATCCCAGATCTTTAGTAAAAGAAATTAATTAATGTATCTTATCACTAATATCTAATAAGCATATTATAGAATTTATCATTTCCCGAAACCGTCTCTATTAGTCATATAAATACAAACCTCGATAAACAAACTTAATACTCAATATTTTAGATCTATCAGCCAATTTTGTCACCAAGGCTGCTAATCGTGGATGAAGAAAGCTCGCTAACATCAAGCCTTTCAAAACGAGTTGGAAATGTAAAGGTGAAATCATCGATAGTGTACAAGGAACAACATAGATGGGAGGGACTAAATTATTGTTTTCTTATTTGTTTGTATCTTATAGGATCTACTACAAAATCAAACTTGCCAAAAAGAACGGTTTTGAAGGATGTTACAAACATACCTGGTCTTGCCAAACATGGTCGAGAAGCACCATCGATCAAGAGAAAGCAATTACAAGGAACATAACAATGGGATCTTCCTTAAACAACAAATAAGGTGATAGTTAGTTTATGGCATTACCAAGTTATTTGATCTATATTGTAATCATCAAAGTAACACACATTTGTTGATATAATGAAGCAGGATCTGCTGCAAATCCAGCTTAACATCTTTACAAGAATCAAGGGATGTTAGCTTTGTGCTTGCTCATCCAGTAATCAAACTAAACGAAGACAAACTCATGGAATCTCTACGCAATTTAGTCCTCCAGCTATTAATAGCAAGCAAGGTAATAAGGATTTGAATAGATATTGAGTAACTGTTGAATACTATCTATACATTATTGTGTGTCTATAGTCATCTAATCATGCATTAGAACTAATATTAAGTCGATTCTCAGGTGTAGCTTCAATGTAAAATCTTTTATACAACATATAAACAATACAACAATCCTCATATTATTACTTAAATCAGAGCTATTTTAACTAATAACAACCATTACAATAAGATCTTATGACAACTTTTAAAAATGAACTCAATTCGAAGAGTTACTGAAAGACAATTTACCTTGCTTTTTTTTTTTTTTTTTTTTTTTTTTTTTTTTTTTTGTAATTGAAGGATCAGAGAGGCCTCCAAATATTGTACGCATGCTAGAGGATGACAAGACGAAGCAGTGGATCAAAAGAGAGGTCAGTTTTGTATAGCCATCGACAAAGCAGATCAGATCAAGAACCTGAAGCTGGATTGTAAAGAGAAATCGGGTTAAAGGAGTAAGCAGCGCGAGAAGAAGCTAACTACAATGCATGTCGATTTGAATTCTCTAGAGATGAGGCAAGGGTAATTTGGCTGTCTTCGGAAGTGAAGTCGCCGGAGAGGAGAGACGATACGAGATTGTTTCTTGGGGACTGATTCCCACCAGGAATGCATCGGATCTCGAATCGGTAACGGAGGAGATTCCTAAGATGGCGGCGACAATAATGGTAGGTGTCGTGGTGGATTTATAATGGTGAGGAGTAGACGATGAGATCGTTGAGGACAGAGAAGGTAAGCTGCCGAGAGGTTTGACAGAGGAGAAGTCCATGAGAATTGAGAAGGTGAAGAGACTGATAAGAAGAAGATGGACAAGACCATAGTGAATCCGTGATTAACGAAGAAGAAAGTAGTAGTAGAAGGAAGAGCTACAAGGAGAGGAAATGTGACTTAACACGAAAAAAGCTTTTGGGCCAATATGCAAAACAGGCCAACATAAATGGGTTTTGTCATTTGTGTTTTAAGTTAAAGTTCAAACAATTATTGAGTAATTAATCCATTCCAATTTTTACTATTAAACTTTTATATATAACTTTATGTATTTTATAATTTTTCATATATTTTTATAACCTAAAGTGTCTATGTTATTTTATGATACATATCTTATTTTCAAATATTCAAAATAATATATATATATATAGATTTTTATTTATTTACTTATTTATCAAAGCAATAATTAAATTTTAAAATTTTATGGTATTTTATTGTTTAAAAAATTAAGTACTAAAATAATATTTATATTAACAATTAATAAATATTATTTCAATCAATCAATTTACTAAACAATTCACTTGCACTATACTCTAGAATAACAAATACAAGATGAGAGCATGTAGTTTCGAATCGAATTCCAAATAAGTATATAAGTTTAAATTAAGAAATTTTATAGAAAAAAATGATTGCCAATTACACGAAGTATACGCAAATAGCCACATATGCAAATAATATAAATATCTTATTAACTACACGAACTATTGTCATCATACAGTGATATGCATGAATAAACATGAGTTCAGTGTACAATATCATAACCATCAATTTTGGGTGTTTTGTTTGCCAGAATCGGGTGTTGACCAATATTGACTAACGTTAACCGATGTTGACAACATTTATTTTTTTTTATTTTTTATTTTTAATTTATTTTTCTGTTGACCGATGTTGACCGACGTTTAGGTTTTGATGTGTAGTCATGTGTTGGCGTATACTTCGTGTAACTGATAATCATTTTCCAATTTTATGCCAAATTTTAGTTTTATCCCACACAGAACTTCAGAAATTAATGGTTCTTGCCTATCTCGTTTCCGATCGTTAATACAAAAAAAATTTCTATATTGAGAATGTACCATATTAATTGGGAATACATTCGCTATGTGACGGAAATTTGAAAACATGTATAGAACATAATGGGACATAACAAATATTACATTTGTTCCCTAAATATTCGTATTTGTTTTAAACGAGCTTTAATCATTTCAAACGGGTTTTAAACGGATCTCTAATTTGTTTACAAATATAACACCGTACGTACATGCGGGTCCAATCCCTAGTTTACTTTAAATAAAATGTTCAGTCCACGGTGGACCGTGGGCTTGTACATAGTTTAAAATTAAAATGGTTTGATAAAAATTATAGAGATAATAACGAATCTTAGAACCAATACTTAAATGAAAAGTCCCATTTCATTTTCAGTTGAAACCTCAAAACTCGTGACCATTTAGTTAAACATGCAATAGTTTAGTGTCCTATATATATATATACTCAAATAGTTCTTTTAACATTAGGTATTTGATGTGTATATATAATCAAATTGATGATTGATTTGGCATTAGGTATTTGACGTGCATTGTATCAAATTATACCTTACTTACTATTTTATAAAAACTAAAAATTAATAAAAGATAATTCTAAAAAAAAAGACCGAAAACTAATTTTATCTCATATTTGAAAAATAACTATATCTTTAATATATTTGTTTCATATTTTATAATCTCATAACTAATAGTTTTACTACTTGTCCAAAATTATCATAAATTAATCAAAAATTTGAAAACGTTATTACGAGAAAATTATTTGTTTATGTAAAGGTGAGTACATAACAGTTGAGTGCCAAGTGGAAATGTGAAAATACTTACATTATGTTAATCACTAATTTTAACATATTAAACCTTTTCATACTTTAATCACTTTTCTGTATAAATTTATTTTTACTATATGATTATAATAAATAATAATTGCAATTAAATTGCATATATTTTTCTTATTAATTGCACATATTTTTCTATTGAAATTAGTAATTTAATAGATAAGGTTCCTATAGAATTAGTGATATAATATATTACTTTTGGTTTTATGTACTTTCAAAAATATTAATTGTAATCTTTTTATTTATTATGATTTTTTAATTTTCTTATAATTATTAAATAAATTTTCTTTTCACACATGTTAAAATATCATCGATATATTGGCACATGTCACGATTATATGAAATACTAACTTTGAAAACTAAAGTTTATATAATAAAATATATATAGAAAAAAAATTATTTGGTTTGTGTTAAATGGAATATATATATATATATATATACCTTAGTGAGCATTTCTAACCCCATGGAACTCACTGCTAGATGCAGATGGTTCATCGGGAAGATGTGATCATGAATGCTGAGAAGAGGTAGAGGACGTTCTTGGAAAAACTTGAGTACCTCTGTATAATTCACAGTAAGCCTTTTGCATTGTCGCCATGATGTGTTGCGCAGCCGTTTTGTCATCAGTCGTGTGAATTGCCCCCATATTGAAACTGGCTATGCGCATCCCTGAGTCACCCACGTCAAGGAAATTATATGACTAGAATATGAAAGTAGAAAGTCAAGGGTTTCATTCAAAGCATTATATTCTATTTTTTGTCATATAGTATTATCAAACCAAAACACCAAATCGCAGACAAATTAAACATATCGCAGACAAATTAAAACACACATTGTTTCATATTTTAGAGTACTTTATATTTGTTAGATAATCGCTGTTTCAAACACGAGTCGCCAACACAGCTATAACTTCGGTGAAACACGGCTTGCTTCGAAGATCCACGTCCTCTTTTTTTTGCTACGTTTATGTATTGCTCGATGAGAGGTTTCGTCTTTGTACTCTTTTTCTCGTTATCAAAACATAAATTGCTATAGGTAAGTAACTAATTTATTAACTAATATTGGACATATTCTGTCATATCCTAATATAATCCGCAAGCAAGAGTACGCAAACAATACATAAAAGCTTAATTACTAGTGTAGATATAAATTAATTAATAACATATTTCTAATTTTACTAAAACATAGATTATACATAGTGTGTGATATATGTCGTTCCTATGTATATCATACTCTAAATTAAAAGTTTACATGAAATAAATATAAAATGATAATTTTCTATTAAATTTTACTAAATAGTATTTCATTGTGAATATGAAATATCCAAGGTTTTCATGTGTTAAAAATCATTAATTTTTAAGAGCTTAGTTTTTTTTTTTCTTTTTGGTTTATAAGATTTTCCTAGTAATTTTTGAGAATCTTAGTTTTTTTCTTTTTGGTTTATGGTATTTTTGGATTTTTCTTCAATTTTGATTGGGACACTTGCAAAATTAGACCCCTAACTTGAATCAATTGCAAGACTAGACTCCTCCTTTTCTCTCTCAAACATTTGCCACTTTCTTCCTACTAAATCCTCTGCCATTCATTGTATTCACAGAAATGCCATTAATTCATATCCTCATCTTCTTGTCTTATTTACGGTTGTATCACCGCCATTAATTTTCCAACAACTATGAACAACTAAATTTGAAGCTCTTAATGCTTTAACAACCCGATTTGTGAGCTTAAATAACACCCAATGCTATGAGAACTTCATTTTCTTCCATCTCCTCTCCATTTTAATCGAAAAAATTGAAAGTTCGTTAATCTTGTTATATCTTGTGAACAAGGAAAATTGGCGCTGTGTTTCTTCAGTGGTGACTAAATACGACGTCCTCAGTGCTTGACATTGCGAAACCACCACCGATAAGGTTATTTTCCGGTAGATTTCGTGATTTTCTTTGTTTTTTTTGTCGAAGTTAGACTTCATTTGTTAGTCCAACCGTCATAATATCATGTAAAGTCTACTATGTGGTCAGTTTTGCAATTTAAAATTTATCGACTTTCAAGCCCGTAGACTAAAATTTCAGTCTCCTTAGTTTCATTTGAAAACAAAAAAATATGATTCAGACTGCATTATAATCTTTCCGTTAGATACTTCGTTTGCAGTCTACTAAGGTGTATTTTTGCAATTGACCAAATTCTTGACTTTTTAGTGATGACTGCTGGCCTAAGTCTTCTTGCGATAATAAACGAGTAGACTTCTATAGTGACTATTTTGGAATTGACCAAAATATTTAAGCATTGACCGTAAAATTATTATATTAAAATAATTATTTGACTGCAAAAGAAGTCTACTAATTAAAAATTTTAAATGTTGGTCAACTCCAAAAATGACCAAGGCAGACTGCAAACGAAGTCATCATTACTATAGACTTCGTACGTAGTCTAGTTGGCAAAAGTCAAACTTGGTCAATTGCAATACTAACCACGACGAAGTTTACATTTTCTTGTTGACGGATAGATGAAGTCTACTGTAAAGTCAATGGGTTGGTCAATTGCAAAAATAACCAGAGTAAACTATAATTGAAGTTAACAGGTGGAACTTTCTATTGAAGTCTACCTATTTTTATCTATTTAATTGCAAAACAAACCAAAAAATTAACAAAGGATGACCATAGAAGAAGTCAACCGGTTCTAGTAGACTTCGTCCGCTGTCTGCTTTGTTAAATTGTAATTGCAAAAATAGACTTCATTTGAAATTATCTTCATATAGTCTAGTTTATATCTACCCGTTGACGTCAACATGAAGTCAGCAGATTTTGAAAACCAAATTATTGCAAATTGATGAATAATTTTTAAGATTTTCTTGTTGTATTCTTTGATAGATGTTATTTACTTGCCTCTGTATGTTTTTGACATGAATCCATATTATACATATGGAGAAATCAAGTTTTTGGTTTTCATAGGCAGTTAGGTCATTAAAGTAGCCTAATTTACGAAGTCAAACCGTTGGAGTTATCTGTGAAGTCTGTATATTTGAAATAATGTTTAATTGAAATTTATAATTTTTTTTTTTGATTTTGTAGTTCAAAATGTTTTGTATCAGTTATGTACTTGCCTCTGTCTATTATTGTCATGATAATATATTATACTTTTGGATCAATCATGTTTTTGGTTTTGTTAGGCATCTAGGTTATTGATTTAAGACTTCTACGGATAGTCAGCTATGTAATGAGTAATTGACTTGTTGCTTACTCTTTCAGGTAGATGGCGCAAATACCTGTTGTTTACGGAGTATGGGCGACAAGAAATGGGTCATGGCATTTTGATATGGATAGACGCAATGGTGGGAGAATGTTTTTTTTGCGACACGGTTGTACATACGCTGAGCTTCTTGAAATGGCTGTAGAAAATTATCTGATTGACAAAGAAACAGAGATGGTTCAGTTATCGTATCCCTTAACAGAGATGATGCTTCAGCAATTGCCCCAAGATACCCCTCCTGTCTATGTCACAAATGATAGATAATTTCAGAACTTGATAGATTTTAGTAGTAGGAATGTTGTTCGCTTTTGCGTCTCTACGTGATGCATGGATGGACAGTCGGTTAAGGGATGTGTTAATGATATAAATAACTCTTGTTCTATTGCCGATGGGGAGCCAACGGATGAATATGGTGACGATGTAGATCCAGGTGCCGATGAAGGTGTAGAAGAATGTGAAAAATCTCTCCATGACACTACAGATGAGAAGCCAAAAGATGTTGATGACATGGATTTCGATTACAATGAGTACGGGAAAATTGAAGATGAAGATGACGATGAAGATGGAGATCACCCGGATGTAGATGCTGAAGATGGGAAACCGTTTGTTGGTGGTATTCATGGAAAGTTAAATAATCCTTGGATAGACCAACTGAAAGTAGGTCAATGCTTTCCATGCAAACATGATGTCATAACAGAGGTGCGTTTGACCGCTATTATGCTAAAATTCTCTTTCAAAATTAAGAAGTCCACAAAGTCTCGGTTGGTGGCAATATGCTTTGTGCCAGGATGCACGTGGAGGGTCGTGGCCACTGTGAAGAATGATCCAACCACTTTTTGGGTCACCAAATATCTGAACGTGCATACATGTTCTATTGTGGACCGCATAGCTCACCGTAAGCATTGCACGTCCAAATATATTGGGATGCTTTTTGTAGACCGGGTAGGAATAGTAGATGGTGTTGTCCCACAACATATCCAAGATTCAATGAGGACAATGTTCGGCATGACATTGGATTACACAACTTCGTACAGAGCTTTACAATATACCTTGGAATATGTGAGAGGAAACACCGAATCTGGATATGCGAAGTTGCCTTATTGGCTTAGAAAAATAGAGCTGTCAAACCCGGGAAGTGTCGTTGACCTTGTTGTTGATGACGAGCATAGGTTTAAATACCTTATCCTATCTTTCGATACTTCAATCCGTGGTTTCAGTTACGTGAGGAGTTATTGTGGTTGATGGGACCTATCTCACCGGAAAGTATGAAGGTGTATTGCTAGTCGCTTGCGCACAAGGTGGTAACTTTCAGATATTTCCGTTGGCTTTTGGAATTGTCGACTCGGGGTGTGATGCTTCATGGGATTGGTTTTTCACCAAATTAAGTGAGTGTATCTCGAATGAATATCCACTGGTAGTAGTTTCGGATAGGTGCAGTTCAATAGCTAAAGCATGTTGCAATGTTATGCCATGGGCAACACGAGGGATATGTTACTACCATCTCCAACAAAACATAATTTCTAATTTCCGTGGGAAGCAACTGATGTACTTGATGAAAGGGGCAGCATATGCGCATACGTATGATGATTACAACCGCTACATGGCTTCCCTTACTAACGTAAATCCGGCCCTTGCAGCGTACTTGAAAGAGGCAGATCCAGCTTTATGGTCTTGGCTTTACTGTCCAGAAGATAAATACAACATCAAGACTAGCAACATTGCGGAATCTATCAACTCCATGCTAAAGAAAGCCAAAGATTATCCCATCACATATTTCATTGAGTTTATTACAAAAAAGTTAGGTAGGTGGTATTGGAAAAGACGAGAGGATGCACTTAGTCTCACAACCACTTTTAGCCGGGGTGTTGAGTTCTTATTGGCCATAAGGGACCATTACGCAGATATGATGACGGTAGAACACATTGATGGCTGGAGTTTCTACGTTAGGGGTGGGAAACATGATTGTTTGGTTGACTTGGAAGCAAAATCTTGTTCATGCGGGGTGTTTGATGTTGAGAAAATGCCATGTTCACATGCAATTAAGGCTGTCAAGTCAAGCAGATGGCATATGTCTACCGTAGTCGAAGCTTACTATAGAAAAGATTATATCTATGCGTCGTACGCGGCTACCATCATGCCCAATGTCGAGCACGATCCAATTGGGCCAGATATCTGATGTATACCTCCCATACCGAAGCGGAAGCCTGGAAGGCAAAAGAAGTCTCGTTGGCTAACATGGCTAGAACTGTCACGTAAAAATGGGAGCAAGCCGAGGAAGCCATATAAGCAATATGCTTGTTCAAAATGCAGACAGCCTGGACATACTCGACCTCATTGTGTAAGTAACAATCCCACTTGATATATTTTTAACGTTTTGTATATGATCGTCGGTTACACTAACAATTATTTGTATAGGTTGCTGAACACGGCAAGTAGAAGTTAACTTCATCGTGAAGTCATCTAGAGTTTCCCTAGCTATAATTTGTCTCTGTAATTTTCCGGGATTATCCCACGTGTTCAAGTCGACATTATTAAAGACTAGTACGTAACTATCATTTACTCGTAAGACCATTTTATGATACTCCTCTTCGTGAACAACCACAATCAGCTAGAGAATGATGAGCCAAATTTCGGGGTCAGTTTCTGATACAAATTCGCATATACAAATAACTGGTCCAATCTGCAACTATTGCAGTAGATCAACGATTATTGTGAAATCATGGACAGATGCAAATCCGGGAAGAAATTTCTTCAGATGCACTGTTCATGGGTATTCCCATTGGTCAGACGCAGAACCATCACGTGGTTGGCAAATGCGGAGCTTATTGGATGCGAGGGATGAGATCCGTCGGCATAGAGAAGAAATCAAGGTACTTAAAGAATCTGTAAGAGAAATGAAAGAACAAGTTGTTAACAGTTTGGTGAACTCTGGGGTGGTTAACACATATGAGGAAGACAAGAAGAAGTTTGAATGTGACTTACTGGCAGCGAAAGAAAGGGAAAAAATGCTTCGACAATTTATGGTTCTCTCTAGGATAGGTTTCATTGTTGTCATCGCAATGTGTCTTGGGATGTGTACCAAGTCTCTAAGTTAACTTCAATCTGATGTCTACTAAGCTTTCGATGTATGATGCGTTTGTCTCTATATTCAGTGTACCCTTTCGATATCTCTGTATTCATTGTACCTTTTCGCTATCTCTACAGTCGTTGTACCCTTTCGATATCTCTACATTCGTTGTACCCTTTCGATTTCTCTACATTCATTGTATCGTTACCGTCTCAATTTCACTTATAAATATTCTCTCAATTTCCACTCAATCTATTGCATCTCCTTCTTCGATAACAAGAGAATAAGTTGGTTACGAGCTATGGCCGAAGAGAGTTCCAGTAAGCGTAAGCGAAGTAGTTCCGATTTCGAGTGGGAAGAGGAAGTAATAGATGCCATGAAAGACGCTTTTGAGAAGACGAGAGTCGTGGTTGAAGAAGAGACGAAGGACCGCTTTAAAGCCATTCTTCGTATGATGAGAGATCACATGAAGAAGAAGGAAGAGGTACCGCCCTTGTGCATCAAGTGGATCTGATCGACGCTCAACTATCCCAACTGAATCAAATATTGGGTCAACAATTTGTCGACTTCTAGGCAGAGCACAAGAGGTTAGAGGAGATGAGAGAGGTTGCGGAAGCTGATGTCAACTCTACATGTCCAATGTGCATCAAGATCCTTTCGAAGTCTCTAAATTAACTTCACAAATATATCTACTAGGCTATCGCTGTACGCTATTGTTTAGAGATGACTACAAGTAATTAATAATTTAGTAACTAACTAATGAGGAACATACAAGTGTAAAAATAAACAGAGTCGACAAAAAAAAAAAGCATTGGTTCTCTCTTCTCTCTCTCTTTTCTGTATTATTTTATTAATATTTTAATAAAAATTAAAAATAACACATTCCCCAATAAAGTTTATAACTCTGTCACATTTTATATTATTTTATGTTGCTTCTCTGGTTCCGACAGCAAGAGTAGAGTATCGGCGGGAGAACAGATAAAAAAGTACTTTGTTGGGTTTTATTGAAACTCTGTAGATGGATTGACATTAGGTCCGATATCAAAAGGATGAACCACTGTTTTAGCATTGAGATGTTAGGTGAGAGGATTCCACAAAAATATATGGATAGCAGCCTATCATCATAGTTAAACAAAAAATTTAACTACAAGAACAAAAGTTCTACATGTCTATTGGACAACAATATCCATTTGAAGTCTCCAAGTTAACTTCAGAAATATGTCTACTAGGCTTTCGTTGTACGCTATTGTTTAGAGAAGACTACAAGTAATTAATATTTTAATAACTAACTAATGAGGAACAGACAAGTGTACGCTATTATTAACGCTTAACGTTTGAAGTTATGTATATGTTATGAAAAACTGAACAAAAAATACCAATATCCCACGTATAACTAGTAGACAACAAGAACAATCATCCTTACACATTAGAGTTTAAAAGGAGGATCACACAAAAAATATCAAGATCCCGCCCATCATCAGAGTTTAATCAGTAGGATCCCACCCACAAAATATAAAGATCCCCCAAACAGAAACAAAACATCAACCCTACATCATCCTAATGAGTTATACATACTTAAAACAAGAGTTTAAGTCTTTCAAACAAAGTTTATAGTTAGTCCCGGATTGGGGGAGGATCATAGAGCCCAAAGTCGTCTATGTAGTTCTCCTCATTTGGTCCACGACATTCAATCTCGTGAAATAATTCACAAGCCACCTTCTCCCTTATCTGTGTGATGTTTGCGTCGCACAAAGTAGTAGGAAAGTCTAACCCAAGAGCATGACATTCTATGTACTTCAAAGTATACACACCACAATCACTTGGCTTCTTGTTCGGAGGCACTCCCTTTTTGACCCGCTCATGAGTGAACTTCTCATACGAATACATATGCTTGTGGTCAGGGCTAGCTAACTCCCGCAGCACGTAGGGAACCAAGACGGCAATAGGCTTGATGGCAGATGCAATCTCTTCGTCGTTGGTGACACTCGGGGTGCTATCCCAGACGACGATGTGTCTCATGGGAATCGAGATCCACATAGCTACCCAGTGCGTCGACTTCACGTTTAAAGGCGCGTATAAGTCGTCTACTTCCAGACCCCATTGCTTGTTAGTCTAAGCATACAGTGAATACTCCCCTGCATAGTAGCTGAAGGCACTGGCCAGGAACAGTTTCCCAGATCCATTAGCATGTGCCTTAGAATTGACAAAGTCAAGGTACTTCGTTGTCCACAGATGAGTGAACATAGCGTCTAGGAAAGCCAATCAACTCGTTCTAAATATCTGAGGATGCTGCGCGTGTTGATGTCTCAATAGATTCAACCCCGCATCCATGTGCTGGATAACCACATGGATTTAAAACGAAGTTATATAATATTGAAGACCGACTCGAAGTTTTCTAGTATACTTGGAGACGAAGTTTTCTAGTAGAATTACTGAATCTCGTAGCCAGACTGTTTTTGTCTGCAGTTCGTACCACCAAAGACAACATCGGGATTTCTCTGGGACCTTGTTCTTGTACGTCATGCAGGTGATAAATGGTTTGGATACATATAAGTTACTAGAGTTTCGACAAATATAATTTTTGCACATAAAAGTTAGTAGACTTACGGATCTTTCTTTAAGAAATCAAGGAAAACCTTCTCCAACTCCATGTCTGCTTTATCAAAAGGATTGTACGCTGACATGGCTGATTTATCACCCATGATAGTCTTGGCTGTGTTATCACCAACGAAAGGAGAACGTTGACTTGACGCCAACCTCTTAACCCTTTCAGCCTTGCCATGTGCCGCAATCCTAGCCGCTTCTTTCCTTGGTTCTTGTTTCGTGGCTCTAGCAGTCAAGTCGACAGCTGTTGGGATTTCCGTGCGAATAAATACAGGTGGGTCTGACTCAGTTTCAAATGATTCAGAGCTGACTTTCTTTGGCACCTTCGTACCAGTAGCTGCCTGAGAGTCCTTCTGTTCCTTTGATAAAGGATCAGCCTCTTTCGTACCAGTCACATCTCCCTTCATTTAGGTAAGATCCGAAGCAAGGCTTTCAATCTTCCAATTCAACATGTTGAAACCTTCCTTCATCTGATCGAGCAGAGCTGCTCCCCACATGCCGAGCTCCTCTTTAATAGAATCCAAGATATTGAACTCCAAGGCAGTTGAAGTACCTGCACAGTGCCTCTTCCCACTTGGCTCACTCTTTTCCTCCACCTTCACCTTCGCATTGTTGGATTCATAAATACCATCTGTCTTTCACAAACCTCTCCCCCACCTCCATGGACCAAAATCCCCATTGAATGCTCTCAAAATGTTATCAATCTTGTCAACTGCTTCATCGTCTTCCCAAACAGGTGAAGTGTCTGAAGTTTGTCTACAGTTGATATAAAACAGTGTACTAATTCAAATCTAACACAATAATGGTTACCGAGTCATCTAATATCGTAGATAAATTATAGACAAATCACAGAGGTGCGTACCTGTTTTAGAATGCCCTCTTTGACATTTTTTCTACCGCAAGAACCGCGGTAAACAAGCAACGGTGGACTTGGATTGTTTGCCAACGGTTCCCCAATTGATTTGCCAAAATCAGGCATAGATTCGTACACCCATATCTGCAGAGCTTCGACAAATCCGTCTATGGTGTAACTCTGCTTGTTTAAGTCCTTCTCCTTAACATACATAATCAGGTTCTTGAAATCAACTCTTCCCAAGGGATAATCAAGAAATGCATCTAAATCCATGACTAGCCTAGCCATATTTAGACGGGTGGGCGTTGATGATTTCCTAGCTTCTGTAAACCCAACGTAGATAGCTAAATAACCCAACCTAATACGCTCTATTCTATCCCAATCGTTTGAGTTCTTACATGCTGCAACCAATTGCTCAATACTCGGACCGTTGTCTAAATTGACTCCAAGCTTCTCCCAAAACTCTTCCATCTCGTCTGAAACCTCAACCTGTGGCTGCTCCAACGACTCGACATCATCACAGTTAAGTCCAGTGATGGCTTTAAACTCATTCAAAGAAAATCGTAAAGGGTTAGATCCAACCAGACTTCAGATTTCGTACTTTTTGTTGTAGACTATCTGAAAGGTGAGCATATGGTGAACCAGTCTGGAAGCCCATTCGAATTCGAGCTTGTAGAACTGTAACAAGACACCTAGTCGAGATTGATAAATCTCGTCCCATTCATCCGTCTCGAGAGCTTTGTACAGTTCAGCAAACAGCTTCGTATTGTTGTTGTAATAGCCGATGCTTTTTATTGGAAGCGGCTCATCACCTTTCGTGTAAAACCTCCGAGGAAATTCTGGTTTTCTCTCCTCGTCCATTCTGCAAGATAAGATTAGGTTTGGCGGGGAAATTAAAAAACGAGAGATTAAGAAAGAGGAAGACAAGTCCAATAAGTCTATGCGTCGAATTGAAAAAGAAGGCTACTATCGAATTGCAAAAGAAGTCAACCTTCGGTTTGATCGAAGAGGACAACGGCGGCGAAGATGCGGCGAAGATGAAGATAAAGCGGTTGGGTTGAAGAATATAGAGTTCGTCGAGATCTGGTACAAATAAGTTAAACAAAGTAAGTAAACTGACAATCCGAAAGATAGAGATTTAGGTTTAACATGAACAAAAAATGGGAAAATCAACCGTTAGTGCTAAGCGATATAGATAAGCGGAAGGGAATCGTTTTCTAATTCCTTATGAGGAAGAATTAGAGATAACTATCCTATGTTATCTCGGTTTTTTAAGTTGTATAAAATTACAATAATTATAATAATCCCGGTTTTATAAAACCAAAATCGTTTTATTAGAAACAGTACCAGAAAATTAGGAAGAAATTATAAAGAAACTGGTTAAAACCGGTTCCCGCTTATCGGTAAATTAAACATATAAATATTACCGCCAACTAACGTCGAATCAATTTATACCTTGTAATGATTATGTTGACGACTTCTCTGGCAGACTTCTCCACGGGAAACTGGACCGTCTGCAAATCCATCAAATCAAATTAATATTTGTACTATTATGCTGAAGACTTATCAAGTAGACTTCTTTCTGGTGAAACTAAAACATACTTTAAACTACAAATCCATCAAATCAATTAATTTTTGTACTATTATGCTGAAGACTTATCAAGTAGACTTCTTTTTGGGGAAACTAAAACATACTTTAAACTGCAAATCCATCAAATCAAATTAATTTTTGTACTATTATGCTGAAGACTTATCAAGTAGACTTCTTTCTGGAGAAACTGAAACATACTTTAAACTGTAAATCCGTCAAATCAAAATAATTAATGCATCGTTAACGACGATGAACGAGTTTCTATGGTACAGGGAAAAAAGTTGCGTGTATATAGAATTCTACACTTTTAAGTATAAAGTGATATGATATAGAAAATTTCTAAGAGTTACACAGACGTGAATGATAGATAATTATACACTTATATGATGAAGTGAAGTGATATAGAGAAAGTTTCAATTACCCAACCGTGATCAGTCTCCAATTAAGCGTGGATGATTTATATTGACCGATACAAGTATATTGACCAATCACCAATTTTCCGTCGTGAAGATGAACTACGTACTATTTTTTTTTAAAGAGAAAAGAAATGATTTACAAATAACTTTTTTGGTTGCAGTTTTAAAATAATCAAAAGGCCCGTGCTGGTTTATATATACGAGACGAATCAGTTACAATGAACAGCTACATAATTAATAACGCAAACCATCGTGTCGTAAATCATTAACGAGTAACACAAACCATCGTGTCGTAAATCATTAACGAGTAGACTTCGTCTACTGACTTCTTAATGTCAACGGGGGAAGTCTACTAAATAGGTCATCTAATGAAGTCAACGATATCGTCCAAATATTACAGAAACTGAAGCAAGTTCACAGATTACAGACATAAATACGCCATTCAAACAAACGGCCACGATAAAGAGAGGTTCACAGATTTTAATTGAAAGATCTACGAAGCAAAAGAGATTAATACAACAATAAAGATTATACCGGCGATTAAGACATTCTCGACCACCGCGCGTACACGACGGACTGACAGACGTAATTCCTTCATCTGATCTTTCACCTTGTCTAGCTCCTGCTGAACCCATAGCATTTCATCATTTTCCTGGATGGCTGTAATAGAATCCCTTTGGTCAGCAAGTCCACTTCTCATTGCTTGAAGTTCTTGCGTAACAGCCTCATCCCACCATTTCATAATATGGTCCTCTCCATCCTATACCGTACCATAGAAATAAATATACCATAAGAATATTATCTATACTCAAATAATAATTATACCAAACGAATAAACCATCATACAATCTAACAACCTCATGGTTATTGCATCTAAAGAAAATCTTTCCAGGATTGTCGGCTGTGGTGGAACATTTCATAACGGTTTCCCTTCCGCAGAAACATTTGTCAGGAATTCCAACTGTCAGGCCAAGAAAGTTTATTTCGGGTGGACCTTCACTCCATACTTGCAAAGAACTAGAAGATGGCTGAGTGTAGCTGTGTAACCCCATATCTGAGTGCAAAATGAACAAAAAACTATGAGAACATATATATTTTCGAAGAAAATTAGCTAAAGCGTTACAAAAGCAATTAGCCGACGATAAATGATGAGAATACTTATATGAGATGTCCTTGAGTTTCGAAAACGATAAATGATGAGGATAAAATCTGAATTTTCGAGAGCAATAATATCGGAATTTTAGAGAGAGAAATTGTGGAGAGAGAGAAAGCACATACAAACTAGGGTTGACTTACAGAAATAAGTATTTATATGGTTACTGAATCCGGTTAGGTTAAAATCAAGAAATCGGTACGCATTCGGTTAGGTTCAGCTATTGGTTTGGTTAAATTGTCTGTGAAATTAAAATAATATAATATTAATAGTTGATGACATTACAAAGTCAACCACCAATAGTCTACAGAGAAATCTACTTAAGCAAACCCTAAATCAAATAATTTTAACCTAATCAGCCTTTCCTCCCTTAATTTGACTAGTTTATATGTAAATTTATTTTATTTCAATGCAGGAATTCTATGTGGTTATTATTTGGTCAATAGGTTTACCAAATTATTTTTTATAATTTTTAAAATTAAAATTTAAACTATAATTAACGAGTAGACATATCTTTATGTCTACTCTTTGACGTCAATTAGAGTCTACCTTAAATGTATCTATTGCAGACTTCTTCCGGGTTACATTTGTCATTTCGGCTTCTGTTTTTTGTTTGGTTGTAACGGAGTCAACTGTAATTTTAGCACCCTTAGTGGTTATGTTTTTCGAAAATCGAATATAGGATCTACAATTTCATTCAAATGCAAATAAAAGTACAAAAAATGCAATTGTCCCATTTTGATTTGGGTTTGGTTGAATTTTATTGGGGGTTTTTGGTTCGTTTCAATCTCTTTTACAAGTTTAGCTAAAAGGACTTTCTAAGGTGTATAATTTACTGTAATATTGAAGTTCTGAATAATGACAAAAACAAATATATTTCTATTTCATCACCGTAAATATATTTTTAAATAAAAATATTAAAGTTGGCAAAACAGAAAGATACAAACGTATCGACACATTTCGTTATGAGGATAACTGGATAAGAGCTCGGACATTGGGTATATATGTGCATATATCGTAGGCTTCTCAATCTTATACGCACTTCCCCAATTTCCATATTTCTCACTTTTCTTACACGACTTGCTTAGAAGCTCAGTGTCTTTTTTTAGCTACGATTATGTATTGATCGAAGAGTGCTTTGGTCTACAAGTTATTTCACTTATCAAAATATAAATTGCTATAAGTAAGAAATTAATTTATATATTAACTAATATTTGACATATGCTGTCATTTCTTCATATAATCCACAACACAAATTCATGATCATTTAGAAATTAATGATTAGCCTCAACTAAGGCACAAATATAACAAATTCTTATTAGTGGTTAATATGTGGCTAAACATATGCATATGGATTTTTTTGAAAAAAACATATGCATATGGAAAATGCGTGGCTATGCAACAAAAATTTCAGATAGTGTTGAAAAACATAAATAATTGGTTCAATATAAAATGTAAAAACTTAACTTATTAGTATAAATAGTATTTATCTATAGTTTGTATTTATCATGTAAAGATAACTCTGAATATCTTTGGATTGTGATCTTAGCTTAGCAATCCTAACCACCTATTGTATAAATATGTAATTACCTTCTTCAATAAGAATCATCAATTATTATATTCTACATGGTATCAGAGCAACTGATCCAAACCTAATTTTTCTTTCTTACGCCTTCTTCTTCTTCTTATTCTTCTTCTTCCTTCTCAAATCAATCTCTTTTTCCATCTCTCGTCTTTCTCATCATGTCATTTGACGCCTCCTCCACCTCTTCTGAATCAGCCCCTGTTTTCAATGTTGCTGAACTTCACAAAACATTGATCTCTCTCAACATCACTAAGCTCACACCCAACAACTTCCTCACCTGGCGCCTTCAGATCCGCTCCTTACTTGAAGCACATGAGCTTCACTGCTTTATTGCTGATGAAAACAACACATCATCAGAAACGATCACCACTACTACTGCTGTCAACCAGATCAATCCTAACTTTGCTGCGTGGAAGCGACAAGACAAGCTTCTCTTCAGTGCCTTGCTTGGTTCTCTCTCTCTTCCCGTCCAGTCAATTGTTGCTCGTGCCACAACAACTCGCCACATCTGGGAGATTCTCTCCAACACTTATGGGAAGTCCTCCTGGGGTCACATCCGTCAGATCAACGATCAACTCAAGGACAGTGTCAAAGGGAACAAGTCTGTGAATGACTACATGCGTGGTATTATTGCTAAAACAGATCAGATTGCATTGCTTGATGAACCTTTACCACATGAAGACATTCTGGACTACATCACTACCGGTCTCAATGAAGACTACAGAGCTATTGTGGAACTGGTTCAAGGCCGTGACACACCTATCTCCATTGATGAGCTCCATGAAAAACTCATTGTCCGGAAAAATGCCTTGAAAGCTGCAGGCGACACCAACACCATCTATGTTCCTGCAACTGCGAACACAACACATCTCTCTCGCCAGTCAAGTGGTGGCTCTCATTCCTCTCTTGGTGGTTTTCGTCCCTCATGACCGTATCTTGGCAGGTGTCAAATATGTGGTGTCCAGGGGCATGGTGCTAAGCGTTGTCCACAATATCAGCAACCCACACAACAGTTTTCTTACCCTGATCCTCAATTCAACTCTTTTCGCGGGTCTGCTCCTTCTCTGGCTCCACATTTGCCACTTTCTGCTCCGCAGTGGCGACCTCAAGCTCATCATACCACCAGCGGTTACCCACCTAACCACACCCCTTGGCTCCTTGACAGTGCTGCCTCGCATCACATCACAAGTGACCTTGGCAACCTCTCTCTGCAGACACCTTACAGCGGTAACGACAATGTCATGATCGGTAATGGTACTGGACTCCCCATTACCTACACTAGTTCAGTTTCTTTTCCCTCTCATGTCAAACCTTTGCAACTTAAACATGTTTTATGTGTTCCCGATATGAAAAAGAATCTTATTTCGGTAAATAAGTTATGCAAAGCAAATAACATTATGGTTCAACTATGTCCGTATGATTTTCAGGTGAAGGATCTTCACACGGGGACAACACTGTTCAAAGACAAAGCCAATGAGGGAGTGTATGAGTGGCCTATTTCCTCTTCCAAGCCTTTTGCTTCAGCTTTCTCTGCAATAAAGTCATCTCCTTTTGAATGGCATTCTCGTTTAGGACATCCAAACATTCAAACTCTTCGTACTATGCTTTCTAAGTTTTCTTTACCATGTTCTTCCTCTGTATCGTCTTCCTTATTTTGCAATTCATGTTCCATCAATAAAAGTCACAAACTTCCCTTCTCCACTTCTACACTTACAACTACTACACCACTTGAAATTCTTTATTCTGACGTATGGACGTCTCCTATCACTTCAGTCGATGGCTATAAGTATTATGTTATTTTTGTCGACCATTATACTAGGTATACATGGCTCTATCCTCTCAAAACCAAGTCTCAAGTTGCTCATATCTTTCCTGTTTTCAAATCTCTTGTGGAAAACCGATTCAACAACAAGATTGTTACTCTCTTCTCCGATAATGGTGGTGAGTATATTGCCTTGCGTCAGTTTCTTGCCCATCACGGGATCTCTCATCTAACTAGTCCTCCTCACACTCCGGAACACAATGGAATGGCAGAACGAAAGCACCGCCATATTGTCGAAACAGGGCTCTCTCTACTCACCCATGCTCAACTACCACACTCCTATTGGACCTACTCCTTTGCGGCGGCAGTAGACCTCATAAATCGTCTCACTACTCTGAATCTCGCTGACAACACTCCTTATCAACTACTGTTTTGTGATACACCAAACTACTCTAAGCTGCGTACATTTGGATGCCTCTACTACCCTTGGATCAAGCCATATGGTCACAACAAGTTCGATCCAAAATCAAAACCGTGTGTCTTCTTGGGATACTCCCCTACACAGAGTGCATATCTCTGCCTTGATGTTGATACCTCCCGCATCTACATCTCTCGTCATGTTCACTTTGTTGAATTGGTATTTCCCTTCTCTCGTCTCCTTGCTCAAACACAATCCTCTCCTCCAAACACTACTTACTCTGATTATGTGATTGCTTCTCTTGTTCCAATCTTTCCTCAAACACCTATCCTGGCCACTCTCCCGTATTCTGCTTCTTCACTTGCGGCTTCTACGATACAAGAGTCGGATCATAATGTTGCTACTGAAACAGAGGAAGCGACTGATCTGGTTGACACAGCTTCGTCACTAGTTCCAGTGACTAACACTCATCCAATGGTTACTCGCTCTAAGAACAACATCAAGAAACCAAGCACCAAATACATTCTCCACACGGTTCTACAAGAACTGGAACCTGAAAATCTTACACAAGCCTTACAAGACAAAAAATGGCGGGGATCTATGAGCACAAAATATGATGCTTTCATCCGCAATCATACCTTTGATCTGGTTGATAGAGCTCTTGCTACTAAAATTGTTGGAAATAAATGGGTGTATAGGATCAAACGCAAGCTTGATGGTTCGGTGGAGAATTACAAATCTCGTCTTGTGGCAAAAGGCTTTCACCAACGTCCTGGCCTCGACTTTCAGGAAACGTTCAGTCCGGTTATCAAACATGCTACTATACGTCTTGTTCTTGGTATTGTTGTTGCTTCTAACTGGCCTCTTCAACAACTTGATGTTAACAATGCTTTTTTGCAAGGACCACTTGAAGAAGAGGTCTACATGCTCCAACCTCCAGGCTTTGTCGATAAAGATCACCCAAATCATGTGTGTCGTCTCAACAAAGCGGTGTATGGCCTAAAACAGGCGCCTCGTGCTTGGTACACTGCCCTCAAAGATTTTCTGGTGGGTCTTGGCTTCACAAAGTCGCTTGCTCATGAATCGCTCTTTGTCCTCCACTCCGGTAACTCCTTCGTCTACATGCTCATGTATGTCGACGATATTCTTATCACGGGTACAACCCTCTCTACCATCACATGTGTGACTGATCTTCTTGCTGACAAGTTTTCTCTCAAAGATTTGGGTGAGCTCTCCTACTTTCTTGGCATGGAAGCATATCAGACAAGTGAGGGTCTTCATCTTACACAGACGAAGTACATTACTGATCTTCTTCGCAAGACTCAAATGGCTGATGCAAAGTATGTTGCTACACCAATGTCTTCTGGTCAGGTTCTCACTCTCTCTTCTGGAGACATTCTCCCTGATCCTTCCGTGTATCGTGCAACAGTTGGGAGCCTCCAGTATCTTGGCTTGACTAGGCCTGACATTGCTTTTGCTGTCAACCGGTTATCTCAGTACATGCATCAGCCACGCACTCTTCACTGGGAGGCAGTCAAACGTGTTTTGCGATATCTTGCAGGCACAACGAACATGGGACTCTTCTTCTCTGCTACGTCTCCCCAAAATCTCCATGCGTTCTCCAATGATGATTGGGCTGGGAATCGTGATGACTACACTTCTACGGGAGCTTACATTACCTACTTAGGTCGACAGCCCATCTCCTGGTCCTCCAAGAAGCAGACTGGTGTTGCTCGGTCCTCGACAGAAGCAGAGTATCGTGCTCTCACTGCGGCTGCTTCTGAAGTTAAATGGCTCACATCTCTCATGATGGAACTTGATCTTAAGTCCACTGATGTTCCTATTATCTACTGTGATAACATTGGGGCTACTTATCTCTCGGCAAATCCGGTGTTTCATTCGCGCATGAAGCATCTCGCATTGGATTATCACTTCGTTCGGGAACAAGTTCAAGGCAAGCATTTTCGTGTTGCTCACATCTGCTCTGCTGATCAGCTCGCTGATGCGCTCACAAAACCCCTCCCTCGTGCTCGGTTTTTGGAACTTTCAGATAAGATTGGACTCTGTCGCCGCCGTCCATCTTGAGGGGGCATATTAGTATAGATAGTGTTTATCTATAGTTTGTATTTATCATGTAAAGATAACTCCGAATATCTTTGGATTGTGATCTTAGCTTAGCAATACTAACCACCTATTGTATAAATATGTGATCACCTTCTTCAATAAGAATCATCAATTATCATATTCTACGTAACTGACAACAACAAAAAAAAAATGAATAGTTTTCATTTAAAAGCACGAATGCTGCGGAATCACAAACTATGAAATATAATAAGCTACACGATTACAACAAAAGCTAAAAGACATGAAAGAGTCACACAAAGGGTGAACAAATGTCCTTAAGAGACATGAGACTCTCAATGTGATCCGGAATAGGTTCGAGACAATACATGGGCTCGTTACAAGATCCATAGAAGCGCCTAAATGTATCATATTCAAGTGCTTTGACACTTCGGACACTTTTTCTGACGGGGTCATAATAAAAAGCAGAAATATCCTTAAACCTTAATTTCATCCGTAGATAAATAAATTCACCAGTATCAGTCGCAACTTTTAACGTAGCACTCCTAAGCAAATCTCTTTGAGGTAGAGGTATAATATTATCTTTATACGACCATTCTTGTTTATCAGCATCCTGCAAAACCCATATCTTGATAAAATCAAAATTATTGCAAACCCATGCTAATTTTCCTTGGTAACTCATTATAGATTCATGAATCAAGTTATCAAGCGTTGATCCAACGACGTCACCAGGTATTTGGAGTGATTTGAACTGTTCAGACCTCACATCAAAACTCATAATGACTATCTCAATGCTCTTACGTGATATATTTGCCTTATAATACACAACTCCGTTGATGGAATACCCAAAACCTTTAGAAAAATGTAGAGGGCTATTCTCGGTCACCCTCCACGCTTCTTGACTGCCCAGTGTAAGAATTCGTGGCTTTTGAAATGTGTCCCGAAACGCAAGACCTTCTGCCAACGAAAGTAGCTTGTATGTATTCTCCGTAGGATCATATCCTAAAAAGCTTATTACGTACTTAGACATTAGTTCAATAGGCTTGGACAATGTTACATGCTCTTTCATGGTGGGATTCCAAATTATAACCTCTGTTTCATTTTGGAAAGAGATCAAGCCATGGACAGAGTTTCGATAGTACTCGTATCGACCTTTTATAGGGGGAGTAAAACGAAAACTTTTCACGTCAGAATAAGTTGTGATGGACTTCTCATCAAATGGAAGCGAGCAGAAGATTTGTGTTGTATCATCTTGGTTGAAGGTGAGAAGAAGTCTTTGGCGAGGAACTGATGATTGTCTAACCGCGAACGAGTTGATGAAATCTTGTTGGGTGGTGATCGACCACCATAGCTTTGATACACATCGGAATCTCAAGATAGATTTTGCAGGCAGTCTCATTAGTATCTCCCTCGTTAGATCAACGGGAATATATTCATGATCAGAAAATACTTCATCATCATCATCGCATTTGTTGTCGCCATGAAAACTAGTCGATAAAGATTGTGTAGTTGTTCTATGGATTTCTTTTGTCTTCTCTTCCATGGCTCTTGTTTTTAAAACCTTTAATTGATGGTATCTGTTTTTGGTTCAGTTTTGCATTTATATATATATATATATATATATAAATGTCTAGGTTCATATTAATTATTTATATCAGTTTGAATTAATGTAAAGCACAAAAAAAAAGTTAATTAGATTTGTTTCTTAAAACATTTAAACTATTGCATATGTAAGGTTGGATTTGAACTGAAATGAGGTGATATGGCGTCATCTCATAGAAACAATTAATAATATCTTATTATATTATATAATAAGAGAAAGTTTTTTCTAACTATGCCAAATAATGTGACATTTGGTACTCTACTTTTGTGATACATGTCATTCTTATTAATTTTAAATTTAATATTATAGTTTTTATTTAATTTTGTTTTATTTGTATCTTATATGATGTATAGTTTGTTAAAAAAAAGATAATTGTTGTATAGTTTGCTTTTTGAATTTCAACATTGTTACAAAAATATATTTTTTTCTATTTTTTTGTTTTATCAACTAATATATTTCATAATGAAATCATACACCATAAAACCTAAAAATCTTATATAATAAGAGGGGGTTATTGGTTCTATGATTTTAATGGATTTGGAAATCCAAACAAAAATCATATGTTATTCAATCATTGATTTTAAAATACTTATTAAAATTATGTGTTATTGGTTCTATGATTTACAAATACTTGTTAAAATCCCATGTTATTCATTTAATGATTTGTTTGGATTTCAAAATCCACAGTATGTTTTAAATGGATTTGTATGGATTTGAAAGTGTAAAATAGAAGGATTCAAATCCAAGGATAAAACATGTTATTTCAAAATCCATGTGTTTTGATTTTGAGAATTTACAATTCCATATGAATTTAGAAATCACTTCTCCAATAACAGCCCCAAAGAGAAGGTTTTTTCTAACTTTGCCTAACAATGTGATATTTGGCACTTTACTTTTGTGACACATGTCATTCCCATTAATTTTAAATTTAACATTCTATTTTTTTATTTGACTTTATTTTATTTGTATCTTATGTGGTGTATAGTTTGATAAAAAAAAAGATAATTGCTGTATAGTTTGCTTTTTGAATTTCAACATTGTTACAAAATATATTTTTTTCCATTTTTTAGTTTTATCAACTAATATATTTCATAATGAAATCATACACCATAGAACCTAAAAAAAAATATTGATCAACCCAACTAAAAAATATAAACAAATTAAAACCAAATAAAAATAGAAAATGGTTTCATACTTTTAAAGTAAAACATGAAACCAAATTAATTTATGATAGACTAATTTAAAAATATAAAATATTTTCAAATATATATATATATATATATTATATTATATTTAATAATCATATATAATGTATTAAAGACACAACTCAAATTTGTATTTAATAGTATTCTATAAGTTACAGTTTGAATGTCTTTAAAACATATGTACTAAAAGAAAATGGTATCATAACATAATTGTTTTATCTCCCTCAATAAATAATAGAAAACAATAATTTCAAAATTATTTTATTGTTAATTATACTATTTATTTTAAAATGATTAGAAATAGAGACAATTTATAGAAGAAAAAAATATTTATATTAAATTTGACACACTTTTATTATCATGAATTATTATAAAAAATTAGTTAGACTTAGAGTATAAGATATATGTTTTTGTGATATCGTTTTAATAAATTCTTTTAAAATTGACTTATCATATTATAAAATTATTTGTTGTTAACTATTACTTTTAGATATGAAAATAAAATTAATCTATAGGACAACATAATTTATCTATTTCTTAGATTACTTATCAGTTTTTTTTTTGGAAAAAAAACTATAAATAAATTAATTTTATCATAATTATTTAACGAACATAGAAAAATTAATTAACTTTGCTGTAACTAATTGTCCTATTACTATAAAATGGTTTCATACATTTCAAATAAAAACTAAAACCAAATTAATTTATGATAGAATAATTTAATATAAAATATTTTCTAATATATAAAAAACTCACATCATATTCAATAATCATATATATTGTATTAAAGACACAACTCAAATTTGTATTTAATAGTAATTTATAAGTTACATTTTGATTGTGCTTAAATTATTTGTACTACTAAAAAAACAGAATGGTATCATAACATAATTGCTATATCACCCAATGATATAACAGAAAACAATAATTTCAAAATTTAATTTATTATTAATCATACTATTTATATTAAAATAACTAGAAATAGAGACAATATATAGAAAATAAAAAAATATATTAAATTTCACACACTTTTATTTTCATGAATTATAAAAACTGGTTAAACTTATAGTATAAGATATTTTTTTTGTGATATCGTTTTAATAAATTATTATAAAATTGACTTATCATATATAAAACTATTTTTTGTTAACTATTAATTACTTTAGATGATGACAATAAAATTAATATATAGGACAACATAAAATTATCTATCAAAAAATCAAGTAAGATCTTACACTTTTCTTTCTAGACTATTTATTGGTTTTTTATTTTCCAAAAAATATAAAAATATAAAAAAATATATAATTTATCTTAACTATTTAACGAAAATACCATATATAGTTGACTTTGCTATAAGTAATGGTCTTATTACTATAGTAAATACTATTTAAATAATTTCAACAATACATTGTAATCAAAAATATCTTTAACTTTTCCTCTTTTTCATGAAGCTTCTATGAAACACTATATAACATATATAAATTATAAATTGTAGTTGAACTGTAGTATTATGAATATTATTTTTTAAGACATATATTAACAATTACATCTGTTCATTTCATAGATAATTGAATAAAAGCTTTATTTTATATTTCAAGTTAATAATTCATACATAAACCACGCATGGACTATATATCATTGTGTTGTGTGTTTATTGTTTATGGTGGTTTTTAAATTATTATTTGCCTCAACTTTTTGTAGGAGATTCTTATACCAAAACACCATACTAGCAACTTAATTGTAACAAACCAGTGGCTAAAAATATCCAAACGAATTAAACAATGCAGATCTGTAAATGGGATATAACTCACTTTTTGACAGCTATAAAGTATAAACCCATAGGGGAATTTTTTTTTTTTTTTTTTGACAACCCCATAGGGGAATTTGAAGTCTAGGATATGGCAATTTAATATTCCTTTTGTTTTCTGTGATGAATCACATATATATAATATCCAGTAGAAGATCTTATAAATATTAATATATATATATATATATATATATATATATATATAATTACAATTAGTTGATTGTATTCATTAACTGAATGTAGGATTTTTATTTTTATTTTTATTTGTGTGATCAGCATTTGATAACCACTGGATATATATATTTATGAAAATTTTAATATATCCATAACTCATTTTAATTATATTTTTTCTCTACTTTATGTCTTTATCCAACTTGCTATTTATTTAATTTGGTATACTTATACTTATATCAGATTGGCAACCGCATTTAAACATTATATGTTCGAGTCAAAATTAGAATAAATATTCAATAAAAAAAAGATCATTATACCACATACCAATAACTCAAAATTAATAAATCACCACGTCTCATATAAAATAACTTTTTTACATAATTCGGCCATATATAGTAGTATTCACTATTCAGTCGTATATTAAAAAGGCATTATTATTGTTAATTTTGATATTAGTGAATATATCAAATGCGAGTGACGGAAACGGCGATCATGTGGAAGAAACAAGGTTTGTCGATAAGAGTGGTGTCCAATTTAGCTACCTCTGCGTATCGTTCGAATAGCTTATTTTTCATATCCGAACCGAAACGATCCGTAATGAACTGGCCAGCAGCGTCTTCAGCCAACTCAGCCCTTTTCTTACCGTATAGTGACGGATCTGCAATCCACGTCATCGGAGTCGCGTTCATGTTGTCGGCTATCTTCAGATTGACCATTTTCTCTATTTGGAAACCACCACAACGATCGATCGCCGCCTTGACCTCCTCCGTACTTCTCAAGTACACTCGGATGTTGAAACCATCTCTTTTCTTCACGTCTAAGACATCCTTTTATACATGCACCAATAAATAAAAAAACGTTATATCTAAACTCCATATATTAAATTAATAATATACAAGTGACATCATCATGGACTTTTAATTATTGTCTAACCTGGTCTACTAGAAGTTGCAATGCTTGATCCATGTAACTTGTGAAAGGATGCTTGAGACTCGAGTCTTTGTCATTGTCACCTAATTGGTTCTTCGACCAGGAAGGTCGACCACCAATCATCATAAACAATGATCCTCCGATCTTGATCTCATTTTTCCGATACTTCAAGAAGTTCAGTAAGTCCTCTTCCGCTTGCTCCGCGTATGCCCTCACCACTTGCTGATCAGCCCCTTCTATCCACGCCTTCCCTTTGTTCCAGCCTTCCTCCTTTACTTTTGTCGGTACCGAGAAAAGAATATAATAACGCAGTTATAGAATTAATATGGATCTTTTTTTTTTGGTCTAGCTAAGATCTAATTTGTTATCAATTTTATTTTTGCTGATTAAATTGTTATATACCTTCGAGAGCCATTCCAAACCCCCGGCAGTGGCCACATGGAGGCTATCCGGCATATGCAGTTCAGAAAAGATGTTCTCGTGAAGTCCATGATAGATGGTGTGAAAATCAAGATTTTTCTTGTCATCGATCAAAATGTCTACCGCCATTGGATCTCCATAAAGTGAACCGTATGCTGACCTCAGCAGTGTACCAACAGTTTTCTCCAGAGCTTTGTCCTTGCCAAAGCTTCCTATCCTCACTTGCTCTCCTGACTCATGCACCTGAGGGAAGCGACTGTAGAATTCCATGGCTGAAGTAAGCATGATTAATTTCGCGGTAATTTTCTCTGTACTCTTCTAACTAATAATGAAACAAGGAAGGATCGTGAAACGTCTTTATATAGCCGCAGATACATGCACACACATACATGTATGCAATTGAAGGTGTTCTATGCGTCATCTACCAACGCTTACTTTTAAGTATATTCGGAATGCCGTAGAGAACCTTAACATCTAATTTCAAAAATGGACAATAGGGGAAAGTTTGAAAATGCTCAAAAACTCTCAATAAGTGGAATTCCAAGTAAGTTAATTGATGTTATGCAACTTATGTTCCAGCTGTGCCAAATAGATCGAGATACATGAATTGATGAAAGAAAAAAAATGAGTCTATCCTTGAAAATGTACATAAATAACAAGTAATATACTGTTGTAGTATCAGTTTATGAGTGGGCTAATATCACCAACAACTATAACATTGTACCTTTGTTATTATGTCATCGCATTTCGTCTACCAGGTACTCAAAACTACCTTATTTTAAAAATTTTAACTAACTGCATGCTATCCCCACTTGCAAGTTACAAAAACGCACACATACAACTTAGGTTTCCTTTATGTATTGTTTGGGATAATATTCAAATCAAATTTTCACTAGTGTGAAAATTGAGTTTTACTTTTGGTGTGATAAAAAGATATATATCTTTTTTTTTTTTTTTGTTCAAAAAGATATATATCCTTGAAGCAAAAAAAAAAAAAAACACGCACTAGAGAGTAGAGATGGGTGGACATTAATTAGGAGCAGTTTTGAAATTATGATCAAAACTTTATCTATAAGTAGAATTTCCACAGAAACAGTAAGCATTCATCATGAATACGTCCAAATTGACTTTGCATTCATGACGAGTAAGATAATCAGAGAGCAATTACGCAATCACTTAATTATCCATTAAGTAATGGTTTGGTATATATACTATATAGTTTGATAGTTTAATCAATAAGAAAACAATAACTCTCCATCATATAAAATATTCATTCGTTTTATCATAAAACACGAAATTATTCCACGGATGCTAACTAAAATCAATAACTAAATATTTTCTAGGGAATATTAATGTATATATATACTAGAGAGAGTCACCCTAATTCCCACTTGGACGTACGTTGTTTAATATTTCAATTGATCACCCTAATTAAAAAATAATGATATTCTATAATTTGGTCCATGAAAGAAATGTACATGATTTTGTTGTGATCCAATGTCGATAATAATAACTTTTGCATTTATATTTTTGTGCACAGTCAAACATTTTTTCGTACACTTTATGTATATATACGCATATGATCATCTGCAATTTTTCATTGTTACAATCTTGGACTTAGTTCATTTTTTCAGTCTACAAAAAATGTGAATGTATGGATGTTTCAGAGTGTTTTTGTCTCAAAAATTTGAGGGGCTTTCTGAATTAATTAGATATTTGGGGTTCTTAAAACAAATAAAACATAAGTTAACTTCCAAGGGTTTGTTTACTTTTTCATTCTAGTTGTTTAAGTATTTAATTCCTCTGACGTTTTCAAAACAAATACCGTTTAAATTAGGAAAACGTTAATTTTTCCTATGTTATCTGTCTCTCCCTAATAAGGTTTCGAAATTATAATTAGAAAAAAAAAAAAAAACCTTCCTCGAGTATTCTTTCATTTGGAATTTTTTCAGCTCATGTAACAAAAAATTTCATGGAGCTGACATTATTATTTCTTCTGATAGCATTATTATTGATATCTCTCTCCACTTCGAGTTCCATCTCGGGTATGTCTTTTATAATTGTCTTCCTTATTCCTCCATAAGTAGTATTTTGTTTAACTCTCTCAATTTCTAATTCAGATTAGATTTTGGGTGTTTGGAGATGCATGATAATGATCTATTGGGTCCTTAATTGTAGATAACGTGTTCGAATGTCAGACCTCGGTTAGTGGAAGGAACCTTCTTCATGCCAAGAAAAGTAAGTATGTAACGTATCCCTTTTAATTTGATGGTTAGATATATTTGGCAATTTACTTTTGCTTTTGTAAGCCGATGTGTGAGTAAGACAAGACTCATTGACATGTCTAATTAACAATATTGATGTGTGAGTAATATAACTCTATGAACTCATTTACTTTTGCTTTTGTATATGTGTGAGTAATATAAGTCTGATGGCATGTAATATTGATGTCTGTATAGTGTATACTACATGGACTCGTAACAAAACCAATTTACTCAATCTTGATTTTAATATCTAATAGTATTTTTGTGGGTGGGTTGTTGGGTTAAGTTTCAAATCTGATTGGATGGTATATCAAATTTGTGTCATATATAAGTGGTGTGACACTGCACTCGTGTTTTCGTTGGTTTGAAACAGAATGTGAAGTTAACTTTGAGTATCTGGACTACAAGGTCTTGACAAGGCGGTGCAAAGGTCCAGCGTTTCCAGCTAAAGAATGTTGTTTGGCGTTTAAAGAGTTTGCATGTCGTTATGCGACTGAGATCAACGACATGAATAGTGATTGTGCACAGACAATGTTCAGCTACATGAATATTTACGGTAACTACCCTCCTGGTCTTTTCGCTAACGAGTGCAGAGAAAGGAAAGATGGACTTGTTTGCCCTATACCACCTCTCTATTCACCTAACCTAAACGCCTCCTCAACCGCTGATTCGACCACACCTCGTCTCATCACGCTGTTGATCTCTGCTGCGACTGCTGTTTTGGCTTTCTTCGTGCTGACTTGATCAATCAAAGGAAAGTGAAAGAGCTAACGAACTGTTCTATTGACCACTCGTCGTCTCATCACCTTTCTATTTCACTTTGATACCTCATTAGCTAACAAAATAGATAGAATTCTCAAACTGTTCTGTTACTGACCAAGTGTAGAGACTAGTTTTATCTACAAAGAAAAGAAAAAACAACAAAAGAAGAAGCGAGACTTATCTTGATCAATTTTATTACCAGAGGCAAAACTTATAGCCGAAATGTTAACAAGAAAAGCCAAAAGCCAAGAAAAACTCAGTTTGCATCAAAAATCAAATGTCATGTGGGTACAGGAATATCTGGCTTCGGCAACAATTGAGACAGGAGCGACAAAACTACTGTTAGCATCAATACTAACTGTATAAGAAAGCATGAAGTGGTCTTACATGCTGTCTTCTTGATGGTTCCGGTGATTTCTATGCACTCGTTTTGCAGGTCTTGAGCTCTGTTTGTTAAATTTGCAGCCTTCATTTGTACTTTTCCTAGCTTGTTCAGCGTCTCATGCGTTTCCTCTTTTGCCAATGACTCTTGTTCATCAATCAACTTCATCTGACTGTTCAAGTTATCAATAGATCTTGAATATATCAGATATTCAATCTCGGCCTCAATCTTCTGCCGGAAGGTATCTTCAACCATGGTCTCTGTTCCTCCCAACGAGTGTTTGTTATGGTTCGCGGTGGATTCAAGCTCACGGATGTGTGATTCTTTCACCTCGAGCATGGACCTTGTTTCTTCTAGCTTGATCTCCAGTTGCTCAACATTGTTAACCAGGGTTACAATCTCCGAGTGAGGTGAACTTACTTCGCTGGCTTGTTCATGATGCTGTGGCATTGGTTCCTTCCCGATCTCCTGAAATTGCTGAACCTCTGCATCCCATTAAACATGATAAGTCATTTTTCATGTGATGTTATTAGTTGATTCCAACATGAGAATGCAGGCTCATAACAAGATATAGGTATGGAACAGACGTAAAAATAATGCAAGATTAGATTGCTATACCTTTCTCAAGAGCATCTCGCAAGGCCAAGAAACCGTCGATGGCCTCTGTTAGTGGATCAAGTTCTTCTGAATAACGATTGTTCGTGTTTACCGACTCTTCTCCTTCTCCTCCGGCATCATCTTTTCTCATTGAAGTTTCTCCGTTCATATCGGCTTCATCGCCATTTTCTCCACTGTTGAAATCCATCATTCTTCCACTCTGCTTTCTTGAATCAGATTCCAAGCTGGAATAAGAGTTATCCTTGTCAATATCGAGCCCCTTATCTCCTCTATGTTTCTTACTATTCTCTACACGACTGTTTCCTCTCTGACCTGAACTAATCATTGGCTTCTCATACCTAATAAACTTGGGAGCTCTTGCAGCCGTCGAGGACTTGCTGCTACTACGATCATCATCCTTTTCTAAATCAATACCAGCTGAAAAACCAGTCCCTGCCACAAACCTAGAGTCATAACCAGTACTCCCAAGTAAATCAAAACCATCACCGGTACTTTTCAACATATTCACAGACCCAACAGATCCTTGACTCTCTTGTTCGACTTGGGATGACTGAAACATTATCTGTTTACCATGTGAATGAGCAGCACCTGACACCCTTTTTTTCAAAACTTTGCTACTATTCTTCTCCGTATTGGCAGACGTGTCCTTAACAACAACAAGATCTCTCCTGATCCGTCTCCATTTTCTCAACCCTCGTCCCTTGGAAACAGGAGAAGAAGAACCACCAACAGCACCAGCACCAGGTGAATCAAAATCATCCATGGGTTTATTATTATTATCAGTACCGATTTCAACACAAGTAGAAGACGTGGAAACAAGTTTCACACTCTCATCTGAGAAAGACCCGTTGTCCAAACTCCTACCATCATCATCATCATCATCATCATCATCATCATCAGCAACGTTGTTGTTGCTGGCACTTTGTTGAATCAAAACATTATCGTCAACAGACTCAAGCGCAGAGCTTTCACTCTCCAAATCCATCAATAATCTCTCTCCCTCAAAAATTCACAAGATTCCAAAAATCATATCGGCTTCAGAAGCAAGGTAGCTCAAAATCAATAACCCAGAAAACAAAAAACCAATCAAGCGGGGAATAATCAAAAGTCAACTCACCACCAAAGTTACAAAACTCATTCGTTCCTTGACGAATATATAAAGGTGTGAAATTTGCCTACCATGCGCCCACCAACATCTACCAGATCAATCAAGAGCAATTGAATGATTCCCAAAAATGCAACAAGCTCGCTCAATCAATGGAAGAACAACACATACATACATACGTATGGTTCTGGGGAAAAAGGGTACGAAAACGCAAAAGAAGTGAAAACCCTAATCCCGATTCGATGATGATCGGATTCGCAGATCTATCTATATTAACAACCCCTTCAATGTGGAAAGTTGCATTGTCGGAATATAAAGTTTATTCCTTTTTCTTTTTTCCTCACGATCAATTTTGTTCCTTTTAGAAAAAAATTCGGTTTTTTCTTGTTTTGGAGAAAATAAACGAACACATACATAGAGACGTGTGGGTGGTTGGAATAAAACACGTGGCGAAATCGGATGCACTCTCAGTATCAACTTAGTCATTTATTGACCGTGAGATTGGACACCTCATTCATTCCTACAAAATATCATTTCATAATAATGCCTTGGGGCTTTGGTTATTTTCTTACATTGTTCTAGGACTGATATAAAAGTTGAATGATACCTTTCAACTACTAACCTAAAAACATAGGGTACACTGGACTGGAGAATAAACAGAAGATTACAAGGTTACGATCATAAAACACAAAACATCACAATCTTACATCCCAGAGGATTAACGCAAACGATATGGGCTACACACTCATTACACTGAGAGAGATAGAGAGAGAGAAATACATAATATAAGGCGAATCAGAAAGGCTTCTCGTAGCCTCGAGCTGGAGGTTGGTCCCAAGCTTGCAAGAATGCTGCACACACATAATTAGTCAATCAGCTGTGCTATATAAGAAGGTAATAACAAAGGCGAAATAAAACACTCTACAAGTTAACTGTTGCCGCCTTACTCAGTGGTATTTCGCCCAGTGACATGAATATCGAATCATCGTCTGTGTTATTTACTACTTGGTCATTTCCAATAGCTCCCTGAGACGTTTTCAGACGAAGTTAGTTAGCACCAAAGCCCAATTCTATCCTAGCCTAACACTTGACAAGTAGAGTAAGTACCTCTCGATCTTGAAGGCTAACTGTGTTGTTATTCTGTGGCACGCTACTGCTACCCGGGTTTATTGGAGGAATGTTTCCAAAGGAATCAAGAAACTCTACCATCATGAGCCCTTCATTGTAGTCTGTAACATCATCAATCCCCATATATGGAGCAGCTTCTTGCCTGTTAGATATGTCAGTCAAAAAACCCATTAGCCAAATGTAAAACATGTGTGTACATATATAGTTGTAAGAGTAGGACTTAGCCGCACTTTCTTCCCTGATCATTGTTGGACTTTACCACCTCTGGAGAATCATCATCCAAATCAATCACTTCTATCTCTTTACCATTGCTCATCCGAGTACTGGTACTGAACTCAAGAGACTTACTAGAACTGCTGATTGAGAGATCAAAATCAACAGCTTTACCAGATCCCCTTTTGCCATCATTCACATCTGACGCTCCCCCTAGATTTAGGTCACAGATCTTAAACGAAGCAGGAAACAGCTGATGTTCTTCAGCATACCCAGGACCTGTTTCGCCCGTGTGTGTAGAGTTATTAACCAGACTTTCATTGCTGAACCTTCTTCCAGCAGCACGGTCAATAAGTCTTTTGTTGAATGAGCTTGGCTCTTCTTCTTCTTCTTCTTCAGGTTTGCATTGGGTTTGGCGTTCATTGGCTTCAGAAACTGGCAAAGGAACCCAATCTCTCTGTCTTTTTGCTGCCTCCTCCAAGTCACTGTCTTCACAAGCCCGTTTATCACCTACTTTCCCCACCAAATGTGATCTGTGCAGATTAGGCAATTCTAATCCTGAATTTTTCTCACTATTATCCCTGAGAATGCTATTGGGGAAAGAATTAGACCTATGACATTTACTGTTCTCAACAAATTGAACAAAAGCCGAAGCTTCAGCTTGGTCACTGATATTTCCATCGCCAGTACTATCAGCTTTTCCAGATGATTGGTCTCGAGTCTCACATCGTTTTTGGGTTTGATCTTCTTCTAGGAGTCCAGAATTATGAGTGGTCTCCCTGATATTTTGACTCAAATAATGCCTTGGGCCCTTTGCAGTCAGAGAAGAGCGTGTCCTCGTAGGCACCTTCTCAAATTTACACAGTGTTGCCAAATCAATATCACTCTTGGTGAGTGATTCATCAGCCCCACAATGCTGATCAATAGATGCATCTTCAAAACGTTGATGGATTGATCCATCTTCGGTAGCGGTCTGGTTCTCATTCTCTCCACCATTATTACCAACAGACCTACCTTTCATCTCTCCTGATCCAGCGCTCAAGCTAGAAGAACCTTCAGATACTTTTGAGATTTCACAATCGTGTAATATCTCTTTCCCGGCACTTGAGGAACCTGTCTTGGACTGTGCCTCATCCTGGAGATTGTACTTGTCCAGCACAGACTCAGAGTCACCCGCTCCTTCACGCTTTCTCATGAACTCACCGGAGGCTGACCGCTGAACAGAACTAGCAATATCCTCAGCAAGTGGCTGCTCTTCTTGATGCCCAGACACAGAGTCATCACCTGTCTCGGCCTCAAAAGCTTTACTCCTCTCAGACGAAGATCCGCTCCTCCCAAAATCCGAATCATAACGGTGAGAGTGAGACCTCCTTCCTTTCAAACTATTCCTGGAGCCAGCTGAGCTATAGCCATCAATATACCTCCTTTTATCTGGGGGAGGAGGAGCTGAAGCATCCATTCGCGATGCATCTTGTGACCTGGAACTCTGAAACTCACCAGACTGCTTCCTGAAATTACTACCATTCTGCCATTTATTGGAAAGCACAGTTTGTGGCAAAACACCCTGAGAAACCAAGTACTCTGTTGCTAGACGACCTGCCTCCATGAAAACGTCGCCACCACCACCACCACTTCTACGTTGCACAGGTGGATGAGGGAGAGGCGGAGGCAGCTGATTCAGGTATGATTTAGAGCGTCCCCTTCCTCGTCCGTATCCACGGTTAAAGCCACGGTGCTGGTGATCAGAACCATAGAAACCATGTCCTCTCATAGGACGATCAGGGGAAATTCGAGAACCCATTCCAATAGAACCAGATCTATACCCATTCCCAAGATTACGTTGCCTAGCATGCATCTTTCTTTGATCCACTAAATATACACACACACACACACAAAAAAACCCCTAATATATATAACACAGTTCTGATTCCAAGGAACTCACAGTAGTAGTAGTAGCGAAACCATTTTTGTCTCAAAACCAAGGAGGGGAACTTTTGAGGTTATTATTGCAGCTTCACAGAACAGAGCAGCTTCAATCCGAACTTGTTATAATTGGGGGCAATCCCTTGTTCACAGTCCCAGCGAGAGAGAAAACAAAAAAAAAAAAAAAAAAGGAGAGAGGAAAAAATCAAACAGTACGATGATGGGATCTCGAGTTCGGTGAAGATCTAACCTCTTCTTCTCTCTTGTCCGATCATAGGGGTTTGTTTCCTTTTGTCCGATTAGGTAGAAGGAACGAGTAATCTGATTCAAGTTTTCTCACTTACATGTAAAATAAAGAAGAAGAACCCTAGAGAATAGTTTCCTCCTCCACCACCACAAAATGATACAACACAGTCAACAAAATCACAGGTAAGAGAAATCACAGGATTTAATATTCCGATCTCAGATGACGGGCACGAGTCTCAGTCACTGTAATTCTCAAATCAATCTCCAGATTTCAGCGGCGAAGATATCGATCGGCTCTATTAACGATTTTTGTTTCTTCTTTTTGGGGTTTTTTTTCTTTCACATTTTTATTTTTGCGTCTCTCCATCAAAAAAGTGTTTCTTTCTACAAATATATTTATTTTTTATTATTGGGATATAAAGAAGGAAAGCATGAACACGCCACGTCAGCTGCACTTGTACTAATATCATCTCACTTCACGCGCTTCCGTCGCACGTATGATTCAGTCTCTCTCTAAGGCCTACCATTACTATTTGCGATATGGACCAATCACATAAAAAATAATATAGTAGTGTTCAAGTGTGGACTTTGATTTGTACTAATTAAAATATCTAATTGTTTATTCTCTTTGGTTAACTTGGATTTTTGTAGAAACGAAATCTGTGTATATTGTTTGTCCCACGTTCTACTTGAACTCGATTGCACACGTAAATTAAACAACCTCTTAAATTAATATACATGGAGATAAAATGATATACAGAATTTTATTCTTGTTTTTAAAACATAATTCGGCTGTTTTCTATTATTATCATCTTTACTTCACGCGCCTTTTTTTTAATGTTAATTATATACTACTAGCACTTTTAAAAAATATGTAAAACATGATTAATTTACAAAAGCTAGTTTGTTAACATACTGTAAATAATTATTTTACAAAAACTTTTATACTCGTTTCCACTAAATTTGATGGTTATTCTGGTATTCTTTATTTTTTCTAACAAACAAGTCAAACCCTTAAATAACTTACCAAGATTGGATTAAAAAGTTTCTTGTTAGTAAAAATATTTTTCGTTTTACCATATGAGAAGTACTTACCATATCAACAAAAACATAAATTATCTATTAGTAACTATTGATAATGACTATTATTTTAGACTATAAAAATTTTCGGCTGTATGGACTTTACTGTAGTAATTGTCAATGTATTAAGATCAACTAGATTCGGATGATTTTAAAAACTAAGTTTACTAACTCATTTATAATTTATTATGTACATGCAGGTTATGTTTGTAAACATATTTTTTAAGAATGTTATTAACATTTATAATCCAAACTCGTACCAATTTAGTATTTAATTTGTTTTTAATTTGGTTTAGACAAAAAAAAATGATCAAATTTGTTTTGTTATTAGTAAAGACAACTCTATTTAAAAAATAGTAAACTAAAGATGGTATGTCTAATTTAGGACAAAAATCCAGCATATCCCTATGTGTCATGTTTTCCATCTCATAACTATGGTTTTAATAATAATTTTCCCATTTAAGATTGTATATTTTAGTCTAACAAATAAAGATATATGTGAAAATTACGATTTTAATTGTTTAAATATTTATTTGGTATAGCATTTATAACATGATCTGGATTAGTGATCAGCTATATTTTTATTAAACTCGTAAACCATCAAACCAAATAAAAACACTAAAAAATATTTAAATTTCATGAACTGGATAACCAATATATAGTTGTCAAAGGGATCAAACACGTCCGTTATACCAGCTCCGCAATGCACAAAAGCACTATTACCAGTAGAAAATATGTTCCACATATACGACATGAGTAAATATTATGTCTGATCGGCATGTACCCTGCTTGAATTCGCATTATCCATAATTCCCCTCATATATTTATCAGCAATATATTCGCTAATAGTTGACCTATTAATTCTTATTATTGAAAATATTGTCCATTTATATTGAATTACATTTATTTGTTTTAATTTTTTTATAACTATTATAGAACATAGTTTAATGTTTTTTCTTTTTTGTTTTGAAGTTTTTTATGTCAGATAAATTGAAATATATGTTACATAATATATTGGAAGCATTAACTTATTTTAATTCTAACATGACCCTGTATTTTGTTTTTTTTAAAATTTATATTTTCATCCTCTCCTTTCATCCCGTTTCAGTCCCATTATTCTTTTCTCATTTCCTCAAAATCATGTTCCCAAAATTTAGCACACAATCACGTTGATAAGTTATACAAACGTTTGTATATCATAATTAAGTATCCAAAATTTATACAATATACTGTATATATATATATACATATAGTTTGCATATAAGAATTATGAATTTTAAATTTTTTAACATTTGTAATACATACGTTTTATTTGTGAGATATTTAGAATCCCAAATTTTAATGTCTGATTTTTAAGTGTGACATAAAATAATTAAATACAATGTGGGAGATATATAATCAAAAGATTGCTATCTTCCCAATTATTTTTAAAATATATTTGAAAGATTGTTATGATAATAACATTAATATTTTTTATATACACCAACCAAAAAAAACTAAAAATAAACTCAAAGAAGAAAATAAGTATAAGAGGGTAAGAAATTCTATAACATTGAAGTTCTGAAAGTCAATTTAGTCATCCAAATTTTATGATCTCGAATCTAATAATTTTGACTCTAAGACCGAAACTAAATAACAATAGAATTGTTGGATATATAATATATTAGTGTGCTAAATTAAATTTGGAAGTATGAAAAATTACAAAAACTCTAATTGGATATATGAAGATTTAGTCGAATGACTCGTCAAGTTCTAATCGACTCCAAATAACACATAAATTAGAACCGAACACAATGTAACTTGAGGTATTAATGATCCCCACTAAGATACAAAGAAGAAAGCTCGATCAGGGAGGGGGAGTCATCTTCAACATTGTGGACATCATCGAGACATGCAAATCCATGTTATCTCTGAAAGATATATTTGTTTTGCCTCTTTCCCAGTTCACTGCAAAATTTATTATGATTTAAGAGTATATAAAGAAAAAATCAATCACACTAATATGATTTAATACCAATAGGCTATGTGTAACAATATAATCATAGATTGTTTTAAAAAAAAACAAAAAACAAATAATCATGCAGCAAAAGAACACTATATATATATTATAATTATTGTATATATAAGTACTAACATAAAAAAAACTGTAACTATTCAAAAGAATAGTAAGAGAAAATCAATTATAACTACTTAATTTTTTTACAACATCCGTATTTTAGAAGTTGAACAGTCTTGACTTTTATGTTTCACATGTTTTTGAAGAGTTTCAAATCTGAAACACTAAAAGATAATGAAAAATAAAAGTCAGAAAATTTAAAACTCAAAATATTGATGCTGGAAAAAGTTTTTGTGAATGAACGTAACTAAAGACTTCGACACGTCTTATATAGTGATGAAGATTAATATATCTTTCCTAACACAATATATTTTAGGATACTAACGAAAAAGATTTGAATAGTTATTTTAGATTTATTCATTTAGTTTTAAAATATAGATTTTAGTATAAGGAAAATCATAACATAAAATCATAAATATTCTTTACGCAGATATCTCACAATATATAACCAAATTAAATTTTTATACATATATACAATTTTGAATTTAATTGCTCGATTTTAAATTTTTAATTGAAACAGATTTTTGTTATTTCTATAAACAAATTTAGATGATTTTGTATATTAGGCAACATCAAAATCAGAAATTATTGTTTCCGGATCTTTCTCAAAATATATAATCAAATTAGGGAAATATGTTTACATATATACAATTTCAAATTTAATTGTCTCGATTCAACCTGTTTGGTTTCAAGGATTATACATATTCTTATTTCTATTTAAGTGGCATTTCATGCAATAATCTCTTAATCTATGTCTACTTATTAAAAATGCTTCCCTTTTAATAGTGTAGATTAGAACGTATATTGTTAGTAATTTGTGTACATTGTTAGTAATATCTTATAGAGATTGTGATTTTAAATCATAAGAGATTATATAGAATTTAAATTTGGACAATGATATAACAGAAATTATGTATGAATATTGCATGTTTATTATATTTTTTTCATCTTGATATCAAGTTCAATTTTTGTCTGTTTCCGTTTTATATAAAGAAATGCATCTTAAAATAACTGAAAACAATTCAAGTGTCAATTAATTTATCAATGAATTTATAAGAAGTTTTATATATTAGAGGAACAAAAAAAATTGTTGACCTTTATGTATTTTATTTCTAAAGCGAAGTTTATGAAGCTTTTAAAAATAATTGAAAGTAAAGAGTAAAAAGAAAGAAAAATGTTGTGAAGGCTTTAAAATTACTTAAAGTAAAAAAAAGTTTGATTGGGAAAAAATACAGTGAGGACTTTAAAAAAAAATTACGGTGTTAATAATGAACGTCAATCACCCCCTAAATGTGTGTGTATTTTTTTAGATAAAACCAAACTAAATGTGTTAATGCATGTTAAGTCGGAGATGTAAAACACAATCAATATTACTAGTGTGAGTACTAAAACCGAACTAAGGGGATGATTGGTAACGACTATTAGTTTAGACAATAGATATTTCGGCTTTATAGGCTTTGATTGTGGTAACTTTCAATGTACAAGGATCAATTGGTAAAGATTATGATTATAGAGGTTGTGACTTTAAATCATATAAGATTGTATAAAGAATTTAAATTTGGACAATGATATAACGACAAATTATGTATGAATATTGCATGTTTATCCTATTTTTTCTTGATATCAAATTCAATTTTTGTTTATTTCTGTTTTATATAGAGAAATGAATCTTAAGATAATTGAACACAATTCAAGTGTCAATTAATTCATCAATGAATCCCCTATATATTAAAAAAGAAGCATTTTTGAAGAAATGTTGATGTGTCGTCGCCAGAGAGCTTTGTGCCCAATTTATTATTTGCCCTTAATATTCTATAATATTACATAAAACTGTCATTATTATTCAATTTATTTATATACACAATATTTCGTTCCTATACATTCTAAAATTGGTAAATATTATTCAAATATTAATTAATATTATCTCCTACATATTTTCGAAATTATTTTCAAAACCTATGTATTATAATATAATAAAAAATTATAACATGAGATGTTTAAAATATATATTTAAATCATATTTTCAAAAATATAAATAATATTATATGACGAAAAAAAAATATTATTTTTTATTGTTTGAAAATTTTTAACCAAAAAAACATTGAAATTAATTTTGAATAATAGATATTGGAAAATCTTTAAAAAAACAATTTGACGGCATCTTAAATTTATTTTTAACTATAAAATATTTGAACTTATGCAAATCCTAATTTTCAGTTTTCCATATAGAAAATTGTTGATATATAAGACTAACGTATATTAAAGATTCCTTAATTTCAAAATTAACATATTAAAAAATATAAAATCTTATATTTTTTAATATTATTTCTTAAATATTTCGAGTAAAAAAATATTATATCCCTTATGGAGTATGGCTACCGGGACGGGTTTGACCCGCTAAAGAATTTAAGTCATTCGTTTTGTGAAGTTTTAATCTTTTTGATGGTTTTTATCCGTTTTATAATTTTACAAGTTTTATACAATTCTGATTGGTCACTAATTCGGTAAACGTTAGATTCGGGTACGTTGTTTTGTGAATCTTAATTTTATGGTGAAATCTTTATTATTTCAAAAATCACAAACTGAATGAAACCAAACTAATATAAATTTGAACTGTAAATGATTTAACAAATAATTATATCTATAAATCTCTATGTGTGCATAATATATTACAAACCTTAGAGTAAACATAGTTTTTGAAATCAATATGCGGGTTCGTACCTAGTTTTATTAGAAGTGTGTATCATAAGGGAACTGTGTATATTTCTAAAAATAGTTAAACGGTTGGTGAAATTTTTGCGGATTATTTTTTAAACATTGTAGAAAAAATATTAATTTTTTTTGTTCGGATCTTGAGAAAAATAGGGAGAAAATTTATCTAACCAAGCTGTGTAGTTTCTTTTGCCATACATCTTCATTGTGTTTAGGGTAACACCGATAATCAAGAACGAGAGAGAGAGCAAGAGACTTTTACTACACAAGGTTTCTTATATTCCTTTCGATCATTGTTTGTGAACAAACCCATAAGAAAAGAGAGAGACAGAGATAGGCAGAGGAACAGAGACCAGCCCCATGTTTCGATCTTTCGTACAGTCTAAACGGCGTCTGATCGGTGTCATTTACTGCATGCATTAATCAATCAATCCGGTATTTATCACTCTTTTATCTCCATCGTTGTACATTTTTCAGCATGAGTTCTCTCACGTTGTGTTTTTGGATTCGAAACTTATTACAGAAGCTAACAATTAACTTTTCTGCTATCATTTTAACTAATAGATTTTAAGGTAATAATAACTTGTGTCACATGTCAGGTTAAGCCCTGTAATGGCTGATTCTATGCAAACCAGCTTTCACAAGACACCAGGTTATTCAGGAGGAGCTCTTCGTGAAAGGATTGAAGCGAGATCCGGGTTTAGTGCACCAAGTTTAAACACTGAAGATATTTTTCAGTCAACATGTTTAACCATCTCTTCTCCTGGTGTTAGTCCTGCAACTCTGTTAGAGTCTCCTGTTTTCCTCTCAAACCCATTGGTAACTTCTTTCTTTTCAACATTGTCATTATCGTCTTTCTCTTTCGCCAATCCGTATCTGAAATCTTTTCTCACTTGTAAGCTCAGCCATCTCCGACAACTGGGAAGTTCTTATCACTACCTTCTGATAAGGCTAAAGATGAGTTATTTGACGACATTACCACATCCTTGGCCTTCCAATCCATTTCAGGAAGTAGCCTTGATCCTACAAACAACGGTTTAGAACCCGATGACTCCCAAGAGTATGAGCAACGACAGCTATGCGGTTTAGGAGACTCGATGGCTAGTGGTGCACCTGCAGATGATGGATACAACTGGAGAAAATACGGACAGAAGCTAGTTAAAGGAAGTGAGTATCCACGTAGTTATTACAAGTGCACGCACCCAAATTGTGAGGCCAAGAAGAAGGTTGAACGGTCTCGGGAGGGTCATATTATAGAGATCATATACACAGGATCTCATAATCACCCCAAACCTCCACCTAACCGCCGCTCAGGGATTGGATCCGAACAAGATGGTTTTGCTGGAACCAATGAGAACATAGACTGGACATCACCTGTATCTGAAGTCAAATACGGAAGCCATTCTGGATCAATGCAGGTAAAAAGCGAGACTCAGTTCGGATACGGTGATGCAGCAGCTGATGCCTTCTTTAGAGATGAAGAGGAAGATGATCGAACGTCCCACATGAGTGTTTCCCTGAGTTATGACGAAGAAGTAGATGAATCTGAGTCAAAGAGAAGGTAAGAAAAATCACCATTTAAAATACTTAGAAAGACGAGATGTTCTGAGTTCTGATGCCATTCGCGTATCAGGAAACTCGAAGCTTATCCAGCAGAAATGAGTGGATCAACCCGAGCCAGCCGTGAGCCAAGAGTCGTGGTGCAGACCACAAGTGACATTGACATCCTCGATGATGGTTATCGCTGGCGCAAGTATGGGCAAAAAGTTGTCAAAGGAAACCCGAATCCAAGGTTCTTGTATCCAAATGCTCTGTTCTGCTTGCTGCTCTCCCTTCGTTGCATCTTTTGTTCCATGAATTTCCATCATAATCTGCATTCTATATTACAGGAGTTACTATAAATGCACAGCTAATGGATGCACCGTAACAAAGCATGTAGAGAGAGTTTCTGATGACTTCAAGAGCGTTCTAACAACTTATATAGGCAAGCACACCCACGTTGTACCAGCAGCACGCAACAGCAGCCTCGTCGGTTCAGGCAGTTCAGGGACTCTCCAAGGCGGTTTAGCGACTCAGACCCACAACCACAATGTTGTGCATTATCCAGTGCCACATAGTAGATCTGAGGGACTAGTCAGAGCCAACTCATCTCTATTTGACTTACCGCCATGCCTAAAGCCTCCTGCAGGTTTCTCTGTTTACATAGGCCAATCTGAGCTTTCTGATTTTTCAATGCCTGGTTTAACTATTGGGCAAGAGAAGCTTCCCAACCAGCCAATGCCTGACATAGGTGATCCAGCTGGCGTAATGTTGCAGTTAAAAGCAGAGCCGAAGGTGGAACCAGTGTCACAACAGGGACTTGGATTGTCAGCGAGCTCACTGATATACAGAGAGATTATGAGTAGATTACCACAGATATGAAACAAATTTCTTTGTTCACTGGTTATTTTAATTTTGAATAAATGGTTTTTGAGGGAAGGTAAAAATTGATTTGTTTCCAAAGTCATTTCACAAAATTTGGTTAGACCTAAACTTGGCTTTTGTCTAAACAAAGCTGACGCAGAAGAAAAACTTCCTTAGCTGTTTGGTTCCCAAAAGTACAATGCCTTAAAGAGTTCTAACTTTCCCTTCACTTAGGGACCAGACCACCTAGAAAAAAAGGTTTTACACTGAAACTAATCTTTACATGAACGCAGTCCTACCGCCTCTTCGGCTGTTTCGCTCGTATGCAGTGTTGAACTTGTCAACCACCTCGTTCATGTTGCTGCAATTTATAAAGAAAACAAAAAAAGTGAGAGATCAATTTTACAAAGGATTCTTTCAACAAGACAAATTGACATCTGTATCGGTCAAGTTATAGCACAAGATTAGATTAAAGTAGAAGAAACGTTTAAATTTCCCTAGCTACGTGCTCATTATCTTAATTATAACAAGGATGGTTGAGCAAGGTCCTCAATTTACTTCTTAACCTAAGTAAATAAAACTATTACAATGTATGCCTACACCAAGTACAGGTGATTTTATCTGTCTTGGTATCGTAAAACATTTAGTGTATCAAGCAAAAGACAAAACATTGGCATGCCTGTCCATCGTTGTACTTCAAATAGTTTAGTTTAATGGAATAACATGTCGAGCACATACCTGACACAATTTGTGATCATTGCTAGGTAAGACATCAGCAATTTGTCGTTGTACTCCTGCAAAAGAATAGAACATCATGTTTTTAAGGATATCAATTCAGAACAACAAGATACAATAAGAATTTAGGAGATTCAAATTCTACTTTTTTCTAACCAACATTGCTAGAAAGAGGCAAGGCACTACTTACCATCATGAAATTTTCATGAAAATTTTCAGATTTTGCGGCAGGCAAACTTCTGAGCAGACTAGATACTTGTCTCAGAAGTGAGTTATCGCAAGCAATATCACCTAGATGCAGAAGAATCACACAAGAAATTAGTACCACATTACTCTTGATCAATATCAACTTCTAACCCCCTTTTTATTCTTTTTTTCCCCGTAGGGAAAACACATATAGATATATTCCAGGCAAGATTAAGGTACAAATTACAAAAACTTGATGAATAAATAATAGAGTGACCGACTGTTGGGACTTGAGTAAGAATATCAAAATACCTTTCTGCATAGCGACGAGATACTGATAGAGCACTCTGATTCTGCTATTTAGCATCTTGATAGCACTATGGATACCAGTAAGATGAGCAGCCACTGCAAAACATCGAGGAATCAACATAAAACTCCATGCAATAAAAAGTCAAGATAACAATAAATATGCAGTAGGGTACAATAATTGCTTACATTGAGTTGCTGCTGAGCCTCCATCAGATGGCTTAAGATGAGCAACATGATCAACCGATATCCTTTCAGCTTCAACAGTCTGCACGAATTTACAACCACTGCTATGTTATCAAAATTCCACTCTCATATCACACAGATAAATTAAAAATCAAGTGACTAAAACTCATACCTCAATCGTATAGCTTGTATGCACGAAAATCGACTGAGGGATCCCATCAATGACATGAAACTCTAGTTTTTGAAGACAATCAATTGATTCTAATAGTCAATAAGATGATAATCTCTAAAACAAAGAAGTCAATCAATGATGGAAAAAAAAACAATTTACCGCTTTCGTAGATAGTCACAGGAAGATCCTTCTGTGAGTGATTGATAGCCGGATTTAGAAGAACATATACAGGGGACTCATTAATGTCCATCAGCTGTAGATGAAAACACAATCAGTACTACAACAACAGAGAACCATATCAGATTGAAACAATGAAACTGCAACTCACAGCTTTGTGGATAAGCATATCAGATTCCGTAGCGTCGCTTCCCGTAGAGTACCATCCCAATATGTAGAACTTAGGGAACACCTTCTTATCTAAAAATCTCCAAAAACGTACAAATTAGAACCAAAGCGAGAACGATATAAAGAGAGAGAGAGAGAGAGTGTATGTAAAATAAAGCTTACAGAGTTCTTGCTTCTTCTCAAGGAAGGATCTATCGAGAGTATCAGTAGTAGGATCAAACAAAAGCTCGAAGCTGTTGAAGATCTCAACCGTACGGCCGATCTGGAGACCGATCACGCATCCATAAACCCTAGGGTTTTGCAGTAACATCGCGTCGGCGTTGCTGGAGCCATTACCGGTTGCGCAAGAAGCGGCGGGAGGGTTAAGCTGAGTTTTAACCCTAGTGAAGTGATCGGATATGTTGAGCATCACCAGAGGATGCAGCTTGAACGTGAGACCGCTCGACGAAGAAGGCGCCATTGATGTCGCTCTCGATTTTTTTTTTCCCGGCGCTTGTTAATTGTGTCTCCTGCTCCCAAATTCTGAAATCGGATCTTACACTCGGGTCATGAATCATTATATAGTCTTGGCCTCTTGGGCTTTCTTTCTATAAGCCTAGCCCATTTAACTTTTATTTTCCCCAAAAAAAAAGGACTAAAGCATGAACTTAATTTAGCAATTTTAGATACAGAATATATATAGTTTAAATAAAATAAATGTAAAAGAAATCTCTATTTTTAATATTAAGTTACTTTTGTTTTAGATAAATTTAAATATATGATACATAATAACTATGCTTTGATTTTTAATAATACTTTCTTGTGTTGGTTTAAGAATATAGAAATAAAAATTAAGTCAATAAAATAAAGATCATAATGACTTAATTTTATTTAATACTGTTGGATATTTTAATAAGGTTTACTTTTGAATTTTAATAGTACATTATATTTATAGATTTGTAATTATTGTTTTTTTTTATTTTAAGTTTCAATTAATAAGAAAAATAATGTCCACATATATAATTATGTACTACAAACTATCAATGTTTGACAGGAAATTACAGATTTGTATTCTAAATGCAACATAATATGTGATCTCATTTATTATCCAAAAAAAAAAATAGTTAAAACTTCATTTTAAAAATATCAGTTAGATTTATTTAATCAAAAAGATAATTCTATATAGTGTATGAGAAATCCCACATTAAAAGTGGAAGAAAATTTTGAGTAATACATTCACTAAGGAGCTACATAAACCAATCTACACATAGAAAATTAGTTGAGTTGGAACCCACAAAACTTAGCATAATGTATAAATAATGTTATAAGTTGGAACCCACATACTTATTTTAGTTTTTGTATCACTAGAAAATGAATGCTGAGGTATTACAAAAAAAATCATCAGCTCGGACTTGGCTTCCGTAGTGGTCATGTGAGTATGGAGACCACCAAACGGCCTTCAGTACTGCTCCCTTACTCATATCATTCGACACATTAGATTGGCTATCAATACTTCGTTAATCATGTGGTTAAAGTCATTGGGAGGCGCTGGCGAAGAAGCTCCTGCTGAACAAGTACACTACAGACTGGAAACAGATTATGGCGTTACTAGGAGGTGAGGAGCTTGACAAGACCACACAACTTCTCATCAGCTATGCCTTTCAGAACACACTTCACTCAATATGGTTAAAGAGAAATGCTCGGCGTCATGGGAACAACCTGTTACGGAGGCGAGATTACTAAAGCTCATTGACAAAAACGTCCACAATTGGCTAAGCACTCTTAGAACTGGAAGGATATAAACATCCAAACCTGGTTTGCAGCAAGATTTTATTAGCCTTGAACTTATGATTTCATAGGTTTATTTTGTTTGAAATGTGTTTAATAACAGCTTTGTAAAACGTTTATTTTCTTTTGAATATAATTTAACATTAAATTAAAAAAATAAACTTAGTTCATTTTACGGTTGATTTGTTAAACCTTACTTTTCAAATAAATTAGTCGATATTACAATCATGGAATCTCGTCAAACTCATACGACATGCTTTTTGACTTATGCTAACTTTTTTTCTCCATCGTCTTGACTTTGCAGAAGCGAGTAATTGTTTAAGTGTACATAGCAGTGCTATGAAGATGGATTTGGGCGGTATATAATTTAAATAACAGAGTAACAGACCTATGTTTCGTTTTCCCGAAATCAACTGCCAAAAGTTACAACAAACGATTAAGAAAAATGAAAGTGACACATTAACGACTTAGCTTATCTTTTTCTTCATTCTTCTTCTTTTTTACCTATGCTTTGTTTTCCAGGAGGGCAGAAATTGAACCAAAATTTTGTTGATATACCGAATAAAGAATCGACGACGTGACATTATACTAAACTCGCTCTATGGTAGAATGTCTCTGCACCATATAGCAAAAGTTCTCTGAGGATGCTAATTATCCGTAAAAAGATTACAAACATTGGAGATATATAAGATGTTGTTGCATATTTATAAATGTATTATCAAAAGAAAAAATAATCACTTTATCCAAAAAAATTAAAAACAAAAAATCTTAGTGTGGACACTGACTGACAAGTGACAGCGACTAATCTCTCGTAACCATCAACTCATATTTATAGATACCAAAATTAAACGCAACTGCTAATCTCTCTAATCTTTTCCTTTGTCAAAACCAACTGCTAATCTCTTTTAGACTCTAGAGATAGCGACATATCTTCATTATTTCGTAGTAATTCATACAATTTTATTAATATTTAATTTTAATTTCGTGGGAAACATTGAAATTTGAAAGCGTCTACTAACATAAAGTTTCTCTTAACAACTATTTATAAATCGCAAGTTAATAATATTTCTATATTGGTTCTAACAACATGAATTTATACTAGTTTAAAACCGCATAGTGAGTTAGTGACACATCAACGACTATGTTATTTTTAGACCATTAGGATTTTTGCTGGTAATTTCAAAAAATAAAGATCTTATATATTTTCTTTTTGAATATAAATGGTTCATAAAGTAACGCATCCAGTCCAATATTTTAAAGTTATATGTTATGTCTTAAATTGACGTTAAAACGACGACGAAGTAGCCTTTGAGTGGATAATGTTACCGATCGAGTAATATATATATAGAGACTAGAGAGAGATGTTTGATCCTCACTGAGAGTCAGTAAGTTCTAAAACCAAATAGATCCTTCTTTTAATTTATTTAACTACATTAGCATAACGTTCACACCTTTACACACAAAAATATGGAGTCGTCGCGGAGCCTCGAGCACGTGCTCTCCATGCAAGGAGGCGATGATGTCGTCAGCTACGTGAACAACTGTTACGGTCCCGCCGCAGCTTTAGCCTTGAGCAAACCAATGCTGACGTCAGCTATCCACTCTATTAAGCTTACCAAAGGATGCTCCTACTCTCACCTGAAGATAGCCGATCTAGGTTGCGCAATCGGAGACAACACCTTTTCCACGATCGACACGGTGGTTGAGGTGTTACGGCAGAAGCTGGCCGTGGATAAAGACGGCGCAACCGAGCCGGAGTTTGAGGTCTTTTTCTCTGACTTGCCTTCTAACGACTTCAACACGTTGTTTCTGTCGTTGGATGAGAAAGTGAACGGTTCCAGCCGGAAGTACTTCGCGGCTGGCGCTCCGGGGTCGTTCTATAAGCGGCTGTTTCCCAAAGGAGAGCTCCATGTCGTTGTGACTATGAGCGCCTTACAATGGCTCTCTCAGGTATATGTATTATCATCCGCTATTTATTCAACATCGTTTTAAGTACTTATGTTAATTTTGGTGAATATATGAAGGGTCATGAACAGTTAAATATATTTTGAAGATTTTCATAGCTTCATAAGGATACTAAAACTGATTTCTAAATGATCTTCATTTCTTATAATGTGAATGTTAATGAACGATATCAAAAAAAACAATTGATAAAGTCCGACGAACCAACTTTATTTCTGTAACCTACAATGTTTTCATTTTTTTAATGAAAAACCATAAAACGTTACATTTCCTTGTACATTGGATATGATGTTAGATACCCGAAAAGGTGATGGAGAAAGGATCGAAGTCATGGAATAAGGGAAGGGTGTGGATTGAAGGAGCAGAGAAAGAAGTCGTGGAGACATACGCGGAGCAATCAGACAAGGACTTAGCCGAGTTCTTGAAATGTCGCAAAGAGGAGATTGTGGTAGGAGGAGTGTTGTTCATGTTGATGGGTGGTCGACCATCTGGCTCAGTCAGCCAAATCGGAGATACTGACTCGAGTCTCAAGCACCCTTTCACAACTTTGATGGATCAAGCTTGGCAAAATCTGGTAGACGAGGTAATCTCATGATGACGTCATTATGTTTCTTTTGTGAAGACTTTCATGTTTTTATGTATGGATTTTACAAAACGTCTCTTTGTAAAAGGGTTTAATTGAAGAGGAGAAACGAGATGGTTTTAACATCCCGGTGTACTTTAGAAGCATGGATGATATCGTTGCTGCGATTGATCGTTGTAGTGGTTTTAAGATAGAGAAAATGGAAAATTTTAAAATAGCTGATCACATGAATGGTAAGCAGGACGAGTTTATGAAAGATCCGGATTCGTATGGTCGATCCAGGGCTAACTATGTTCAAGCCGGTTTAAAGCCGATTGTTCAGGCCTATCTCGGTCCTGACCTGACCCTTAAGCTCTTCAAACGTTACGCAATTCGAGCTGCTGCCGACAAAAATATTCTCAACAAAGACACTTTTTATCATATGATCGCTGTTTCAGCAATTAGGGTTTGATGTTATTATCTATGTAGTATTACCAGAGTAAGACCATTGTATTTCATATGTATTATACTGTTTTCCATAACTTTTGAAATTTTACAATCTTTCCCTATATACTTTTTTTTAGTGAACAATATTACTTCGGATAAGAAAAACTACAAAGAATGGATCGGAAAAGTGAAACAAACCATTTATGTATCACACAATACGTGAAAAATGAGAAAAAGAGAACCTCGTGACCGCCAATGACACTTTCCCACGTGACACTCATTAAAACTTCAAAATAAACTTAATTCTTTTTTAACCCAAAACTTAAAGAAACTATCTCCCACCAGGCAACAGCCCCGTATTCATTCCTATCACACCACACACCACCATGGCTTCTTGATCAATTTCAAATCCTTAAGACAATATCCCAAACAAAACAATGAAAGATCTCTCTCTCTTCTTCCTCAAGAAATACTCTATTGCCTCGAGAATGCGAGGAAGAGGTGCACGTAGCGGCTTCGGGAGCTCTTGTGGCGGCGATGGCTCGACCTCTACACTAAACCAACATCAAAAGAACGATGTGGGCCTTTCGGTTACTCCTGAAAACACTCCTTTCAGTGGAGGGTCGCCGAGAACGCTGGAGGAGATGATACTTCAGCTAGAGGTTGAAGAAGATCTTGTTCGAAGAGCTAGACTCCGTGAATCTTACTACGGTACTTATGATAACTACGATGATGATGATGATGATGATAAGTTATCTCATCAGCCCGTTCGGATGTCATGCGTTAACAGTTCCGATATTTTGAGGTGCGTCAAGCTTATTTATATACATAGAAAATATTCATGAGGACTCATGAACTCTTACGAATACTTGCATACTTGCTTTACCTATTACAGTATGGTAATACTAATAATTAAGACGAATATCCCGTTGTCGATAGGAAAACAACTACCGATTTTGATTTCGTTTTACGAAATAAGTTATTAGTTTTATGACAACAAGTTATATAATTTATTAATTTCAGAATGTTTCATTGTCTATTCCATATTATGTTTTGTTGCTTGTATATCTAACTTATGTTCTATTTGCGTAAGGTCTGCGAGGAACGCGTTGAATCAGTACCCACGTTTCTCGTTGGACGGTAAGGATGCGATGTACCGGTCATCGTTCCGGCGCCAGCTTGGCACCAGTGTTGACATGACATTACAGGAAGGACGGAGATCCCACTGCGGGGACCAACGGACATCGAAGAGATCAAGCCAAGCGAGCTTGGAGACAAAACGCCTGCCTCGGACGGTGGCTGGAGAAAGTGTGGTATGGTGCAAGACAGGGGTGGTTGCAAAGCTGATGGGCTTGGAGATGATACCTGTTCCGGTCAAGGGGAAGAAGGGAAAAGATAAGTTAGGGACTCTGCTCAAAAGGGAGCGTCTAAGGAGGAGAGAGCGGACGTTGGACATTAATGGTCGGATCGGTCCAACGACTGAAGCTTCTTGCTCGTCCGAAGGATTTAACATGACGAGCCCATTTAGAGCGGTTGGATCACCGAGTCGCGTGGGTGGATGGCCCACAGTCCCTTTCCCATAGAGTCGCGTTTCAAAACTAGCCTATTGAAAACCTTCATGTTATTTATATCTAGAAATTTTCATCACTGATGGATTTAGTAACTACTTTTTTGTTTCTTATAAATTTTCAAGACTAATAAAAATTAAGATTCTCAAAACTCGAGCACAAATATTTTTCTCACTCGATTAATTCTCTCCGAGACAGAAATCTTAGGAATCAGGTGAACAACACAGTATACTAGTTCTGTCTCAAGCTCAGATTTTTAGTTTCAGATAGAGTCAGATGTTCATGGACGAGAGTACACTGCGACTCAACTGGAAAAATACCTAACAAAGTTTGTTTGAGAAGCCCCAAAAAAATTATGGATTTGTGTTGGATATATCATACAGGAAGTCCTAGCTCAGACATACTCATGATCCTTTTGTTCAATGCAATCCTCTTCTGTCGCAAGAGCGAAGTCATGGAAGCCACCTAATGAGTCAAGACATGAGAATTTGATGAGACGTTCATTGCATTGAAGCTAAAACAATGGGAGAGAAGAATAAAGTCAGACTCACTTCGGCTCTAAGCTTGATAGCATCCCTTCCAGGAATTTGCCGAAGTCCGTCCATCAAATCTGCAGAGAACAGAGATCTCTGTGTAAAATTGAAATCTGACGTAGCGGCATCATCAAAGATACCATCGGAAGGGAGAAGGGAGTAAAAATAAATCTTGTTCAACATTACCTGCAGCTTCACATTCAACTTTGTGGACGGACTTAGCAAGACGATGTATATCATTTCCAGAGTTCCTATAGATATAACAGAAGTAGCCAATAGCCATATTAACACAAATGATGTCAATAGCTTAGTAAGATAAGTGGGAGCGTCGATGTTTGGAACATACATGAGTTCAGAGAGACCGCGTTTCATATCCTTCTCTGCTAAAGTCGCCCTCTCAAGCAATTTCTTGCTCTCCTTTTTCATCAAGTCTACAGACATGTTCAACTCCTGAACATGCTTCTCAGCTCTCAAGAACTGTGCCTGATGAGATGATTTTGAAGTGGATGTAAAAACAAGAGAAGGGACACAAACCAGGGAAAGTATAACAAAGAACAAATTTGAAGCCAATGGCATGGTAGACCTCTTCGCTTTGAAATCGGCCTAGTGTTTGACGAAACAAGAATCTTCTTGGGCCTGTAAGCAGTAGAACAACAGAAAATCAGATTCAAACAAGACACATCCAAGTAAAACAGATGTAATACTATTTGGATGCTCCTACGCAAAGGAAACTTGTAAGTTGTAAAAGCGATAAGAGAGTAGAGGTTATACCTCGCATCAGAACAAGACTAGCAGCGACACCAATCCCAACAGCAGCAGCTGGATGCTCTTTTGCGTATGTCAATTCTTCTGCAAAGAAAACAAAACCAGCAGAGGATACAATCGATAAACCGTGACAAATCTAGTGAATCATGCGAGGAAGATTATATAGTTTCAGATCACTATAAGATGCACTACAAGTACATATGAAGGTTTTTAGGCAAATATCTGTTATATGATTATATAACAATGGTTTGATCTAAAATACTCGTTCCTAAGCACTACATTAGTCTACAAGTATAATTTGGCTGCAAGTTACCTGTTACTTTGCTGAAGAAAGCATTCTCATAGGTCTTATATTGAGTCAAAGCATGTGGAATGAAATCCTGCAATTTCAGAAACCAAAATCAAAACTACAACAGGATTGTACGGGATACGAAGACACAATTGTAGACTGGGATCACTGCCAATAAGTTCTAATGCTATTATTCAACAAGAAGATTTCACCATATGAACAAAACTTAGCACCATGCCAATACATAGAAACGTCTAATCAGAGCAAATCCTGTTTTGAATCGAACTCATTTCAAGTAATTAAAGCTTATGAGATATTGAATTCCAAATCCATGGTTTTGTTGCTAAGAATCTCGATTCGTAAGAAACGTCATGGTGAACAAAAGAGAGAGATTAGTAACCTGTATAGAGCGGAACTGAGAGGTCGAGTTTTCACGGAAGGAACGAGCAGAGCGCATGGCGGAATCCGTCGATTCCTTCACCGTCTGTTGGAGATCACCCACCCATTTCTCTGCTCCTCCCATGGCTTCCCCCACCGAATCAACCACACCGATCGCTTTATGCTCCATCGCATCAGAAACAGTTTCAGTCGCGATCGCTGGAGCCGAATCGTCGGTAACGCCGGTTGCTTCGGTTTCGCTCATCGTCTCCGATTTGCCTTTTCTGACACCCGAGACAAACGCTACGCTTCTTCTTTCAACTTGAGAATCACCTTTCACCGGTTCGGTTCGATTCGATTCGGTTCAATTTGATTCTAAATTAGAAGTTGGTTTAAATCGGTTAAGGTCGACCCGGCCCCTTTATATATCAATTTGTAGTTAATGGGCTTTTAAGATTGGGTCTGCAACTTTACGTTGCATTTCTCTTTCTTCGTCTTCGTCTTCGTCTTCGTGTTCCTTTCCTCCATCATTTTTTTTTTTTTCTTCTCCCACCATTTCTGCAGACCTCTCCTCCCAGAAGATAAAAAAGACAACAATAAAAGAGGCTCTCTTTCATCTTGGTGGAGATCTCTCAATTAAAGAAGAGAAAATATTTCTTTCTCTCTGGATCTCCAAAAAGTAAGAACATTTACAAGGTTTGGTTTTGTATCTGTTTTGTTTAGATTACTCTATGATAATTGGGATTTTTTCTTTTCACGGATTAGCTCTAGTTCCAATTATTCATTGGTTGGTAAAGTTTATATTTTTTCGTCAATTATATAATTAGTTTATTCGTGTTTGCATTGAAAACTTGGTTTTCTTGCGTTTTCCTGTCTGAATATTGAGCTATTGATCTTAATGAAAATGAGTTTTTTTGGGAATGCCGTTATGTTTATTTAGATCTGCTGAAACTGAATATAATACGGATGGAACAAAGATGGGAAATTTATTAGGTTTTCATCATGTTCTTTCTAATTATTTTAGAAACGAGAGATTTGGGTGGGGAAGGAAAGCAGGAGGAAGAGGCAATGGCAGCTAGGTATTGGTGTCATATGTGTACACAAATGGTGAATCCAATCATTGATGCTGAGATCAAATGTCCCTTTTGCCAAAGCGGGTTTGTCGAGGAAATGAGCGGTGAGATTACTGGTGGCAGCAGCGGTGGTCTAAGGGAGGTTCAAGACCCTGAGATCGATTTTGGTACAGACCGTGCATTGTCTCTATGGGGTCCAATCTTGCTTGGAATGATGAGCAATCCTCGGAGACGTAGAAGGTTTAGGAGGACAGAGTTTGGTGTTGATAATGATGATGATGAGGAGGTCAATGGTGCTGCTGATGATGTTGTTGGTGGAAATGACCGCAATGTCCATCATCTTCATCATCATCGTCGTCATAGGCACAGGCAACAAGGTAGAGAGATTGATTTAGACAGAGAGTTTGAGTCTATCCTTAGGAGGAGACGGAGAAGCTCAGCTACCATACTGCAGTTGCTTCAGGGGATTCGTGAAGGGATTACTTCCGAGTATGAGAGCTCGGACCGAGACCCGTTTAATCAGTCAGCTGTTGTTCAGGGATCGACGAGTTTGAATCAAAACCGGAACAACACTTCTCTTTCTGCTATTGGAGATTACTTTGTTGGACCCAGTTTAGACCACTTGCTTGAACATCTAGCTGATAACGATCCTATCAGGCATGGGACTCTTCCAGCTCGAAAAGAAGCCGTGGAGAATCTCCCAACGGTCAAGATAAGTGAGCCATTGCAATGCTCGGTTTGTTTGGATGATTTTGACAAAGGAAGTGAAGCTAAAGAGATGCCGTGTAAGCACAAGTTTCACATCCGGTGTATAGTACCGTGGCTCGAGCTTCACAGTTCGTGTCCTGTCTGCCGTTATGAACTCCCTCCTGATGATGAGACAAAGATAGATCCGGTAAGACCGAGAACAAGAACTCTAGAGATCAACATAAGTAATGAGAATATGGAAGATGATGCAAGCATTAATAATGTGAGCGAGAGAAGGTTCTCTTTTCCGTGGCCATTCAGCGGATTATTCTCTTCCTCCTCTTCTTCATCCGCATCCGCCTCAGGGTCATCTCATCTTGGTGAGAACTCATAATCAGGGTGAAGGAAAACATCATCACTATTCCTCAGTTTGTAGTACATAAAATCTTGTTCACTCAGATTTTTGAATATAACAAATAAACACTTTGGATGAATGGAAACTTCTCTTTATTTGTTTTATATCATCTTGCTTGACTTAATGTGCTGCATAAACTCAAACTATTTGCATTTTGCACAGATGAATCTGATGATCATATGGGTTTGTTTGTGATTCAATAGTTTCCGTTAAAAGTACTTCTTTTTCTTTCTCTTTTGGTGTGTAAAACATAAAAAGATGGACACAGGTATTTATGTAGAGAGGGAGGGGCATGTGAATTTGGTTGTGGACTGCATGCAATATCTTCAAATACGAATCCCAAAGCTCTGTGATCACGAGCCAAATGATTCACGTTACACATTTTGGCAAGATATATTCAAAAAATAGACTTTAGTTATGCAATTGCACTCGTACCAAACAAAGCAGAGTATGGTCCAACAACATTATGTAATGTGTGAAGTTTCAACTTGTCAGCCAAACACAAAAAAAAATCAAAATCAAAAAAGACTTGGAGTTTCCATGAAAACTTTATGAATAATATCCAAAACGCTAAGAAACTCCGGAAAAACGCATAACGCAAAATGAGATCACTTGACAGTCAAGATCTTGATAACAATAGCGTTACCTGTGCGGAGGAGAGCCACCACGGAGTCTCCGGTCTTGCACAGCTGCTTCTTTTTCCCGTACTCTGTCGCGAACTCGATAGTCTCTTCTGTTGACTCGTCAATCGAGGCTCTAGCTGATCCAGCGTACAGCACCGGGACTAAACCGCGGAAGATGAGGCTGTGTCTTGCCGGTGCCTCGTTGCTACACGACCAATCAAAAGAGTCGGACGTGATTTCTGGAACTACAACAGACAAAATGGGTATCCCTGGTCTGTACTTAGCCACCAGTTTGGCCGTGCTACCTCCTCTGGTCAACACCAACATGAGAGTGGCTCTAGAGGAAGTAGCGGTTCTGACTGCAGAGGAAGCAAGTGACTCAATCGGGCTCATGGGAACCTCAGCGTGAAGCATTATTCTCTTGAAGATGTCTCCATTGTCCAGTGTGCTCTCTGCTTCCACACATATCTTCGCCATTGTACGGACAGCAAGCTCTGGATATGCTCCTGCTGCGGTTTCACCGCTCAGCATGACACAGTCCGTACCATCGAGGACAGCGTTTGCAACATCAGTAGCTTCTGCTCTTGTTGGTCGTGGGGATTTGATCATAGACTCGAGCATCTGAGTCGCTGTAACCACTGGCTTCCCCATGAAGTTGCACTTGTAGATCATCACTTTCTGAGCTAAGAATATCTTCTCGATTGGGATCTCCATTCCAAGGTCACCTCTTGCGATCATAAACGCATCCGAGTTTACCAAGATGTCATCAAAATTGGCCACACCTTCTTGGTTTTCAACCTGACAATATATAAAGTAACATATCATAAGAATTTGAACATAGAAATGTGATATTAGTTTGAGTGGCGTTTATATGTATACCTTTGACATGAGAAGAATGGTTTTGGCATGTTTCCCTAGTAGCTTCCTAACCTGCACCAAGTCTGAACCTTTTCTGACGAAAGACAGAGCAATCATGTCGATTTGATTTGGAACTCCCCATTCAAGAATGTCTTGCTTGTCTTTTTCAGTTAGAGTTGGGAGATCAACCACAACACCAGGGAGATTAACGTTCTTCCTCTCACCAAGCATTGATGTGTTCTCACAACGGCAACGGACCGTGCCCTTTGCTTTGTCACAAGAAAGAACCTTTAAGGAGATGGTACCATCGGCACAGAGTATCCCCATGCCTGGATTGACATCTTCAGCTAACTTTTTGTAGCTCATGCAAATCGTCTTATCATCACCTTTCAAGTCATAGTCTGTCGAAATGGTGATTTCTTGGCCTTGTTTCAACTGGATAGGTTTCCCATCCTTTAAGAACCCGGTTCGAATCTCTGGTCCCTGCCAAACAAATCCAAAATCCTTTGTTATAGCATTATTCAAAAAAACATACCCCAAAACATATAATCTATCAGGTTCATGATATTATTAATAATAAGGCCTCTACAAAAAAAAAGAGTACGTATCAGCTAACATTAAGCTACACATCCACTTCACATTTTTATTAACTTTCCTGTAAAAGACAAGAGAGTGAGAATTTCAAGCAAAGACTCTATTGACAGTTTCTATAACACAAACGTACCATATCACAAATATCAGGAAACAAAACAAGTGTCCTCAGATCAACAATGAAATACACCAAGCAATACAGAAACAGGCGTGAACAGAGCCCATCAGCCCAAATCAAAAGAAAACACCGCAATGGCATCCCTATAGAAATGCACATATATCACAGAAGTTTTTAATAAGATTGACCTTGGTGTCGAGCATGACAGCACAGAGCATGCCAGTGTTAAGCATAGCCTGACGAAGATTGTCGAGGGTCTCCTGGTGATATTCATAAGATCCATGAGAAAAGTTGAAGCGAGCCACGCTCATCCCCGCCCTAAGAAGCTTCTCAACCATTGGAACGGATCTGGACGCTGGCCCGAGTGTGCACACGATCTTAGTCTTTGGCCTCTGTTCCATAGCCATCGTAGTAGCGTAAACGATCTCAATACACAAAATAATAACAAAAGACGATCTGGCCGAGACGATCAAGGACTGTGATGATACTGTGTCAGAGAGATCTGATTTGGAGGACAAGGCAGAGACAGATCTCTTTGAAACCTTTGATGTGGAAATGCAAGTTTGTTGGTTGGTGGGAGGTGCAAAGGCAAAAACCTAAACGCAGGTTGCTGGAAGAAAAATAAAAATCACTTAGGGGCTAAAATGAAGAAATTATGTTGTAATTTTTTGGTTTTTTGTGATAGAAAATAAAATAGCCACGTAATAATAAAGATTAATAAATACATCATTTTTTTGTTTTTGTGATTTCACTCCGAACAACAATTATATCCGTTTTGTTATCATAGAATCTAGTATTTTGAATTCAGAAGTCTAGAGTAACAAAACATTAATCACATAAACCCCCAAAAAAATGTTAAAACTCAGCACACTTAACAAAGTACATTACAATGTGTAACACTTGATACTTGTCTTGAAAGAAACCTGCCTCATCAATTTTATACTAGTATATATATGTATCAGAGTATAACGTATTGGCCTATTAGCTCAGTTGGTTAGAGCGTCGTGCTAATAACGCGAAGGTCACAGGTTCGATCCCTGTATAGGCCATTTTAATTAAATTTAGTCAGGGCGACGATAAAACGTCGTCGTTTGTTTTCCCTGAGATATTTTTCTTTTCTTTTCAATTTACGGATATCGTTATCTGCTTCTTCTTCTTCTGATTAACACGACGAAGCAGAGAGAGAGAGAAGAAGAGCTCGAAACAAAAAAAATGGAGGGAACCATATCGCCGCTTTGCTTACGTTCGTCCTCGAGTCTCTGTTACTTCTCCAGTAACGTTTCACCAGATTCTCACCGTTCTATAGGATTTACATTGGTGGATTCGCTCCGGCCGACGAACTTGGTTTCCCTAAGGACTGGAAATAAACGGTCGTCGTCTCTACGGCTGTTTCTATCCCCGACGAGAAGCGCTCTACGTACGCCGAAGATTTCCGCGGAGGAGGTGAAAGATGTCCCGATGCCTAAGATAGATAAGAGCGGTCGATTGAGCAGTCCTCGAGCCGCACGCGAGCTCGCTCTGTAAGCTTCATTATCTCTCTTTGTTCGTTTCTTAATTCGTATTCGCTATTTCGCTGGTGAATTGGAGATTTTGCTGGAAAAAAGAAATCGTCTTTACTGAAATTGGGACGATTTTGGTTATCTTTGTGGCTTCGTGGGACTAGAATGAAGCTCAAATTAGAGTTCCATGAGTATTGGGTTTAAGGTCTTATCCAAAACCCTAAAACCTGAAATCAATTTTAGTTTAGATGGGATAACTCTAGACTATATACACTTTGGTTTCCACTGAAATGAACTAGTGTATGATTATTTGCTGTTGGTTTGAATCTGTTCTCTAATTTTCTTATTTTGGATGATCTTGACAGAGTAATACTTTATGCCGCATGCTTAGAAGGATCAGACCCTATTCGTCTCTTTGAGAAGAGAATAAATGCAAGAAGAGGCAAGTATCTCAACTAAACCATGTTTTTTTTTTAATCTTGTTTTTGTTTCCTGCTTCAACACAGTCATGAATATAGGACCCATTGTAATCTCTGTGATTTTTATTAGTACTATTTCCTACTTTGTGATTTCCTACTTTGTGAATCACTTGCTCAATTTTTTTTTCTGGATTTAGATGCTTGTGATGAGTATAATGTTTGGCTTTGTACAGAGCCTGGATACGAGTTTGACAAGAATTCTTTGTTGGAATACAACCACATGAGCTTTGGAGGACCCCCAGTTAAGACAGAAACAAAAGAAGAGGAAGATGAGCTTGTGCGCCATGATGAAAAAGAATCGAAAATCGGTTGGTCAAGTTTTTCTCTTCTGCTTTACTTATTATATATAGCAAAAAGACTCTTGTTTGGATCAGCTAATGGAAATTTCCCTTGTAAACGACATACTAATACCTGTTTTTTAATCCTCTTTTTTTTCTGCAGAAGCAGAAGTGCTTTCAGCTCCCCCAAAGCTGGTGTATAGCAAACTTGTATTACGGTAATCTATAACATGTATCGATGGATAGAAATTGCTGCTTACTTTACTCCAAAATAAATCTTGAATACCCTATTGCTACTATTTATTTTTCCAAAGGTTTGCAAAGAAACTCTTGGCTGCTGTGGTTGATAAATGGGATACTCATGTCGTTATCATCGAGAAAATCTCGCCCCCAGACTGGAAGGTATAAACTAAACACTTAAACTTCAACTACGGTCGAGTACTGGATCCTTTAAAATTAAGGAACCACCAAACTCAAAACTTCGTTGCTTAGCATTATCTTCCGGTGTCTCTTTATGTGATAGCTCACATTATTATTAGCTGTTTGGCACCCTGAGCTCAACAGTTGACTTTTGAATTAGCTTCTTTATTTTGGTTGTGTGATTGTATGCATATCTGTCTTTCTCTTACCACCGATAATAACCTTATGGATGTTTTGGCAACTATTCGCAGAGTGCACCAGCTGGAAGAATACTAGAGTTTTCAATTCTTCACTTGGCAATGTCTGAAGTGGCAGTACTTGAAACCCGACACCCAATAGTCATAAACGAGGTAACATACAGTTAGTTTTGCAATGTGATACACACCTTGCTCTTGTTGTGAACTAACACTTGTTACAAAAATGATGTGAAAAAAGGCTGTTGATCTTGCAAAACGGTTCTGCGATGGATCAGCGCCACGCATAATCAACGGATGCCTAAGGACATATGTCAAGGAAAGAGCGGCAACATCAACACCTCAAGCTTTAGAATCAAAGCAAGAAGTGTCAGTATAAGTTAGAAGTAAAACCTGCAATCTACGTTAGGAGGCAGGCAGGCAGGCAGCCTCAGGATTTTGGTCGTCGGAAAAAGCTCGTAGGCAAAGTGTTGATCCCATGATCTTATATATATATAGACGGAGTCACTATGAGGAGAGATTCTGTCTTCACAGACCGCTTCAGGTACGAAGGTTTTGATAAACCTGAGACTGAATCTCTATCAATTGCAGCTCAACATGAATATTTGCTAAGAAACACAAACATGCTCATGTCTGTATTATTAATATATATTACCCTAAGATTTTTATGATTTTATGTCGTAGTCGGTAGTTTTCATGTTTATGTCTTTGTATTCTCCTTCACTTGTGTCCCATATTTGAGAAACAAAAAACAAGCTGTATAAGTGTATAATCAGTTTTTTCGTAAAGTTTTCTTTGATTCCTCAAAATGGAGATGTTTTTTACTTACAGTAACAGAGAGGTAAGAGTTTTTTACTTTTTTTGTTGTTGTTGTCTTACTCACGTACTAAAAGGGCCCTTGACAAAAAAAAAAAAGCCCAAACCAAAAGATAGAACCCATGAGAGAGAGCTGATGCTAAAACGGGAGCGTAAAGCATAGAGATTAGGGCATCTTCTTGTAATCAAACCTACTCGTGGCCGTATATAAACTTCTTTGTATTATAAGTTCATAACAAACAACCTCGCGGCGTATTTATATATCTGTTTATCAATCGATTCGATTTTTGGTGAAATCTCATTAGCAATGGCTTATCTATAGTTTTCGTAGTCGTAGATTCGAAATGTTTTTTTTTTTTTTTTCGTTTTCTTGAGTCTTAAGAGAAAAGAGATGGTGAGGATGACGAAAAAAATCATTCGGATTCCCTTTGAATTCCCTACGGGAAAGATGTGATTATATAACCAGCTACTTCTGACTCATCCATCTTCTTTTTTTTTATTCCTTTGCTTACTCTGCCTTGGTTTGATTTAGTGTGAAGTCTTCTTATGAAATTTTTGTTTAGTTTAAGTAGTCTTTGATGATGAAAGATGACGAAAAAAAATCGTTCGGATTCCCTTTGAATTCCCTTCGACGGGAAAGATGTGATCACAAACCAGCTACTTCTGATTCATCCATCATTAGATTTTTACTAATTTTTTTCAAATCTTGATTTTCTAAGGAAAAAAAAGTAGGCCAGTGATGCAAGAAAATATTTGCTACTCTTGATGAAGAACTTTGTTCTTTCACTTGATGATTGGTTTTACCACCAAGATCTCTGAGGCCTTTTTTTTGTTTTCTTCTACTTTTTTTTTTATTCCAATTTTATCAGTCATGTTCTTGTGTTTTAATTTACAGATATCAATTCGAAGTAACCAAAGGTTTAGACTCGTGAACAAACTTTGAAATGTTTATCTTATTCGTCAATGGACTTATGATGTGAAACCACTCTAGCCACTATTCAGATTTTCTCAGGCCAAACAAGTTTAGATTAAACCAGACCAATTAAAAAGCAAGAGGGAAAAATATTAAAGAATATACGACATCTCTGATATTCAAAGCTAACATGTTCAATCGAGCAGAAGCCGACATGATGGGGAAGGCCTACGTACAGCTGCTAACTCCCGGACCATCCGATACTTCTCTCTAAAATCATTTGAGTCCAAAGAGAAACTTTTCTTTAAACCAGTTGCATTCCCTAGGACATATGTTGCCAATTCTTTATCTCTTACTCTACCTTTATACCCACTCCACTTGAAACCTTCAAGACTGGACAACAAACTCGCAGGAACAGAACTCGGCCGCTTCCAGCAATTCGGGATCTCTGAACTAGGAAGTCCACGGCAATAATGATGCTGATAACAATTACCAACAATTACACGGCAATGATCACGATCAAAAACATACTTGTGCTAAAAGTGACAGTAGAGAAAAAAAAAAAAGACTTATACATACATTGGTGAGTGTGAGAAACCGTAGTTTAGGGGAATCTTGGAGCATTTGAGTAAGAAGATCCCACCAACCTGGAGTACACGTACATATCTTAAGGTCAACAAGGTGACGGACGATTATTTCAGAAGGATTCATAACCTGTTAATATAAACAAAATTTTAAGTCAGAATAGTACGGAGGAACAATATATATATATACATGCTAATCACAAGATTTGTTATTACCTCTGGTAGTGATAAACATAGATAAAGGCCTCTGACCCAACTAAGCTTTCTGAGATACTTCTGAGCAACTGATTTATTACTAGTCCCAATACGTGCCATGACCAAATCAGGCATTTTCCGACGGGAGTCGAGAAGAACATAATTAGAAACAAAAAAATATTTCAAAGGAGCCTTGATCACATTACTACTACCCTTTCCAAACATCTCGTCGAACTTTTTCTCAAAAAAATGCCGTCCTCTTAAGGAAGACACATCAGCAGTGTATTCTATAGTGTGGCCTGCCATATGTATCGTACAGTCGCCATCGACATTAGGTCGTGCTAAACTCAACTCCTCAAGATTAGGGCAACCGTATATAAGCCTAAGAACAGAAGTTTTGTCTGCGAAACCGGGACTCCTAAGGTATAGTTTTTTGAGGCAAGGGAGGCAAACCGCTAAAGGAACATCCACAAGAACGCAATCTTTGATGTTGAGTAACAAGCTCTCGAGTGTTTCACATGTATATAAGCTACGAGGCAAACGGAAGGATCTTTCCTCAGCATAAGCAATAGAAATTTCAAGCTCACGCATACGACGACTAACTGCAATATCAATCCATAGCCCAACATCTACATCACGGCATTCAAGGTTAAGATTAAGATTCTTGAGAACCAACCTCTCTAGAACTGGACCGTTATGTTTTAGCAAAGATCTGTAAACAAACTGCGTGAATCTTTGGTTTTGACTTCTACAACAGTATTCAAGTTTTGGCACCGATCTCCAAAGGTATCGCCATCTTTTGGACAAACGACTCGTGACAATGACATCTTTTGTTGGTATAAATGACAGTATTTGCAAGAGCAAGTGATCCGGACATTGACTGATGATGTCCATATCAACACTACAAAACCAAAAGTCGAAAGACTTAAAAAGGATATATATACATATATGATTCGAAGCACAGACACACAACACATAAAAACAGAGAATCACAGTAAAAAAAAAAAAAAAAAAATTACACTGATTGTTTGGAGATATGCGTAGTTCCTTGTTTGTCAAGATCTTTAGCTCTTTGTTTCCTCGGCGACTAAGGACTAAAAATTGACGAGAAAAAACCTAAACCCTAGCAGAAAGTAAATCAGGGGGCTGTAAATCAAGTCAAAATTACATATATATATATATATATATAGATTGAAATGAACTGCAATCTACAATCTAGGAGAATCTAAACTACAAGAAGATATAATCTCTATGACTCTATCCTTCTGTTACGGAGCTACCAGACCTATGAAGATCCAATATACGCATCTCTTGTACCGAAGATGCTTTAGTATGTAAACCAGTGATGAACTGGTTTTAACCACAGTCTAATCTAACTCCAATATATAATGTCAAAATTACTCATTTGTACAATACAAGTCGTTATCTATAATTTAAAAACTTTATAGTGATTAACGATGTGAAGTTACCTTGATACAGACTGTCTACTGCTGGCTGTGAAGCCACATATCTTTTGAGAACGATTAATATTCCGCGTCAAACATGGATGCGAGGGTAAAAAGCTGAGGGAGTCAGATCAGAAGCTATATGTGTGTCATTGACACTATGCAAAAACAGAGATGATCGTGTTTCGTTTGAGATACTTACTTGAAAAAAAATAAACCGTTCATATCCAGACTTTCTAGTTTGAGGTACAGAGGAGAAGCAAGGCGGGTTTGACATGGTTCATCATGCCTTATTATTATTTTTTTTTGTTAAACCAGTCTTGACCAAAAACTAAACACAACCATGAAATAAAAGAGATACTACCAAAATGATATATATTATTCAGTCGAATAGAAGCTGAGACGAAGTTGAAGCTGTAGGTACTGATGCCAACTCCTTGAGCATACGATACTTTTCTCCCACATCAGTAGATTCTGGAGTAAACGTTGCTGTCCTCAAATTTGCAGCATTCTTTATGACATATGTTGCCAGCTCTCTGTCTCCTCGTCTCCCTTTGTACCCAATCCACTCAAATGCCTCAAGACTAGATAAAATACACTCGGGGACAGAACTCGGCAGCTCCCAACCAATTGGGGTTTCTTTGCCACAAAGACCAGAATCATGTTTCTAAGACAAACATCAGAGTTATCAGTCAATAATATTGGAAAACTAAATCAGACTAAAGCATATTAGAGAGACAACGTAGGCACGTACATCAATGAGTTTGAGAAATCTTAGTTTTGGGGAATCTTGGAGCATAGAAGTAAGAAGATTCCACCAACGTATAGCAAATGTATACAAACTCAGATGAACAAGCTGATTGAAGATCATACCAGAAGGACACCTAACCTGTTTTTTTAGTTATACACAACAGCAGAAAGTAAAACATTGAGAGGGATAATAATATGAAAAATCACAAGATTCAATTCTAAGGAGTTTCTAATTACCTTTGAAATTGATAAACATAGAGAAAGATGTCGGACAGAAGTAAGAGCCCTCAGAAACTTCTGAGTAACTCCTCTAGTAATCGCAATATTTGCCTCGACCAATTCAGGCATGTTCTCAATTTGACGGGACTTGTAAAGTGCTTCATCTACGATGTTAAGGTACTTCAAACAAGGGGCATCTATCACATATCGACTACGACTAACATCATTTGTGTCGAACATAGTTAACCGTTGTAAGGAAGGCACCACGACAGTGACATCCATTACAGAGTCTTCCTCATGTCGCTCCAAAAAAAATTCTTCAAGATTTGGACAGCCAGATAAAAGACTTGGAAGAGATGCATCGTCTACGTAATCAACACTTGTTAGGTGCAGAACTTTGAGAGACGGGAGACGAACTGAAGAAGGAACATCCAAAAGAACGTAACTGATGAGACTCAAGGTCTCTAGTGTATTAGAGGTGTATAGGCTACTCGGTAAAGTAACAGACACATCCTTGGAAGAACGAATATTAATTTCCAGCTCAATCACACGGCGACTAACTGCAATATCAATCCACAGTCTAATGTCTATAGCGGGACAGTGAGAGCCAAGATTGAGATGCAATTGTTGTAGAACAGGTGCCTTATTTGATAGCAACGACCTGTAAACAAACTGAGAGAAGCTCTTATAGTCACCCTTGTGATTGGTATCGTCGAATCGAAGTTGTGGCACTAACGTCCAAAGAAACCGCCATCTTTGGGACAAAAGACTTGTGGCCACAACATTTCTTGTCGGAACACATGACAAAATCCGCAAGAGCAAGTCATCCGAAAGCTGACTGATACGGTCCATTTGAGAAACAATGCTCTGAAATCTCAAACTTTGAGCTAGTGGCCAAAGGACCAAGTCTACGATTTGAGTCTACAGATTAAAGGGGTTTTATAAACAATACAGTGGAGAAACGATACAATTAAACAACAAACTGCAGTGGTCACAAAAACTTACAGTTCGATTGTTTGGAGATACACTCGTAGTTCCTTAGTGCTTGTTGGGTGTTCTCGAATGACAAAATGATGCGCTAGAAGAGTAAGAAGAGAGGGATGATTTAGGAGCTGACCAATGACCTAGGCCTCATTGATTTTACCCTATTTCTCTAGTCGCAAACTCTGTTTCGCAAAAAAAAAAAAAAAAAAAAAAAAAACCCTAAATCTAAAGTTGCTTTGCATTTCTCAGTAGAGGATAACAAAGGAGTTCCCTAGAGCATAACAGAGTGTCCCTAAAAATACCAAAACCCAGACGAAGACGAAGCTTGCCACAGGGGATAAAGTGCGGCAAATAGTGAAGCTGAAAGGTCTCAACTTTAAAAGTGAGAGAGAGACTGTAATCCCCGAAGTATGGCTTTGGGTGCAATCGTACTAAGTACTTAACCCACAATCTCAATCGAAAAGTAAACCGATTTAAGATATTCATTGGAGATGGTTAAAAGTTAAACCCGGAACCAAACCGTATATAGTCGAAATTGCAGTAACTTGTATAAGCGTAAACCAAGAACCAAACCAAACAAAGATTCACTGATACTATTGCGATTGGGTTAATCACAAATTCACAATATTCCCGGGAAAATTTGAATTTTGTTCTGAACCAGACTAAACCGAACTATATCTTCGGATAAAACGATGAGAACACACCATCCATCTATTTCAATGGGGGCAAATCATTTACATGACTTTCTCAACTGCTTGGAAAAAGACCACCGTTGCTCAAGAACACAACCAAAGGACTTCGAACACGATGAACCCCATCTGTCCAAATGATCTCCCCAAATACATACCGGGCAGAGGAAATCTTGGTGGGCTTGAATGTAACATAATATGAGTGTTCTTGTTGGCACTTCGAGAACACCATAATCTGCGGCCAGATCGCCACTTCCACTCCCACAGGTCTAATGATGTCCACGAAATAAACCGTGCTTTTGTTTGGACCAACGTTGCTTACAGTACGTTTTATGGTCCTGGTGAATCTCAGGCTCGGTATGGTTATAGATGGGTAGTTGAAATCCGCATTGGTTCGATACGAGTGAGAAGGAAAACATATTGTGGAAGACTCTGAGTGGAGAAGCATGGACTTGATTTGTTGATCCGTGTAGCCAATGTTGCACAAGAAGAGTACATAGTCTTCAGTTCTGGTATTATAAATCAGACCAGGGTCCATGGCTTTCAAAGGGTTTATATGCCCAGCACCAATATCAAACGGGTCAGTGGACTTCATCGACCCACCAGAGAGGATCAAGTCGTAGCTCGTGTCTCTTGTATACGCTGGAAACGGAAAGAAGATAGATCAATACCATATTTTGGTTTGTAAGAACAAAATGGGAGAGCCTATTAGAAGTAGAACCTGTGGTCATGATTGCGCTTCTGATTGCAGCTGGTGACCAGTCAGGGTGAGCTGACTGAAGAAGCGCCATAACTCCAGCCACATGAGGACATGACATTGACGTTCCAGACTGGAAATTCCACTCAATAGATCGGTGATCTCCTGGTAACATTGTAGGTGGAGTTTTAGAAGGCCATGCTGCTAATATCCCAATACCGGGCGCTGTAATATCTGGCTGCACAAACCAATAGACACACCAAAAACCAATATTCAGTAAGGTGACAAATCTAGCTCTGGTTTACACTCACTATATCTCAAATACTTCAACACAATTGCATCCTCAAACATACAACTTTATGAACCAAAGTAAATGAGTGTACCTTGAGAATATCAGGTGATTGTGAGCTAGGTCCTCTTGAAGAGAAATATGCAACAGTGGGTGCTGTAGTCTCTCCGATAACAGTTTTGCTCGGTCCAATTTTCACAACTGGCACTCTTCATTTTTACCAAAAGGAATCTGGTGAGTTTGTTTTCTATAATCATATATCAGCGTTGCGCTTGGTAGCAAAATGTATAACCGAAGAATGTGGCTTACGTAGGTGAACGAGCAAGATAGTTCCTAATCATTGTCCCGTGAAGAATATCAACACGAACTGTTGGGATCATGTCTACTTCTTCAGCGAGCTGTTTGGTGGGTGATGCTGCAAATATCAGTGCCGATGCATTCGCTCTTATTGCAGCAGCTTGTGCTTCTTCGATGAACTGAACGGGACCCAAAGTAGAGAAGCACAAAATGATTGTCTCACTGGCAATTATCTTCAACCAGTTCTCCCATTTGCAAACCCTGCACATAACAGTCCTTACAGTTATACACCAATGCTGCTATATAAACATGTATAGAAAGCGGCATGAATTGAATTTCAAATACAATTTAAAGAATTTTGAGATTAATACCCTCCACTGAAATACGTTGTTGCAACTTCTAATATACCAGTGATCTCCTGAGAAATCAAGCTCTGACCCTGAAATTATTCAAAGTTCTAATCTTTTAAATTCTGAGCCTAAAAAGAATCAATCTTTCAGAATTAGTTGTGGCCTACAATGAACTATATAGGTGAGTACCGTGAGAGTGAAACTGCCGTCGATAACAATTCTGGTGGGAAAACTCCGATCCACAGTCGAAGCTGCGACGGAAACAACCCAAGGAGAGACGTTCTGAACAACACCAGGATCAGGCCCGTCGTTTCCGCAAGAGAAAACCACGCTGATTCCTCTCTCCGCCGCGTGAAACGCCCCAATATCTGCGCTCGACTCGAAAAACGGAGATAACGGCGGAGATGAGCCGAAAGACGCGGAGATCACGTGAACACCATCGTGGATCGCATCGTCGAAAGCTGCCAAGATATCAGCCTCCGTGCAAACCCCTTCCAAATCCTTCCCCCAGCACGTTTTGAACACTGCAAGCCTCGCCAATGGAGCTCCGCCGCGAGCGGTGCCGCGTCCAAGATCGGAGAAGCCGGAGACGTTGCGAACAACGGATCCGACAGCGGTGGAAGCCGTGTGTGTGCCGTGACCGAGGTAATCACGCGGCGATCTGTATTCCGGATCTCGCGTGAAGTCAATCGGTCCGTACGTCTCTTCGAATCCTCTGAGGTAAAATCTAGCGCCGATCAATTTACGATTGCAATGTACGGTTGGATCGAAGTCTTCTCCTCCGACGCATATTCCGTTCCACGACGAAGGTATAGGTTTCGCCTCCGTCGGTTCCTTGAAACTCTCCGATTCCGGCCAAATCCCTAAATCGAAAGTAACAAAAATTTCAACGAAATGCTAACATTGAGAGCTCTGCAACAAGGAAAATTCGGGGACAAAGCAGAGACCAGTATCAAAAATCCCGACGATGATGTCGGAGCCATAGGCGAGCTGCGGCGGAGGAGTACGACGGACATTGTCGACGGTGAGACCTAAGAAATCCCAGCTCCTCGTTGTGTGTAACTTCAAGCTTTTGCTTTTGAAAACCGTTATGACCTGGTCCAATTCTATACCAAGTTCGGTTATCTTTACCGGTTTTCATTCTAATTTAATTACCGGTTTTAGTGTAACTGAACAAAACGGAACTAGATCGATTGGAATACATGTTACTGGTTCCGCTAAACCAAAACCAAACCGATTTCTTTAATAATGGGAATGATTTTGCCGCTATATAATATAAAGATGGAAGTATTACTTGCTAAAGAAGCAGCTTGTGTTGAGTTGAGTTTTGCGGAGAAGCCTGAGAAGCCATAGTTGTAACTGTACAACATCGATCGTTCCGCATCTTCTTTGCTACAATAATATCTCCAAAAATTCACGGACGAGATCATTGACCGACAAAAAAAAAAAAGATTGTAAAAGAAATGAGTTTTGAACAAGGTAACCTTGTGAAGACTTTGGAAAGAAGATGAAGGTGGTGGCTTGAAGCTAACGCAGAGTTTTCTAGCCGGTTAGCGCCTAAATATACAACGTAAACCTGGAAGACATGCCAAAGCCAATCCGGAGTTAAGTCTGCAAATGAAAAGATATTTCATACACAAGGTTTAGTGTTTAGTGATTTACATGAGAAATTGGTGTTGTTGCTTGAATTGATGAGTGAAGTAGTAATGTAAGAGCAAGAACAATAAAATTTTCCATTGATTTTATACGGCCCGAGAAAGATCTAGCTTGACACATTGCTGCTACCAATCACTCAGATTGAGATACTTATAACTAATTCACTCTCAAGCTTATATTAATCATTTATAAATCGATCATTGTGACAGACTCAACAAGGCATAGGCTCACGAACCACATCATTCTCACTTTTAGGTCTAAACTTGTTAATAGCTAGATGCCTAGATTGTTTAATTCCTCTAAGAGTAGACATGCTTTGAAAGATGTTTCCATTTTGTTATGTATAGCTTATCTTTTATCATTAAAGCTATCACAAATTGTTAGGGATCAATTAGAGCTAAATAAGCTATAAGTAGTTTAAGAACGTTCCTTAGAAGAGTTTTAATTAGATCAAAGAGTGGTAGCTTGCAATTGATAAGCAACCTGTAGAGAACAACTCAATGGATTAATTAAGGTGAAACCTACAGAGACAGTAGCTTACGAGTCCCATCATTCTACATCCACTAGAAGTTAACATTCCTACAAAATTTTGTTCCAAATTAACTAAGCTTTCATATATTAACAAATTCTTGCGAGATACAGCTTTATTTTTAGCATATGACCTCTACAAAACGTTTCTACCTATACGGTATAAGATCTCTGGTAAGTTAATTGCTTCTAATAATTTGCAATAATTCTGATTCTTAGGGATATTAAAACCAAACATGGTATAGAATCACTGACTTTTATTCAACCACTAAATCAACAGGCTTCATTTTGATTTTCCAGCTTTTTAAATTAATTAAACACTAAAAAAATGGATTAGGCCACTATTCGATTCATGATGATGTTGGGAACATAGAAGTCAACGTGGCAAGATCAGGAAGGGTGAAGAAAGATCTTGGAAAACAAACCCCAACCTTTGTGTATCGTATGCACAAACACAGACAAATCTGACGAAATTCTCGGGAAAATATCATCCAGTTACAGTTTTGTCGGAATAAAAAGTTTACGAACATGGTGTTCAACGGCCAGACAGTTGTGTCTGTAGCCCATTTGTCGGCGGAGATTTGGCAGCGATTACGGCGGATCCCACCGTCTGACCGCATAAGCAGCAGCGAGATGCTTGAGCTAGTCTGCTTCTTCCCGCTCCAGCAATTGGGTCGATTCGCTTTATGCTTCTTGACTTTTCTCTGTCTTCCTCATCCAGGTTTGCTCTATCCTGAACCCGACGATGACGATGGGAATCACGCTTTTGTTAATGGCTCCTCTTCATCTTCCATCGCTAGACATCAGCATCACTTTCATCTGCACTTTGAGTGATCAAAACCAAACTCGATCATGTTCTCTTCTTTGAGTTACTCTGTTTTCTCTCTGTGTTTGATGTATATACTATGTAGTTTTGGATTTGGTGTATATTGTCTAGATTTGGGTTTGTTTTAAGTCTAGTCCTTGATGATTGTAGACCATAAATGTGAGTTTAATCTGCACTTGAAGTCTTGAAATATTGTTGAATCGATTTTACCTCGAAATGTTAAGACTTGAAGTTGCATCCGATTTGTTTTGTGATGTTCATATCTTCTGTGGGAAATTGATCAGAGACCAAGAGAGTTTGTGGGTTTGAGAGTAAACAACTCTGGTTTTGGATCTTTACGACTCTGTGTCTGATGTAATTAGCTCTAAAGATCAAGAACGGTGTTTGTTCATAAACCAGCTTTATTGGATATCTAGGTTTGGTGAGTTTTTTGGTTTTCTTGGCTTCCAAGAAAGAAGCTTGGTAATACTAGTGTAAATCGGATACTTCATGGTTCCTCATTGTTTTCATCTCCTACGGTTTCAGTCAGAGTCTTGTATATATAATATAGGCAATAACATCAGCCTGTACCTGCTGATTAATCCGCTAATCAGAGAAATGTAGTGGAAGTTTATGTAAAATTAATTATAAGAATAACAGATACTTTCAAAATTCTGATGTAGAGTTACAAAATCATAAATACACCTTATTCCTCTTAATAGATCTTTAATAATATGAAGACTCACATTTTTAGGTTATTTGTGTGTATCGAATTTTTGAGCAATAATTGGGGGAGAAAGCGATTGAGCCAATTACATACCAGGTGAGAGCACATGGAACCATCAATCAAATTACATATTCTTTGCCTATAAAGAAACAACCAACCAAACAGCTCATTGCTTCTCTTATCTATACTCTATTCACTGTCACAGAAAAAAACAAACCGTTTCCTATTTCTTCCACTCTTTAATTTTTCTAAAGAATTGAAAAATACTACCTTTTGAACTGTATATAATCTTTGAACCAACATATTAATATCCATATCTCCAAGTATCACAACTTAATTCGGCTGCAGTACTATTCTTTCCAACTGTCTATTTTTCTTTCTTTTTTTCAACTAAAGAGATCTCAGTTGGCTTTACAGAGGTTCATGTGACAATAAAGTGTTTTGCTTTACCAAATACAAAGAATTCGCAAACTGAATAATTGTGTTGGTGTTAATAAAACTGTAAAGTGATAATTACAGAGTTGGCATTACATGCATCCATGTGTATATATAACCCACAATTCATAACATATCATAACACACCACAAAACAGTACTAAACATAAAATCTCTTCGTGATTTCTAAAGTAAAGAATCACTTAAAGAGAAACCAATGGAGGCAATGAAGATGAGACTCTTTGTGGCGGTTTTGGTGGCGACGATGGCTTTGTCAGCCATGCAACAGGTTGCCGCGGTGGAGGCTCCTGCCCCGAGTCCTACTTCGGACGCTTCCTTGTCCATCCCTGCTTTCTTCGCCTCTGTTGCCACTTTGGCCTTTGGGTTTCTCTTCTAAACAAATTTGTTTTGTCTTTCTAATTTTATGAAAATCATATTCTTGATTTTTTTTTTTTTGCGCTTATGTAATGTTCTAAGATTTTCCACGTCCAAATATCAATAAATTATTTCTATCACTTCTTTTTGTTTAATTGCAGTGCAGCTTTGACAAAATCGTTTTAGGAAAAAAAATTGGAGTTTGACAAATCGTAAGTTGTTGTTCGTGGTATAGTATTATTTTCTATAGTTTTGGTGATTAAATAAGAGATTAAACTAGTTAAAATCTTAATCTCAAAGCATTATAGTGGGGTGTGGGACAAACAAGCAGACAACTTGTAAGCTTTATAATCATGACATCTTCTAAGAAAAGTATAATATTTACCAAAAGGAAATTGTAACTAGGTGTTGATTTCTAATATCAATCTTGATCATAATTGCAATTGCTTTCATTCGTTTTGTTTTTCATGATTTCATCTCTAAAGTATTGAATAAGTGTAGATGAAGGGTTGTAATTGACAAAATAAATTTTTATGGGGTTACAATAGAAAAAAAACATTCGAGTGTGTGAGTAAATAACGTAAAAAAAGTGATTGTAATGGGCTACTTTTAAGGCCCACTAGATCAAGCAGGCCTTGTCCGTCAAACGTCCCCATTAGCGCCGGAGTAACAACGCCGTAGCCGCTATTTCTCTTAACGGCGTCAATACGAGTAATATATTCATCAGACAGCAACATTGAAACGACGCCGTAATCACTAGTTCTGTCTTAACGGGCGTCATTACGAGACATCAGGACATTCAAACGACGTCGTTTTTTCATATCGCGACGCCGCCTTCATTTTTATAGTTTTAGCGAGAATCATCAGTTTTCCCGATTGCTGAGTTAAACGGAGATGAGAGGGCTTTACCATTTCAAGAGAATCTCAATCTTTCGATCTCTCTTATCCTTCTCTGATGCCACTTATCCCGGAGCACTAACGACTAGGAGGTCACTGTATTCTTTGAGCCGGTCATTGTCATCATCCCCATACGCCGCCGGTGGATGCTGCCGAGAAACGTCTCTGCTTCACTCTCCGTGGTCTGCTCTGCAACGCCGAGGTGTTAAGGTTAACGCGATTCAGGTAAATTTTGATTGCGAAGTTTAAAGTTCCTGCTCATTTTGATTAGCGAATAAATTAGCACCTCTGGATTTGTTTGTTCTTCGAGAAGTGTTTTATATTAGACAAATTGAACTGTTTTTGAGTTGATACGAGTTTCTGTCAATTTGTAATTGCGTCGAGCATGTTGTTAGCGTCCATGTTCTCACTCTGATGTCTTTTGGGTTTTTAATTTCAGCTAAGGGCAGGGAATGTAATTGAACGGACAGGTTTGTTTTTGAAGTTTTCTCCTTTTGATTATACATCTGATCGTTTTTGGGTGGTTATATGCTGATTAAACTCAGTTTGATGGAACGTGGCCACCTTCAGGACGTACTTTTCGGGTTAGTCATTTGGACATTTGCTTTCTATCCTCAGTTTTTTTTTAGTTCCAAGTGTTGAGAAACAGTAATTATCCTTTTTGATGCGGTAGGTTGTAGAAGCAGAGCATAAACAACAAGGTAGAGGAGGAGCTTCCATACAGGTATGAAACTCTTCACCAGTTAACTACTCGAAATGTCAATTTATCATAGTCTCTGTGAGAGCACCAACTTAGGACATGTCAATCTGATTTAATGATTAGGCACGTGGGTTAGGATTTGATTCGTGCAGAGCATGACCATATTTGTTTAACAAGGGTCATCTTCTGTTATAGTCTATAGTACTTTACTTGTTTTATGCAATCAACAGTCCAATGTTTTGATCTTATTTTCTGTTAATATTCGGTCTCTTAGCCTCAACATTTGCGTCTCTCTTCTTTGTGGGAAACAGGTTGAGCTTCGTGATGTTGACAGTGGGAATAAGCTTAACTTGCGCTTTGGATCTGAGGAGTCGGTTGAGAGTATGTTGCTTCTTCCATAGCATTCGTAGCTTAGTGTAAATAAATCCTTTACGGCTTTACCTAAAAGTTGTTCTTTTGGGTGTTTCTAACTATTTTGTTATTAGCATTGTAGGGTAGGTCAGTTATTTTACTGTGATATTGATTGATTGTATCATTTACTGCAGAGGTTTTTGTTGAGGAGAAATCTTTCACGTGTTTATATACAGAGGGTGATACTGCATATCTGATCGAGTGAGTCCATTTTGTGTGTAGTTTCCTTACCTATTTTATATCAACTTAAACATTCTGTTGGACCTTGAGTTACTAAAGATTATTTCTTGAACTATGTATAACAAACAGGCCTAATACGTTTGAGCAAGTTGAAGTGCCATTGGACGTATTTGGCAAAGCTGCTGTATATTTAAAAGGTTGGTAGCACGGTGACGTCATTCATAGTGCATGTTGCTTTTTGAATCCTTTGTTGATGGTTTTCTAAACAACAATCTAAATAATCTGAGTGCAAAGCAGTCATTGTTTGATGATGAAACCCAGTTCTGTTGTTTTTGCTGAATGATTTGTGCTTGTGCTAAAAATAATAACGTATCTGCTGTGTAACTCTTTGTCCTTTCATTCCTCGTGATTGCAGAGGAAATGAAAGTTCAGTTGCAGCTGTATGATGGAAGAGCTTTATCTGCATCTATCCCTAAGCATATCACATGCACAGTGGTAGAAACACAACTTCCCATGAAAGGCCTAACATCAGCTCCTCGGTATGTCCTTATAAAAAGAAAAAAAAAGATCAGGAATTCGATTTCTCTATAACATATTGTTGATTCGCAGATGTACCATTTTTGTTTCTTCAACACCATGAATCAATCTTGACAAAAACGTCTTGTTTCTTAATATGCAGGTATAAGAGAGCTCTCCTGGATAATGGTTCCACTATACAGGTAAGTTGCAGCTATTAGTATTATTATTAGTTGATCTTCAAACGTCATGCGATCAGGAGCTAGTCTGGTTCATCTAAGTACCAAAGTAACTCTCGGTTCCACCTTGAGTTCCACAGGTACCATCTTATCTGGAGGCAGGTGAAAAGATTGTAATAAACACTGAAGATGACTCTTTTGTTAAAAGGTACCATTATTAAGTCAACTCTTTAAACCAATTAGACCGTTCATTATTGTTGTTATAGGCTTTTTCTCACGATAGTCCTCTTCTTGTTTTCTCTTAATACAGGGACAACAAATGAAACTCTTTAAGTAGTCGTTTAATACAACTCCTACGGAGGATAAAATTAGGAGTTTTAGTATTTATGAAGCTATAATCATTATTCATGTTCTCATAATCTCGGAGCTTTGAGATGTTGATTGTCACAAGTTCTTCTATATGAAGAAGACGTATCAGTGTGTAGAAAGATTTCAGAAATATAATAAAGGTTGGTTTCAGATTGCATACTGGGCCTACAATTTTTTTTTTTTTTTCAGACTATCCCTTGAAGCTAAACGTAGGAAATTATTGCATAAGATTTGCTTACATGAGATTAAGCTTTGCTCTGAAGCCTCTGATGGTGCAAAAGAATTTAGTGGGAGAAACTTGGTTTCTTAACAAAATCTCCACGTAGACACACACAACCATAGGAGAATATAGCATAGCATACTGATCAACCTTTTTTTATTCGGGTCGATCCTAATTGCATACTACTGGGCCTATTATATTTTCGGCCCAACGCCAAATATTTCCTTAATACTAATAAAAAGGATAAAGTAAATAAATAAAATAAAAAATAAAAAAGGAAAAAAAGGTTTGGAGATTAAAAAGAGTGAAGAGAAGAGAGCAATGGCAATATGTCTAACCCTTTTTCCGGTTACAGCAACGCCACCGCCGTCTTCTCTCTTCTCCTTCAATCGTTATTCTCGTTCTCACCATCACTTCTCTTCGTCTTCTCAGACTGGTAAAATCATTTCTCCTGAGCTCTCATCTCCCGATTTTGTCTCTCGTTATCTCTACTTGTGGTTATCTGTTACATTCCCCCATTTGCTTCTTAAGTTTTTTTTAGGTCATATGTTTAACTTTTCTATTGCAATATTTGTTGAAGATTATAATTGTTGTTATTTAGCATCTTGTAATTGTTGTCCTGCTTATAGTGTTTTTTAATATCGAAAACGCTGAAGATGGTAAGTGTACGTTTATAGTGCTGTTGATGGAACTCCAATTGAAGAGTGTAGCAATTTACAATCAAAGTTTTCATTGTTCTCTTGCTATTTTTTGCGTGTACTGATTTCGCTATGTGGTTTTGTAACCTAGACAGGAAAATTGAGAGTAACGGCTTGGAGATTTGCTTTCGCAACCAGAGCTAAGTCCTTGGCAACCATGGCAGCTGTAGTAAGTCACCATTTGTTTTTTTTTTTTTTTTGCTTTAATCCAAAAGAGAAAGTCTTAACAATATATAACTTTCCCTGTTTTTCGTGACTAATTTTGTTGAGTGCTGCTGATGACAGAATGAAGAATGTACCGGGAATCTTAAACGCCAACTCGCAAAGCTATTTGATGTGTCTCTCAAATTAACAGTTCCTGATGAACCTAGTGTTGAACCTTTGGTGGCTGCCTCCGCTCCTGGAAAATTTGGAGATTACCAATGGTCCTCTCTCTCTCTTTCATTTAATTCATTGAAATTATAGTTTCAGTTAAGCTCTTTTCTGTTTGCTGAATTAGTTCTTTTTTTTCATCAAAATTGTTGTCTGCAGCAACAATGCAATGGGTCTGTGGTCCATAATTAAAGGAAAGGGTACTCAGTTCAAGGGTCCTCCAGCTGTTGGACAGGTTGGTTTGGTCTTTATAAATTCATGGCGTTTTGTATGCTGTATGTCCTGAAGCAGATACGTTTAACTCTTATTCTATTTCCTTTTTCACGTAGGCCCTTGTTAAGAGTCTCCCTACTTCTGAGATGGTGGAATCATGCTCTGTAGCTGGACCTGGATTTATTAATGTTGTACTATCACCTAAGTGGATGGCTAAGGTGCTTATGCTGTATTTGTATTGTCATTTCTAGTGCTCACAGAAATAATGTATGTTTATTTTAATTGTTTTCTAATTTACCCGCAGAGTATTGAAAATATGCTTATCGATGGAGTTGACACATGGGCACCTTCTCTTCCGGTTAAGAGAGCTGTAGTTGATTTTTCCTCTCCCAACATTGCGAAAGAAATGCATGTTGGTCACCTAAGATCAACTATCATCGGTGACACGATAGCTCGCATGCTCGAGTACTCAAAGGTTGAAGTTCTACGCAGAAACCATGTTGGTGACTGGGGAACACAGGTAACTACTTTTCTGCTCTTCACATGATTTTTTAACCTTGAATTATTTTATTGTTGTATTCCAATATGTATCAAAGAATAAACGCTGATTTTATTCTGCAGTTTGGCATGCTGATTGAGTACCTCTTTGAGAAATTTCCTGATACAGATAGTGTGACCGAGACAGCAATTGGAGATCTTCAGGTCAGCTGCTTTACATCATCTGGCTTCTCAAGCTTTACTGATTTTGTTATGGCCTCACAAGCTTTACAGTTTTTATTATGTAGCAATATTGGTTTATATGCTGTGTGTGAAGATCCGAAGCAATTTAGTTTCTAATCTCAATGTCGTTTGATAGGTGTTCTACAAGGCATCAAAGCATAAATTTGATCTGGATGAGGAATTTAAGGAAAAAGCACAACAGGCTGTGGTTCGTTTACAGGTAAACAGCAATTCTCCTAAGCTAAATCATTGATGCATTTTTCTTTCGCAGTGCCTCAATTTGCAGCTGCCTTTGGTTGCAAGATCTAAATTACCCACTCGTCTATCTTTTTTTGTTTCTTCGGTGCAGGGTGGAGATCCTTTATACCGTAAGGCTTGGACTAAGATTTGTGACATCAGCCGAACTGAGTTTGCCATGGTTTATCAACGCCTTCGAGTTGAACTTGAAGAAAAGGTAAAGATATAGCTGGACCTATACTATACTATTTGAGATAAATTGGAAACAGAGATACATTAGTGGGTAAATGAAACATACATCGATTAATTCATGACAGGGAGAAAGCTTTTACAACCCTTATATTTCTAAAGTAATTGAAGAATTGAATACCAAGGGGTTGGTTGAAGAAAGCGAAGGTGCTCGTGTGATTTTCCTTGAAGGTTTTAACATCCCACTTATGATTGTTAAGAGTGATGGTGGTTTTAACTATGCCTCTACAGATCTGACTGCTCTTTGGTGAGTTGTCTTTAATTGTTCCATGAAATCCTGACTTTAGTAGCAATCTTTTGAAAATACATCCATTATGACTTTCCGTGTTTGTATTTGCTGGAGTGTGTGGCTTGATCTGAACTTGCTGTTGTTGAATGAATTGTCTGCTGGTGCTAAATTCTACTTGGCTCAGGTACCGGCTCAATGAAGAGAAAGCTGAGTGGATTATATATGTGACCGATGTTGGCCAGCAGCAGCACTTTAATATGTTCTTCAAAGTAGGTTTGATGAATGCTTATTTTTTTTGACGTCTTGTGAAATGTTATATCTTCATCGAAACTGTCAGTCGTAACTGTGGTTTTCATGTTACTCTGAATCAGGCTGCCAGAAAAGCAGGTTGGCTTCCAGACAATGATGAAACTTACCCTAGAGTTAACCATGTTGGTTTTGGTCTCGTCCTTGGCGAAGATGGCAAGCGATTTAGAACTCGGGCAACAGATGTGGTCCGCCTAGTTGATTTGCTAGATGAGGCCAAGACTCGCAGTAAAATTGCCCTTGTTGAGCACGGTACCTACTTTGTGTCAGCACTCTCTACGTTTTGAATTGTTATATTGTTCACGTATTCAGTTATTATTTGGTATATCCATCCCTTATATGTTGGTTCTCTGTTTAGGTAAGGACAAAGAATGGACACCCGAGGAACTGGACCAAACAGCTGAGGCAATTGGCTATGGTGCGGTGAAGTAAGTATCATCTCTATACTACTGCTGATGATAGTAAATTCAGTCAGTATCTTCTGGCTTTCGGTGACTTCTTGTAATTAAATTTGCACGGATTTGATGAGTGTTCTGCTCGACAGTTGGCATTATTTTATTTTCATGCTACAAGCTAACTTTGGGTTTTGTTTGTTTTTCCAAGGTATGCTGACCTGAAGAACAACAGATTGACAAATTATACTTTCAGCTTTGATCAAATGCTTAATGACAAGGTACTGGAATTTACCATCTTACATATTTGCATAGCAGTCATCTACACATGCTTACTGATCATATGTCATGAGCAGGGAAATACAGCCGTTTACCTTCTTTACGCCCATGCTCGGATCTGTTCAATCATCAGAAAGTCTGGCAAAGATATAGATGAGCTGAAAAAGGTATTTTTAGCCGCACGAACATAAATCACTTAATTTTATTCGTTGCTCGACTTGGCTGAACCTGAACCAGTGTCTCTATTAAGGAAGTGCTACATTAAAACCTATTTAATTTGAAAGCTTAAACAATTTCCAGAAGTGTTACAACTGTTAACTCCATGCCAGTGCTATAGTTTGTGCTATTTTTCACATTATCATAATAAATGGATCGGCGTACACCTACGTAGACCATTATTAGTTCCTACCCTACGCAGTACGATGAAGAGTTATTCTTATGTTTCAATATCTGCTACATTGCAGACAGGAAAGCTAGTGTTGGATCATCCAGATGAGCGAGCACTGGGGCTTCATTTGCTTCGATTTGCTGAGGTAACACATGCTCATTAGATACTACTTTCATATTTGACTTCCTTATCTTGGTAACGTGATGAACAATTGCATAACACATGTGTGAACGATCTGCAGACGGTTGAGGAAGCTTGCACCAACTTGTTACCGAGCGTACTGTGCGAGTACCTCTACAGTTTATCTGACTACTACACCAGATTCTACTCCAATTGTCAGGTGTGGATTCCCAACATTCCATGTTTTTTATTTGATATGTTGATATTGGACTGTAGCTGCATAATCAATCAACCACCAGTCGATGGTCTCACTTAAAACATGAACTTTTACAGGTAAATGGTTCACCAGAGGAGACGAGCCGTCTATTACTTTGTGAAGCAACGGCTATAGTCATGCGGAAATGCTTCCACCTTCTTGGAATCACCCCTGTTTACAAGATTTGATGCATCACATCACAATTAAACTACTCAAAAGATGAAAGGTTTTAATCCATTTTGACAATTTTCCGCACAATTAGTGAAAAGGCGTTCTTTAGCCCAAAATTTCTCGCATTTCTCATTTAGCTTGGGAAACTTGTATACAAATGAAATACAATGTTAAACTGAACCCAGAAAGTTTGTTTTTGTCATGTCATTGAACTGATTTTGGTGAATTATGAAATGGTTTTAAAAGTTAAATCTTGAATTGGAATGGCTTGAGGATGTTCTTGTGGCTTTCATGGAGATTGTGGCCTTTGGTCCATAGAAATAATCCCTTTTGCAGCTTGAATTCATTCTTGATCCTCTCTTCTTCACGAGATCCTGTAGGCTTGTGACATTTGCTAGAGATGTGAATGACTCAGATTTGCCTTCATAATACTTTGAAAGTCCTCCTTTCTTGACGTGTCTGTGAAAAAAAAAACACGATAAGAATACAAATTGTTAATATTTTCCGTGTCAATAGAAATAAACATCAAACAAAGTGAAGAAGCACATGGAGATGATTCTCTCGATATATTATTATTACTTATGGATGGTATTTCAAATTCGAAACATAAACAGAAACTGAAACAATTTGAGGACGAGATTAAAGAGAGCCATTACATGATAGGGAGCTGAGAGATGAGGTCAGATAGATCGTCAAAAGCCCCATTTGAAGAAGAAGCATCCTCTGTTAAATCAGATGAACACATGGATATAGAGGATGAGGATCCTGAAACTCCAACAACACCACCTTCTTCTTCTGTTGTCGAAATCATCATACCATCGTAAACATTCATTCTTTTTTTCTTTTTCTTTTGTCAATTTATGTTTGGTTTCTGATCTGCTCTTTCAGTCTTAACCAAAACGAAAAACAAGAGAAAAGTTTTTTTGAACAATAAGAACAGAACAGAGAGTTCTTGGCGAGATGTTTGTGTTCTGTTTTAGTTTTTTTTGTTTTGTTTGATTAAGGTGTGTTCTGTTGTTATATATATATAGATAGATATAGAGAGGTGTTAATTGTTTGTAGATAAGAGAAGAGATACGGTTTATTTGTAGTAAGAGAAATAAAAGGATAACGAACGAACGATAATGTATAGGTGTACTACTTACGTGCAAGCTGTGACCTATGGATAACGCTTTGCTCTGATTTGTCCTATCAAATTTATTAATTCCCATATAGTTATACCTTATTTATTTCTCTGACCTCACGTAAATAACATAACGTTCACTCTTTCATCTTGATCCCATATTTTTTTTTTTTTTTCAAAAAAAAAGAATTGCGAATTGCGTTTGAATAAAGATTTTGAATTACTGATTAAGTTATCTTTATATTAGAGGATAGGATTGATATAGAAAGATTAAAAGAGCAAATAAGAAGCAAATAGAAAATGCATTGTAATAAAGGGGATATCTTAATCATCACCATGGTTGTGTTGTCTTGTTTGTGTTTCCTAATTTTTAAATTAAAAAAAAAAAACGGATCGGTTAATGTACTAGTAATCACCACCAACACAAAAATATCAAACCGAGATTAAAACGAAGAAAAATCAAACCGGACCGCATTATACTCATCATGACTTTGACCTTCGACTTGACAACCAAGTCACAAAAGTTGGAAAGAAAAATCAATTAAAGGGTAACGAAAATACTAGAAAACAATAAATAAATAAAAAAGTAATAGTCTTTTCTAGAAAAAGTAATCATCGACCTTTCTTTCCAAGTACTCGATTAGAGACTAGTCGTCGTCGTCGTCGTCGTCGTTAGTACTGTCAAGTACTCACTCGTATACGTATTAGTTATTACTATATTCTTATTTTCGTTAACGGCGCCACATGTTTGATGGAATAATCAAATCTCTCCACCAAAACCACCATTTCCGTACATCCCTTTAATGGTTTCAGCTCTCTTTCTCTCTATCTGGATTTTGATTTGTTTAACCAAGCGACTACTCTAATGGTCAAGAATTCTCTAATCCTATAAAAAAGGGTCGCCTTGTCTTTGATCTACGGATTTGATTCCATCTTTCTAATTTTTCATTTTCTAATCGCAGTTTCTGTCTTTCTGATTTCGTATTCGATTTGTCTCGTTGACGAGTTCAAAGTCTCTCATACGAGAACCCAAAAAAAAAAAAAAAAAAAAAATCCCATTTTTATTAAAGTATTAGACTTTTCCCCTGAAGATTGTTGTTTCGTGATGAGTACTGTGGAGAGCAGCAAACCGAAGATCGTCGAAGGTTCTTGTGGTTATGTTCTACAAGACGTTCCTCATCTCTCTGATTACCTTCCTGGTCTTCCTGTATGTTATTACTTCTCCCATCTCTTGATTTTGAGCTTTACGGTTGCAAAAGGTTGAAACTTTGATTTAGATATATTGGTGGGTTTTTGTGCATGTCTCTGTGTATCAACTTCAGCTGATAACTGTTTACTTTTGTTTTTGGAACTTGAGATAGATGAAATGAATTTCCCCATACTCTGAATTAGTATAAGATAGCCTAATAGGAAAAAAGGAGGGATGGTTAAGTTTGGTAGTTGGGTTCCAAGGATTATGAATGTGACTCAATAATGATGGTTAAGTTTGATTAAGGTTCTTTTGGGTTTTATATTATTGCAGACTTATCCTAATCCATTGCAAGACAATCCAGCATACTCTGTGGTAAAGTAAGTCCTTTTCACCGATGTTTAGCTGACTATGGTTCCTATGGTGATTGAATCATTAGCTTCCCAGTTATTAAATGGGTTTTCGTTTTTGGAAATTTTCAGGCAATACTTTGTTGATGCTGATGACAGTGTTCCTCAAAAGGTATATACATATATTTGGTTTGAAGCTTTCTATAATATCCATGGCTCCCTGAGAGTTTAGAATTCATGTTTCTTTTATTGGCTCTTCTCCTTGTTGTTTTAGATTGTTGTTCATAAGGATGGACCAAGGGGAATTCATTTTAGACGAGCCGGGCCACGTCAAAAGGTTTTTCCTTTTCTCAGATTGCTTCATTGTTCATTAGTCCATTTAAATAGGATCTGTTGTTGACTTAGTTCTCTGCAGGTGTACTTTGAATCTGATGAAGTGCATGCTTGCATAGTTACCTGTGGGGGTCTTTGTCCCGGCCTTAATACCGTGATTAGAGAAATAGTGAGCAGTCTATCTTACATGTATGGAGTGAAGAGAATACTGGGAATAGATGTAAGCTTTTGTGATTGTAATCTCTTGCATATACCTAAACAAATACGGTCTTTGTTTGTTTCATTTTCTCATCCTTGAGTCCTTTTTTCAGGGAGGATATAGAGGCTTTTATGCTAAGAATACTGTCTCCTTAGACTCTAAAGTTGTAAATGATATCCATAAGCGCGGAGGTACTATCCTTGGGACCTCACGAGGGGGTCACGATACCACAAAGATAGTTGACAGCATTCAAGATCGAGGAATCAATCAGGTTTCGATAACACACTACCTATATTAAAGTGTCTCTTTCTAAAAGTACATATAAACTCATTGTTCATGTAGTCTTTTTCATCATTCAGGTTTACATTATAGGAGGAGATGGAACACAGCGAGGAGCATCAGTTATATTTGAGGTAAATTCCATTCTCATCTTTCAAATTTGTAAAGTCTCAGAATTTGCTGATCTTGTGATGGTACCTATGTAGGAAATAAGACGACGTGGACTGAAAGTTGCAGTCATTGGAATCCCGAAAACAATCGATAATGACATACCTGTATGTAGCCCTCTCTTTGTTTCATCTCTAGAGAAAAGCTGTATTTTCTATGTGAAGATATTGAGAAAATTCACCTTTGTTCTGTGCAGGTGATAGACAAATCTTTTGGGTTTGACACAGCTGTAGAAGAGGCTCAACGAGCTATTAACGCAGCACATGTGGAAGCCGAGAGTATAGAGAATGGTATTGGCGTTGTCAAGCTTATGGGTCGCTACAGCGGTGAGTAATCTACTCTTCTGCTTTATCTTTGTTTGCCTTATCAAGCTCTTTTATCATATTATTTCACAAGTGCATGAACTGCTTTAACAGGGTTCATAGCGATGTACGCTACTCTAGCAAGTAGAGATGTGGACTGTTGTTTGATTCCGGAGTCACCATTTTACCTAGAAGGAGAAGGCGGATTGTTTGAGTACATAGAGAAACGGCTCAAGGAGAGCGGTCACATGGTGATTGTGATTGCAGAAGGTGCAGGACAAGATCTAATGTCGAAGAGCATGGAAACACTCAAGGATGCATCTGGTAATAAACTTCTGAAAGATGTTGGTCTTTGGCTGTCACAGAGCATCAAGGTAAACCAGAAATTACAGAGAAAGCCACAAACATTGTTTGATAGTAAAATCAGACTAAACTTATCATGTGTTAAATTTCGTTTAACTTATACGTAGGATCATTTTAATAAGAAGATGGTGATGAACCTCAAGTACATTGGTACAATTCTTATCCCTTCCACTCTCTCCACCATGAGTTTCTTGTTCCCTAATCTTAGCGCATTTGTCTCATCTTACTTTCAGATCCAACATACATGATTCGAGCTGTTCCTAGCAATGCGTCAGACAATGTTTATTGTACACTTCTGGCTCAGAGTGCAGTGCACGGTGCAATGGCTGGATACACTGGCTATATTAGTGGTCTAGTGAACGGAAGACAAACCTACATTCCCTTCTATGTGAGTTATAAATCCGCTTTAAATTTGATGGGTCCAAGTGGTTAAACTAATGAATCGTTAAACCACCATGATCATCATGTTGTCGTTCATCACCATCACTATACCATTGTTGTCATGGCATCATCATCATCATCATCATCATCATCATGTCGATTGGTTGTGATGTTGCAGAGAATAACAGAGACCCAGAACCATGTGGTGATCACAGACAGGATGTGGGCGAGGCTACTCTCTTCGACGAACCAGCCAAGCTTCTTGTGCCCAAAAGATGTCTCTGATAACAAAGAGAAACCGATGTCGGCTCTTCTGGACGATGGCAACTGCAATGGCACGGTTGATGTTCCTCCAGTCACCAAAGATATCACAAAGTGACACTGAACTGAACATAAAAGAACTACAACATATGCTTTTGTTTGGCGTTTTCAAATGATGTCCCATGTCTTAGAAAGAGTAAAATAAGTTGAGGATTTTACCCTTTTAGTTTTGTTGGATGCCTCATATTGTAAATAAATTTTAAACCTTACTCTATCTGTCTATCCTCTGCCATGAAAACTCGCCATGTATGGTTCCTGTACTCATCCTCGGTAACGGTCTCTCTTTCAAAGTTATAAAACCGGTATTTTTTTAAAAAATAAAAATAAATAAAAATAATGTAAATAAATAAATATAAATATTTGTTCCATTCATTCTATTTTGCATTATACCTATGTAAATTTAACAATTTTTTTTTTGTTATAATTAAAAACTTTTCTGTCTTTGTGTATGAGCTATAAAAGTAATCACACTTGTTCATAGTGGATGAATCTTTTTGCACCTATATGTGCTATTATTCACTCTGTTAATATGTGCTATTATTCACTCTGTTATTATTCACTCCACTAGATAAATGATCACTGTTCGTAAACTTCTGTTTATTTTACAGTTTAAGATAAATTGTACATTTTACAGTTTATTTTACAACAAGTATTAAGCATGGATTTACTCTCGTTAACCAAGTTGTACACTTTCGATTATATATAAGATCTTATATTATTAAAGCGTATACACATACTCTTTAGCATTAAAGAGGAGGGATGATTGTGATAATAATATAATTAACATAAGAGCATATAATATTAATACAATTACCATAGATTCACATTAACTCAACAATGTGTAAATATTTATAAATGAATTAATCAAACGACAAATCATCCATGCATGGGAATTTTTTTTCACCATCTCAAGTTCTCCGGAAAATACTGTAAAACGAAAAACAGAAGAAAGGATCATAAGTTGCAAATTTCATAAACATATATGTGTATATATATATATTTATATACTATTTATTCTCATATTAATATTTTTTTGTACAGAACATGAATATAATACTCACTTTCTTGATAAGAGACATGTAGTAGGGCTTAACCTTCTCCACATCAATGTGCACTTTGCTCTTACTGTATAAGTCGTACTTGCTGTAATAACAATAATTAATATAGATAGCAATTTAGAGATTATATTAGGAGAAATAATGAAATCACTTGATAATATGTTTAATCATCAAAAAAACTTAATTACTTGAAAACGTGTAGCCACTTGAGGTTCTCCTTGTCTTCCTCGTTCATAAGATGGGTGTATTCTCCAGCCGTGTGCAATGCTGCAATTAGTTAATAAATTAATTCAAATAAAGATTTATTCTTATTTATAAATTTAAATGTTAATAAAATCATATTTTTTGTTGAAGTGCTTACGATAAAAGGAATGGTATCGTATAATAAACTGTCCTGCGGACGGCAATGTACTTCCGTTTTCTTTAGCTACCTACGAAAATATTAATATAAAAATAGAAAATCATTTTTCCCTTTACACTAATCAACATTGATCAAAATTTCTAAAAAAAGTCATTATTCTATACAATATAAAGTAAAATAATCACATAATTACCAGGTACATGTAGTCGTCATGGCCCCATGACATCATGACATTGTTCAGTCCACATCTTTGAGAGTAAATCCCATTTTTAGTGTTGTAGGCTTTGTTGTGAAAATCTTGGTTTTCCATAAAGTACTGCACAAAGAGAAATTGTTTAAGTCAGCTAATTCATTTTGAGTACAATTATTTTACCAAAATTTGAAAGTTGAGCAGTTATTAGAATGTATTAGAATGTATTGATTATTTACCTTGTGGTGTACGTTAGATTCATCAAACGCACACCCAACAGGGAATGTGTCACCTGCAAGTTTTTTGTGAGAGAAAAATAACAATAATTAGTTTCACATATAAAATTATAACCTGAATTGTAAAAAAAATAATCACAAAATTTTAAAGTGAATTACCAACAACAGCCCATTGAGGAAGTCCTCCGAATTGTGGAAGAGTAATAACCTTCCCAAGATCTGAAAAATTCATAAATCCATATATAAGTTTCCCATAATCTGATCCGATTTCGATCTACATTCTAGTTTTCTAGATATCATATTCATTTATTTTTTTAATGTCATAATGCAAAAAATCTTGACAAAAAACCAGATTAATTCATTAATAAAAATGACTATATATTGGTAAGAAGTTACAACAAAATTACCATGGATAAGAGCGGTTAGATGAAGCCAATCCTCATTAGGGTAATCCTTGCGGATGGCTTCAGCAGATTGAAGCAAGTGCTGAATCTGAGGCTCGTCAAGATCTGGATCACTCTCGTCCACGACCTCGTTGAGAAGCTCACAGCATTCCCAAATGCTCATCACCTTCTTATCTAATTTACCATATTCCGCCCTCATCTTTGTCACCTGAAAAATACACAATACTAAATTATAACACATGCACATATTCTTTACTTGGATCACATCAGTTTTGATTAGATGACTAAGTAAACGCATAAACCCGCGAATGAGGTTTTAAGAATCTTACAAAGTCGACAGTTTGGTTAATGTGTTGTAATCTATAAAACTCTTCAACCCTCTTCTGCCTCTCACTCTCAGCATCGAAGTCCCTGCGACCAAAATACCAACGTAAGCGTTATTGATAAAGTCAAGATCTATAAGATCCGGCCAACAAAAAAAAAGAAGAGAAAACTCGAAATAATTAAATTTAAATATTACTACTAGGATATAAAGATACGTAGAAGAAAAAGAAACCTGAACTGACGGCCAAATGCATTCATGTCAGGTGCCAAAAAGGCTTCGTCGTCTTTGGTGGCCATGTTTGGTATCAAAACTCCTCCGTCCAATTTCAAGTCTCCTGTCTTGTCCTCACTCTTCCTCTCGAATGCAGAAACCTTCTCTACTTTGAAAAGAAAACAAAAAAAACTTGTCAGAATTTAGAAATGAAGATACAAAAAAGATTCATAATTATTTTTTCATAATGGTTTTCCTAGAAAATCGTTGATTTAGCTGGAAAATAATATCTTGATAATTACGTTTTTTTTTTTTTTGTTAAATCCAATATACTGTAATCCCATAGTTTTTATTGAGAATATTGTGGGAATAAATTCTTACCAAAAATCGGGTTCTCAACAGAGATTGTCATCTTCTAAGAACAGATTTTTTAAAAAAGAGAAGAAACGAAAAGAAAGAGAATACTGGTTAATTACGATGATTTAGGAATTAATTGAGATAGGAAATGAAATAACTCGTTTTGCTTTTTAGATTATATATATATATACTTCTGCGATGATGACGTTACGGTATTTATATATAGTAGTGGATAAGGCTTAGGAGACAATTCCTTTCCTTAATATTTGGAGAAAATATAAGTCCTTGTTGACGAATTATGTATTTTTTCTTTCCAAAAACAATTGCTTTTATATTTATCCAAAACCAGAAACGACTTTCTTGTTTTTTTTTTTTTTAGTATTTTCGAATTTAAGTTTAGGATAAAGGAAACTAATGTCAGTCATGATTTGATTTTTTTGGTGTAATTTTTTTTGCTATTTTTGACCTATTAGATAAGATTTGGTCATTTCTATTCTTGTTTATATTTGATCGAATTTTCGTTTTGATCTGAAATTTTCCACTAAATAAACGTTTAACTAGATTTTTTTTTTTTTTTTTTTAAACAGATTTTCTAATTTACATGCAAAAAGGGGAAAAATGCTAAAAATTACAACAATGACAATGAGTTGTCCTTAAAAAGTGTATAACAATAACAATTAACAATGAGTTGTCCCTCAAAAAGTAGAGAAAAAGTGTTAATTACTTTATTGTAGTTTTGTTGTACAAGTCAAAATGTTCTTAAAATAAATATAGGTTTTGACTCAGCATTGCGTGGCTTATATTTTATATGTTATCTGAATCATACCGATTTGCTTTTACACACATGCATGACAAAATATCTAGTCACAATCTTCAACGACATGTAATTCAAATAGTACGTTTCTTTGATTAGGCTACCAATATTTTTCCACACATTAAATGTTAATATATCGCACACATCAACTATTTACTTTTTAAGCTAAAATATCTCATGTAATAACTAATATAATTTGTTAAACTAAAATAATAAAAAAAATTTAAGCAAAAACTATTATAAACAAATAAGCATAATTTCATTTGCGTGTTAGTCGTGAACATGTTCATCGTACCTTTCTTCTTGATGATCGGTCTTCTATTACACTCTTTCACCTTCTCTAGCTAAATTTTCCTAGCGATCCTCTCTCTCTCTCACTCTAGTCTCTAGTTGTTGCAATATATATTTTATAACTTCTCTTAATATGTGGTATCTTTTATATGAGAGAAGAAAACAAAAGATGCAATATAAATGTTTTTGTTAATTTACATTTCAAGTGAAAACTTTATTTTTTAATCATTTAACTATATATGAAATTCAGAAATAATGCCTAACATTAATAGCCAAATTAATCAAATAATAATTTTTTTGTAAATACGAAAAATCGATTTAATGACAATAAAAGAACAATGTTAATAAGTTATATGAATATATGTTTGTCTAATCTTAGTCAAATAATCAATTTTGAAAGATATTCACATAAAACAAATTTTAAATCATTATTCTAGAGAATAAAACACATAGATACAACAACCAAAATGATCAAAAAGATAAATTTATAAAAAATGGAAATTGCTTATTGCAAATTGTTTGCAATGAAATAGTAGCAGAGAAATTTTATGAAAAAAAAAAAAAAAAAAAAAAAAAAAAAAAAACATTGAATCAACAATAGGATAATAAAAAGAATATTAAAATCTTTGCAGCTGAAGCATTTTTCCAAATCTTAGTTACAAAGTTTGTGTCTTAGAATTGAAAACACATCTCCCCCATTGTTATATATTCTTTTTTGTTGTAAAAAGAGAGACATAAATAGGTACGATATGTTGGAAGTAATTTCACCTTTTTCAATCAAAAGTAAAGTATATATTCACTGGTTTTTCTCGTCTCTACAATTAGTTTGCTCGTCTGAACCATTGCTTTTGGAAGTCATATCATATATATATATATATTTTTTGTTAAAGGGTATTCTATTAAAAATATATGCCCAATATGCTATTTCTGGATATAAGTCTATACAAAATCTCCTAAGGGCCCGATCCGTTACATCAAACCGAACTAAACCAATGAAATACAAAATCGACTGGGTTTATAAATCGAACCAAACCGAATGCTGAAAACCCTAATCTACAAACGTAGAACACGTTGTAGCCGCCGTCCAACAGAGCTGCGGATGCTTACCGGATCAGGACCTCCGGTAAGCCTGGACGACGTTAGCCGAACGGAGATGGTGATCCAAGATCCATTTCCATCCCGCCACCGTAGAGTCGCGTTTAGGAGGAGGAAGAGAATCGAGCTCGTCGTCGTCGAGGAGAGTTCTTGCTCAGTCGTGAGGGAGAAAGACAGTAGGGAGTAGATAAAGAGACCTTCGACGGTAGCTTAGCCTCGCCGGATCGGAGTCTACCTCTCCTATCGAGACCGATCCGGCGAAACCTCCAGAATCTCCGATCCCAGATCTAATTGTCTTCCTCACCCGTTCCTCGCCGTGAATCTCCTTCTCCCACTCTGCGTCGCTATTCCGCCGATAGAGCTCTTACCAGTGGAATTTCGCAGATACTTCTCCCTTCCACTGCCCCCTTGATCTTGTTTCCATGGTGTCGCCGAGAAGATGCGGAGTCGCGGATGAAGCGCCATGAGCCGTAGGGTCCTCATCATCACCGGAATTAATAAAGGACCCGCCGTCGGTGCAAGTGGTTGTGATCAGAAGAAAGAAGTTTTTGGGAGAAAAAAATCGCCGCGAGTGAGTATCACGCGCTCGACTTCTCTCTCGTCTATGACTCTAAAGTTTATTTCCCATATCATATATATTTGTTGCTACAACTTTGTTACATATTTTTCCGCAGAGCGTATCTTTAAAATCCTTCAGAAAAATAAACTTCTCAGAAGAAACATGTATTTCTCGCCTAACTACGACAATATAATTCTCAAACCATCAGATGATTAAGATAATTCCTACATCCTCTTTCTCATCATTTTACGTTCATTCTTTTCTCATTCATTCTTTTCACAACCATGGCATGGCTCGCCAGCTGTTCCCACAACCTCCAGGATGTTTGGTCCACTCTCCCTCTCCTCACAGCTTTCTCTATTCGTGTTTTGATCGCTATCAATGTTCATTTTTAGTCTTTGTTGTAAAAATCAGGATTTTCCATAAAATACTGCCACCAGAAAAGAAAGACAAAGTGTACGTATAATTTCAGACTTAGAAAGATTAAGATTTAAGATTTAGAAAGAATTTTAATGACTTTAAAAGTTAGGTAAAATATGTTGTTATTTAATCAAGACTTTTAAAAACTCTTTAAAAATTTGGTGTTATTGGTTGTGGATTTGTAAAAAATTATCTAAAATCTTGATAAATCTAGTGTTATTGGATTAAGAGTTTTATAAAGTCATTAAAAGTTTTATGTTATTCAAGTAAAACAAAAGAATCTTGGATTGTTAATGAATTCAAATTTTATGTTATTGGTTTAAGATTTTATATCATTTCCTTAATAACAAAAGTCATAAAAACTCTTTCATCAAATAGAAAGATTTTACAAGATTAGAAAAAACAAATCATCAAGATTTTAAAAAACTTCCTAAACAATCTCTCAGAATCCTTCATTTTTAACTTTCAATTTTCTATGATTCTAACAATCAGCAAGAACATAAAGTCATTAAAATTCTTTCTAAATCCTAAATCAATACCTCCCCTTATGTACATATAAACTCGTGCTTTGGTATAATTTTTATTAAAAAATCATAAATTCTATTAAAATATTTACCTTGTGGTGTACGTTAGATTCATCAAACGCACACCCAACAGGGAACGTGTCACCTGCAAAATTTTGCGAGAGAAAATAAACAATTAGTTTCACCCATACATATATAACTCACATCACTAATTAAAATGTTAATGAAAATATATATATTTAGTTACCAACAACAGCCCATTGAGGAAGTCCACCGAACTGTGGAAGAGTCATAACCTTCCCAAGATCTGAAAATCCAATAACTTATTTAATGTGTGATTAATTCTGATACACAACTAGTTGTACTGTATAATCTAATTCATCAATCGGGAATCAAACCGAAACCATCACAGAAAAATGGATAAGAAAGCGTCAAAAGTGAATTATTGTACATGACATGACTAGATGATAGAGAAGATAGAAAATAACCAATTAAACTTCATCAAAAGACTTTTTTTTTTTTATAAACCAAAGAAGATCCGATTCCGGTATCTAAATAAAAATCTAGCTAACCTTGATACAGAGCATATACCCATATTGTTCTGATAAATAAATAAATAAAGGAGTACTATTAGTATAATAACAAATTTACCATGGATTAGAGCGGTTAGATGAAGCCAATCCTCATTAGGGTAATCCTTGCGGATGGCTTCGGCAGATTGAAGCAAGTGCTGAATCTGAGGCTCGTTAAGAAGATCTGGATCGCTCTCGTCCATATTCAGCCCTCATCTTTGTCACCTGAAAAATAACACAATAGATTATAACACATACACATATTCTATACGTGGATCACATAAGTTTTGATTAGATGACTAAGTAAACACGTAAATCCTAATGAGTTTTTTTAAGAATCTTACAAAGTCGACAGTTTGGTTAATGTGTTGTAATCTATAAAACTCTTGGACGCCCTTCTACCTCTCACTCTCTGCAGCATCGTAGTCCCTGCGACCAAATTAACAATTTTCACGTTATTGATCAAGTCAATTGGTCTAAGATCCAGCCAACCAAAAACAAAAGAACACGATTTTAATTAATATAAATATTCCTATTAAAATTTAAGATATAGATAAGTGGGAAGGTAAAAAAAGAAACCTGAATTGACGGCCAAATGCGTTCATCTCAGATGCCAAAAAGGCTTCATCACCTTCGGTAGCTATCTTTGACGACTTCGACATATTGAAAAGCCTCCGTCTAATTAATTTTAAACAAATGTTAGTAAACGGCAAAATGTTAGGACATGTTAACTAACAAAATTGATAGTAAACGTCAGAATTCGCCAGATAATTTAATAACTGAGAATTTTGTAAATCAGTTGAAAATTCTACATATATTAAATTATACGTGCAACAAAGAAAAAACATGTCAAACAATATATAATGATTAATTGGAGTTTTGTCTTTAATATGCATGAGTTATGAAAAAGTGTTAGCTTGTAGAAGTCAAAAAACAAAGCTAGGATTACACGTGGCCTCTCTAATTATATGTTATCTTAATTCTACGGATTTGCATACAAAACAAACAAAATTTCATTAGCGTGTGGTGAAGTCGAGGCAAAATTATTTTTAGACAGTCAGAGACTAGCTAAGTAGATTATGGTGTAAAGAGAAAAGTCGAGAACCCTCTCATCTCATCATACCTTTCTACGCATACTCACCTTCCTTTTTACACCATCTCTACTTAGCGAATCTCTCTGTCTTCTTCTTTTTTTTTTTTTTTTTTTTTTTTTTAACTCCTCTATCTCTCTCTCTCGCCTCTCCATTGTTTCAGCTGTTTGTGTTTTGACTTGTAACTTCCTCCATATATAGGGGATCGACTAATAAAATAAAAAAATGAATACACACGTGAATAGTACATATATGGCCTATAGTTGTGTGTATATTACTTTACACGCGTGAATAGTACTTTACAAATTCACGTGAATCGCTAATATGTAATAATAATGTAAATCGCTGCAAACATGTTCCCCTCCAAAAGGATCCTATGTTCAGCATCCAATGAAAAAAAACATTTGTCATATAAGCACTAAAACGGATTAATCTTGCTACAGTTTTTGTTGCCCTAAAACTCCATGCACTAACCAAAACCACAGTTTTTGTATATATATATATACTCCTTTTTATTTATAGGGATCGGATACAATAATTGGATATCAGACAAAGTCATTCAAGCTCAATGACACACTGTGTCGGAAAGCATGTATATAGAATAAATGGAAGCTGCACTTTCTCTTCCCAATGCATTGGCTATAACAAGAATATCTTAGTCATCTCTTTTTTATATATATTATTGAAAACCATGTTAAGTGTCATCATACTTATGTGAAATTCAACACTTAAAAATATCCCAATTAAACTGTCAAAAAACTTAAAATTATTGAAGCATATGCATGGATATATGTTTGACAAAAAAAAAATGCATGGATATATGAGCACTAACCAAAACGAGAGTTTATTTTTTTGTTTGTCATCCAAAATCACTAACTTAATTACTGTACTTCAAAACGATTTACTACATACTTTATGCTTTTTGTTGTTGTTAATTTTAATAACCTATATAAACAATGAGCTTGGAACGTAATGATTAATTGAGTTGCAATTACATAGATTGATATGAAATAATAAATAAATTCAAGAGAAGGTTCACACTATTTGACATATGGAAACTAAAATAATTAAAATGTACTTGGGAATAAAAAATTTCCAACTTATATGGAAACTAAAATAATTAAAATGTACTTGGGAAATTGTTTTCAGTTATAATCTCCCTATCTTCTATACTAAAATCCGCATAAATTTTAAAAGAGTCTTTTCAAAGCATAAGTTGCAACATTATCACGTATCAAATTACCATTGATGTATAAAAATGTTACTTAGTGTGTGGTGTAGTAGAGAATAAAAGAAAAGGATGAAATATAAATGTTTGTGTATTTTCCTTTTATTAATATGCTACAGGTACAATTATTGGATATGAGACAACACATTATGTGCGAATGAAACATGCATATATAATCAATCCAAAGTTTCCCTCTTCTTTATGGCTTGGCTAAAATAGGAATAGCTTAGTCATCATTTTATTTTTTATTTTATTTTATTTTTAATTGAAAATTATGTGAAGCGATGTGGACATGCATAAAACAATGTTTAGTGATTCATCGAGCTATGTGATTTTGTTTAACCAGACTCTTGCATGCATCGTGTTTTGATCGCTATCAATGTTTCTTTTTAGTCCAATATTTTGATCTTTCATCATCGTTTAATTGTTTGATATTCTTGTTTAGTGTTGTTGACATGTGATCTCTTTGTTTTTATTTTAATCTAATCTAATCTAATCTTTTATCTTAGGCATAATGTAATGTTGATTTGTGGGCTCAAGAAATAATGGACCGGAGGCGTATAACACAATATGGACTACACTTCTAAAAAGACTTGAGTAAAATGGCAAGTTTGGAAATCACACTAATATTAGTTCTATTTAGTATCCAAAACTGGAAATTGGCGAGGTATAAGGGACTCAAAATATATTTTACGGATCCTTAGTATATACAGAAAAATATAATATCTAAGTAATTTATTTTCCTTACCATATTGGTAGGTATCGGATAGTATTCATAATCGAAAATTTCCAACTTATATGGAAGCTAATATAAATAAAATGTCTTTGGGAAATTGTTCAGTTAAAATATTATCTCCCTAACTTCTATACTAATTTCAAGAAAGTCTTTTCAAAGCAAATATAAGTTGCAACATTATCACGCGTGATGTATAAAAATAAATTACCGCTAAAAATAAGCATATACGTACGTATCAAACTACCATTGATGTATAAAAATGTTACTTTCCGAATTATAGATGCAAAGAGAAAAAGAAAACGACCGAGGAGAATTAAAGCTAAATTGCATTCTTATTATTTGATTATAAAACAGAGATACGGTGGTCAAGGTCGACATTGACAAACAACACCAACCACACTCTATAATCTCACAAGTAAAACATAAAATCCCAAACGAGGTTGCTATATATAATTATGATAAAATTAATATATATAGCTAGACCTTTTATTAAAACCAAAAAGAAAACAAAAAAAAAAATGTTGCATAGATATAGCGTCCACATAAAACGATTAGGTTATGCGGCGGAAGGGGCAAGGTTGGTAAGAACAACACCAACATATTCTTTGGAAGCCAAGGGTGCAGTGATCGGATTCTGCTTAGAGTCAGTCTCAACGAAGTATTTGTTGTCTAAACTCGAATCCTCGTAAATCTCCCACCATTTTTTCACCAACATTTGTATGTCTTCTCGATCCATATGCTCTTCAGCCTCATTGTATTTCCAAGGCTTTGAACCCTATAAATATTGATTAGAAATATAAAACTTTAGTAAATCCTTACATATAATTAAGTACCTAGAGAATAAAATAAAATAAACAAAATAAAACGTACATTAGCACAGTAATGAACAACACTGATTTGGTCAAGGTCAACATGTTCAGGATGACGCCAAAGCATAGCCAATACAAGGTTGTAGGTCGAGGGGATTGGTTTGTAAATGTCTCTGAAGTACATATTCAGAAAATCCTATCAAAAACAAACATTAATATTAGAATCGTATGATAGAGAAAAAAAACTCAAATAATGAAAAACAAAAATTGCACCTGTTCGGCAAAAAGAGTTGGAGTCGTGATTTGAACAACACGAAGGAGATCCTTGTAAGTAAGGAGATTTGGTTCAAAAACCATCATATATGTTTGCGCATCTGTATTCAAATCGGTGTACTAAATGTTTGATGTATATATGGCATATATTGCGTTATCGAATTATTCGTTACGAATATTTTCTAGTCTGTTTGTGTATAAACTTGTTCTGGTTGAGCCGACAGTTTATGGCAACTATTTATTAATTGCTTTATTTTAGGCGTAAAGGATGTATCGCCTTTGGGGGTCAAGCAATGGACCGGCGTATATAGTAAGATGGGCTGGGCTTTTAAATAGACCGTGACTTAAAAGGCTTTTTTTGACTAGAGAAACTCTCGTTGGAATGGCGGCTTTGGAGGAGACTCCCCTCTACTAAAATTCTGAGTTTGTTTGCAATCTGAAGAAAGAAAAAATCAGATGAAGAAGCTAGCGAGAAAATGGCGGAGAACTCGTCGCGAAGAAGATGATGATAAGTTCGTCCTTCCTACTTCTGACGACGTCGATTCTCGGCCTATCGATACGCAAGGTTTTTTTTCTCTCATCCTTATGAATTTTTTTCGGCAGATTCGTAAAAGCGAGCTCGTAGTAACTCTTTCTCGTTGACATCTTCGTTTTACAGAGCAAGAGGAGTTTGTTAGGTCGCTCGAGGAAGCTCATGCTCAGCAAAGTCGGCAGTGGAGGGTAAGATCGGAGAACATTATTTAATTTCTAGGAAAATTTGAGGAGTTTTCTGGTTCTAAAAGAAGTTTGTATTTGTTTTTTTCTTTTGCGTAGAGTGTGTTCGTGGTTCTTCTGATCTGTTATGGAGCTTTCCTTTTCTACTCCATCTTCCAGCAGTTCGTTTCACCATGGGAATTGGTATGATCAACTCTCCCTTAAGTGTGTGTGGCCTTGTTTCGTCCTCTTGTTTTTCCAGTGGTCTTTCTATTGAATTGAATCCATAGGTAAAATTCAGATCAGATCACTTGTCTTCAGTTGCAGCGAAACCTTTGATCTTATAATTACGGATTTGAATTAAAACTTAAGAGTTCAGTTGAAAGTGAGTATTGTTTCTATGATAGGTGTTGGATTTAGAGTTTTGAATTTATTGCCTGACTATGGAGAGCTAATATAACTACCTGAGTGAGTACAGTCACATTCTGTGTATGATACACTAATTCTATGTATGGAGTTAAACAAATGCCTCTTTATATAATAAGATATTGTACAAGCATGAGTTCTTCTTACATTATGCCAATTATTTCTGTGCAGCGGTATCACGCCTACTTCATGGAAGATCTCAAGTCATGGATGGTCATTTTAGCTGGTTTGTCTTTCATCTATGTGTTTTTACTCTGTAACCATGGTTTACTAGATTTGACTCGTCATTCGATATTGTGATACAGCCAATACCGAGCTTGTGTAGAAGTTTCTGTGTAAATCGCTGGTACCAATATGGGAAATAAGGAGTAATGTTAGTTGTTAGATGCATATTAATCTAATGCTTACTTTCGCATGGTCGGTCTCTGGCTGTAATTTCCGAGTATCACTTTTCATAAGAGAGCATATCTATTGGTGGAATAGTGTAGAACGAGAAAGATTGACTGCATTATGAGTGTTTTTGACCTTAGGCATAAAAATCCTTCCTCATTCTCTGCTACTATAATTATAAGAACCCATTCATGGCCATACTGAAACCTTAAATCCACGGGAAGACTTTGCTGCTTGATCTTCAGTTATCTTTCTTTAAGTTTTAGCATGTTTGACTCTTACAACAATAACATTTCTGTCATTGGATTGTTGGATCAGAGTGGATCGCTATCATGGCGTGCTGTCTCTCCATTGTCGGGCTACGAGATAAGAAGAATGATCATAGACGATGGTTCTGGTACTCATGTGTTGTTGGATCTGCATTGACCAGCTTTTGGCTTTACTACTTGCTGAGGTACACACTAGAGAGTATACAATTCATTACTTCGGATATCACTGTACACTTAACAAACCTTCAGAATTACTACAAGTCTACTACTAAGAGAAGCTAAAATACATTCAGTCTCAATGTACTCCAGAGATGCTGGTTCATAGATAATAATGCAATTTTTAGTACCATTAATCTTTTTGTTAGCATTTATGGTAGATCAAAAATAGGGATACTTATGCTCTATGTATGATTGTGCTGATCTGTTCTCACTTGTGTTCTAGGCTTCCAAAGTTCCGGTGGGATGCTATATGGCTTCCGTTTGGACCTCTTTGGTATGCACATCTCTCACTTAGATACAACCTTGTGTATATATATAACATAATACCAAATGTATGTGACACTAACCTCTGTTCAACTCACTGTACTATGAAATCGCAGCGGAGCTGGAACTTGTCTATACGTGGACCATCTACTGGAGGAATCATCTGAAGAAGTGAAAAAACTAAGGAACTATATGTACGCATATAAATCAAGGTAGAGATCAAATGCCATCCCAATACTCTTCAGAGTAACTCTGTGATAGCCAGTGTGCAAGTTTTAACTCTATCATCCCCTGAAGAGCTTTTTTCTTTTGCTGTAAATAGAATCGAGACTTTCAAGTTCTGCATGAACAGCTATAAGATTCATTTTGTATAGAAGAGAACTCATGATTAACTAAAAGCAGATTCCAGGTCACATAGGCAAATCATGACGCAGATTTACAGGTATAGATACTCTCATGATGTGATCACTTCGATAATGATCACATCTGAGCATTAGCATTTACTACTATGCGAAGTTGTCACGCACAAGAGTAAAATTATGTCTTGCTCACATTTCATGAGATATGGTGGACAAGGATTCAAGAAGATAGATAAACGTTCTCTTCCATAACTGATTCGAAAAAACCAAAATTGAAAAGAAATAAAATCTGATAGGGAGATTACAAGATAGTTCAATCCTCTTCTTCAATGACCTTAGTGCCAAGACCAGAGAGTCCTTCAGCAGGGATTTCAGCAACCGTGACAAGAGAGAAGAACTCTTCCTTAGCATCTTCGTCATCATTTCTCTTACGAGCAACTCGGACTCTGATCCTCCTAGGTGGACCTCTGATACCTTTGCTCCAAATCTGCTTGTTCAACTTGACATCCACTCTCACATCCTTAGTCCCCATTGCCTTCTCTGCAAACTTCCTTATCTCCTTGATAGCATTTGGAGCCTTCTTCTTAAAGGTACTGTTTTAGAACACGAATCAAGGCAATGTTCAATTTCAACTCATGATATCAGACAATTCCAACTGCTATCGAATTTTTGAAGCAAAAGAGCAAAAAGTGAGATTGGTCTGGGAGTTACGAGCTATGAAGGCGTCTGTGAAGGTTGATGGTGTACTCTCTGGTCACCACCTCCTCTTTCCTTCCCTTCTTCTCCGACATTTTTATGTCTCTATAATATGTTCCTGCGAATATCAAAACTCAAGTCTGTTTAGTTCCGATATCTAATACTGAACTGAATAGCTCACTTTACTTGAAAAAAATCCATTGGCACGAATTTTAAAACAGATATTAAGGTACAGAGAGAGAAGAGTATACCTTCGTCTATCTAGGAACGCCGATAATACAGAGCCGGTGGTGGCGGAGGAGTGTGGATGCTTATATGCGGCGCTCTATAAACTATAGGATGAAGAACTAACCCTAGTCCATTTTATGGGCTTTTTACTTTACTAGACCTGTTTTCGTATGCCCCAACTGACAGTTTCTGATGGGATTGGGCATTCGGGTAATCCGTTCGGATTCGGATATTACCCATTCGGGTTCAGGTAAAAGAATTTAGAAAAATAGAACCTACTGGGTATTTTTAGATATATGGGTTCGGTTCGGTTTGGGTACTATCGGGTTCGGATCGGTTTGGGTTACAAATTTTAAAACCCGATTAGTACCCGAACTACCGGGTACCCGAAAAAATATAATTAAATTTAAATAAATTTAGTTAAATTTTGATTTACATAACAAAATATTTTAGATATTTCGATTATTTTTGATATTTAGGTATAAAACTAAATGAAATATTCAAAATTATAATCATAATTTTGGGGTAATTGCATTATATTAATGATAAGTATTATAAATATGTTTATATGTTCGGGTTTAATGGGTACCCAAACGGGTATCGGATATTAACCGATCCTAACCCGAATCCACGGGTATTAGAAAATAGAACTCGACAGGGTTTTATAGGCAAACTCATACCCAATCTGTACCCGGTTTTTCGGGTCGGATTCTAAATTGGATATTCGGGTATGGTTTTTATGTCCACGCCTAGTTTCTGAACTCCAAAAAAAACATTTATTATATCGTAAGATAAACGTCCGACGATTTTCAACTAATTTTTAGAATTTTAAACTTTTGTTTTAACCTTGGATGAACTATTGTCTTTTGACATTTCACCGCGGAGGCAAATACTGAATTCTTTGTTGTCGGTAGAATAAACTCTAACAAGGTTTGTAACAAAGTGGGCGTTTGGTCTAGTGGTATGATTCTCGCTTTGGGTGCGAGAGGTCCCGAGTTCGATTCTCGGAACGCCCCTTTACATGTTTAATTTTTTTATATAATCTTCATTGCAACTTTCAGAATTTCGAGTTTTGCCAAAGACTCACAAGTTTCTTCTTGGTACTTTTTTATCTACTCTTGAGTCTTGAAAGTTGAGAAATCCAAAACATCACAAAGAACAACACTCTACCATCACAATAGCTCTCAATATAAAAAGGTTTCACAAAACACAGTACCCCAAAGATCACAAAGAACCACACTCTAGCATCACAATAGCTCTCAATATAATCTCCTGCAAATAGTGATCCCATCTCCAAGTGCAGCATGCGAGATCTGCACACGCTGATCAGCCGAGAGTTTCTTGTTCAGCTCAAGGGTTGCGTTCTTCACTTCTCTCCTCCACTCGGGTGTGTCAGACTCCGGTTCAGCAACTGATCCTCCCCAGAGAGTGTTGTCATACACTATTATCCCACCAACCTTGATCAGCCTCATAAGCCTCTCATGGTAGTTCGAATAATTCACCTTGTCTGCATCCACAAATGCGAAATCAAATCCACCCTCGTTCCCTTTCTGCATCAAAAACACAAAGACCACCTCAGAGTATTACATACTAATTCTTGTTTTTCTCGAGAAAGACAAAGAAGTATGAAGTCTTACATCGTTTAAAAGCTCGTCAAGAGCTGGAAGAGCTTCAGACTCTCTGAAATCAATTTTGTGTTCAACACCAGCTTTCTTTATAACTGGCAATCCTATCTCATACGAGTCTCTGTTCACGTCAATGGCTATAACCTGCAGAGCTCGTGTACCAAATCAGTTGCAGAATCGGAACAACGGAAGAGCTTATGATAGATATATGCACATACCTTGCCATCTTCTGGTAACGTAAGAGCAGTGAGGAGAAGAGAGTATCCAGTGAAAACCCCAACCTCAATAGTCTTTTTTGCATTTACTAGATTCAGCAGCATCTCCATCAACTGGCCAGCATCCGGTGCAGTAGCCATACCAGCTCGAGGGTGGTTATGAGTAATGTTCCTAAGCTCCTTGAGAGGCTCTGGCTCGCGTGGGTACACACTGGTCTCTAGTATATACTGTAACATTGTTCAAAGACAGGAATCAGATAAATGGAAAGTCAAATGAAGAAATGTGAAAAATGAATGAGTAGGGGAACACACTTTGTAGAGCTCTTCACTCTTCAGCAATCCCTTAGAATAATCTGATGCCTTGGCTTCATCTTTAGCCATTGTAAATCACAGTCTTCTTCCCAAAACACACTCAAGTATCTGCTCAAGGATTAAGGTATAAATTAATAACCAAGCCATGACTTAAGACATTATGCAGAGAACAAGGGTTCTTTATGATTGATTCAGGGTTTGTGAAATTTAAAATCTTTCTTCTGAAATTGGCGATCTTTCTAGTTTTGAAGGAAAAGCATCTAAGCAGAGAGATAGAGGTGAAAGCACAGAGCCAGAGGGATCTTTTATTAAGATAAGTGGATTTGATCAGATGTTATCAAATCCAGTTGCTTGGTTCTTAGAACTAAACTACTTCAAAAACCAATTGATTTAGCAGATCGTTGACTTCTTAATGATACATAAAGAAGACTTATAGAGTTATAATGAGTAGAGAGATAGAGAGCGTACCCGTTTCCGATCTTCCGCTACAATTTTGAGTGATGCTTCTAACACCTTACAAGGCTTGCTTTTATAGGAAATTGCAAACAAAAAAATAATGACAGACGGAAGACGTTGCAAATTTGCTCGTATATTATACGACAACTGTCAATATTTTGATTCTTTTCCTTTTATGTGATTAACAACAAGGATCCGTGCATGATGCCGTTTTATACTTCTCTGGTAAGGTTAGTGAGTGCTGATGTTTCACGAAGGAGACATCTTACCAAACGGTCCAAACCCATTTCGAAATAACGGTTCGATGATACAACCACTAAATATTCCAAAGCACTATGCTTTTGATGATCTTGTTTTCTGGTTTCTTTAATGTGAGCAAGAAAAAAAATGGGCATTCACATAATTTTAAAACTGAAAAACAAACACCAAAAGCCAACATGGTTAGTCGACTGATATTATTAAAGCTACCTTGAGTGATGATGATGCATCAGCTTCAAAACTTTTTTGTGTATTAATTATCCTGAGAAAAAAGAAATTAACTCTGCTGCTAATGTCAAGCCGTGAGATAGTTTAGGCATTCAATGATTTTTTTTTCTTTCTTAAAGGCATGTTTGTTTATGGGAGGGTTGCTTTGTTTCTTCAAGGGTAGTAGCCTGTGAAAGTGAAGCCCCTTCCTACGATCTCTCCTGCACAGTACCAAGCAAAGCATTCCAGACCAAATAGTGCTGCAATTCCAGCATCTTCGACCTTCAAATCCTCCCGATTCTTCCACAAGCCCTTCACGTGATCGACTTCCTTCCAAAATGACTCCGTACGCCCAGGAATGCTGCAATCCAATTAAATTAAATAAGTCAGTCATAGCAACAATGTAGTTGTGAATAACATATTCTGATAAGAAAATATACACCAACACACTTTATAAAAGCAGGTAAACGTTTGGGATCTAATTAAGATGCAGCAAAGCAGAGACCATCGATTGGCATGCGATGTATTCATGGTTCAGGCCTAGAATGTATAGTTCCATCATCCTTTGATATCTAAGCAAACCATCCCTTAAGTCCTAAACCTAATAGAGAACGAGCTACAACCAAACCAACCATGGAAAATAAGCTGAAAACTAAGCCAAGATATAGCTTTTACAGCAGAACAACAACAACACACCAAAGTCTACTCTGCAGTCTCTGCTAGAAATCACACTACCACGCACATTGATTGTACTACTTAGATAAGAGAGCAAAGGTGAGAAAAGAGAGAAACCTAGCAAGACGAGTGTAGAGAAGCTGCTTAGACAACTCATTACATTTCTCAACAGTGGCTGGCTCCTGGATATACATCTTGTTCTTCTCAAGCAACTGTTTGTAGTAAGTTGTGCCATGCTTGGACACAAACTTGGATGCTTCACAAGCCTTGGATTTCAGTTGTAGCAACTTGGATGCCATCTCTCAAAAAAACAAAACTCTTTCCTAAACCCATAAAAACACGAGTTTTAGATTATAATTCAAAAGAGGAGCTAATGGATACAGTTATTATTAAACCCAATTCCAAAATCAAACTAGAATCACCAAAACAAAACCCTAATCATCAAAAGTTTAAGATCATTTATAAATCATTCATTGTTCCACACTCAATCTAATCCTGCATGATAGTAAACCGACACGAATGTGCAGATCTAGTAGCACTCAAATTCCCAAAACAGGGAAAAGTGGAAAAAGAAGAGATGAAGCTTCAAATCAGAAAAAAAAAACAAAAAAAAAAGTAATTTAGAGGTCGCTCACCTTTGCTGATGTTTACCGGCGACGGAGATTGTAGAACTGGTGTCTCACCCGTTTACCGCAGTGGGATCGATCAACAGAGTTTTGGGGTTTTGTTTTGTTACCTCTCTCTCTCTCTCGCTCGCTCTCGCTTCTTTCTCCGATGATAAATTATGGGCCTTATATGGGCCTTCAGAAACTCTTAATAGGCCGGTGATGACACTTAAGAAGCGGGGCCAATTAAGCTAAGAAATATGGACAAGTTTGTTTCACCAGCAAAATACCATTTTTATTCTTTTTTTAAAAAAAAAATGTTATAATTTGATTGTAATTTGTAGTGAAAATTATGTGGTAGAAGACTAGAAGCATTACGTTTTATATTTTTGTAAATGTTTAACATTGTGTACGTGTAATTTGTAAATGCTACTCAGCGACTCTGGCTAAGGTCAGGATTACCGGATATTCCTATAAAAATAAGTTGAACGTTTTCAATATTTTCTTTTACACCAATTAATACGAAACAATTAAACAATAATAACACTAACATCGTATTTGAGCTGACGTGAGGTCTCAAACATATAAATGTATCTCAAATGGTATATTATTTGCCAATCCAAAAAAAAAAACGAGTAATAAGACGACCATGCGTATAATATTCAATAAATTCAAGAAAAGATAAAATAATAATACTACAAGCAGTATATGTACAAAGTGAGTAACAACATAATATCTCTCACCCAAAACCATAATATATCTTCATTAAACACGCTAATCAAATATGTTAGTCAGTCATTGGATCGCATTTTTGCTTAATGATTAGGTGTACTTGCATAATTAATCTGACTAGATTGGCATCAAATAATACTTTGGACCACTTATATTTATCTTCTTTCTTCGTCTTAATAAAATCATCTGAATAGAAATAATCGTATGCAATAATACACATGACAATATAATGTAAACAAAATTTACAAATTACAATCTAAAATTTATTTATAGCCAACTTGTCTTGTTTTTTTTTCTGCCGTCTATAACTCGAACACGTACACATACAGATTATAATTAAGTTGTGATACGACGACTCGACGAGGATGCTAGTTACTACGAACCACAAGTATTACCAATCAGAAAACTAAGTTACTAATTAAGTAATGAGAAAATATACAGTAACATTCTATATATACTACTTGTACTAAAAAAAAAGTCCAATAGAAATGATATATCACTTATCCATACTATTAGTATTAACATAGTTTGTGGATGATATAAATTATGGAACTAGCATTTAAGCAATAAAGAAGTTCCCATTCAAAATCTGGTAACTAAAAGTACTGATACAATCATACAAAAACTTTTAACCAAACCACATTTGGGTCCATACGTACGTATAAAATGTGTATTCCTTTTTACAATTAAGATTTATAGGTTTCGGGTTGTTGTAAAGATAAGTCCATGGATATACTCCACGAAACAGCTCGTAATACGACACGAAGACGAGACCAACACCAATGTAGTGGTAGTAAAATTAGTGACGACGTTGATGATTAGTTCACACGGGGGACGTTGCCAATGATTTTTTGGAACCAGCCTGTCAGCGTGATCCGCGTGTGAGGTGGGGACTGATCTGACGGCTAAGATTCTTCCAGCTGTTCACTTTGACCTTCGACCCTTAAAAAGTAGTATTGAGTTGGAAAATCCTAACGACCACGACACACGTGTGGATGCGAGATTGGAATGTGTATCATCGGTAAGATCGATTTCTGAAATGTACTATCAGAATTCATAAGGGTAGAATAAACTTTCTTCATTCTATAGACCTTATCAAAAACATTTGTAAATTAGAATACTAAAAATAAATTAACGCAAAAGAGAAATGGCCTTACAAATTCTGAAAAGAGGTCGTGGGTTCGATTGTTTTTTTTTTTTTTTTTTTTTTTTTTTTTTTTTTTTTTTGTCATTTTCGTGGGTATAGATCAGAATTCGCATATTTGACAAAAAAAAAGAAAAAAAAAGATCAGAATTCGCATTGGACATGAATAAAACGATCCTATATGTTACTCTATAAACTTACATTGCATAAATATATATATATATATATATATATGTGTGTGTGTAATTATATGGTGTTGCATGTTGTTGTTGACAAAGATAAAAAGAAAATATGAAAAATAAATTGTCTCGCGGAAATTTTCTTATAGGGGAAGTTTGATAAGTCAATCCTCGCACTTGTCACACATGTTTTGGTACCATTTGTCACAAAACTACAATTATAAATATCGAAACTTTTGACCATTACGAGCAACAAATATCATAAATATATGTACATTATGATATACACGAACATAAAGTCAAAAGTATAAAAGGGGTAACAAGGGGAAGGTAAAGTTATTTTGACCCACAATTTCGAGTATAAGAAATTATAGTATTAGACACGTAGATAGAGACATGAGTATGTATAAAGTCAAGTGTATTACAAAGACATGACGAAACATGCAAATTGAGGAGACTAACTTTTAAGTCATAACGCTATGAAAACACCAACGGTGTTCTAAGCCCAAAAAAATTATAAAAATAATGAATAATAGCTTAAAACACTTTTTTTAGTTCTTTATGTAGAACTGACTTAAGCCCAGTTCTTCATGTGATTGGACGAGATTTTTTGGAAAAAAAAAAATATTTCATTTATATAAGTATGCAATTTAAATGTTAATTTATAAGTTTTTATAATTGTAATATGTTTAAGAATATTATATTAATTTATAAGTATATAATTGCTTTTATATAAGTATGCAATTTAAATGTTAATTTATAAGTTTTTATAATTGTAATATGTTTAAGAATATTATATTAATTTATAAGTATATAATTGCTTTTATATAAGTATGCAATTTAAATGTTAATTTATAAGTTTTTATAACTGTAATATGTTTAAGAATATTATATTAATTTATAAGTATACAATTGCTTTTATATAAGTAAACAATTTAAATGTTAATTTATAAGTTTTTATAATTGTAATATGTTTAAGAATATTATATTAATTTATAAGTATACAATTGCTTTTATATAAGTAAGCAATTTAAATGTTAATTTATAAGTTTTTATAATTGTAATATGTTTAAGAATATTATATTAATTTATAAGTATACAATTGCTTTTATATAAGTAAGCAATTTAAATGTTATTTTATAAGTTTTCCCAATTTGTAAAATGTTCATGAATATTATATTAATTTATAAGTATACAATTGCTTTTATATAAGTAAGCAATTTAAATGTTATTTTATAAGTTTTTATAATTTGTAAAATATTTATGAATATTATTTCACTATATCTTTATTTTAAGAACACTATAATTAGTTCTCCCATTTTTTTTATCTATAATCTTAACAACTGATCTAACATTATTTTTATTATATATTTAATCTAAGAACACAAAAAAAAATTCTCCCATTAGTGATGCCCTAACTAACGATGCAAATTGAAGAGACTAAGTGTCAAATCGGTGATTAATTTAAAAAGGACTATGCATGCAAAGTGCACTAGTCTTAAATTCTTAACATTTCTTTGACGCTTTCGACACTCATTTTAATAAGCTTAATTAAGAAGGTTTTCTTTTAGAATGACTAGTCAAATCAAACACTTCTCCTAATTAGCTGTAAGTGGAAGTATTATAACATTAATATAATATATATACCTTGTATAAGTCAAAGTATGTAATATATGTTTGTTATTTCTGCATGACATAACGAAAATGATTAGTCATAACTCATAACATAAAAGCTATATAGTAAATCTAATATAGGTCAAAGTATATACACACATACATATGGAAAATTTGGTGCAGTATAAAACATCTATTAATCGTAAATTTAGAGTTTTACTTAGGCCATATGCGTTGGAAGAACACCTTACCTGTTCTAAGCCTTTTTAAAATAAAAAATATAGAGAACAATGGGTGAAAAATATAGAGAACAATGGGTGAAGAACATGTTGTTGGTTCTTGATGTAGAACTGATTTTGGGCCAGTTCTTGGGTGACGTGGCAACTCGTGAATGAATACAATTTTTTGTAAAGGAGAAAATATTTATTTGTTTGGAGGAAGTTTTGTTTATTTTTTTAATGTATATCTTTAATATTTTTTTGTTTCATAAAATTTGGTATTGTATTTTGAATTTTAGTATAAGTCTTTTAAGTTTGCAATTTAAATGTTATTTTTTAAAGTTTTTAAAATTGTAATATGTTTAAGATTATTATATTATTAAATCTTATGATCTTAAACATGTTCTCCCAATATCCAACTTCTTAACAAAAGATCTAAACTAATGATTTTACATTATTTTTATAATATTTTTACTCTAAAAACACCCAAAAATGTTCTCCCAATGGAAATGACCTTATATATATATATATATATATATATGATTTATCTAAAGCAATTTTCAGTTTTGAATCATTATGATTCTTTTAGTTTTCGCTTGGTGCATGATGTAAGAAATGCATGCCTATATTTCTGTATTCTGTTGTATGCAACCTCTATACTATATACTCTATCAATACCATGCCTTTTTCTTATTTTTTGTGTGCAACAAAGCTACCATTCCCTGTCATTAAATTTATAGATGAACTCATTCAGAATACAATAATGTAATTTACACACTTCTTTTTGGAAAATATAAGTATCTATGTAAATAAATACATGCATGTAACAACAATTTGCATTATTTATATTCCTTTAATAGAGACCAATGTCTTTGCACTTAATTTCATTTGTTTTTATTCAACCAAGTGGTAAACGACCTCGTCTTGGCCAAGAAATGAAATAACTTGGGGACGTCAGCTAGGAATAAACCAACTATTTTGATATTTATTTCATGAAAATAATAAACTGACAAATCCCATATTTAAGCTTGTAAGTCGTTGTATTTAAGAAAACTATACATCCTTTCTGGTCAAAGACCACTACTTGTTCTCATTTCAACGTCGAAATTCAAATTTGTGAGCATATATAATGTAGTTCATTAGAGTTATTTGTTTTAGATATCACAATTCATGCGATTAGTGAATTCTTCTATGTGAGAGACTTGGGAGATAATCACTATGCTGATGGCTTAAAGCTGTGGTTCTCTATATTAGATACGGATACACATAAATCTTTATCGGATATACTTGTATCTCTAGAATGTATATCTCTTATGTTTAGATAGGTCCAACCATTGTACTATATATACCTTAGTCATGAATACAATAATCTCTACGGAGTTTTCCTTTCTACATGGTATCAGACGCTTTCTATTAGCCACCAAGCTAACAGCTATCGATCCTCTCCGCTCTGTTCCTCTCTAATTTCTTAGTTTTACTCTTCTCTTCTCTTACCTCTCACCTGTCGACATGACAACCCCAGTCCCTTCTAACAAAAAATCATTCTCCATCTCTCAAATCAAAGCATACATCCCTATTACCCTTGACATGACCAAACTTAACTATCAAGCTTGGCGAGAACTCTTTGAAACCCACTGCACGTGTTTTGGCGTTCTTGGTCACCTTGACGGCACATCTTCTTCAACTCCGGAAACTGCTAGAACATGGAAAGAACATGATGGATTGGTTAAGATGTGGATATATGGTACCATATTTGAGTCTATCCTTGACACGGTGCTCAAAACAAAGGCCTCTGCTCGCGAGTTGTGGCTCTCCATTGAAGGTCTGTTCCGAGACAACAAAGAGGCTCGTGCACTCGAACTTAAAAACAAGCTTCGTACCATCGTCATCAGCGATCTCACCGTTCACACCTATTGTCAGAAACTTAAAACGATCTCCGATCTCCTTGCTAATCTTCACTCCCCTGTCTCCGACCAAGCTCTGGTTCTGCATCTTCTCAACGGTCTGTCTGACAAGTTAGATAACATTATCAATGTTATCAAACACAAATCACCATTCCCCACCTTTCTTGAGGCTCGCTCAATCTTAACCATGGAAGAAAAGCGGCTCTCCAAACAGACTCCCTCCACGCTCGTCACCAACAACAATGCCTCCGCACCGTCTCTCCTCACGACCTCTGATCAACAACATCAACATCACCCACCCAGCTCCAACACCAACTTCGGTTCCAACAACACCGGCTACGGCGGCTACGGCTCCAACAACACCGGCTATAACAATCGAGGCCGCAGGCGTGGTCACGGCGGCAGAAACAACCGGGGACGTGGTCGATCCGACACCAACTGGCCACCTTTGTACTACTCTCCGCCATGGCAGATTGGAGGTTCCCCTTGGCCATCGTCGTATTTCCCTCCAACCACGATGTTGTACTCTAACCCTAACCACTATATGGGCTCACATCAACAAGTTCAGGCCCATAACAACAATGCTTTACAACCAAGTCTTCTTGGACCTGCTCCTTCACGGCCAAATCACGAAGCTCATCTGCTCCATGTTGTTCCATCTTCATCGTCCTCTTCGTTCCTTCCCACCAACATCACTCATGCTTTCAACACCATGTCACTTGTAGACCCATACAATTCTCCTTGGATTATGGACTCCGGAGCTACAAATCACATAACATCGAATCTAGGTACTCTTCGTTCAACGTTTAATTCGAGCTCTTTACCTTCAATAACTGTCAGAAACGGATCACTTGCACCTGTCACGACAATTAGTCATGGCATTGTTCCCTCTTATTCTCGTAATTTTCATCTTCGTAATGTCCTTGTTTGTCCTTCCATTATCAAGAACCTCATATCTGTTAGAAAATTTGTTACTGATAATTTTTCCTCACTTGAATTTGATCCTTTTGGTTTCACTGTTAAGGATCTACCTACTCGGACCCCTCTCCTCCGATGTAACAGTTCAGGACCCCTATATTCTTTCACTCCGTCTTCTCAAGTTTCTCATCCGAAGGATTTCACCGTTTCTGATTCGACTTCTCTCTTTGGCATCACAGACTTGGTCACCCCAACGACCAAATTCTTCGACAAATTCTTTCTTCTCTTTCTATTTCTTGCAATAAGACTGACTTGACGAATTTGTGTCAAGCATGTCAATTAGGTAAACCCACTAGACTTCCATTTTCTTCTTCTACAACTATTGTTTCTCATCCTTTTGAAGTTATTCATTCAGACATTTGGACCTCTCCTGTCATGAGTGTTAGTGGAATCAAATATTATCTTCTTTTTCTTGACCACTTTTCTCACTATGTTTGGGTTTATCCTCTTCATCGCAAAAGTGATACATTTTCCAAATTTGTTCAATTTTCTAATTATGTGCAGACACAATTTCAATGTTCTATCAAAGCTCTCCAATGTGACAATGGTGGAGAGTATGACAATCGCTCCATGCGAGCTTATTTGGCATCTACCGGCACCACCTTCAGGTTCTCTTGCCCATATACGTCACAACAAAATCGCCGCGCCGAACGCATGCTTCGCACCATCAACAACATGGTCCGGACGCTACTTCTTGAAGCTTCTATGCCTCTTACGTTTTGGGTTGAATCTCTTAATGCTGCAACTCATCTTCTCAACTTGCTACCATCATCCGCCATTGCTAATGAGGTTCCTCACACCAAATTGTTCAACACGGCTCCCCGCTACAATGACCTCAAGACATTTGGCTGTTTATGCTTCCTCATCCTTTTACTGACCACCACATCTCACAAGCTTTCACCACGCTCTACTCTGTGTGCTTTCTTGGGTATCCCACAGACCATCGCGGATACCGGTGCCTCAACATGAAGACTCAAAAGATCATACTCTCCCGCCATGTCACATTTCATGAGTCTTTGTTCCCATTCTCCTCTGTTCCTTCTGCTGACGTAAGTCCTCCTCTTCCACGGTTATTACCATCTATTCCTCCTATTCCTCCTCCACCTCCACAAACACATATTACACCTCCACCACAAGAACCTGTTGTGCTCCCTCATTCGCTTCTGTCTCAACCTACCCATCATATGGTTACTCGAAGCCAAAGTGGTATCTTTAAACCACGAACTCCGTTGTGTCTTCACTCTGACGTCACCATTTCTCCATTACCTTTTTCCCATGTGCAAGCTCTTAAAGATCCTAATTGGAACCCGACAGTTAATGAGGAATATGATGCTCTTGTTAAATGTCGGACGTGGAGACTTGTTCCACGGCCCAAAGCTACTAACATCATTCGTTGTATGTGGTTATTCAGGCACAAATTTAAGGTGGACGACACTCTTGCTCGATACAAAGCTCGTCTGGTGGCGAACAGCAAGTCTCAATTACCTGGCATTGAGTGTGACAAGACGTTTAGTCCTGTGGTTAAGTCGGCAACCATCCGCACAGTTCTTAGTGTTGCTACCTCTCGGGATTGGCCACTTCATCAACTTGACGTCAAGAACATTTTTTTACACAGTGATCTTGAAGAAACCGTGTACATGCATCAACCACCTGGCTTTGTTGATCCTTCTAAACCTGATCACGTGTGTCTTCTCCAGCGGTTCCTCTACGGTCTTAAACAAGCTCCTCGCCTGGTACAATAGATTATACACCTTCGCTCAGACCATCGGTTTCACTCAAAGCAAATCAGATGCTTCGTTGTTTATCCTTCAACATGGCTCTGACTATGCTTACCTCCTGCTTTATGTTGATGATATTGTTCTGACGGCTTCAACATCTCGTCTCCTACAATGGATCATCACGAAGCTGAGCTCTGAATTCGATATGTCTGATCTTAGTCACCTTCATCATTTCCTCGGCATCTCCGTTCATCACGACTCCACGGGCTTGTTCCTCAACCAAAAAAATTATGCAGCTGATATCCTCCATCAGGCCGGTATGACATGCTGTAATCTTTGTCTCACGCCAGCTGACTCGAAGATGAAAATAGATGTCGTTGATGGACCACCAATCTCGGATCCGACATTGTATCGTAGTTTGGCGGGTGCTCTTCAATATCTGACCTTCACACGAGCAGACATTGCGTTTGCGGTTCAACATGTTTGTTTGTTTATGCATGATCCACGTGAGTCTCATCTCAAGGCGCTTAAACCTATTCTCCGCTACATCAAAGGCACCATTCGGCTCGGCATTCATGTTTATCATTCTTCCGTCACTGGTATGATTGCCTATTCTGACGCTGATTGGACTGGCTGTCCGTCCAACCACCATTCAACCTCTGGTTATTGTGTCTTTCTCGGTGACAACCTGATCACCTGGTCTTCTAAACGCCAACAAATGGTCTCTCGTTCTAGTGCTGAAGCAGAGTATCGTGGTGTAGCAAATGCAGTTTCTGAGGCCACTTGGTTACGCACCCTTTTGTTGGAAATGCATATTCCTTTGCATCAAGCCACAATCGTCTACTGTGACAACGTCTCCGCTATTTATTTGTCGTCCAACCCGGTCCAACATCAACGCACTAAACATGTGGAGATTGATATTCATTTTGTTCGGGAGAAGGTTGCTTTCGGCCAAGTGCGTGTGTTACATGTCCCGTCAGCTAGACAGTTTGCCGATGTCTTTACTAAGGTGCTTGCGTCGCCTCTGTTTCTTGATTTCAGACACAGCTTTAGCGTTTGCAAACCTCCCGCTTAGTCTGAGGGGGATTGTTAGATACGGATACACATAAATCTTGTATCTCTAGAATGTATATCTCTTATGTTTAGATAGTTCCAACCATTGTACTATATATACCTTAGTCATGTATACAATAATCTCTACGGAGTTTACCTTTCTACACTCTACTCGCTCATCCTTGTAACCAAGATTAATTTTGTGTTTCTTAGAACTCTCTCTTTTGATTTGTATAAACGTTTTTGGTTGAAGACAATTTTATATTCAATTTAAAAAAACATTGTGAGTCTATAATCTATACTATTAATTAGCTTCATCTAGTCACAAGAGTCGAAAATTAGTCAGAGTTACGCTGACATAAAAAAAATCTTTCGTTATCAAAAGACAAAACTATACATGTTATGATGTTACCTTACAAGTACTATTTTTTTGTTGTTATAAATCTTCATATATATGTAAGATACTTTACTTGGTAGTTACGTAAAAAATTAGTTCGATCTCACCAAAAACCGTGTGTATGCGGAGAAATAATATTAACTTAAGAGAATAAAAGGAACACATTTCTTGTTAGAGTTGTACAGTGACCAAGTCAAAAAGATCCGACCATATAAAAACACTAACTTCTGTAGAAATTACATCAACTATGACATGAACATATTGAAATAATCTTATCTAAACCCATTTGCTGAATACAAGTATACATCAACAATTTTTCACTTCAATTCGACAAGAAAAAAGTCAACAAATATTACATACAGATCAGTGACCTTAAAAAAAGGAAAAAACAAATTTGTGGCTAGCCAAGTAGCTACTGTCTAGAATATATTTTTCGAGGTATATATCTTATCATATATATGCAGATTTTTCTTTTGCCGTAAACAATATTGTTTTGATCGGTTGAACAAACCATGCTTACTTAAGTTATAGAGATATACATAAGAAATATATGGTGTAATATTTTATATATAAAAAAGTCGTTTATAACATCAAGTATTACAGGTCAACCTTGATGAACATACAAATTAACTTGCTTTGTCTAAAGCAAGAAAACAAACAATAATATCTAGAAAACAGAAACAAATGAAAACCCATATTCACATCAATGAATTTCGATTAATCATCTCCTCTTTCCTGAAAAATTAATTTACCCTCCCCCATATATATTAACCACCAAAAAAACGGATTTAATTTACTTTCGTTTTTTTACTTTACATTTCAAAACTTCCTTCTTCGGTCCATGAACTCATGTATTCTCTTCAACGCAATCTCCAAAGTGTTCTCGCTCATGTTAGCAAAACAAACCCTAAACCAACCAAACTCCGAGCAGTGACACGAAGTTCCCGGAGATATGTTCAGCTTAAGCTCCTTCAAGATCACATCCCAAAGCTGGAGCTCGCCGTCCTTAGTTTTCTTTTCGAGCAAGAAACCCAAATTCATCCAGCAAAACAGTCCTGCGCTCCCCTTCAAACACTCAATCCCTGCCTTCTTAAGCCCCTCCACAATCGTCTCGTACCGTCTCCTAAGTCTTTCCCGGTTTATCCTTATGTAATTTTCCGTAAACTCCACATCCGACAACATAGAAGCCAACATGTGTTGTGTCTGCGACGAGACAAGCGTAAAGCTCGACATCCTTCTCGCTGTCTTCACAACATTATCACTGTACGAGTATATAGTCCCGACGCGGAAACCGGGAAGACCAAGATCCTTGGAGAGGCTGTAGACGATGTGGACTCGTTCCTTTACTGACACGTCATCAATGTTCTCTACGATCTCGGCAACGCTGGTGAACTCAGAAGCATGGAAGACCGAGCCGGAGTAAATCTCATCTGAGACCAAGTGAATGTTCTTGCGTACGCAGAAGTCAAGGAGATCTTCAAGAACCTTCTTTTGGACCGTCGCACCTAATGGGTTCGATGGGTTGGTTATGAGCACTCCTCGGACTCTAATGTTTGCGTCACGAGCCGTTTGGTAAGCTGACTCGAGCGCCTCCGGTGTTATCTGGAAATTGTTCGAGCTGTCGCAATGGATCGGTACTATTTTCACACCGGTTCTCCATCTCAAATCTCTATCGAATCTGTAATGAAATAAAGAAATTGTTCGGTAAATACAGTGCATTAAAATATTGAAAATATATAAAAGATTATAATCTTCTTATGAATGGTGTTAGTTTGTTGCAGCTATATCTTTATATATAAGAATGACCATGTTTTTTTAATTTTAATTCGTTATCGGTATATATATTATAAAGTGTGACGTACCCTGGATAATACGGTGTGGGGACTAGAAGAGCGTCGTTAGGATCGGCAAGGATGAAAGTTAAGAGCTCGTTAGCTGCGGTGGCTCCGGCGGTGAGGACGATTCGGTCAGGATCGAATCTAGATTTACCTCCTCGAATCTGCTCCATGAAGCTAGCCATGGCTTGTCTGAAAGTTTTGAGACCATGGTAGTCTTGAAACAGTGCGTTTTCACGGAAACCAGGAGCTCCTTTTGATCCCCACATCGAACCTTCTGGGTTCTTCTTCTCTAAGTATGTTTCTAGAAGATCAAACGAGACCTGTGTGTAGAAAATATATGTTGGAGAGAGATAATTAATACATTATCGCCATATTTAATAAGAAAAGTTGATTAAAATATTTAAATGAAATAATATTAATTACCTGATTCTCAGCGAGACCCATTTGAATAACACCGGAAGGGTTATGAGTTTCGTCGTAAGGATTCTCGTCGTAAGCTTTCCAACCGGCGAAGTAAGGTGAGTCTTCGCCGTGTGTGTCTGAAACCGCAACTCGAGAAAGCTCGACGACGTTGTTGTTGTTGTTGTTTGATGATCTCTCCATCATTAGAGGAAGACCCATTTTTCTTGTTAGAGCTAGTTTCGAACTTGACACGTGACACGTGACAGCTCTGAAACACAACCGGAGGGAGAGAGAGAGAGATAAGAAGATAAGTGTGTTGGAGTTAAACATTTGAGTTAATGAGGGAGAGGTATATATAGCAAACGTGACGGAGATGGAAGTCTTTGACAATATTTCGATTTAATATTAGTTTACTCACATATAGAGAAGAGGTTTGTGTAAAGAATAAGGAAGATTCGATTGTGGAAAAATAAGTTGTCATTGACCTGCAAATGGATGATTAGATAAGAGTGTTTTGGCTATTTTTATTTTTGTTTTTTTATCTTGAAACTTCTTGGTGGTTCATCTATAGCAGATCGCCAGTTCCATAAATCGTTGATTATCAATTTTTTTACGTAATATTGTCAATGTGGTTTATTTTCGGGAAAGTTTCAAAAAAAAATATTGGGTTTAGTCGGCTGCAACGATTTAAATCCAAAAAGGGACACCAATACATTTTTTGTTACTCAAGTTTATTATAGAAAATATTTTCATAGTAAAATATCCTTCGCTAATACAACAATGTCACAAAGTATTACAAATATAATTCACCTATTCTTTTAATTATTTGATATTTTGATAGAGTGCTCACTATGAAAACTGTAAAAGTACTTTCTTTTTTATATATCTTTACAGACAATAACTAATTAAGTTAATTTTTTCCTTTGATAATACAAATTTAAATAACAAAACTTATATGTAAACAAAGAGTCATCAGTATAGTATACGAGTTTATAAAACTGTATACGTCTGTTTTACATTATGTGTATAAATATAATTTAAAACTGGAATAATTAAGTAACTAATCAAATATATTGGGGATATTAAACTCCATTAGGTGAAAGACATGGGGAAACAACTAAATTAAATGTTCTGATTCGATTTTGTAAGCAAAATCAAAGATCACCTTTTGCCAAAATCAGTTTCGGACAACTGTTAGCTTGTGTCTTCTTCTTCCTTCTCTTTGGCAATACAATTTTTTTGTTCCATAAAATATTTATTTAATTATTTTTCCAAAACTTTAGTTATGAGATCTATAGCCCAAATACGGTGGTTGAAATGCCGACTACACGGATTCGATGATAACACCAAGAAAAAGAAAAAAAGGTAATTCCGATTATACGAGAGGAGTGGGTGGGTGGCTATCCATATACACTTTATTAGTGTTGACAAGAATTATTGGCTTGTGAAAATATCATCGTTCTAACAGTATTTGAGTTCAAATCCATATACTCCATATTTAGCACAATTTAGTAAATATCTATTAGTCTTTTAATGAATTTATGTGTTGGTCTGTTGGAAAAAAAGAATGAACTTATGTGTATTAAATATAATTTAAATTAATTCTAGGCCGCGTAATTAGTCCGTAACATTTTTATAATTTTTCGCCAAGTGGTCAAAGTATGCTCCCTAACGGGTGATAATAATGCTCCCTATTAATGGCGGTACGTACGGCTAATCAAAACCTTTGTTTAATTAAGGCAGATTTTTAATTCTCTCGTACTTAGGAACCCGCTTACACATGCTATCAGTCTAACTCTCTGTACCCATGAAGATTAACATGTAAGAGAAAATAATTATTACAAAAACTACACTTATAAAAACACAGATTTTTACACCCTCAAACTTATAAAATTTCCTTAAAACGTTGAATGTCTAGTATTAGTAGTTCAATTACGTTTTTTCACATATTTTGTTTTGTTTTGTTTTTGAATTATATTTGAACACGCTAATGAAACAAAACATAATCATGTTTGAAAACTTGATATATATATTTGGATGTAAAAAAACTAGCCGAATAATGTTTACAAACCATTAAACTTAAAAAATTGTATACCTACCATTCATCCGCTTGAACTCGTCATATATTTAACATAGTTTACTCTTTAATTCTTAATTTTGTTATTTTATTTATAGCACCATGTCACTTTTTAAATACCATTACACATATATCTAAATCTTATTAGTTAGTTGAAATTTTGCTACATGTCAAACTCTTATGGAGCTCATCCAATTTTATATAGTAATACGATATGTGAAGCAAAAAGATAGAGAAGGATATTTCGGAAATCTAAGAGTGGTTAAAAGTCGAACTATACGTGACACAGATACATACAATCATAGCCTAAGATTATGATTCCACTCTGTGAACAATATGATCATCAAGAATATAAGTTCTTGGAGGATCTTAGCTGACCCCACGTATCGCAATTAATAGTATAGTCTTATAGAATCGAAATTTTCAAAACTCAAATAAAAATTGGAGTAACAAAAAAAAAATCTCTTATAGACAATTAAGAAAGATTAAAAGCACGAGTTCAGAGTTGTTGATTCCATTTTGTGTTGGTGGGTACATTTTGTTTATATAAGTGGTTACTACGGAGATTTTTTTTTACTCCAAACTATAAATGATTGTTTTTATTACTATAAGTCTATAACCATCAGTTTGCCAAAAAAAAAAAAAAAAAAAAAAAAAAAAAGTCTATAACCATCATAGCATAATAGTATAGTCGAATTCTAGAACAGTTCTAAATTAAGCACATGTTATCAAAATTTATCTCTGTCTACAAGGGCACTCTGTAAATAGAAAATATTGTTTTTTTCTAGTTTAAAGCTTATTTTGACGATGAAGTTTAAAATTAATGTGTAAGTAACTTCTCAAGTACAAGAATGAATTAAGTAATGTAAGGTTAGCTATTTTATATTTCATATACGAATTTTCTTTTTTTATAAAACAATCCTAACATTTCCTCTAGCCGAACGAATATATACACTCCATTTCTACATATCCTTAATTCGGACTCAAACCCGAGGAAAAAAAAAACTTTTTATTTTTTAGATCGGATTTATGGTTAGGTATAATAAAAAAAGTTGTATGGTCGCAATTTTGCCCGCACACCAAGATTAAGATTTTGTGTAAGGATTTGATGTTTGTATGTTTGGACATAAAACAGCTGACTAAAGGGTATTAATCGACACAAAATTATGAGGAATTAAAGTAATTAATTTAGGTAGAAGATAACAAAAACAATGTAAACTTATACTCTAATTGTAGATGCACGTATATAGGAGATATACACAGTTATACACACGTGTTGTTACATATGTTTGTATATATTTTTTTACGTAATACTTATAGACAAATGTATAATCTGCATGTGATCGAACCCACCAGCTTAAGATTCGGAAATAAAACTGTAGATTGAATCTCAATACATTACCAACTCCAAAAACAAAAATGGTAATGCTGATTATACGTCTTTTGTTTGAGAAAAAATTGTTAGTGCTGATTATATGTCTTTTTGTTTGATAATTTGATTTATATGTACTTCTTATATTCATAACCTTGATTACGAAGAAAAAACATTAATATATCATATATATTATGATATGAGAAAAATTTAGAGAGCAGGAGTAGTACTTATGAATATCTATCTATATTGCAATATGGATTCCTTCTTTCATCAGTAATATCTGTGTTGAAAGAGGGTTACAATGTCATACATAACATGGTAATGGAGTCAAACTCAAATATGTAAAGCGTTTTTATTTTCATACCATTCAAAATAATTTTACAACTAAAATTTCATAAAATGTGAGTATAATTAGAGTGTATAACACTCGGAATTTTGCAAATATGACGATGCATAGGAAAACCTATTGCAATAAAATTTTACTGCAGTTCAAATAAGAAAAAATGTGCAAAAAATATTTGTGGTCACTTCCAATAATTGTGCACACATAAAATGAAAAAGGTCATTTGCAGTAATTATTTTTCTTTTTGTAGTGAACTGATGGTAGTGAAACTTGAATTTCATAAACATATAAGAGCTTAAAGATATAAGGGCATAAGGCTCATAAACAATAGCGATTAGAAATTAGAGACTTTCTCTTATAAAATTGTATTACAGTCGAAATTCTAATATATATAATAGGTGTGATTGGTGTAACATAAAAAAGTGGTACAAGTGGTACCGTTTAAAATTTTTATCAATCACAAAAGCACTATCAATTTACTCTCAGTTTTTTTTATACTTTTTATGTATCATTCTTTCTTATACGTTATCAATCATATCCAAATATACCATATAGTAAAAAAACAAAAGAGATGTATGTAATATTCTAATTTGTCACTTTTTTGAAAAACATTCGATCAATCATTTAAACAATTAAAAATACATCACATATACATAAAAGTGTATGTACCACCATCATTTTAGTATGCTGAGTAAAAACACTATCATTTTCGAAATTGATTTATCTTTCATCTGGAAAGACATTATAACGATCAAAATTCAGAATCGTGATTTATATATACATTAATATGTTGTTAACTTTAGAAAACAAACATGCTAGAAGCAAAACGTTAGAAAATTAGTACTGAAGGGTTCATCTTCTAGTTTAATGTCATAGATTTGCTTCAAATCATGCTGGATTATGTCTTCCACAAACGTGACAATCCAATGAATTGTTTACATATCGTGTGTAATTTCATAGGAACATAGAATCAAATTTAGTCACCAATTGATTGATTGATTCCTATAAGTGTATAATAAATTGCAATCAATTACTAATCCTAACACGAAATCTTCTAGCAGAAGTTCATAATATCTTACGGACCAATCATTGAAGTATGTACTCAATTAAATACTAATAACTCGATTAAATTAATATAAACTTTAAATAAACAATGACGCAAGTTGTAACTGAGAACGTGAAAGAGAAGTGGAGTTTTGGCGACTGTTTGTGCGGCTAACAAGGAGAGCATCTTCATGAAAATATACGAGACATGCATCAAACGATACTGTGATCTATAATCTTTGTTGTTAATTCAGTATATTATCTAGTTATATAGCTATGACCTTTTTGTTAGTGTAAACCTTTTTTTTTTTTTGTTAGTGTAAACTTTTGTTGGTCATATGTGGATTTCACTAAAAAGTTTACTTAATATGTTTCTATTATTTGTCATTAAACTACTCAAATTTCTGAACACTAAATGAATTAATATAGTGGTACTGCTTTGTAAGCCATGCTTCAAATTCTTCTACTGCAATTTAAATATGAATGCAAGTGTTTCTCTCACGCCAAAGACAAGAGATTGTTACAAATAGGTAACAATGTCCGAAAGGTTGATCATACCAGCAATTAGAAATTATTTCATTTTTAAGCAATTGTGAATACTTGTTTCTTAAGCAATTCTAACAATGCGTTATGTACGTAATCACATGCTAGAAGAAAATTATCAATTATTTTTATTTACGAGGACTGATTTTAACTTGGCTGTTCTTGCTTTGATATAGGTTCCTGATTATAAGGATATACATAATTATTAGAGGGTAAAATAAAACGAAAAAGTCTATAATATATGTAATTTGCCAAAAACTGCACTGCTTGCTATACTACCGGGATGGTATATTTATAATACTATACTACAATTAGCAACACGTACTAGGGAGTCGTGTGTCCAGCACTCGTTCATAACCAGTCAAAAGAAATAAAAAAGAGATCAAGTCTGAACCATGAGATAATTGTAGCTAGCAACTAGCAACTAAACTGAGAAGGATGATGATCATCCTAATCCCCAGTGATTTGCTGTCAACACAAATCATTTATTTATAAACGATTTTGTGAAAAGTCGTATCTTCCATAGTGTCATCTGACCAATGAGAAGAGACCACGACAGACATGTTTCATTCTTCTTGTCACTTGTCAGAAATGGATTAACTAAACATCTTGAGTTGGTAAGTCGTATCATCCTTCCAACCAAACCTTCTGATCGTTCCACCATAGCTTAGCCATATCTATATCAATAATACGACTCCTTTTTTCTTTTTCTTTTTCTATAGTGGGATTTTTTTTTTGGTTTACACTTACTTACTCAAATTCAAAATCCAAACAATTTTTAAAGCTTTTTTTTGTACTAGATATTCTTAAATTCCCTTTTTTTTTTCAGGAAATGGAAATATGGAATCATATACATATCACAAACTAGTTTGCATTTATATTTTGACATTTTTAATTTCTTTATTCTTGATTTCAATGAGACAAAACCAAATAACCAATAGTAGTATAATATTTTGAAACGCGTTGTGACATGCAAGAATATTCCAAACGTGTTTGTACGAACACGTTGTCGCAATCTGCAACACAAGTTCTTCACTGCCAGTGTTACCTTATCTTCTCAACTCTAAAATATAATTTATTTTTTTCCTTTTCTTTCTAATATAAACTAAAATAAATTAACCTGAAGATAATTAAAAACTTAGAAGAAGATACAATATTATATGTCGGTGTTTAGTTTAAAACTCAATAATATTCAAAAGAAACAAAGGCAAAGCATACAATTCCTAACTAAATAAAACTATTTCTCAGCAATAGGAGAATATGCATATCTTTTTCTAATTTTCTGTTGTATATATGTATAGCTGAATTACACATATATGTTCATATTATTCTAGTATATGCATGTGAAGCCAAAACATGCCTTTTCGCTGAAAATTTTATACCATTATTGTTCCTACATAATATATTATTGTTTGCTTGTCAAAAAAATATATATATTATTGTTTTTTTTTTCTTTACGTACATAAGGGGGAAATCAAGAACCTCCTTTTAATAAACACAAATTCATGTAAATATGTTTGTATATCCGGGCAACTTTATGTGCATTAACGCGCTAGCTGATCATGCAAAATGATTAGGTTCATAATCATATTAACTCTTAACTTTTTCCCGTTAATTAACTATAGTCAGTTTTTTGAAGTCTTAATCCTTTTAAAATTACCAGTTTTCATAAGCTTTTTGAGCTGACGAGTGAGGATATGCGTAAAACCATGAACATTGTCGATGCGACTAAAATTAATATCTATGTTCGTATATTGTTTTATTGGAATGTCATGAATACATGTTAAACATGCTTTGTACAATAGGTATTGGAAGCTGGATCTTATTGGATGAGTTGTAAACTAGTTTTGAGCTATACATTAAAGTGGCTAAAAATGCATTTAGAAAATAGATCTTCCTTTTTGATCAGATCTAGCTAGCTAGTGAAACCAGTGACTGATACTGAACTGAAATTATTCATATGACGTAGAATTACATTGGAAAGTACATATATATGATTTAATTTCATATTGTCATAGCGGTTAAACTATACTATAGACGCACACACACACTCATTTAGATATACAAATTTAAAATAAATAATAAATAAATTTTAAACTGGAAATAGTTATTTGTTTTAGTACTTAATTAGCATGTTGATGTCACCATTTTGGTTTAACTCCTTATTGTTGACAAAAAAAGGTTTAGAGAAATAATTAAAATCATTAGATTGCTTCTTATTATTGGGTTTCCAACATAAACCTTTGATATTGTATTTGCATTATTAACAATCCAAAGTGCGGTAATTGATTAGAATTATTATATTCATCATACAATCTTGGAACTTGTGAAAAATGGATTTGTCTAAACAGATGGGACTCCGATCCATTAATTTTCAACAGAAATGGCTGTATTTTTTTTATATGTAAATAGCTGTATAATACAATTGTTAGATGTTTGACAAAAAAAAAAAAATATACAATTGTTAGATTAGTTGTAAATATGATCAAGAACACAAAGGTGCCTCGAGAATTAAAAACACACATGGAGTAAGTCAAGTTGTAAATTTTGTAATAATATCTTATAACTAGTACACTTTATTATGATCTTCAATCATTGTTGAATAATGCATGAATGGGTCTTCTATATATGTACATATATATGTATTTATTATGAAGCTTCACTTTTGCACATATATTAGAAAATGAATTATCAACCAACATAGCTAATAGCTTCCACTCGGACACTGATTCTCATGCCCAAATATAAATAAAAAATACAAAAGAAAGAAAAAACAAACTCTTATATGTATAAACAAATTTAAAGTAAAATACGACAGTCTGTCTATTCTCATTTGCCCACAAAGAAAAAAACACACGTATATGTATTATCTACACACTGATTGACTCATTGACCATTTTTTTTTTTTTTATTGAATGGTTAGTTCTATCGATATGAAACTTCGAAAATGAGAAGAATCGCCAAATCTTTTTCCGCAGAGAATAACCTCATTGCATGATTTTTAACTGTTTTGTTTGTGGGTTATGTTGCTTAATTGATGGTAACTACTGTAGTCCTCATGATTAATATATCAAAACAGTGATATATACAAGAAGTAGCTGTGTCTACGTACGTACGTACGTTCAGTTTGGTACCTAATGTGAGTTCCAGTAAAAATTGTGATGATAAACAAATCAAAATTTAAGAGCACCAACGTTACAATCTAGCTGTGCCTAGTGGTGTTCAGAGGTGCTTTATGATTAAAACATGTGATATATAGATTGAAATTGTTGCTACGCGTGCAACTTAGTTTTTAATGTTCAAGTTGCTTTTACAGATTTTATTGACAGATAATTTCAAATATCGTGTTATAGAATAACCCCATTATATGATACTTCAATAAACATTTGTTTTTGTAATATATTCTATACTCAGATAAGACCTTTTCTTCTTCAGATTTACTGATAGATGACTCGAAATTAATAATCTATCTATAAGAAAAAGAAAAAAAAAACATAAACCCTCATCATCAGGGTCTCTCGTTTCTATTTGGTCGAACAAATGCAAGGAGCTTAATTAACTAAATCCAAGACTTTATGAGTTAAAGAATAAAACTACTGTGCGATTCTTAAATCAAAATATTGAATGCTTCATTGTATAAACTATTTGTATGAATTATTTCATTAACCGTGAGTTAGAAAATTTAATATGACTTTGAATTTCTTGATTTCATGAACAGAATCGTCAATCATCCTAGCTACTCTTGCATCTGTCATGTATCATAATATAACCCAAGTCCATATTGTCTATTTCTAAATGGGCCAACTATATGGACCTTTTTTTTTGTTGGGTATTAAACGTGTTCGTCATTTAAGAATTAATGAAGAGTCATTCTTGTAAACCGGCATGGTTATCGATAATGTTTTTGGGGATTTCAATTTAAACCGGAACGGTTTATTAGTTCTCTAGGACGGAGCAGGAACACAAACGAAGGTTTAGTTAACCCTTGGCTCTTGAATTCGCCGCGCCTCTTACGAGAGTTCGTCTCCTTCAGAGATTGTCTTCGCCAATTTTCAAATTATTTTTCCAGGTTATCTTCTTCTTCTGCTCTTCTTCGTATAAAAAGCATCGCCGGAATTTTTCGATACGGTGGTCGGTATTGAGACACTAGCCTGTTTTTACTTTCGGGTTGAATTTAATGTCTTGCCATGTTCGTCTCCTCTTCAGGGTGATTTTTGTTTTCCATATTCGGATTTAAGATCTGACCCTGGGGTTGAAGATTCACTAAAACTTCTGGGTTTTTGGGTTTGAATATCCTCAGGTCGACTGAATCTGGCATTTTTCGTTTTTTCTCTTCTTATCTCTTGTGAATAGATTCTGTAGTTCGTTAATGGCTTTTGCTAAGTACCGTTTTGTGTGTTTAGGGATTACAGAACACACTGCCAATCATATTTTCATGAACAATGGTCTTAGAATGTGCATATTTTTCTGGATTGACTGCTTCTTTTAGTTCACATTGAATGCATAGTATCTATGAATCAGTTGTCAATCAATTAGAGACTTATGGAGCTCTGTTTAGGATGTTTTACCTCTAGCGTTTGGTGGATTTATGTGAGGTATCTTAATTAATAATTGTGTGAGTTATTAACTTGTGCTTTAATTTAAGTAACGTTTCCCTTGTTTTTGTTTTGTAACTGCAGTTGATTTCTGAGTAAACCAAAGTGATCATGGAGACTGTTTCAGAAATCGGAAACTCAAATGGCTGTTTGAATAATCCTGAATTGAGTGATAAGCATAAGGAGAGATCGGGGAAAAAGAAGAGGAAATCAAGGAAACATGATAGTGAGTTGAAGAATAATGATTCTCATATCAGTAGCCAGAATGGTAACACAGATGGGGCTGTTTCATCTGAAGCGCAAAAAGAGGGGGAAACAGAGGAATCCACCTGTGAAGGTCAAGTCCAGTTATCCGACAATCGTGTATCTACACTACCTGCAGCTAATCTACATCACGCAGATCCAGTTTTATCTACAGGAGAAGATTCACTACCAGATGCTAATAAGAATGGTTCCAGTAGAAAAAAATCAAAAAGGAGAGAGAGGAAAAAGAAAGAGGAGGCTTCCTGTGAAGAGAAAATGTCGGATGATGTAGAGAAAATCACAAACGAAGACCAAGAGCAGCCACCCAACACTCTGTCAAATGGTATAGTACAAGAAGGGTCACACAAACAAAGTCAAGATTCATGTGAAAAAGCTGGAGCTGCACAACTTTGTACCGGCCCTAATTTTTCAGCGCAAGAAGATTCACAGCCAGATGCTACTAGTTTGACTTGTTACCAGAAAAGAAAGAGAGAGAAAAAGAGGGATACAAAGGCACTGAAGGAAAGTGATGTTGATATTCATAGTACCAATGCAGGGGTTGCTGTAAAGTGCAATACTATTACTGAAGCTGAAGGATCGAAATCGATGAGTAAAGAGGAAAACTCTGTTGCTAGTGCTGTGATAAATAGTTGTCTGCAATCCAAGGATGATACTGTGGAACAACAAGAGTGCACAGATGTTAAACTCAGTGAAACTGTTGCCCAAACTCAGAGTCCTAAAGCCAAGAAAAGGAAGAAGAGAAAGAATAAAACAGCGGAGGTCTGTGATCCATTAGGAAATATTTTGCCAACCTCCACGAAAAGCGGGTCAGTAGAGTGTGTGGAAAATAATGATGGGAATAAGGAAACTGATGGGAATACTGAAGTTAAAGAGTATGTTCTTGAACTTAAATGCGATACTACTTCTGAAGCTGAAGGATCAAAACCGATGGATATAGAGGAAAAATCTATTGCTGGTGTTGTGATAAGTAGTTGTCCGAAATCCAAGGATGATACAGTGGAACAACAAGAGTGCACAGATGTCAAACTCAGTGAAACTGTGGCCCAAACTCAGAGTCCTAAAGCCAAGAAAAAGAAGAAGAGAAAGACCAAAACAGTGGAGGCTTGTGATCCATTAGGAAATACTTTGCCAACCTCCACGAAAAGCGGGTCAGCAGAGTGTGTGGAAAATAATGATGGGAGCAAGGAAACAGATGGAATTACTGAAGTTAAAGAAGACGTTCTTGAAGTTAAACACGATACTATTTCTGAAGCTGAAGAATCAAAATCGATGAGTAAAGAGGAAATATCTGTTGCTAGTGTTATGATAAGTAGTTTTCCAAAATCCAAGGATGACACAGTGGAACAACAAGAATGCACATATGTCAATGAAACTGTGGCTCAGAATCCTAAAGTCAAGAGAAGGAAGAAGAGAAAGACCGAAGCAGTGGAGGTCTGCGACTCGTTAGGAAATACTTTATCAACCTCCATGAAAAGCGGGCCAGTAGAGTTTGTGGAAAATAATGATGGGAATGGTGGGCGAGAGTTAATTAGTTATCCAGCAAGTCAGAGGGAAAATTCTGTAACTGGGGAGGGAAGTGGTTTACAGAATCTCGGAAAAACTAAAGAGAAGGAAACAGATGAAAAAACTGGAGTTAAAGAGGACGTCCTTGGAGCAGGTGTATGTGATGTAAGGAGCAAAAAACAGAAGGGGAAGAAGAAGAAAACGTCATCTGCAGATATGGAAGTCTGTGAGCCATCAGGATCTGTAGGATGTTTGTTGGATCATTCAGACGAAAAAGACATGCCAAATTGTGATGGGAATGCCGGACAACAATTGGGGGGAGAGGATATGACAAGTAAAACTGAAAAGTCTGTAATGAGAGAGAAAAGTGGAGTTCAGAAATCTGGAAAACGTAAAGAAATGACAAAAGATGAAAATATTGAATCTAATCAGGATACAATTGGAGCCGAAGGTGTTAGTGATGTTGCACGCAAAAAAAAAAAGAGGAAGACAAAAAAGAAAACAAATTGCGAATCAGTAGCCATCATGGATAGCGACTGTTTGCTGTATCAATCAAATAGAGAAGGTGTGGAAAATTGCGATGGGAATGCTGATGGGGAGATTGCCAGTAAGGATTTGGCAAGTAACACTGAAGATTCTGCAACTAAGAAGGAAAGTGTTCAGGATGTTGAAAATACCAAAAAAAAGAAAAAAAGTAAAAAGGAAGAAGTTGATCAGAATGCCATGGGAGCAGAAAGTGTTAGTGAGGTTGAGGTCACAACAAAGAAACGCAAGAAGAAGAAAAATCTGTCGGATCATATAACAGACAATATGGAGGACGACAGTAAAAAGATAAATGATGTAAAGGGAGAAGTTGATCAGAATGCTTTGGGAGCAGAAGGTGTTAGCAAGGTTGAGGTCAAAACAAAGAAGAGCAAGAATAAGAAAAATGCTTTAGATCATAAAACTGATGATATGGAGGAGAAGGATGCTGTTTCCGTGCCTAGGAAAGATGAAGAACCAGAATTTGATGGGGAAAAGCTTGAAATGTCTTTGTCAAGTTCTGTTGTAATACAAAATAATATGGTTCAAGGAGTTGCTTCATCAGAAACTGGAAGTGTACCTAAATGTTCATGTGATGGTCGTACTAAAAAGTTGCTTGTATTTGATTTGAATGGCATACTGGCGGATATCGTTCAGGGCTTTACAGGTCAATTTATTCCAGATGGTAAAGTATCATACAGATCAGGTAAGAAAGAATTCATTTCAATGTGGTCATTCGTAAGTTGTTACATGCTTCTTTGACTGCAGAGTAATTCCTTTGTCCATTTTTCTATAGTCTTCAGGAGGCCTTTTGTTTCCAGTTTTCTCGACTTTTGCTTTGAGAGATTTAATGTTGCGATATGGTCCTCCAGGCGCATGTAAGCTTCTTGAACTGATTAAAAACTCAAATGCATTGCTTTTTGCCTTTCTTAGTTAGGTGTCTAATACATATACGAAGTTCAATTCCTCAGTTAACTCCATCTCTCCTTTTTCTCTTACTAGTGGGTTGGATTATATGGTCAGCATTGTAATGAGAAACTATGCGAGGAATCTGTTGTTCTGTTTTGTAAGTGATCTCTACAACCTCTGTGAGCTATTTTCTAGATTTTGAGAGTAGATGATGAGAAGTGCAGTTTCCATATGACAGAACTAGATTATGAGAAATGCAGTTGACATTGAGATTGTAGCAACACAGTATACAATCTTTATGAGCTATGTAACCTGCATTTCTATGACTATGAGATATGTAGTTTAACATACGAGCAGAGCTCACTCTAATTTTTGGTCCAAAATCCAGCTAATGAACTCACCAATCCTAATCTTTATATGTACACAGGATCAGAATAAATGCACTACAACGAAGTTTAAAACGCAGGAGAAGAACGATAAGCCTCTGTTCCTCAAGGATCTACGAACAGTATGGGAACGTGTTGGGACATGCATCAGTTGTGGAAATCGAAAGTATGATGAGACAAACACATTGCTAGTTGACGATTCACCCGACAAGGCCTTGTGTAATCCTGTAAGTATTCGAGCACCTGCGAATATATTATGCATTCAATGACACTTTTAACCTCAACATTGGTTGGTATTGCTCTTCCTCTCTTTCAGCCATACACTGGAATCTTCCCTTCCCCGTACCAGTACACAGAGCATCAAGATTCTGCATTGGGTTAGTCTTTACTCTTTACATTATTAAATTACTCAACAGCAACCAGAAAGAGTTAACCGAGAAACATGTTGGTTCTCAACGATCTCTTTGAGTCAAATGCTAAGTACAATGTCACACTGATGTTTAATTTCTTGTGACAGGACCTGAGGGTGAGCTAAGGAAGTATCTTGAAAGATTAGCGGATGCGGAGAACGTTCAGAAGTTTGTGGCAGAGAATCCATTTGGTCAGACTGCCATAACTGAGACGCACGAGTCATGGGAGTTTTACTCTAAGGTCGTCGAGGCACACAAGTAATTCCTCCGCCGAGGACTTTGACTTATGTAATTGCCGCTCACAACAACTAAGTGTTCATGCACAGACAGATTAAGTTACTTCCGGTGGAGAAACTCTACTCCCTGAAACTTCAATTTAGCTCACTTCACATTTTTGTTGATCTTTGTATTTCTTGTGTTTCAAAGACCAGCCTCAGTATACATTATCTGTTTATGATAATAATCTAGATTCAAACTGGTAAGTTGTCTTCAAATAAGTTGATTGTTATTCGTATATACAGTTTTTTTTTTTATGTGTTTACTAGTTTAAAAATACATAATTCAACACATTAAAAAGGTGTAAAAGAGAAAATAATCGTCTCAACTTGGAATCTTCAAAGACATTAAAAAAATGGAAGCAAAAGCAGAGATTAAAATTAAAAAAATCATATAACTTGGCACTAATTAAACGGAGAATAAAAATAACTTGCAGGAGAAGGTGAGAATCATACAGGAACCAAGTCTTTGATTGATCGATCACAAAGAACTTTTCTTTTTTTCTTCTTCGTTTTTTCTTCTTCTTTTTACTTCAAAACTGTACAAAGATTCGATAAAGGAGGAGTAAAAGAAGAAGAAGAAGACCCATTCAACCCGTATCTATCTTTCTTCTCTCTCTCTAACCTCTGTTGAGATGGCGGAGGGCGAAGAGAAGAACGGAATTATTGATTCGATGCCTTTGTTCGCAAAGGAGCTTATTGCCGGCGGCGTCACCGGCGGTATAGCTAAAACCGCCGTTGCTCCACTCGAGCGAATTAAGATTCTTTTCCAGGTACACTAATCATTTGGGTTTTTTCTTTTTTTTTCTTTTCGATTTTATCCAGCTCTGTACTGTTTCTTCAAGATATGACAAAGCTAAGATTGATTCGTAACCTGATTCAGTCAGGTTTACTTGAGTCATGAAACTAAACATCAAAATTAGAGAGCTTTTAGTGTTGCATTCTCAATTGGAATCTTGATCTCTGGATTTAAAAGAAGCTTGTCAAAGTATTGATCTTTTTGTCAGACAAGAAGAGACGAGTTTAAAAGGATAGGACTTGTAGGATCAATCAACAAGATTGGCAAAACTGAAGGTTTGATGGGTTTCTACCGGTACGTTCTCTTGAGTTTTTTATATGCCTTTGAGGCTTGAGCTCTCCATTCAATTTCAGTCAAAGAGATTGTTTAACCTCTTTTTTGGTTTTTTTTGTATAGAGGGAATGGTGCAAGTGTTGCTCGGATAGTTCCCTATGCAGCTCTTCATTACATGGCTTATGAGGAATACAGGAGATGGATCATTATTGGTTTCCCTGATACTACTCGAGGTCCATTGCTTGATCTTGTTGCGGGATCATTCGCTGGTGGTACTGCGGTTCTTTTCACTTATCCTCTTGACCTGGTCCGGACAAAGCTGGCTTATCAGGTAATCTATTTTGTGTGTTTTATGTCTTTTCCTGAGCTAGAACCTAAGTAGGCTCATAGAGGTTTCAGCAGTGCAGGTTGTTGGTTCAGCAAAGACGCAAGTAAAAACCGTTGTTCCTCTGGAACAAATTGTGTACAGAGGTATTGTAGATTGTTTCTCGAGGACATACAGAGAATCTGGATTCCGTGGCCTATATCGTGGTGTAGGTACATAACAACCATTACTTTGGATTTGCTATATCTCATTCACTAAGACTTGAAAAAAGATTTGATTTTTCTTTGCCTCTTTGGTTGCTTGTGGTCAGCTCCTTCTCTGTATGGGATATTCCCTTATGCTGGTTTGAAGTTCTACTTCTACGAAGAGATGAAACGCCATGTCCCTGCGGAACATAAGAAAGACATTTCCCTGAAACTTGTATGCGGGTCTGTCGCTGGATTGCTTGGTCAGACCTTGACGTACCCTCTTGATGTTGTCAGGAGACAAATGCAGGTTTGATCTGGTTCTCTGCTTCTTTCCCAACACATCCTTTAGTAGTATTAAACCCGAAACTCCCTGTCCCAGGTTGAGAGACTATCAGCAGCCGTTATGGAAGAAACAAGAAGAAGAGGAACAATGCAAACCCTTTTCAAGATTGCTAGAGAAGAAGGTTGGAAGCAACTCTTCTCCGGGCTTAGCATCAATTACCTTAAGGTTTGAGATTCGTTTCATAGATTTGTCTGTTGTTTTCGCATAATAGTCGACGATTGAGTTGCAGACTTTTTTATCGTCTGGATTTGTCTAGGTTGTACCGTCCGTGGCAATAGGATTCACAGTATATGATGTTATGAAGCTGCACTTAAGAGTCCCACCGCGAGAAGAAATGGAGGCAGAAACAGTGACAACACGGAAAAGGAACGTTTTCACCTAATTCCAAGATCACCCATATGGTCTGATCTGATTCTTTGTGGTGTTTAAAACCACATACAGTGTTACTGTAAGAGATTGTACATTCCATTTTTTTGCCGTAGAGAAAACTGAAGCTAGCATTCATCCAAATAAAACAATGTCAGTAATTCCAATCGAAAACTCTAGGTCTTCTTCTATGTATATTGTTGACTACTTACTTTCCAAATGTATCTTAACCTTATGAAATAGTGAGAAACAGAGGTTGTTCATTCTCAGGATTTCGAAATAATTATATCAGTTGCTCCTTAATAATGTATCTGTTCAGTGACCTCTTGAACAAATATTTCTTCAAGCTTTATTGTTAACTTCTAGCAAGAGACGTCTGAAGTGAGACGATCAGACGAAGAAGACGGAAACAAGTAATATATGATATAATATTATAATGTATCTGTTCAATCTTACAGGTTGAATCAATGCATGCTTACTCTTCCTTATCATATTTACTATTTCTGTTCAGTATTCTTAAGTAACGGACCCCCTCAGATAGCAATGACTTAGAATGGTTCTGCAGATGATTACGATGGTTTCAAGTGTCAAGACAACACAACAGAACATGTAGACAAAAGCAAATGTACCAAAAAAAACGGGAAGGCAGTCCATTAGGTTCAAGAGTGATGCTTACTTAATACAGACGTGTATCAATTGTGATGAGAAAGAAGACAGAAGTAGATACTAGATAGGCTCAAAAACTACAGATATGAGAATTGTAGCTAGTTTGCAGCAGCTTCTACATTTGGCCGAAAGCAACAAAGATTATTACAGAGAATGATTAAGAAAAGTGAAGCTGCTTCTTACAGAAACGCATACGATTAACTTGTACCTACTTAGTTAATTCATGCAACCTAAGATATCTAGAGTTAAAAGTATGATACGGTAAATCAACAAAGTTTTACCAATACCAAAACCGGCTCGGTCAGGTACTTACAAAAGGAGTTACTCTAATGCTTTGAATTTTAAGATGTGATTCTCACATATCTTCCGTCCTTTCAGTGGAGCTTTCTCGCATACCGATCCATTGTACAGCTTAACACCACAAATTACTTGACTTGTGGTTGCTGACTGAACATTTTCGGAAGATGATCCATGGTCCACAGTTTTATCTTTGTGCTGCCAACATCTTTTGCTTCCCGTAGATGCTCTTCTCGTACAAGGCAAACCATTATTTGTTGTAGCTTCACATAAAAGATTCACACCTGAATCCTCTTGGTTCATGCCTGTACATGTCTTCGGTTTGGACTTATCCTCTTTGACGGCTTCATCACGTTCTGTTGGGCTCAGCAGAAAGAAGAAGGCGTTTACAGGGGAAACACGTGAAAGTCTCTTCCCTTTATGCTCTGTGCATCTCTTTCTTCCTTTGATTGGAGTTGTAATGCAAGCAGTACCATCTTCTAGTAAGACTCCACAAACAGACGCAGAATCAGACCCATCAACTAAGTCATCATGTGAATGTCTGTCTGAAACCGGTTGAGGTCTGGACGGACTGAGTAGCAAATTACTCTCCTTCTCAGCTGCATCAGAACTCATCTCTCTCTCTTCTGCTAAATCATGCTTGTTCTCTTCGGTTTTGTTGACAGCTTTCTTCTGAGTGATAGGAAGAATCGTCTGAGACAGACCTTACTTTCTCGGGGTGTCGCCAAGTTTCTTGAGTAAGTCACGATGAACAATAGATCTACCAAAAGACCGGAGCCGATATTTAATGCTTTCAGTTTGACCAAGAGTAGCCATTAGACCATCATTTTTTCTCCCCTGGTCATGACTCATAACAGATACACCAAGCTCAGACAGACCCGGAAGGGCTTCTTGGACTCTGTATCTACCAACACAATCTTTCCCCTTTCTGAAATTTTCCTTATCGTCGGCTCCTATCAGAATCTGTTTTCAAAAAATGAGGTTTTTAAACTGAATTACTTACAAGAAAGATCATAACTTGATGACAAACATGAGACAAAGGCCAACAAAAATACAGAGTTGCAGAGATAAAAATGTGACCTTTGGACCTAAATCTCGAGAGATTAAGGAGTAATCCGCATAAGTCTTCCGTAGTTCTGCAGTTTCGGAAATGGGTTTACGCAGAAACATGGATCGGGCGATACCCTTCAGAGAAAAAAAACCCAGAAACATCAATGAAAGTACAAACAAAGAAACGTTGGAGAAAAGAGTATAAAAATGGGATCTTTAAATCAAATTCCACGAATTTTCAAAGAGATATCATTCGAAACCCTTGTGATCTCGAAAGGGTTTCAGCGGAATTAAAGATCGAGGCAAAACCCTAAACCCGGAATCAGTAAATTTCTTGAAATCTGAGAGGGGTTTCATTAGAGAGAGTACCCACCTGCCACTTGGAAAAGACGGCGTCGTGATTAGTTCGGATGTAGTCGTCTCTCTTGAACATGGTGGAACACTAACTGCGGCATCTCCAGGCAAAATTCAATCTCTCTTTTTTTCTCCTTCTTGTGACCGTTAAGATGGAGAGAATTCTCAGAAATTAGAATTTACGTTTTTCTCGCTTTTTCTTTTCAAATTTGAATACAATCATAAATATTAAAATTGGGAAGCTGCTATCTCCAAAATTCCATATCGTGGGTGAACTATTCTGAAATCGATTCGGTTTCTGGTAATTTAATCTGTTGTTTCTGCTGTTGTTCTTAAATTTTTTTTGATGTTGGGTTTCTCATTCCATATCATGTTTCCACTGGAATATGGTAATATAAGGGTTTGTTATCACTTGTAGATCAGCGAATTTGGAAACATATCCAGGGATATTTGAGGCTAAAAATAAAGTCAGCGATTGATTACATATTATCAGATATGGACAGCCATCGAGGATTTGAGCTAATATGATGTGTTCCAGGTAAATTAATCTGATATTTGTGTTGTAATTTTTTTAATTGTTTCTGATATTGATGTTGGGTTTCACATGTCATAACCTCAAGCAACTTAGAGATGATAATAGATTGATTGTTAATAAGATTGCCAATCATCAAATGTGTAACCAATTTCGGATATGATTGCATCTAACACTAAAGTGAAGGTTTGATTATCAGAGATGGGAGTCGCTTGAGGATTAACCTAATACGCGGTGCAGGCAATATTCACGTTTATGTTCTATAAACATGAAAAACACACCATTGAGAAAGCTAAGTACAATTCACCTTTACAGATATCTTTCATTTAAGGCAGTTGTACTCATAGTGTTATTGAATAATGGTTTACTTTGCAGGTTTGTTGAAATTGTAAGCAATAACTAATAGAAGTGTCTGATACAGTATATATCTGTATCAGTTTGAGAAGGTAATACTTTTGTAATAGAGGAAGCTATTTTAGTAGAAAAATCAAGCAACGATACTGTTAAAAATTAAGCTAATTGTGTTTTGTTTATTCATGTTGAAGTTCATACATGTAACAAACTATTTGCTACCAGGACTAATCGTCTTCCAGTTAAGTTTATTGAGGTTAGTATCTATATATTCATTCACTAAAATTATATTAAAAAAATTGAGTGTTTTCACTGCCTTAAATCATGGAAATTAAAGTGATTTGCAAACAATTAAATAACTTGGCTCTCAAACAAAATGAAATAATTTGTGTTTAAACGGTCAAGATAATTGTAGTAAACTGCGTATTGAATATGTGTTTTGAAAAAATTTAAAAATTACAATAACCAAAATATTGATTCATATCAGTCGTGACTGTCGATTATGATATGCTTCATTCATGGGAGGTGAATCAGTGGCATTATGGAGAATGAGGCACCTGCATTTTGAATAAAACATAACAATTATATGAAAACTATTAAACTTAAATGTTTCCAACCTAGAAATTAAGTACCTACTAATATAAAAAGGTGGGTCAAATTTACCTTCGGAGAGGTAGCTGACTCAGTGTATGTTTTGGAAAACTTCCTTAAAAACAACATTAGTTGTTTGCTTCTGAATCTTTCCCTCTTTGTTTAGTATTAGTATTCTCAACCCTTTTTTGGATTTAACCCTAGACAATGCCACATAAAGTTGGCCACGAGAGAACACAGGTTTAGGCAAGTAAAGTCCTACTTTCTGTAGAGACTGCCCCTGACTCTTATTGATGGTCATAGCAAATGCAACAGATAGTGGAAACTGTCTTCTACGCATCTTGAATGGAAGTTTGGTATCTGAAGGTGTTAGATTTATCATAGGGATTAAAACTATTTCACCACTTTTGTCCCTGTTATTACTCTAGCTTCGACAATGTGATTAGCAAGTTGAGTAATCTAGAGCCTAGTTCCATTACACAACCCACCTTTGGGATCAATATTCCTAAGCAACATAACCGGCGCACCAATTTTTAAACGCAAAACATGGTGTGGCAAACCTGACATCTTTATACTATTTAAAAAATCTGAAGTGATTACCGGATTGTTCAGTGAATCTGAATCTGTAGGATCTATACTATCAGCACTTAGGTAGATCCTTTCTTCCCCTAGAATAACAAAAACATTTAACTTAGGCTTATATAAAAAAAAAACATTTAAAGTCTAACTTAAACGTTTACTTACCTTGCAAATGCTCTAACATATACTGGTTAATTGTGTTGACATCATCATTGGTCGGTGCTAAAATAGCTCTCTTCTGAAAAAATGTAGCATCATTTTTTTTGTGCATTTCTGTTGGATCCCCATAAATTTCCTTACAAATTGCTGCTACTGGATTTTCTGCTTTTGTAATCAACAATTCTTCTGGAATATCGATTACTGCCTCACCGTCATTAGGCTCATTAATCCTACCATCACCAACAGCCAATAACCAATCTGAAAATTCTTGGATATCTTTAACCTCATCCACACTTAAGTTGTCTGATAGTAGTCGCATGTTTTTAGTCAAGTTTAGGACTTTGCAGTGATCCCAAAGGTAGGAAGCATTAAGTGATGACAAAACAATTTCTGCCCTCCCTCCTCCATTTATCACTGGTAGAACTTGTCTGAAATCACCTCCAAAAACAACCACCTTTCCACCAAATACCTTGTTCTCTTTGTTCTTGATAATATCAGAAAAGCTTTTGTCTAAAGATTCAAAACAGAACTTACTCATCATTGGCGCTTCATCCAAGATAATAAGCGATGCTTCTTTTATCAAATTAGCTAGATCTGATTTAGGCTTGATCTTGCAAACTGAAAATTCATCCGGATTCAAAGGGATTGCAAACCTTGAATGAGCAGTCCTACCACCTTCTAACAACAAAGATGCGATGCCACTGGAGGCAACATTAAGGACAATCTGTCCTCTTGATCTAATAGCAGCTGCTAGTATTTTCCAAACAAATGTTTTCCCTGTTCCTCCAAAGCCATAAACAAAAAAACACCACCTAAATCATTGAATACAGCACCAGTGATCTCATTGTATATACTTCTCTGCTCAGTCGTTAGCATCTTTATCCATTTAGCATGCTTTTCTTCCAAAAATTCACGGTTATATCTCAACTCATCAACAATTAACCGGTTGGAATTATCAATATATTCGCGTGATGGTTGAGGAAAATGTGCAATGTCTTTTAGAGTCCCACCATTAAACAACAAAATCATTTCTATTTCTTGAAGAGTGTAGTTTCTAATCTGAGCTTCTGTTAGAGTCAGTTCTGTATAATTGAATAAAACAGATTGTCCGTGTTAGTAGATAAACAAAATAGTAATCGACATTGATCAAGTATTGTGTTAAATTGGGAGATTATTACCTGGATTGTTGAACTGTTGTGTCTTTTTTGTCTCTATATCCTCGGACAAAAGGTGCCATGTTTGTAACCATACATGTTCAGGTCTAGCAAGAGAATCCGATAAAAGCAGCATAGCAAAAAAATTCCTCAAGTAATCCCCAAAACTATACTGAGCAGCTTCTATCAGACCGTCAATAAAAACCTGATCATCGTCTAGAATTCCACGCGCAAAACATGCTTCTTTATAAGATTTGTAAACAACACCATTATATGTTTTGATATCATCAAAAGTCATTGGACCTCTGACAATGTTAAGAAGCACCCTAAGATAGTATTCATCTTCCATTTTTCTAGGAACGTAGTTAATACGACCCAAAGAAAAACCTCTTGATCTCTTTTTAAACTGCTTATTTTTTCCATCCCAAGTAAAATATGCTGGGATTTGAGCATATAGAAGTTCTCGAGCTCATTTCCCATTCTTTCCAACGACATTAATCCTATTCAAAGTCAACCAAGCCATGAACTGTGAATCTTGATTAAGTATACGTTCTAAAACATTTGAAATATGAGCCTTCCCATCAAAATAAGCAGGTTGCTTCCCTTCGACATGAAAAGAGAGTCTTTGAACTGCTGTAGATCTATGTTGAAGTGGAAACTTGAAAATCCTCCAAATTGCCTCTGACGCAGATACATACCTAAAGAGATAGAATTAGCATGAAGGCAAGTTAGAATGTGATAATCTATAAAATAGGCGGGTTGATCTTTAAGTTTATTAAAAGTACCTGCAGTTAAACCAATCTTTTATTTTATTCTTCTTTTTCTCCTCGGTATTTGGTGCTTCGCCGGAAGTTACAGTTTCATTAGTTTTAGACTGATCCATAGGCTCAACAATCACCGTAACACGATATGGGCCTTTGTTTATATACTTAAATAAGTATTTAATAGAACCATTCTGATTACACCATTCCACATTGATATGAGCTTGATAACGAAGAGAGAGCTTCTTATTATAAGGCATAACATACCTATTGTCACATTTAATACCACCCTTCTCAATGTAGTCTTCTGAGATCCTTCTTCAATAGAAAGGATAACCATCACCACCAACCTTTGTAATATCTTGATGTTTTTTTGGGTATTTCTTTGAACATGATCCATCCACCATACACGGAGAATTCCTGTTTGCTGAACCACATGGACCATGAATCATAGAATTTTTAACTACTTCATAGAGCTTTGGCTCTTTCTCTTTATCTGGAATTTCTGCAGAAATGATCTTATCAATGTCGTCGGCCGTTGGTAGTTTACTTTGAGGAGCCATGAATAAGAGAATGTGAGCATGTGGTAATCCTCTTTTCTGGTATTCAACAGTATACATAGCTGAAATAGTACAAAATAAATGCAAATGAGGATATGCAAAACCAAAAAAACAGCAATAAAACATCAAGTACCGGGTAAAAAAAACTTACACGCAACTGTCTTTCCTAGCATGTTTCTTTGTGTCAAATCTTTCATTAAAGAATCCAACTTGATTTTGAAAATCCTTGCAACAATATTCGTTCTATCATCAGCAGTTAGACCTCTTGCTTGGCAATATCTTGTTATCTCTGGCCACTTAGGATTACAAGTAAAGGTGATGAATAGGTCAGGAAATCCATAATGTTTACAGATTGCCATTGCGTCGTAGTAGCTTTGCACCATATACCTAGGTCCACCGGTGAAAAAAGAAGGTATTAAAATTTGATTACCTTCTTCACCCGTAGTTGTTGTCCCAGCTGCGACAGCCTCTTTAATGGAGCTGTAGTTCTCGCATCATCTTAGTTTCGACTGATTAAACTTGATGTAAGATAGTTTGTTAGATTCAATAGTTGTATAAGCATCACAAAGAAACTGCTGGAACAACCTTTTAGAATGCAACAAAGTATGAGACTCGTTTTCCCTCTCCTGAATCCTGAATGCAAACCACTATCTCATGCTTATACATTTCTTCTTGTTGTTGTTGGCTTTCTGATAACATTTCTCAATACCAGGCCTGAAACCATCCTCACCATAGCATAGAATGAGAGGATATTGTAGGGCCAAATAGGAGATATGAATTTGGCTTATCCTCTGTAAGTGACCAGTACTCTTCTCTTGAATAACTATATCACGGTCAGGCATTTTTTTTTTAAAATCCCCAGGGATTAAAGCAGCTACCTCTGCTGTTGTAGGCATATTGTATATCCTCCCATCAACACCTTTCCGATCAGAGACAATACCCATGTGAAATGGCTCATTATTAGTAGAATCAAACCTCTCTCTAGCCGACCTGAAATTTTTGATATACGAGTTTACAGAATTGAGCATTTTGATAAGGGCTTCAATGACATCTTTATTCAGTTTTTGTTTCCGTGCGGTTGGCTTTGAATTTTTACCCTTGCTATATAAATAATGAAAACACGAAGTAAGAAACATGAGTATATTTTTGAAACTAAAATTGGTGTAAAAATGTGTAGTTAGAATGATTACTTGATGACAGTTGCTCGGTTGTCTACTTCGTTTTCAGTATCAACTATATATAGTTGTGAATACTTAGCATAGTCACCCTCATCCGGCTTTAAACTGCCAATCAAATGAAATTTTGCTCCTTGCAATCGAAACATATTTGGCCCTTTCCCTTTTAGCATAGATTGATCCACCTTTCCACCAAGAGAAGTCATGGCAAAAATCATATTATAAATTCTAATATTTTCTCTGTAGTTTCTGCTCATTGCGTCATCCCCTTTGAGCAATTTCTTGATAAGCTCAGGAGATTCTTTGAGAAAGGGTAATTTCACACTCCCTTCACCACAACATAACGTTGGGTTTTCCTGCTTCCTACTTTTGTTAATACTCTCATCATACCACATGAAGGCACCACAAAACTTACACTTGTATGTAGCATCACCGTGGTCAAGATAAGCTGGGGTATAAAAAAAATTATTTATAAATTGTTAATTTAAAACTCGGACTAAAATACATAAGAGTTCATTTAGTTAAAAATGAATGATACTTGATTTATTTGGTTTCGGTGTTTCAGAATTCAAATTTTTTTGCAAACGTGGGCGACCTCTTCTCTTTGGTTGAGTGATTTTCTGATTTGCTGCTTCCTTTTCAATTGTTTTCTGCAACATTTGATCCACTTTAGCCATGAATTTTAAATGTTCTTCACTTCTGGCAATCTGAGGTGATATATCACTAAGTTGTTCTGTAGCTCTCTGGATTTCTATATTAACTGGGCTTGGCAGGTGAGTATCTTCATCAGTGTATTGGTCAGAATTATCATCAGTACTACTGATATAGTAGGTATGTTCCTCGGCAGTTTCACTGTCAGTGCAACTCTCATCGTTTACATGGTACATGCTTTCATCATCAGTACTACTATCTTCGAATGATTCATTCATAGGGGAAGAATTTTTTCCTATAGGACACCGTTAATAATTATCATGGGTTAATTAGAAAATAATATACTATATCTCCTATTAACTTCACAAAGTTATGTATCTATAGATTACCTTGGATAAAAGTAGTGGCTGATGCATTTTCAAATTCTTCTTGCAGATTTCTAATTGGAAACATATGGACATTGGTGCCATGCTTCGATTGTATTTGGTTGCTTATGCATGAAATAGAAGCATCACATTGGTTAACTTTAAACATAGAAAGATCAATTGAGTTAGTATATATGTATGACTACGTAATGTAGATATGTTTTATTTTGAGGTAAACATTAACCTTTTCGTTTATTGTGGGTATTAGCAGAAGGACGTGTATTTGTGGGAGCAACCCGGCGATGTAGATTGGTGATATCCGTGAGTACATCTATTGAAGATTTCTGAATCAATCCGGAGCTGGCATTTCCAATGGAAGGCATGCCCATTAAAGCACTTGAACCTAGTGAAAACATTAGTTTACATCTATTAGTATATGGTTTTCACAATGAAAATAAAATGGTTAATTGACAGTATGTGAGTTGTAATTAACCAAGAACATGTGGTGATTGCATTGCAGGAATGGACTGTTGAAGAGTTGTTGGTGTCCTTAAATTACCAGTAGAGGAATTACCAAAGTTGGTAATATCGTTTAAAACCCTACTAAAAGTTGTGCTTAGTAGAACAGAACCATTACTATTAGATGCATTTGTTTGAGTAATCTGATTATGAGGAGTAGAACTTTGAATGAAACGGGTTTTTTGGATGGGTTAGAATTAGAATCAAAATCCGAAAGAGAAGGGTCCTGTTTCTTTTTCATGGTTTGCTAATATTTTCTCATAACAGGTTGTAGGTGATTCTCTGTTGATGATGAGAGGATGTTTATTTGAGTCTTAAACAGGTTCGTTCTTTTATTTTCCGTAATTCACTACTATCAAGAGTTAGGATTGCGTAGTTAAAACAAAATATTTGATTTCTTAGTAAATATAGATAGTTGGTTTCAATGACAACTAAAAAGAAGCAACTTATGGGATACAAATATTTTGAGAAATTTGACTTGATTTTCTAATTAGTTAATTTGAAAATCAAAAGAGAATCTTATTTTACAAATCTAATTCCATTCACGTTTTAAAAGATGATTGAGTTTTGATTTTAATTTTTATTAACCATTAACCATACATTCTATATAGGAGATATGAGGTTTTTTTTTTTGGCAAAACCAAGATCATCTAATAATGTTTAGATGGCTTTTGATCCGACAGAGTTTGTTCTCTGATGTCGTGTAGCATTTTTTATTTATATAATTATAGATGGTTATTAGTTTACGTCGAAATTATAGAAATGATTAATTTATAATTTTGACTTATATGGAAATTCTATGCTTACAACAGGGAGTTTTGTCCCATGGTGAGATGATGATTTGCTCTTAAACCTTCGGCGAGTCAGAAATAAACAGAGGTCAGTTCTTTATATAACTTTTTCATATTATATAACTTTACAGTAAAGTCTAGAACGTAGATAGTAATGGTTTATCTATATAGATATCTATAAGATGCAATCAAAAAAAGTTAAAATGAATCAGAAATATAAAAGTTTTATTATAGAAACTTCATAATTTTAAAAATAGCTGCATAACAGCACTTATTTGCGTCCAAGATAAGACCAAACTTAAAAAACCAAACTTAGAAAGTTTTAACATGAGAATAGAAAAAAGAAAAAAGCAAAGGCACAATTAAAAATATGAGAAGCCACGAATCATTCCTTCTTTTCGACCTTGATCTTAACTTCGACCATCATTTTTTTCCCTTCAATGACTGAATTGTCCACACCACTTCCATTACCGACTTCCTTTTGCTTTCCAACCCCATCTTCCATGTTTGATCCTTCAGATTGTTCATTAACTCCTTCAGCTCCAAATTCTGAGTAACACTTCTCTAAATCTATTGGTTCAATACACAACTTCTTGGAAGCTGAGTTTTGATCAGAAGTCGCTCCATTAGCCGGATAAACACGCTTGAAGGATGGAGTAATAGAGTCGGTAGTATGCGGGCTGTTTTCTAACATGAGAACTCCCTATAAACAGCAAGTACATAGTTAACTAAATAAAATATGCAGAGATAATAGTAATACCAGATTAGTATTATGATAAATTACCTGGTCACCATATACAATAGACGTTGCATTGACGTTCTCTGATGAATTCTCCAACAGCTGTTCTTCAATTAGGCCATCTTTCACGAGTACTTTGGAGACCTTGTAGGTGTCTTTACCATCCCATATATTTGCTTTCTCAACATTTACCAGAAAGAGATAAGTCTTTCCAATAAGACTTTTCACTGGATCAAGCAAATTTTCTGGATCTACAATCTACACAACAATTATAAACAAATTGTTTTAATACATTAATTTATAAAATGTCTATTATACAAAAGTAAAGTAATATCATCTTATGCGGGTGAATACCTCATCAACGGAGCCACCAAGAACTGATGGGGCAGATTCACCAATAATCTCAGAGCAAATTGAGTCAAACAACAGTAATTTGGTCTCAGCAGTATTGTCCATTACATTAGCATAAAGCATAAACCTTAAAAATGTGAATGTATAGATCATAAGAAATAACGTAAATATCTTTGAATAACATATATATACTGGTAAATAGATTTGGGCGTAAATCGAGTATAGAAATTTCTTTACCTTGGAATCACATTAGTGACAACAGTATTGCAAGTTTCACAGTAAAACCTTGGTTTTTTCCCTTTGTTATTCACCCCATCGTGGATGTGAGTGACTTTTTTATTGCAAGAACGACAACTAATATATTACCAAGCCCAGTCGGTGTCAATGGCGTAGATTGTGCAATGAATCTTTGCCTTTCCAATCTACAGATACATGTTGGTTATAGTTGAATACTATAACTAAAATGCACAAGGTTAACATTAGATTTACATACCTCAAAAGAATTCTTCAACTCTTCAATTGTTTTCCTTGGAAAATTTTCTGCATTTTCATTTTGAACAGCAACCATCTCCCATCATGGTTGCTTGTGACGGTATATGAGAGAGAGGCCATCATCCGGAAGCCTGTTAACATACAAATCCAATATTTAAAACTAAATATATATTGTTAAAAATAGTTTGAAATGTATATTGTAGACAACTTACGATTGTCTGAAAACATCAACTTCATCGTACAGTGGGTTCACATGGACTTGAGAAGCATCATACGAATTAGTCAAGAATTTTACACCTGATTGAGTAAAATCATCATGAAATAAAGTATGCGGGAACAGAGTTAAATAACTGGTAATAATAGCATGTTTATACCCTTGTAGGATTTTATCTTCACAAATCTGAGAACACAGATCATGATGCTTCCATCAGAGTCTTGGCAGGATTTGAAAACGTGCTCGGCCAAGGAACCCCACAAGGTATATGACATTCTATCATCTCTATCATATATAATAAGTAAGTTGGATTAGTGATATCATATGTTATCATCAATACGTTTCATATAGTTGTATTAGGAGAAAATGCTTACGTTTCGTCTCGAAGCTCAAAAGTCAATTTTTTGTTAGGCTTATTATTGGCTTCGAGTTCCTCCAATTCACCCAGACTCACAATTTGACCAATAACCTCTGCATAATGAATAATATAAATAGATAGAATATTTATAAGAACAATCGTAATTAGATACTTACCAACAAATATGTTGGGATTAGATTCGCCACTTTGAATGTTCTTAAACTTAGCCAATGTCAGGAAGCTAGCATCTGAAGCAGGGTCACTGTCCATGACCATTGTTCCATTGATGAATGACATCTTGTAAAGATGCGTAGTTGGTCTGAATTGACCAATTGCATAGCTAAGAGCAAATGTTTCAATGAAAACCCAGTTACCAATAGGAAGCCTATTGACGTACTTGCAAACCAAGTTCTTCTTCACTGATGCATGAATTTTTTTACTCCGAAAGAATGAAACAGAAAGATGCATTAGTAATATCAAGTCTTATATGGCGTAAACATAAGCATTTAGTTTTACCATTGAATCCGACAAAACCAACTCTAGCGTTTCACCGGTGTTTTGGGTATATTGACGCCATGAATGGATGACCTTCACTTGAATCCTCCATGCGGTTTTGTAGGGTCGAACATCTTTCAAGAAGGAAAAAGTAACAGCCATAGAGAATTAAAATAGAGAGAATGTGTAAGAGTTAGTTTGATTGCTTATGCAGAGTGGAGTTTGAAAGGCTGTTATTGGAGAGGTGATTTCTAAATCCATATGGAATTGTATATTCTCAAAATCAAAACACATGGATTTTGAAATAACATGTTTTATCCTTGGATTTGAATCCTTCTATTTTACACTTTCAAATCTATACAAATCCATCTAAAACATACTGTGGATTTTGAAATCCAAAAACAAATCATTAAATGAATAACATGGGTTTTTAACAAGTATTTGTAAATCATAGAACCAATAACACATAATTTTAATAAGTATTTTAAAATCAATGATTGAATAACATATGGTTTTTGTTTGGATTTACAAATCCATTAAAATCATAGAACCAATAACCCCTTTTAGGTTAGTATTATTTATAGGGATATGATTAGGTCGACCAACACGTTTGTTACGATACCAAAAAGATCCGATTTTAGCGACTAATTAAAGAGATCATAACGATCTTTGTTTTTTATGGTATGTTTATGTGATAGAAAATATTCTGATATTTAATTCTGTTTTGCTTGATTGATTTATAGGATATGCAATCAGTGGAAGAAAATATTTGGAAATCAAGATGTTGGAACACAAATCTCGCATAGGATCAGCATGGAAGGCAATGAAATCTGTATTTATTGTGTATTAGATTTTTGAATAGAAACAATTGGCGGTGAAATCTGTATTTATTGTGTATTAGATTTTTGAAGTGAAATGGGCTTGGACTTTGATTTGTTAATGTTTATTTTCGAACCCAAACAAAAAAATCGAAACCAAACGTTTTTGTTTTTTAAAATTAACACAATGGCATTCCTGTAAATAAGTTGGAACTTCATGATTTTTTTCATAAACTACTGCAAAAATATATATATAGATCCTACTATATTAATTGAGAAGTTAAATATGAAACTAATCTTAAAATGGATAAAAATTACATTCAATTGTCATTAAAAAATCAGGAAAACATCAAATAAAATAATAGTAGAAAAGTTAAAAAAAAATCTATTAGAATCAAAACTAGTTCATACTTCAAAAAAAAAAGATTAACAGCTAAGATTTTAAAAATCTACAACTACAAATTTTATCAAAAAAAATTTAAGGTTTCAAATTTTTATCAAAAATCTAATCGAATAAAATATATAACAGTTCCGTTTAACAGCTTAAATTTTAAAAATTAATAAATAAAAATAAAAGATATAGATATAGTATTTTATCTATTTTAAAAAGTTATATTTATCTTTTAGCCACTATTCTTTACAAAAATAAAACTAAGTTGAGATTTAAATATATTAACTGCTTAAATTTAAAAAAAAATACAGATAATTTTTTCCAAATAAAGTTCATTTTCTTCGTTAGTTTTCCCTATTTTTATTTTATTTGTTTGAATTACTCAGTTTCAAATAGAGAGAGAAGAAGAAAAATAAATAATAGTTTTCAAAATTTACTAAACTAATATCTCATCAATTATTCCCGTAACCGAAATAAGATTTTCATTCCTCTATTTTTTTTGTTTTGTTTACTGGTTTGGTTTGCTTATAGGTGAAGAGAGAGTTTATCTAAATTCTGATTCAATTGACCCTTCTCACAAAAGAACTAAAAAATCCACTATATAATCCAGATTTCTTGAATAGTATCAAAGTATCAGGATTACCAAATCATAGTCTTAGACTTAAGATATGTTGCCCGGTAATGTTGTAAATATAGATCTAAATGGAGGGTTGATGAATGGAACTAGGTTACAAATAACTAAGATGGCTGATCATGTTTTAGAAGCTAGGATCATTACAGGAACTAGAATTGGTCACATTGTGCTTATTCCTAGGATGTTATTATCGCTATCGGACACTAGGTTGCCTTTCATAATGCGTCGAAGACAATTTCCTTTGTCAGTTGTTTTTGCTATGACCAACAACAAAAGCGAAGACCAGAGTTTATCTTATGTAGGGTTGTATTTGCCAAGACCGGTTTTTTCTCATGGACAACTCTATAGGGCAATGTCTAGGGTGAAATCAAAAGCAGATTTGAAAGTGCTTTTTACAGACAAGAAAGGGAAACCACAAAAAAAAAATGAATGTTGTTTTCAAAGAGGTTTTTCAGAACTTTCACTAGTCATATTTAGTTGCTCTTTTTACATGTTAGTTATATATTTTTACTTACTTTACAACTATAGCAAAGATTGCGTTTAACTGACAAAGATTTAAACAAATTTATTCATTACATGCAAATGTTTTATTGAAAGGTTTTCAATAAACATTTTTAAAATACAAAAATTATAATATAATTAAACCAAAATTTTAATCACAAACTATTATAAATAACATAATAACAAAATAAATTATTACAAATTTTCATCAAAAAAGTTCAGCCCGCAGTTTTCCGCGGGTTAGTACCTAATACACAGTTAAATTTGGTCCAAAAAACAAAAATAAGTAATAAATATATAATCCAATTAATTTATAAAGATTTTTTTTTTGTAAATACAAGATATGTAGTAATACATACTAGGTTTTATCCCGTTGTACACCACAGGTCTATTCGTTTTCATAAATCATTTAAATAGGTTAGTATACTAACATAATCAGGTTTTTTAGTTAGTTAATATAAATATTACAATATTATATATATATATATATATATATATGTTGTTGTATTTGCAAAATTTATCCCATAGTAAATTTCTTTGTTTTGTAATATCAATGTTACACTGTTATATATATTTTGGTGTTTTTACAATAATTAACAGTACTTGTTAATAAAATTATATAGGTTGACCTTGAAAGAACTATAAATATGTGTACTTTCAAAAATACAATGAACTATGATTAAAATCAAATTTGCTAAAATAACTATATAAATAAATTACATCAGTATTTGTAAATATATTTATATTTTAAATAAATATAAGTTTTTGTTTTGTTAACATATCTATATGTCCGTAACATTATTCAACCATAATAGATTACATTTAATTTATTAGGAACAAAAACTTTTATACAATTTTCACAAACACAAAATATAAAAAATATTTGTCGGTTCTCCATGATAGTAGATCCTAAATAGTAACCAACCATGTATGCCAACTTCAACGGGTTGTCTCGTCTCCAAGTAAATAATCCACCTGCCATACACAAATCAGTTGATGGATCGGTTTGGACTCACACCGAAGATTACAAAAGTTCCCAATACTTGAGTATATAATTGAGTATATAGAGATACAAAAGTTCACACGACAAATGCAAATACCTTAAAACCCAGAAAAGCAATTATAGTTAATGTTCTAGAGTCAAGATTGAAATTAAAAGAAAAAAAACTGCCACATGATTTATTAAACGAAGAATGACATATATATCACGGTTTCACCTTATACGCAAAACTTAAGAAATGAAATCAATGACAAAATGTGTTTTTCTTTTCTTTTTGTGTTTGTTTACCGTAATTGGCTAGTTGGAGGGTTAACAAAGTGTTATAATGTTTAAGAAATTTTTGAGGGTTTTGTCTAAGTTAGTAGAAAAATATTGAAAGATCTTTAATTTAAATATTTCAGAATAGTTGATTAGGTATATGCTATTATTATGCTCATATGTAATTAATTTTGTTACTATATGATGTCAAAAGATCTTTAACATTTTTGATTTAGTTGATTGTGTTGCTACTTTTAAGGAACTTGTATATTGGATTAATAATCTGGAGAGTCATTAGCCTACGGTGAAATCTTAACAAATATGCTCATATGCTTGATAATTAATACCGATTTTTTTTGCTTATAAATAGATTTATTAGAACCAGAATTTTATAAATATTAAAATTTGGATACTTGAGTCCAATAAAATGTAATAAATATACAATTAAATTTGGTCCAAAAAAACAAAAATAAGTAATAAATATATAATCCAATTAATTTATAAAGATTTTTTTGTTTTGTAAATACAAGATATGTAGTAATACATATACAATTCAAAAGTCTCTACAAATCTTTATATCAATACACATATTTGCAAAATATATATTTGGAGCGGAATATGTATCCAAAATTTTAATATTTATGATTTTTCTGTTTTGACCGATAAATTTTAGTATCTGATTTGTTCCGTAAAGTTATGGATAGTGCATGTATATGTTGCCCAAACGTAATACAAATTCTCGCATCTACAACTATAATTAATGTTCTTGTTTAATTCCTTAACCTTTTTTTTTCTTTTAAGATAAAATCCCTTTAACCTTTACCTCGAGAAAGCGACACAAGAAAGCTAGGGTTCGCTTCAAGTCTTATCTCATTACGGCGATGGACCCAAAGTAAGTTAATTTCCTCCCAAGATTCTTGTACGTGCATGCGTTCTTGGTTTCCTTACACTCCTATCGCGGACCAAATTAAAGTCTTACGTTATTTATATATATCTTTCAAATTGGAACCGTCATAATTGATGTTTTCGTATCAGATTCTGTTGGCGAACCTTCAAGAAGAGACGAATGGTTGATGTGAATAGGGATCTGATAAGTGAGTTGCCTGATGCTTTGCTGATTCAGATATTGTCTTTGGTTCCGACAATAGATGCAGTAGGAACTTGTGTTTTGTCCAAACGATGGAGTTCTCTTTGGCAATATCTGCCTAAGCTTGACTATCACTACCAGAATGGTAGAACTTCCTCGAGATTGTCACCGCAATTTGTTCATAGGTTCTTGTTACTGAATAAGTCACTTCTTCTAGAGAGTATGCGACTTATAGTTGAGTCGGATTGTGAGGCTGTTGATATCGGAATTTGGATTGGATATGCGGTTGAACGTGGTTTGCGTGAGCTTGAACTCGATCCTAACTCAGAGGATGGATCTATCCGATTGCCAAGTAATATCTATGCTTGTAAAACACTCGAGGTCTTAAAACTCAAGAGCTATGTTCGTGTAGATGTTCCTGATTCTCCTGTTTGTTTCAAGTCCCTCAAGATCCTAAACCTTCACCTTGTTTACTACGAGGACGAGGATTCAGTGCGTAGACTTTTCTCGAGTTGTCCTAATCTTGAAGAATTGGACGTGAAACGATATATTGACAATGTGATAAAGTTCACTATCGAATCATCTTCTTTAAAGAGATTACCAATACGTGATCGTAGTGATGGAGATGGCCAAAGAGGGTATGTGATCAATGCCCCTTCTTTGAACTACTTATCCATTAAAGGACCTAAAGATTTTGAATTTTCTCTTGAGAATACTCCGAAGCTAGTGGAGGCAAAGATTACAAATATCTCTAATATAAAAACTGAGAAGATTCTCCTACCTCTTGCCTCGTCAGTAAAGCGTCTCTCCTTGTCTTTGTCGCATTTAGAGGTAAAATTGTATCCTTATAAGCTCACATCAAATTCAATTGTTTTAGAATCAAAATCTTTCACTCATGAAAACCAGGACAAATCAATATTCGTTTGCTTGTAACGCAGACTAGGTATGCAGCCAGTATTATCTTCCACCAGCTTGTATATTTGGAGCTAGGTACTAGAGAAACCGAGTGGTGGAATTTACTTATGAATTTGCTAATGAACTCTCCTCAGTTACAAGTTCTCAAGCTAAGAGATGTAAGAAACTCCTTTAAACTTTGCTTACCTATCTAGGCTAGTTTTGCTGAGGCTGATGAGTCTAAACCATTATCGGTTATGGTTACAGGGAGACGGGAACTACAGTGAAGAGCACGAGATTAACCCACCATTTACCAAACCGATTTCTGTTCCTCCTTGTTTGTTATCCCATCTACAAATATTTGAGTGGGAAGGATACAATGGACAACGTGAAGAAGAGATACAAGTTGCAACATACATACTTACAAATGCCAAACATTTGACGAAGGCAAATTTCTCGAGGAATTACAAATACTTTACTGCTGATGAAAAACTTGAGATGTTACAGGAGTTAGCTCGTGAGCCTAAGGCTTCAACGTCCTGTTACTTTTTCTTCGAGTGAAGAAAAAATGCTTTCTTAGATGAAATGCAACTGATGCAATTTCGTTAAGTGTAATTAATATGTAGCTTTTGATTACTTTCATTCGTTAGTATAGACTTTCAGATACATATACATACACTGGTTTTTGGATGAATGAATTTGTAAGACAACTAACATATAGGAAAATCAAAATTTGAAACCCTGATGGAAAAGTGAACATGCTAACATTTACGGTTGGGAGAATTTTTGGGATGCTAGAGAATATTGGAGTGTACTTCACACATGGTAAAAAGAACTCGCGCATCTCAAAATTGAAAATACTAAAGACACACGTTATAACAATGTCCGTGCAAATTGTCTAGTTATATGAACTCGAAGTTAGACTATTGTTTTTTATGTACAAATTATGACGCACCCATATGCAAATGCAGTTGTATATACAGAGAAGCCATTTAACAAAAGAACCTTTGATCAATCAGAATCAGACATGAATTATACGCTTGAATCTTCAACCTTCTCAGAAGCTGAAGACGAGTAGTCACTGACATTTCCTACATTATGTCTCTCTATCGCATCTCTCAGTTTCTGGAACTGCATAATGTTTGCAGAAAGCTTATTATTAAACTTGGCGGATGCCACTAAGACTATATGGTGCAGTGGCTATACTCTGCTTTCGTGACAGAGAATTGTGATGATTGACATTATAGAGAGAGCTGGGGACAAGAAGAACTGACCTTGGCAAGAGAGCATGAGAAGGATTCGACTTGGCCATCAGCGCCTCGATAGAAGTGGAAGTATGGTAACACCTTGACGTTCAAGCTTTTGCAGAGAGACTTGTTCTCGTCAAAGTTTACTTTAAGGAGCAAGATATCAGGGTGTTCTTTCGCCGTTTTGCAGAGCTAGAAAAGAATAAGTACAAAGTCTCAGACTCTCAGCTTTAGAAAAAAGCAAGCTGATCATTTCAGGACTTGAAAAACTTAAGAAACCTTAAGGTTCAAGACACCCAAGTCAAATAAAATGAGAAATGGATTGAGTAATACACGAGAAAAGATAACATTGTTAAGTAGCTCAAGGAAAGCTAACCTTTGGGAACATAGCACGGCAAGAACCACACCAAGTTCCGTAAAAATCAACGATAACTAATCTATCTCCCGCATCTTTTAAAGCGTTCAGAAACTGTTCAGTCGAAGTAATGTCAATCATGTTTGGCCCTGATTTCTTCTCCCACCATTTTGGCTGTTCGGTTTCAGCAGCTAACGCTTGGACCTATCCCAAAACACACACATATATATTTCATCTCTTAGCCACAAACAACATAACACTCTATATTACAACACCAAACACTCATAAAAGATACATATTATTTAAAAAAAAGGCCCTTAACGCAACTTAGCTTTAATCAAAGTAATACAGTATAAACTTAAAACACAAGACTGATGTAATCGTCTCTGTGGCTCAGAGACCTCACACTCACAGTATACATCTTCCAGCTTAGACCACATAAAGAGTAATCAAAATCAAATGAAACACATAACCTAAATTCCCAAGTGACATAAGAATAATAAGATTTAGCAGATACTCAAAAAGTGGAACATGGGTTCTCAAATTTTAGCCGTAAAGTTGGATCCCAGCACAAAAAGTTACGAAATTTCATACCTTTACGGAGTGAAACTGCTTCCTCGATGAGAAAACTAAATACCCGATCAAAGAAGAGCTCGAAGATGGCAGGCCGTGGAATCTGTTGAATGAATTTAGAAATTGTCGGATCTTGATTGGTGGAGAAATCGGAGCAGAGTTAGAGGAAGTGTAAAGCGAGATGCTGAGGGATCGTAAAGATGTCATGTCGTCGTCGGAGATATGAATCGCATCGCACCACAAAGACTTCGCCTTTTTTTTTTTTGAGCTTTCTAATTTTCACCGGAAAAGTAGAAATTTGTTTGCGACACCTCCCCAAGTTTCAAACTAATTTCAATATAACCCCTTTACTTTTTGGTTATTTTCTAATGTTTCCGAAATTTCTGTTTTCTTGCTATTTTATCCAGGAGAATTTTGAAATCCCCTTTTCTCTTGATTACAAAAGTTGTCTTGATTGGTTCTCTAGCCACGTTTTTAGTGGTTGGCGCAACATTATATGCATGCGTCATTTTAGTCGTTAAGCTAGTTTTATTACAGGAAATTATTCATGTTGGCCGAGTTTAATATCAATCTCTACTAGCCATATGTACGATCGTTGCTTTTCAAACTGTTTACATTCCAAAAAGATTTTCATCAAATAAAATGCTTGACGAGATATCGATACATTAAATCAACTCGCAGATCTTAGAAACACAAATAAACATGAGATTGAACAAGAACAACCACATTATCGCATCATAGAAACACGTCGTCTTACAAACAAAATCTATTGAACCACAACATTCTCTTATCACTATATCACCGCAAGAACAAAATTTATTCTAACAAATATTCTAGATACTATTAGTTATGACTTATACCTGATAAGAGTAGTTCCCTAATTTCTCAAGAAGGTGAGTTTTAATCAAAATAATCATCCGTGAACCATTCCGTACGATAGAGCCATTAGTAAAATGGCAGCCTCCTTTTCATCTTGAGGGAAAACTTGCTGATAAGCTGAACTTTTGCTTAACAGTATTGCTAGATCGTCGAAATAAAACTTGTCTGAAGAGGAAGAGGATGACAACATCGAGGAGTTGTTCTGAGTCTCCAAGTCTCCGGCTGTTGCGGCCTCCTCCACTGTGATCATTTTCTTATCCGAAGGAGAGGAGAGATTACAAACTCCATTTGATCTCTTGTTTTTGTTTTTCATCTTCTTCTTTAGGACCGGTGGCGATTCGTGAGAGATTCCGGTTGCCGTTGCTGCGGCCCGCCTCGCCTTCCTTTGCCTTATGCCACAGGCGTTACAAAGAGACTGTAATAACAAAACAATAGGGATAGTATGGTTAATTATCTTGTAAGATTAAAATACTTGTTAACCTACTTAGAATACTACCTAAACTTTATAAATTTGCCGGCTAGATGTATTTTTTTGAATAATATTTTGTTATTAATAAGTACTATAAATAGAAATTAGTTATTCGAGAGCTTATATAATCAAGTATATACAATATGAAATTAAACTTAGGCATATATTTTCAATTAAAAGATGTGGTTGATTACCTTGGGACCTCTCGGACCACTTCTCCAAAGAGGAGTCTTGGTTGTGTTACAATCGGAGCAAATCCTAATCACGCAATCGTTGCTTGATCCGTTATAACCATTCTGGTCGACAATAATATTGTACTGATTTGTTGATATGTTATTGTGACGATCATGATCTCCATCCAGATTGCTTTGGTCCGATGATTGGTCGTTGTTAACATGTTGTTTGTTGCTGTCGGTGGTGGTAATAATCGCTTTTTTCTTCTTCATCAATCTCACCTTCGAAGAAACCCACTTGAGCGTATTTGTTCCTGTCTTGCCTTTTGTCGGGTATTCAGGAAGATTAGTTCGGTCTTGATGATTATCCTTCTTCTTTATCGTCAATTTTAGTCGTGTCTCCTTCTCTGGCACCATTTGATCGCTTGATGATGAACTGACATCCGATACAAACTTGTTGGGCTGAAATTTCCATATGAAAGTTCGGTTAATTTTATTTTGTATTAAATATACAATAAGTTTTACTCTATGATCATCAAGAAGTAACATTGATATATATATATAAATTCATTTAAAACTATACCTCGAGAGGTTGGGAGAGATGGGTATCAAGAACGCCGTGAAAAGTATTAGTGTTGTACCCAAAATATACTTGATCTTGGTGAGAGTCGATCAAGAAAGGGAAGTAGGAAAGAGATGGTGGCATCGAAGATGAGAGATTAGAAGAAGCTTGGTGATGAAAATGTTGTGGTTGATGATTTTGATGAAGAGAGGATCCAAGAGAAGAGAGAAAAGGTTGGTGGTGTTGATCTTCATTGAGATCTATAGTGTAATGAAAATTCGAACCCATGATCGATGAAACACAAAAGAGAGAGAAGACGAGAGGCTAGGAGAGATCAGGGACAAGTAAAGAAGGATCCAAGCTATACTACGTTTGACCCTTTTTAAAGGCAATAGACCACGCGCACAAACAAATATGTTTGGGTGTATGTGTACGTATATACATCACTAGTAGGATAGAACCATTATTTAATTTTTGTTCCAGACATTTTTATCATTACTTCCCATGTTCGGTAAACTCAATAAGATTATAAAAAAAAAAATGTTCTATATAGTTTTAAAATAGTCTTCGACAAAAGTTCAGTTATGTTATAAATTTTTATTTAGCTATGAAAAATATATAATAAAAATGTATGAGATGATGGTATTCAATACGTAGGCATTTCTTTGGTGGAAAACAGGAAAAGGTACGTACGGGTATTAAAAAGTAAAAATAGAATTAAAACTATATCATACATGCCTGACAGCCACCACAGTTTTTTGGTTTTTTTTTTTTTTTTCTGCTTTCCCGAAAACAACATTTCTGATTTCTCAATACATAAAACATGCAATAGATTAACATACGTAAACTCTCTTTTCCCCTTTTTTTTTTTTTGGTTAAAACGTAAACTCTCTTTCTGAAACTTTAATAGTTATATAAAGCCAAGTAATATTCTTAACCGTCTTCATTTAGAGAGGTATTGTTCCGACATAAAAATAACATTGCTGATTTCTCAATACTTAATCAACAAAACTACTTTTTATGAATGGAACTGATGAGTAATTTTTGTTTTTTTTTTTTTAGTAGTTAAAATTCTTACTTTATTTTATCAATTTCGAAGGTACATAAATAATCCTGTAGTTCATAGCATTATTATTTTACTTTATTTTCGTCTTAAAATTGGGTTAGATCCACCACGAGGGTGGAGAGCCTTAACCGGAAGTGTTCAAAGACCCGAAGGTCAAATCTGTCTCTGTCAGAGGAGCTGCCAACCATCTCTCCTTTCTAGGAACACAGTTCATAGCATTATTAATAAGTGTCTTCCTCACTAAAAAATCTCACAGTTATTTTTAAATATAATAAAAACCTTTTAAGGAAAATATAACCCTATAATGTTAGGGCAGATGCGAGTGTTATACTTATGCAAGCAATGTCTATGTTTAAAGAATGATGAAGAGCAATCAAATGTTTAAATATTGGTGACATTAGTTATGGTGATGCTAAAAAAGTTATGATATGGTTAGAAATTGTAAAAGATAATGGTAAAGAATATCATTATAGTTGAGATCTATACTGAAATTTTAGATAACAGATTGAACTACTATTGCTGGTGAAATTTGCTTACAACTGTTGAGATCTAAAACTAGTTTATGGTTATTTTGTAAATAGGATAATTATTTATCGTTGTCAAACTCGTGGAGGAAAACATAAACCAAAAACAATAAATTAAGAAGTTCACGTGAGTCCATCTGAAAACAAACACATGAGACAAATGAGTGTAGGAGTGGTAGTGGTCGACCCCAAACACAAGTAATCCTATCTGTAATATTTCGTTACCGTTTATAAAAGAGACAAAAACAATCATATATATAGCAAAAACTAAATAGATAATAATATTAATTACTTGAACAAGAACCACACATATTATGATAATGATCATATGATGCATTGCAGGTTTGCAAACGGCTCAACTCGATCATCTTCAACAACAACAACAACAACAAAAAACTGATCAGGTCCTATTTAAGTTCAAGTCGCTCTGTTAAAAGCAAAACTATGCACGAAGATAATAACTTTGTTTTGATTTCCGGTTCAATAGTACTACATGTCAGTATATGATTCATAACTCCTAATTAGGAAAAAAAAAGAAACAATTGATCTACTTTCGTAGCCTTTTCAAATCTACTAATTAATATTAAATCATTGCAAAGGTAGAAGAATGTTCAACAAAATACCCAACAAAAAACAGGACCTTCAAAATAGGATTAATGAGGATGATCGGTAATTTCTAACAAAAGTTTGGTGTTTCATTAACTAGTACATACTGTATATATCAATCATAAGTTAAAAAATACTTATAAGTTATAGTATATAAGTACGTATATTGATCTTTCCACGGCATGTGATTCATAGAGAGAGAGAGAGAGAGAGAGAGAGAGAGAGATCATAATTGAGAGGAAGAAAGGGTGAGAAAGGTATAGAGAGAGAAGACAAGAGATAGGTTTAGAATGGCAAAGGAAGACAACATCCCCACCTTAGTATTCGCCAAAACCATTCAATTCCTTCTGATCAAAATTTACAGGTCACTCAGGACTCAGGACCCTGACATTTTTAATTGTGTGTATGTGTATATATGAAATTTACACACACACACATATATATATATATATATATATATTAATATCTCAATATTTCATATATATTGTAATCATGAGCCTAACTAGCTACTAATGTAGTAATGTTAATTAGTTTTCAATTTGTTCTTTTATGTTGCTGATGAGACTGAATGACTGATTATCGCTTAGGATCCACGGTGAAATATCATTTTGTAATTCCACTATTTCCAAATCTCATAAATAGATGCGTGCCTAATGATCATCAAGATTGGAGTAAAGTTTGGTAAAAAGATGACGGAGATTTGATCCAAAAGTAGAATAACATTCTATAAAGATTGAGAGCTTGATAGATGAGTTAGAGAACCATTTTAACTTTGTTCGAAACATTTATTTATTTATTCTTGTTATACAATGTGAAATATGATTAATTAAGTTCGAATTTTAGAAGCAGGGACAAAAAAAATCTAAAAATCAAAACCCTGGATCAAAAACAAACAAAATAGAGAAAAAAGCGAGGATCTATCACCTATGAAAGTTCCTTAGCTAGCTACAACTTGCTTTATCACATACATCCAATTATCGCAGCTAGTACGTAGCCCCACCACATGTTCAATTATAATTTTTTTCTAAGGTTTTACGTAATTAGGGTACCTCAATGGTAGACCTAAAGAAGTTCAACACGTAGGCTCTAGACTTTTGTTTGACAAACCAAGGGATGATCATGATCGAATTAGTTTGGATATGATGTGATATTTTCTTACAATTTCTCATAAATAATTGAACATAAATTAAAATCTGAAACGAGTAAACACTCCAAAAAAACATTTAAATTTCTACGGCAGATTTTGAAGGAAAATAATAGAAGATACTTGTTTTTTTCCATTTTCCTACAAAATAAATGGAAGATAATAGTCTTAAAGAAATCGATTTTGGAAAGAATTTTATAAAAAATTTCCTACCAATTTCTTATTAAAACATTTTCTTAAGAATTTCGTAAAAAAATAAGAAAAAACTTTGTAACTATTTTCCTACCAAAATGTTAGTTGAAAACAAATATCTACTAATTTCCTATAACATAACTCTTACCATTTTCCTACTAAAATATTAAAATATAAAATTAATTAATTAATGTCGAAAATTAAATTAAATTTTATAAAAGAAACAATAATTATTAATTAAAGAGTTTTATTAAATTTCCTTAATTAAATAAAATTACAATTTTTTTCCTTAAAAACAAAATAAACCAAAAAAATTACAACTCTCCGACGCTCTCCTCCGCCGCTCTCCTCCACCACCATCTCCGGTACTGTCCTTCTATCACCAAAAATCTTCTTCTCTTTCTGTTTTTCTTCGTTGAATCATAAGAATTACTTTGTAAGCACGGACGTGTATTAATGGCGGCGAGATCTGGAAAAAAAAAATTAGATCTGAAAGATAAGAGGAGGAAGGTGACGGGAAGCTAAGATAGAATTGAGATATGCAAAAACACAATTGGTGAATCATCTCATCATCATCATCAAATCTCGGAACAAACAGAAAACAATGATATGAAAATCAAACTCGAGGAAGAGGAACGCACCATAACTGAAACGAAGAGATCTCGCCGAGTAAACCGGAAAAGTAGATCGGAAGAGGGACGGCAGCGAAGACGAAGAAGAAGAGTGGTGAAGCTGAGCCTGTGCTTCTGCTTCTATTGTGATGGCCTTGCATCTGAGTTTTTTTTTTTTTTTTTTTTTTTTTTTTTTTTTTTTTTTTTTTTTCTGTCTTACGCTTCTTTGACTCCCAAAGAAGACGAAGGGATGAAATCTTTGTCCTTCTGATTTTTTTTATCTCACCGTCTCTTTTTTTTAGGCAGTATTAATATTTATTTGTTCCCTAATATTTATTTATTAATATATATGCCTTTACGTAAATATATATTTCTTCTATTAGTGTGAGAAAGCTTAACTAATAGTATAAACTTTAGTGGAAAACATAAGGAAAGAAAAGAAGAACATAATGAAACATATGTTTGAAAAAGTAAGTAGATAGATTAAAACAATATTTGGTAAATATAAATAAATGATTTTTAAATTTATATGTATAAAGATTAAAAAGTTTATTTTGTGAATGTAAAGTAATGTAAGAGATTTTAAATTTATAAGTAAATGAGTTTAAAACATAAAACATTTGTTGACAAAAAAAAACATTCTCATTGGTTCGTCTGAGCTAATCTTTTGTTGACAAAAAAAAAAAAAACATTTGATAGGAAATTGGTGGAAAACATTCATTCAATTGGTAGGAAATAAATTTCGAAGGCACTTAGAAAGAAATGTTTCCTACGAGTTTTCTACGAAATTGCTTCAGTATAGTTTTCGTAGGACATTGGAAGGAAATTTCCCTACCAAATTTCATATTTAGTTGCTTCTATTTTCTTACAAATTTTCCTACGATTCTACTTTGTGAAGGAATTTCGTAGGAAAATTTCTACGACTTTCTTACGAATATATTTCGTATGAAATTTCCGACAAATTTCCTACAACAACTGTTTTTTGTAGAATAATCATAAATTTTTTGTAGGAATTTTTTTTAACCAAAATTTGGTAGGAAATTTGGTAGGATTTCACAGTGTTTTCTTGTAGCGAAAACAAAGCTTCTCCGATTGTAAAATATTCAAAGATGTAAAAGCAAAGTATGCAAGTTAATTTAACTCGCGTGGTCCGTTTCAACGGGCCGGTGTCAGTCAACTACTATAAACCCTAGTTGCACCCATTGAAACACAGCTAAGGGCAAGAAGGAAACTTACACCAAGAGAACAGAATCTGAATCACAATAAATGAAGCAAGAATCAGATGGATAGATATGTGTTTAGGAAAAAAACAGAATTGGCATGAGAAAAATAAACGAAAGAGAGATGGGATACGTATGCGGCATAGGGATCACAAATGCCTCACCAAGTGACACTTTGAGAGGAACAAGACACATATTTAGACATACATATGACACTATATGTATATGTATATCTATATATGTGAATGTCAGTAAAATTGGGGGTATGTCCAACATTTTGGTACTTTTCATGACTTGTCTCTTTTTTTGGTTTCTTCTAAAATAATAAAATTTCCCAAAAGGGACCATTGCCTCTCTGATCCTCACCACCGTATCATCTGTCTTGTGACATATATTGATATGTGTGATGTGAGCTCACTTTCCCTCTGATATTATCATCTAATCTTTACATCATTATCACATATATTCTTTTCATTCATTAAACCGGATTTTCTAAGATTTTCTGTGCTATATATATGTAGTCGAAACTAAACTTCAACGTATAAGATAAATATGGATCATGTGGTGGCCAAGCACATACGTCCCCAAACCCTAGAAACCCTAGAAAATAATCTCTGAAGAGTAAATGCGTGGCAATCACTTATCTTGTTGTCGACAATGTAAATTGGTTGGTACAACCGAATTTTTCTGGTTTGGCTTAATTTCCTGGTTGGTTCTATACCACTATTTTATTGTTGGGCCGAATTAGAAATTGGGCCGTCAAAGGGCACAAAAGTATATATTTCTTAACTATTCTTACGTTCACTTGTCACCACTTCAAAAAAATTTAACCTAATGTATAGGTTTTTTCCAAGAACTTGATCCTAACGAGCCTTAGAAGTAAACGTGAACCCGTTTGGACAAAGTCCAGTTTACGTAGAAGGCGAGTAAAGAGAAACAAAATAAGTTAGAACTGAAACAATATGTTTTGTTTTTTTTTACTTTAACTAGGATTAAATTCGTTTTTGATGCATCTAATTAAACCAAGTTTGAATTTACAAAAAATGTTGATAGTGTGATCCTGTCTCAATACAAAACTCCTCTATTTGCACTTTTCCAGCAAAAATAACATATATATTATTGATTAGAGCATTGTTGTTATTTCTTATTAGTTTTTTGAAATGCTCAGTGACCTCATTTGTTCGTTTTTCTTGTATAGATTATAGAATATGAAAAATAAGATACAGTAAAATATTATATTGTGAAAAACAGAATTGGTTAATCTGATCATCTTTAGATCATACTATAGAAACGTACTAAAAATACGCTATGATGAGATGATATGTCCCACGTGTTCCAGTGAGAACGACTCAATAACAACTTTTATTCTAATTTCAATTTCATAACAGTATCTAAATTTACAAAAAAAAACTAACTTCTAATTTATCTAATTTTTCTGTCAAATTTTTTCAGCTACCAAATTGACTCTTTTAATTTTATATGCGAGTTTGCTTTTATTTTTTCTCTTTTTCAAAACACGTATTTAAGATATTTATAAACAAAAGTGTACACGGTATTGTCTGTCACAATGGTTAGTTGGTGAACGTTGGAGGATTGGATAAGGTGTTAGTAAGATTTGGTTAATATAGCTACATGTCAGTCGGTTTGGTTGGAAGGTAAAGCTTTGTAGTCAACGAACTTAAGTCATGGGTGCGGCTACTTGAATTTTCCCAACGAACTAATGTCAACTAAACCACATTGTATAACTTCGATTATTGAATTTGACTAATACTTTATCTTTTTTTTTGGACAAACGCTAATACTTTATCCTAATATTCCTTTTATATAAAATGTGTTGGTCACTTTACAATATATATAGTTCGGGTAGTTATTTTTTACTAGGCCTACAGAGTGAGTCCTTATTTAACCTTTAACTGTTTAACAGTCAAACAAAGAGTGTCAGTGTGTCACCAATCCTCATTTATTTCTTAAAGAACTTTGCCTAATTAGGTCTTATAAAGTACTAGCTAGGGACGGTCATACCTATAACTAGCTGAATTAACTTGGCTAAGTATAAGACCAGACAAAATTGTTCAAATGTAAATTTACTATTAACATCATTTACATTCATATAAGAAAATATTGTATGTGTCATGTGTGTATAGCTTACCATCATTAAATATGCATTGTGCAACCGATTTTTTACTATAGTCTTTTCCACATGTTCTCTACTTAGGGTCGCAGACCACCCAACTTGCAATATATCCCATTTCAAAGATTTCATTATGATCCATAAATGTTTTCAAATCATATATTAAACATGTATACATGATATATACATATGTTTTAACATATACGTCAAACAAAAACATACAAGTCAACATAAATATATTCTAATATGATATCAGTATGTTAAAATTTACATAGCTCATTAATTATAATGTAATCCTCAATCTTGAAACCAAACAGACATTTTAGAGACAAATATTTAATTTTGACCTTTTTAGTAGTCTAGAATTTGATAGATTTCATAAATAAGTTGGAGTAAGTGTGGTTAGTTATTTTAACTACTCAATAAGCATAAAGAATGGAAAAAGAGAATAAGAATTAAATTTGGGTGTGGGAAAATGGATCTTAAAGGAATAGGAAAGTTGTAAATTACTCAACTGGTAACCGGCAAGGTACTAAGCTAGGTTTAAACTTCAAAGTCACCCGCCCAATCCCAAAAAGGCAAAAACATTCCATAATTTATACATTTTCTTTATTAATGTTTTTAATAAATTTAAAGAAATAAATACATTTTCGCGATAACATTTGGTAAATAAAAGATAAAAGTAATTTTCTAGAATACAAAATTCTTGTTAATTTTTTTTAACACTCTCCAATTTTTTTCTTGCTTGGTGCAAATGATCTTAGTACATTTATGTTTCAAAATTTAATGGTATACATCTTTAGATATATAACTAATATTCCTTCTGTATTAAAAAGGATGATGTTGTAAAATTTTCACTAAGATTAAAAAATAATAAATAATGCATTATTGTTACTTCCTTTTGTTTATTTCTCTTTTTTTTTTGGTGAATTGTTTATTGGAAAAATGATTGTCAGCTACTTGAAGTATACGCCAACACATGACCATAAATACAAATAATATAAATGTTCTGTTAACTATGTGAACTATTGTCATCACATAGGGACATCCATAAACAAACATAGGTTATGTGTACAACACCATAAATATTAAATTTTGGCCGGAATCCGGCGTTGACCAGTGTTGACCAGAAAAAATATTCAAAAAATATATTTTTTTTCTTTTTTCTTAATAATATATTTTTGTTTTTATGTAGTTTTGATAAATAAATAAAAACTATTAAAACAAAATAACAACAAATAGTTATACAACAAAAAAATACAAGAAAATTATATACCAAAAAAATTAAAAATTATATGACAAACAAAATTTGTGATATATCTAGTAACTAATTTTGTTAATACAGAATTCCCAAAAAAAAAAAAAAAATACAGAAAATATACCAAAAATAATATAATAAAACTATACCACCCAAAATTTTATGTGTAGTAGACTGTTTCATAAAACTATAACACATATATACCTTTTCCTTTTAAGAATCATTTTTTTATTTTGTATTTTTAAAGGTGGAGGTTTTAAATATTTTTTTTTCTTTTTACTTATTCATAAGATTATGTCATTTAAAATACATCCAAGACATTACCAACTATTTCTTTGTTTTTAATAAGAAAAAAAGGAAGAAAATAATGAAAATTCTATTTATTTACATGAAAGACATATATCAAGAAGATAGTTAAAAAACAAAAGTTGATTTTGTAAAATCAAAGGTTGATCTATTAAAAAAAAAAGAAATAGTTGGCAATGCCTTGGATATATTTCAAATGGCATAATCTTATAAATAAGTAAAAAAGAAAAAAATATTTTAAACCCCCATCTTTGAAAATACAAAACAAAAAAATGATTTTTAAAATGGAAAGGTATATATTTGTTATAGTTTAAAAAAAATCTACTACACATAAAATTTTGGTGGTATAGTTTTCTTATATTATTTTTGGTATATTTTCTGTATTAACAAAAATAGTTACTAGATATACCACAAATTTTGTTTGTCATAAAATTTTTGATTTTTTTTTTTGTATATAATTTTCTTATATTTTTTTGTTGTTAGATTTTGTTTTTTTAAATTATACAAATCATTTAATCTTTTTTATTTATTTATAAAAATATATAAAAACAAAAAATTATTATTTTTAGGAAAAAAAGAAAAAAAAATGAATATTTTTTTCTGGTCAACACTGGTCAACCCCGGTCAACACTGGTCAACGCCGGATTCCGGCCAAAATTTAATATTTATGGTGTTGTACATATAACCTATGTTTTTTTATGGATGTACTTATGTAATGACAATAGTTCACGTAGTTAACAGAACATTTATATTGTTTGTATGTATGCTCATGTGTTGGCGTATACTTCAAGTAGCTGGCAATCATTTTTACTTGTTTATTTCTCTTTTTAGTACTCATTTAGTGGTGGTTTTTCTGACATTTGTCATTCAGTTGCCTAGATAAGTTTAATTATATATTGTAAAAGTCAAAACATTAATTAATTATTTGATTTTAAAAATAAAAATAAAGTACATTAGATATACTAAAGAAAATCATTCTTTGTGATAAAAGAAAAATCTTAAAACATCATCATCTATATATACATTTTTTGAAACATTTATGAAATAAATCCTATAGTTCCAACTTATTTATAGGAAATGCCATTGACATTTACTATTAAACTTATAAATAATATTCCTTCGTTTTAAATATCAGATACTCTTTCTATATTCTCTCCAGTTGATTACGAGTTTCCTTTTCAATTTGTTTGAGATTAGATTTTTGTGCAAACAAATAAAACAGCATTAAGTTATTTTTGGAAATAGAAACAAAAATATCTTATCGATTTATACTAAATTGATTTTGCAGTTTTTTTTTTCAAATTTTGTTTCTTACGTTTTTCTACAATCAAAGAAAATCGCATTCACTAATACAATATAACAAAAGCAATAATATCTTATTAAACTATAATTCTACACTAGCATATTCCATAGACTCCTAACAAAAATCTACTCACCTTCCGAAATTGTGAGATTTCCAAAGATATTACCTATTTGATCACCAAGCCTATTTGTAAGCACTCACATAACACAACCCTACTCTCTCATTGAAACTATAAATAGTTCTCTTTCACGGCAGCTCATAACAACACCAAAACCAAAAGTGATAAACTTATACAGAAAAACTTTAATTAATATCAAGTGTTGTGTTTCTTATACAATCTGTACTCATTTATCTTTGTTTATAACTGTATCAGATTCAAGATCCAAAAGTATTGTCATGGTCATGTCACAACAAGTCAACAATGTAAGCATCTACACTAAAGGTTTGACTTATTCTTATCTCCAATTAAACTATTATAATTTGTCTCTTGATTTTATTTACAGGCTCCAAAGCAAAAGACTACCAAGAAGATGACATAAGGCTAAAGAGCTTCTTTTTAATGGCTATTATGTTTTTTTTTATAAAAGATGTTTTTGGTTAACTCTCATTCTCACTTCTAATGTTTATTTGTAGTGAAACTAAAGATGACAGATAAGTTTATTTATTTTGCATCCCACATGTAGTTGATTACCTTTTAATTGTTTATGTTAAAAGTATGATACAATGAAGTGCATTTTTATCAACCTCCGATCATTTACAAAGCAAACATAATATTATTAGCTTTATAAATTAAAAGATGAGCCAACATACTGTTTTGATTTCGAAAGGAGATTCAAAGTTATTAATCTACAAAATTTGGATGAATCGAACAATGAAAGAAATCGTTGATTTCCTCTCTGACTTTTTTTTTACAGTCGGCGGATGTTTTTAAGGGAACCCACTTTTCCTTTCTTATTCGTGTATTTGAATTTTATTAATAATAATTATTTCCATATGTTTATATCTCTCTCTTTTTATGTTAAAAATGTACATATTATACAAATTATCCTGGGGAGTAAATTATAGAATTAAAGCCTTCCAATATAAATGAATAAATTATATATTAACTAATTTCAGAAATTATAATTAGCATATCCGAATATGTGTTTGGAAATTATTCACTTGCATATTCTATCCACAGTTATATGTGCACTACATATATAATGTAAGTGTTCTACAGAGTAACATGATCTGTTTAAAAAAACACACTAATGCGGTGCACGAGAACAACTAATTTAATTTATCAAATTCTAAATGAAAACAATTAATTGATATATACATCAAACCAATACTATTCTATATATATAAATACACAAATGTGATGGACTATGGATCAAAACCTAGATAACATTGTAACATCTATATTAAAAATCAAAGAACTTAATTATTTTATCAAAAATCATTAAAATTAGTTATGAAAGGAAAATTTTCTTTCATGGTAAAATACTGGATAAACTCAATAACTATTTACAACTATACAAAGTCAAAATTTAATAAACAACCACAAAATAACAAACAATTATAACATAATTTTTAAATTTAAAATCTTTTTAAAATATAGTCCCGCGGTGTACCGCGGGTTAAAATCTAGTTTATGATAAAAGATAGAATAATAAGATGGCATGCTTGTCAACCTTAATCTATAAATAGCTTCAAGAACCTCATAACTCCAAACCCACACTAATACTTTCGGTGGTATCTTCTTCTTTTCCAGTTTCTCCAAAAAAAAAACAAAAAAAAACATCCAAAGGTTGGATATATATATAAGGGAAAATATGGGGTTAAATTCGAGGGACAAAACCTGGATATTTCTGGGGGTTCTTTGTTGTTCATCTTTGATTTGTTCAGTTAAAGCAACCGTCACTTACGATCGTAAAGCTGTGATCATTAATGGTCAGAGAAGGATCCTTCTATCTGGCTCCGTTCACTACCCAAGAAGCACGCCTGAGGTATACTCTTTAATTTTTGTAAATACATAGAAAACAATCTTGTGTTTTAGTATATGTAATTATGTATGGTTAAGCAGAATCTTAATTATTATTCTATGCATATTTTCTGCGTTCTTATTGGATCTTTGTTCCCAAAGATTTTTTTTGGACACATGGGTTTTGCTTATAGTCACTATTTCATTACAAATTATGTTTTTTTTTGTACGTATAAGATAATTTAAAAATTAAGAAAAAAATGTCCTGAAATGCTCTGTTCTATATGCAGATGTGGCCTGATCTTATACAGAAGGCCAAAGATGGTGGTTTGGATGTTATACAGACTTATGTATTTTGGAATGGACATGAACCTTCTCCTGGACAAGTAATCACTATAATTTATATTATTTTGACTCATAAATCAAAACTATATAGCTTGGTCGTTACTAATGCTTTTCTATTTCTTTTTCTGCTTTAGTATTATTTTGAGGACAGATATGATTTGGTTAAGTTCATCAAGCTGGTACAACAAGCTGGTCTTTACGTTCATCTCAGAATTGGTCCTTATGTTTGCGCTGAATGGAACTTTGGGTAAGTTATACGTTCTATAAAGTGAGACTGTCCCTTACTTTAATATAATTATTGATTATTGATTTGATTATGTTTATATGGTTTTCAGAGGGTTTCCTGTTTGGCTTAAATATGTTCCCGGTATGGTATTTAGGACCGACAATGAACCTTTCCAGGTCTAAAACTTCTCTCATTTTCTTTTCAAATGCTCTTAAGCATCCATTTTTTAGGGTGTTTTATTAACTAAAAAAGATTGGTTTGATAATGAAAAAGGCTGCAATGCAAAAATTTACTGCGAAGATTGTGGGGATGATGAAAGAAGAAAAATTGTTTGAGACTCAAGGAGGACCCATCATTCTGTCACAGGTTTGTATGTTTTCGTATTAGCTTATTACACAATGTCAGTAGTATCCAAGTGAATCTTTTGTTTTTTGAAACGATATTTTCATTGTATGTGTATGAAAATTAAAAAATGGGCAGATAGAGAATGAGTATGGACCAATAGAGTGGGAGATAGGTGCACCGGGGAAGGCATACACAAAATGGGCAGCTGAAATGGCAGAAGGACTCTCCACAGGTGTCCCATGGATTATGTGCAAGCAAGATGATGTTCCTAACTCTATTGTATGTTCTTCTTCCTTTTATCTCTCCCTTTAATTATTACTTATTTGCTTTCTTTTTTAACCTGGTTATATATATTCTTTAAGCAAAAGAAGAAGTTTTGTTTATTACTTTTTTTTTTCTTTTCTATTGTTTGAAATATTTTCTTGTCTTCTCTTATATTTTCCTATCAATAATACATATATGATATATACCTAACAAATTATTATATAGGTAAACAAAAGAAGATGTGTTTGTTTATCATTTCTTTGTTTGAATTAGGTGCTTGAATCATCTTTCCTTATTTAGTTTTCTTGGTAGCATTACTAACTTTATTCGCTGTTCTCTTTTGACGTAAAATTCTCTTTTCTTGTTAGAAACTGTCGTGTGTTATGTATATCAGGTTTTGTAAATAACGTTACTCACAATTTATTTGGTTTCCTTTTTTCTCATATTTTTTCTGTTACACGGAGTGACCAACTATAAAGAGAAAACGAATGGGATCCATGTTGTTTTCTTATTTTATACAACTCTTTTACAAAATTAAATTAAAGGTTTTACCCTAATTCGTTTCTTTTTACTTGCTCGACAGATAAACACATGCAATGGGTTTTATTGTGAGAATTTCAAACCAAACTCGGACAATAAGCCGAAAATGTGGACAGAGAACTGGACTGGTTGGTAAGTCACACAACATAATTGTCCCTCCCCCTCTAAAAAAAGTATATTACTATTCAATACAAATATGAATATCTAAGACCAAAATCAACGTATCGTTATGCAAATGATTTACCAGGTTGACGGAGTTTGGAGGTGCGGTACCATACAGACCAGCCGAAGACATTGCCTTCTCCGTGGCACGATTCATACAGAACGGTGGCTCTTTCATGAATTACTATATGGTAACTTCATATCCTCTATTGCTGAAATAAGAGACACAAGATTTGATTACCAATGGAGTGGGGAAATGTTTTTAAACAGTACCATGGAGGAACGAACTTTGATAGAACAGCCGGTGAATTCGTCACCACCAGCTATGACTATGATGCTCCTCTTGATGAATACGGTAACTCAACTTTCATCACCTGAAAAACAGAATGGTAACAAACATATCAAACCATTGTCTAATACCTTTTTGTTGGGTTATTTGTTCAAAAGGGTTACCGAGAGAACCTAAGTATAGTCACTTGAAAAGGCTGCATAAGGTCATCAAGCTCTGTGAACCAGCATTGGTCTCTGCTGATCCTACAGTCACATCACTTGGAGATAAACAAGAGGTAATGCAAATTAAATAAGCATGGAAAAACTTTCAAAAAGAAGTTATTTACCTGTTTCTTTGCTTGTTTTGTTTTACAGGCTCATGTGTTCAAGTCTAACTCATCTTGTGCTGCTTTTCTCTCAAACTACAACGCTAGCTCTGCTGCAAGAGTCTTGTTTGGTGGATTTCCATATGATCTGCCTCCTTGGTCTGTCAGTATTCTACCTGACTGCAAAACCGAGTATTACAACACTGCTAAGGTAAATCAACCTAAAAAAACTTCTTGAACACGTAACCTTGTTGATACGTCAGGGGTGATGGTATCACTGAGATTGACCTCCGTGTTACAAGGTACAGGTCCGTGGACCAAGCATACACATGAAAATGGTTTCCACAAACACACAATTCTCTTGGGGGTCATACAATGAAGAGATTCCTTCTGCATATGACAATAGTACCTTTTCCAAAGATGGGCTTGTGGAACAGATAAGCATGACCAGAGACAAGACGGACTATTTCTGGTATCTGAATGAGTGAGTAATACTTGAAAACTCTTGACTTGCTGTAATCTCCCTATCTCTCTCACATTCTCGCTAACTCTATGGGCGAACTCACCGGTTGTGTTTGTTTGCGGATATAATCAGCCTTACGATCAGTCCTGATGAGAAATTCCTAAAGACTGGTGAAGACCCTCTTCTTACTATTGCGTCATCTGGGCATGCTCTTCATGTATTCGTTAATGGTCAACTTGCAGGTAATATATATTAAGATAGGCCAAAATCATCCTCATGCTAAGCTTGTCTTTGCTAAAAATCCTTTCTTCGTTTCAGGAACTGCCTATGGATCACTGGAGCAACCAAAGCTAACATTTAGTCAGAAGATCAAATTATATGCAGGAGTCAACAAACTTGCTCTGTTGAGTACTGCAGCGGGTCTGCCGGTTAGTTCTCTCAATAAACTAACTAGCTCTCTCTGCGCTTTCTGCCTATATACTACTGATCATGTTCTGAGCTTTGTGGTCTTTATTGTCACAGAACGTTGGCGTGCATTATGAGACTTGGAATACTGGGGTTCTTGGTCCAGTGACACTGCAGGGAGTTAACTCTGGAACATGGGACATGTCTAAATGGAAATGGTCTTACAAGGTCCTCCTAAAATTCAAGAGAAACGAGTTTTGACTTCCCTGTAGCCTCATCTTACCAACCATCATAACAATGAAATAAACATATATGTTCTTTTGTGTTTCAAGCAGATTGGTACTAAGGGTGAAGCTATGAGCATTCAGACCGTAACCGGGAGCTCCAGCGTGGAATGGAAAGAAGGAACATTGGTGGCCAAAAAGCAACCCTTGACCTGGTACAAGGTAAGAGAAGCAGAAGGATTGATGAATCATGTCACCACACCAACATTGTTATATTAATATGATGAAAAAATGAAAGCAATGGGATGGTATTCTTACCATATATTTTTGCAGTCTACTTTTGACACACCAGTAGGCAATGAACCATTGGCTTTAGACATGAACTCAATGGGGAAAGGAAAAATATGGATAAATGGACAGAACATCGGACGCCACTGGCCTGCATATACAGCTCGTGGGAAATGCGAACGGTGCAGCTATGCCGGGACTTTCACCGAAAAGAAATGTTTGAGTAACTGTGGACAAGCTTCTCAAAGATGGTGAGCAAAACTGCCTAACCTCTGCTCCTGTCTTCTTTTTAATCTTTTAATACAAAATTTGACTCAAAAGGTTTGAACTTTTTCTTGTTTTACAGGTACCATGTGCCTCGTTCATGGCTGAAGCCAACTAATAACATTGTCATTGTACTTGAAGAATGGGGTGGTGAACCCAATGGGATCTCTCTTGTAAACAGAAGAGCCTAATAATAGTTTTCTCTCTAACTCCCATTTTTTTCAGGTTAAAACCTGTTTCTTTGTGTCTCTGCAATCAAATTGTAAGATACAGATTATATGTACATGTAGTATTACTGGGAATTATTGGCTCATATGGATGAAAATATTGAAAACTATCCCAATCCTGGCTATTAATATATTGCAAGTGAATGTATATTTATTACAGAATAATATTTATAAAAAAAAAAAAACAAAGCATTTGAATTTCATTTTCTTTTCTATCTTCATCTCAGTCTTCTGAAACAATGTGATCCATAAATACACTACAGTCGTTGATTGAAGATCATAAGACGATACAAATTGTCTCCATCAGAGATATTCAATAATCAAATCGAAAAAAGCTATAATTCTCTTTACAAAATCACGCAAATAGGGAAAACACTGACCTGAGGTGCCTTGAAGGGGATTTAGACCAGAAGCTTAACTCAAGAACCACCCGCCGATGTCCAGAGTCGGAGCACGGTTTAAGCTCCGTGACCACATTGCTCTTTTCTTCACTATCGAAATTTTTGGGCCTTTGGGCCACAAAAAAGCCCATATAAAGGAAAAAACAAAACTTTTACGGGAGACATTTGGACTTTTCGACAATACGACCAAACAAAACACGAGTTTAACTGCAAGAAGTGCAGGTTACAGTTTTTGAAATTTGTAAAAGCTTTTTGTTTATTTTTATAAGCGTTGTTAAACAGATAATGTAATGGTTAAAAGTATGTGAATGCGGACTAATCTTGTCGGCGATTGTAAAGCCTGTGGTTGGTTACTAACAACATCTCATAAATTATTCTTGGTCAATCAGTAGTGAACTGAACATTCAGTGTTCTTGGTCTCTTTGGTCTTTGGGCATGTTCATAGGATAAGCGGCTTGTCGTTACTATGACATCATTTCAATATTATATACGACTCCTTTGAATACTATATACATATGATCAGCGACTTTGTCGTTAGTATATCTTCATTTGAATGTTATATACTAAACGACTCAAAAGGAGTTGTGATATTATATAATCGTTCGACCAACCGGATACGTAATGCTTCTTCAAGTTGCTTGTTAGTGTTTTTTGCCATGTCGTTTCTTTAATCCTAACTTGACTTTCTGGAAAGATTAAAAAGCTTGTGAGGATCCTCTCCTCCACTGGCTGCATCGATATGTAGAAGACAAACACACACGATTCTCTGTTTCTTTCTTTCTTTTTCCTTCACTTTCCTTTTCTGTACGTCTTTTTTCCTCTTTTGTATTTTTTTTCCTAACTTTTTTTTAATTAACATAGAAATGATCTAAAGAAAACGCGACATTAAAGAGGTAAACGAAAATGACAATCACGTGGCCAAATTTTCTGATACAAAAAAACTTAAACACATTTTATCTATCATATGTAAATATGCACAAGAGTAACGATGTAACAATCGTTCAAGGATCAAAATATGAGCTTAAAGTTTGTGTGAAACAATGAATACCACGGCAAACAATGATGGATCTAACAAAATATTCATGAGAGTCAGGGATATAAATTATATTTAGGTTTGGAGTGTTATCGGTTATATTTTATATTGATGACTGATGTCATCTGTAATATACGTCACTGTAATTATTAGTTATATAAGTTTGTCAACTATATTTGTTTTAATTTACAAAAGCAACTATTTAAAGTTGAAACTCCTTTAAAAATAGAAATTAAAAGTGTAAAGACAATAAGTAAATTATCAAGTAATGAAAAAGCGGAAAAAAAAATGTAAAGGATGATTTATGTAAAAAGCAATTAATTTTATATTGTGTTGGAAAGAAGAAAAGAAACTAGAATGAACAACTTTACAATTAAAAAAAAAAAAACTAGAATAGAAATAATAAATAATTAAGAACATGTGATATTAGAGAAAAACAATATTGTCAAAAGAAAAATGAATGCTCGGAGAAGAGGATGATTATTTACGAGTCACGGGGTTAACATACTGACTTTTTTCTTTGGATGTACAGACTTTTGATGGGATCAGGGTAGAACTTTTGTAGCCATTTTTATATACTAATAAAAATTGATGTTAAGGAATAATTAAAGTTTAGTAGGATTATGGATTACCTTTAACATTAAGTCAATACTCATAAATTATGAGTCATCAGTAGTCTGTAAGAAATGGATTTACCTATTTCAAATGGATGATCTCCTCTACGAAATAATACTAAACAGACAATGCGATTTGAATGATATTACGTTGGACCTTCGAAAATCTTGTATTCATGATCTGTACAAATTTGTACTTATCCGAAGTTTTGAACTCGACGTCTGACATAAAAACAATTTTTTTTACAAAAAGACTACTAATCACATGACCAGAACATATATACTGTGAAACATCTGACTTTATTACAAAACAATCAATATTAAAAGACAAACTAAGAAAAATTACGTAAAAAGAAAAACAATAAAAGAAAGACCCATCCATAAATACAAATCTAAGGCAAGCTCATTAATGATTAACCAAGACAAAAAAATTATCTCTAATATAAATATTATCCATTACTTCACCCTTCACTCTCCGACACACACACAACAACAACAACACAACAATGGAGCTAGTTACAAGCTTGACCAGCTGGTTAACTCCGACCACTCTCTTCCTCCTCCTCAATTTCACAATCGGCACCATCTTCATCGCCAACCGTTTCAGCTCCTCCGGTTCAAGAAAACACAACCCGCATCAAGACGGTTTCCGGTCGGGTCATGACCAAGGCCAGGCAAGGTTCGGCAGACCTCCTTCGCTCATAGACAGAGTCAAGTCCATCAACTTCAGTCTCTACAATTCTCATCCATCAGAATCCGAGATCCACTTCTCCGGGTCGGATCATAACCCGAACCCACCTCCTTCTCTCTTTCAACGGGTCAGATCCTTCAACATGCCTTCCTTCAAGTTCCCACAACACAATTCCGAAGGAGACTACGCTGCTTACAATCTCATGACCCGACCCGAAGAGATTAACCGGGTCGACGACCCGATCGACAAGATACCGGAGAATGACGTCACGACTGAACCTAGAGTCGGAGCTCCATCACTCTTGCAGCGGGTAAAATCCATAAAGCTTCCTTCTTTATACAGATCCGAGCCAGATCCGATCCCCGAGGAGACAAAGCCGACGAGGACGAAGTCGGAGTCGAGCAAACCGGTGAAGAAGAATAAGAAGAAAGCTACGGCGAAGAAGATGACGAAATCGGCTAGCGAGAGATACACCGGACGGGAAGAAGAGACGGTTGAGGCCGTGGAGAAGAGTCGACCGGAGACAATGAGAGCTGAGATAACGACGCCGATGGTCGACGGAGGAGGAGAAGAAGGTGTGGACGATAAAGCTTCAAACTTCATCAACAAGTTCAAGCAGCAGCTTAAGCTACAGAGGCTAGATTCGTTCCTAAGGTACAGAGAGATGCTCAAGAACGAGTAAACCAAAAAAAAAGCTTAAAATTACGTTTTTGTCCTTCGTCGGAATTTGTTTTTAGAACCTGGTGGTAAATACGCCTGAATCTGAAGGGCTTTTAGGTCATTTCGACACATCTGTTTTAGTTTGTTTGCTAGATTTGGTGATGACTGGTTATGACAAAACTAGTATGTGTCGTGTGCGTAATTGCTGGATCTGGACATCTGAGTTCCACTTAATCTTTTGTCGTTTATTTACTCGGTGGTAAAAGTAGTTTAATGCTGTTTTTATTACGTGGAAACAATTATTCTAATTATTACTAGTATTATTTTCTGTATGCATCGATTGTTGCGACCGAAGAAGAACATTCATCGATATACTTTAATTCCCTCGTCACATATTCTAATAATTACTTATATCTTATTGTTTCTTTAATGTAATGAATTGTTTATTTAAGAAAATTATTGTTAATGAATTGTTTATCAACTGGGATTCATTTTGGGTACGGAGTTGTTATCAGCCACTATTTATTCAACTACTAATGACAAAGACTGTTCTAATTACATGCTTCTCGTAAAATCACATGCTTATATGTTATATTACCATAAATTGATGAAGCTTTTAGTCTTCTGACAAAATATCTAGTGAAGGATAATAATGACAAGAATATAGTTCTAGAATTTAGAAGACGATATATATTTGAGGTAATTAAGAAATAAAAAAGCAGTCGACTTTAAGAAAGAAAATGAGTTTGAAACATGTTTTGGACTTCTTTTACACATGCACGACAACATGCATAATTTTGTTCAGTGTTATGAAATATTTCTATGTAGACCTCTACCGATTTTATAATCTATAAGAAATTAATGCTTTAATTATTTTGGATGTAGGTCTTTCGTTTTAAAATTATATATAGACAATGACTAGTATTTGTATTTATTTTAATTTCATTCTTTTTAATTATAAAACTCAAAGATCCTTATTCGAATGCTACTAGTGGCATTTTTCTGGATTTAGATAATTGTGCAATACCAAAACAAGTCTGGCCGAGTCAAATTGCAAGTGACATGCACAACAATATGTACATGTCGCTTGCTGTATCAAATTTTTTGAATCCAAGAAGCATTGAAGCTGCTGGCCAGAATATTCCCTCATTTTGTGGAAGAGCTCAAGAACTACAGAATTAGAGTCTACACTATTTTTTCTAGTAAAATATATTTATTAATGATTTAGTTTTTTTTTAATTAAACTGAAACAATTTATAGTTGTTTGTTTGCTTGGACTTTTTAGTTAAACCACAAACAACAAACTTCAAACTTCTCTCCAGAATATGTGTTTGGACCCATTGAAACCCAGAGCCAGCAAATATGGTTTTAATATCTGGTGATGGAGATTTTGCATGGTGGGAGGCTACAACATGATGATTGTACAAATTTTTAGGAGTTCAAACTTCGATCTGAAAGTCACATCAAAATTTATCTAGAATTGGGCGAGCTTGGAGAGTGGGCAAGGAAAGGTACTCTCGATTGAAGAATAAATCAAGATGCGATCAAAATTTATTCACTTGAGAGAGGACGGAGATACTCCTCCTTTCATAAAATGTGACTTCTGTCACCAGCCTCTCAACCTCAAAAACTGATTTGCCCAGCATGCTCCTATTCTCTCGACTATTTATTGAACTACTAATGACAAAGACGGTTCTAATTACATGCTTATATATTCTTCGTTAAATTATATGCATGCTTATATGTTATCACTATACATTGATGAAGCTTTTAGTCTTCTGACCAAAAAACTAGTGAAGAATAATAATGACAAGAATATAGTTCTAGAATTTAGAAGACAATATATATTTGAGGTAATTAAGAAGAAAAAAAAGCAGTAGACTTTAAGAAAGAAAATGAGTTTGAAACATGTTTTGGACTTCTTTTACACATGCGTGCTATGTTATCAGTACAACATGCATAAATTTTGTTCAGTATTATGAAATATTTCTATATAGAACTCTAGTTCACCAAATTGAGGTTATATACAGTTTTAGTAAACCCTATAATTTAGTGTCAAATAGCAAAGTGACAAGTGGCCATTTTCAAGTCACTATCTCTAAGATTCAAAATCAGTCGTACTTGAATTCGTATGTCGGTAGTTACAGCCCTCTAGAACCTAAAGGGTTTTGTCACTGTCCTTAGTTTTGAAGAATGATCCCACGGTTCACGTGTTGTGAAAGAGAATTTTATAATAGTCACGTGAGTTTCACATAGGCTGAGAGCCTCTCTCTGTGTTAGAGTGTCTTTTCTGCATCGTCTCATCATTTGTCTTGTTCGATTTTGTGGTGGAAACAGAGGACTGGTGCCAAAGCCATGATCATGATGTAATGACAAACCTTGATAAATAACTATAGGAGTTTGGATATAGATTTTTAAACACGTGTATGAATAAAATGGTTATTTATTAGAATGTATCACACTAAAAAACAATCTCTTGAGTGAACTGAATCCATAGAACAAGTGCGTTTGTTCTTGTTACAGAATTACAATATTTGTATGAAACGCACTTGGAGCAGGATGCAAAAAGTGAAGAACAAAACTATACTCACAGATGAGAGAGAGAGAGAGAGTAACAAATATACATGTGGTACGTATACAAAAAAACTTACATAGGGATGGCCAAAACTCTCATCCTGTTTCAAAACATATGAGACATCACATTTTTAGTTGGAGGAGTGAAATGTGACATGATTTTTCATTCCCGAACTCCCGTTCCGGCAAGGTTGTTTCACAAAATCTCGTCTGTCCACTCTCAGGCGCCGATGATGAGAGAGTTTACTATTAGACCTCATCGCAGATGTAGGTTTCGATGTGGAAGACTTGCCAAATTCCTCCTTGCCCTCACTGAAGGTCTTCATCAAAGTCTCTTGTAGTTCCATGTACCTTTGCTTCTTCTGAAGCCGTTTCTCAGGAGTGTCTTCTTCTACGCTAGCGAGATAATTCAAGTCTTCCGTGTCCATAAAGTGATCCAGCGAACAGCGTGGGAAATAGCGTTTCCCCAGGTCCACTAAAAAAAACATCATTAGATTTCTTTCTTGGTAAGAAAAGAGATGTGACATATTGTAAGAAATTCATACCGGTGTCACAAAGTGCTCTTAGTCTACTCAAATGCTTTTCTTGGATTATGAACGGTGCCATGTTTAGGTCCAGTGATGTCCGCTTTGGATCTGCAGGCTCGAGACTAGAAGCTGTAAACTCGCATGTTTCATCCAATTTGACGATTTCCATTACAATTACAGCTTCCACTGGAAAGAGAATTTTAGCCAATGCAACTGAAAAGGACATAGCGTTAGCCAACTCAACCGGAACTTGATTTTCAAGTGAAGGAAGAAAAAGTACCTCGATTCTCATAATAGAGCAACCTCATCTTCAGTTCCTCGGGAGTCACTGGAAGAGAAGGTGAAGCTTCTCTAGGCAACTGATATTCTAGTTTTTGTGCATGCTCAAGTACCTCTATACATAATCCACCTTTGAGAGAAGGCTTACCTTGCTCTGTAGTAGTATTGTAATCATCCGCTTTAGTGAGTCTTTTTGCAATCACGAGAGCGGTTCTACCATCTAACGTTGTATCCAAAGCATTTGCACCTTTTGTCAACAGAGATACTATCAGCTTCGGCTCCTTCCGTATCGCAGCAACATGAAGAACAGTGTACCCTCTTGGATTTCTACGGTTAACATCCGCAAGCTCTAAGTTGATAAGATCATACGCTGTCTTCACATCGCAATGCGCGACAGCGAAATGAAGAGCATACGACTCATCAAGATTAGTGTGTCCTTCTGTCAAAAGCATCTTGACAAGCTCAACGTCATCCGAGTCGAGTGCCTTGTATATATTCTTGACATGTTTTTTAAGTTCAGGTGGCTCTAAAAAAAACTCTTTACGTATGTAAGTGAATTGCTTGACAATGTGTTGCGGTAAAGACTTGTCAAGACTAACAAATTCCATATCAGACTTTGCAATAATCTTTATGCATCTATCAAGAAGCTTCTTGTATGCTTTAGGACATAGAGTATCAAGCTTTAATATAACCAAGATGTCTTCTACCACAATTTTGTCTACAATATCCAAGAACTGTCTCTGAAAAAATGCAAATAGAGAAGCCTTAAAAAAACGAAATTGCTTTTGTCTTTTTCTTAATGCTATGGTTCAGTTTGTGTTCTTTACCTCATACAGAGTCATTAGCTCTGGAATCTGGAAAACGAAAGCCAAATAGAGAACCTCGACCATGAAATCCACCACCGGCCGGCAAGCCACGTGATAGCAATCGTCATCTACGCAATCAGAAGCTCCTCTCGGCGGCGGCCTCACTCTGCCGCTGTAGACGTAAGCAAAAACAGCCATCACGGAGTCAAAGCCGACTTCGTAGTCCTTGGCGATCTCTTTAAGCTCGATCTTGATCACGGCGGTGGATCTTTGGTTCTTGGCGGCAGCTGCGGTGGCTAAAGCGCTTTTGAAGACGGGAACTCTCGCCGAAAGAATACAACGGTGGAAAGAAACTTCCCGGCCGCCGGAGAGAACGAGCTTAGCGTCAGTGTAAAAAGTCTCCGGGGAGTCGAAAACAGACTCGAGACAGTTGGAGAGAAGCTGAAGCGCTGCTACCTCCGATGATGTGAGGACATCCGAAGGGTAATCGATAGATGACTCGGCTGCGAAGAAGCTGCTGTTGCCGCTTGTGTTGCTTATTTCGTAGGAATCAGAGAATCTAACGGTGTTTGTGGCCATCATCACAAAAAAATAATAAAAAAAAAACAGAGTCGGAAGCAACAGAGACAAAACAGAGTCGGAGACAACTGAAACAAAAAAAAAACAGAGTCGGAGACAAGTGTTGGAATTTCAAGAAACAAAGACAAAAACACTCATTTTTTTAATCGAAGAACTTATCATCAATGGTCTGTGTCGAGACTAGAGAGCAGCACCTTTGGTGTAAGTTTCTTCGAAACTGGAAAGGTTTTATAAAGGGAGAAAATACTCTGAATGAAGCGGTTTTTTTGGTTTCTATCTCTCTTTGCATGTTTACAATTTACAAAACAGTGACTGTTCGACTTTGTCTTTTTTGCCCAATTTCTTCTCTACACTTTCATTCTTTTTAAAAAAGCAACATCTGATTCTCATTTCTTGACTACCAAAATTTCCACACATAGTATAAAAAAGCTGAATCGAATGGACAAGTCAGATAACATATTTAATACTAGCATTCTACGCATTAGTGATACGATTAGTATTTGATTAGGCGGAGGCATTTAATTAGTCAAACTTATTCATCATACTGATTTTGACAGATTTAGACTTTTGACTAAAATTTGGTCATAGTCCAATCTTCTTATAATTTAGCCTTACACAACAAAATGGTTAACATTGAAAAATCATAGCCAGTAAACAAACGAATATTTATCGTTCCCACTACAACTCAATACAACAAACTTGGTTAATTTATACACCAGACTGTTTGGTTGATTGACCCAAAAACTTAAAGTTAAGAAACCTCTCTTTCGTCAACAAAGATTAGTCATTCACCTACATTAAATCAAAACTATCATCAAATACGGAAGGAGTTTTTAAACACTACGATACTAGACGAATTCAGGCCCGGCACATCATCCAGAAAGCACTAAAATTGCTTGCTTCTACAGATCCAACTTCATATTAAATAAAAACAAAAAAAAATATCAAACATTATGTCCATTTCGAACAGAACAATGAAGTAGTCAAGGCAGAGACTGAGAAAGGGGTGATTCATTGTTCATAAATTTAAGTGCTTCCAAGAAAATAAACACCAAAAGAAAAAATAATCAAAACTCTTTTGAGCATCATCAAATAAGGAGACGAATTTCACTATAAACCCAAAACTTTTTCTCAATCCCCATCCTCCAAGAACAGAGAATGGCCCACATATATCATAGATTTTTTCACACGTTCTTTTTTTGTGTGTGTTTGGTAGAGCATAGAGATTACTGTTGCTTGCATTCAGGTGGCCTCTCACCTTGTTGACCCTCACCAACTATCTGAGATCTCCCTCCCTTCTGCAGTCCAAACAAAGAAAAAGCAAACGATTATCACATTTGTCACAGACATAGACACAACTACAATATGAATGAAAATGAATAAAGTGATCCAAGAGCTTGTCTAGTCTCTGCTGTGTCATTAGTGTGTCGTTCTCAAAGTCACGCATAACTACCTAATTACATATTCATGCTTTGTTAGTCTTGCTTGGTTACTTCCAGCAATCTATATGATTCATGGACGTCTAGAGGCTACATTTCCTATATATATTCTAGAGTTTCATGACCATGCTCAGCCTGAAATTTCTTGTGTTTCTTGATAGTTTACGACTTTCAAGGATTGCTCGAGTGTTTGATTATTCGGCAGGAACTTTGGGGTTTCAATCAAATAAAAACTTTTTAGATTGAAAATGTCGGTTACATACCTTGTTTCCGATTAATGGCTGCAAAAAACATTTAAGCGAATTCAATTGATTAGTAAAAACTAAACTGGCAGGTAAATTTCAAAAAACAAAGGAAACAAAGTACTTGGGGCACTGTATACCTTCTTTTTGGTCTTGCTTTCTTCCTCATCCTCATCATCATCCTCCTCATCCTCATCATCATCTTCGTCTTCCTCATCCTCTTCATCATCCTCATCAATGTCATCTTCTTCGTCATCATCTAATTCATAGTCATCTGCTTCCACAGCCTCACCAGTAAACCATGAGACTGCACGAGGGATAATTTTTTCCCGGATTGTAGATCTGCAGGAAGCAAGAACTACTTGTGATCAGAATATCAATGAAGGGATCATAATATTTGCAGCTGATAAAGTAGACCCATGACTAAAAAACAAACTCACAACACAACAGAATAAGAAGTATGTTAAGAGAAGGACGAACCCAATGTCATAATCTTGTTCCATCAGATTTTGAAGGTCCTCAGCCTGCATCAAAGAATGTGAGGCATTACTAAATGCGTTAAATTAAGGGATGACAGATCTGTCTAACAATAGTTATCTTACTCTGTCCTCGTCGATATCTTCATCTTCATCTGGGACTTCTGGAGGACTGAAGAAGTTGAAGAAGCTTGCACAATCTTCGGTTTTGATGATTGGTTTGGCATTCTTTGAACCTTTCTTAGGCTTCTTCTTAAGAATCTTCTGAGTTAGGCATTTTCCAGGATACCAATCAATTTCTGTCCTGAAATGAAGGGAAAAAAAGAAAGAAATCAATACAAGTAAAGAAATTGTCTACAGCTCAGTGCAGTCAGTTAAGCAGAATGTAGTTTGCAGAAGAGCATGAGCAGTTACCCTATAGCCTTCTCAAGTAGTGGCTCATCTTCATCAATCATATGATAAGACTTTGTCAAAACGGTGTTTTTAAAATACGGATTGGAGTCGAATAAAAACTCAAGTTTGAATCCTTTAGGTTCTTCAATCTTGCACCACTTAATATCTTTAAGATAGTTGAGAGCTCCTTCATCACGCTCTGTGACCTGGCATGTAGGACAATAAGCTATACTCATTTTCCTTGGTTATGACTGGGAGTGTTTACAAAATGAACACGAAAATTGCATATAGGCTAACCTCCTCAGAAGTAACTTCATTATTTTTCAGGGCAGTCAACCAGAAACTTGGAACTCCTTTCTCTGGATAGAATACATTGAAACATGTTAAACAAAATTTGTCTTTCCAAAGTGATAAAAACAAAACAAACAAAGAAGACAATTGTGTTCATGAAGATACCTTCTGCAGTTTTTTCCTCTCCTTGGTCGACCTTCGTATCCTCTGGAGCCAGTTCAACTTCAACAGTTCCATTCACAATCTCATAACGCTGTGTCATTACAAGATGCCAAGTAGAATTCATGATTTTTAGATACATATATATAACTAAAGATAAGTAAACACAAGCAACAAGAGTATAAACAGATTCCCATTGATTTTCATTGCTTTGGTTTAGTTAGATGGTTTGAACTACCACGAAGCTCACCAAAAAATAAAAATTAAACTTTCTCCATAAAAAATTACCTTATTATACAAAGGCTGGTACAATGTCTCATATTTAGCTTCAAGAATAGCTCTCTCCTCACGGAACTTTGCCTCTAGTTCATCATGTTGGCTCTGCGTGGAAACAAGTCATCAGTAGTAATCAAAAACGCAACACCTTACTTTTGAGAATAAAACAAAAGCTCCATCAAATAGCTCACAAATAAATGTGAAAGAAATTTTCCTAACCTGAATATCCCTCAAGGCATCAACACGCTTTCTTACATTAGGAGTGAGATTCTCGAGCACATCAGAACGCTGACCAGCCAGATTCTGCAGCTTGTTCTGTGAAATTAACATATTTATAAACAAACAACTAAAAAAAAAAAAAAAACAATCTTTACAGAACCCATAAGCTATCATTACATATACCAAAGATACAGACTTTAAATAGACACTCTGAGTAAAGGTAACTCAAAATCCTTCATAATCATTCAATAGCTACCTTAAAGGATGGTTTTTTTTTTTTAAGAAGAAGAAGGATATAAAAAGAACTAACCTTAAGAGCGTTCACAAGGCCAGCTCTATCCTCGCCTTGAAGAGCTGAAACAGCAAAAACATAAATCAAGAGTCAGAAGAACCACGACGATGAAAGTAGTGAAAACAGAGGGAATTAGCGGTTAAGCAGCTTTGGCAAAAAGAAGCGCAGAGGAGAAATTAAACCAACCAGCAGTAAGATTGGCGACGCTGAAGTTGTTGTCCTTGTCGCTGCTCATTGTTTTTTTGAAGATTTGGAGACGAAAAGGTTTTTGAAAGTGAGAGATAAGAAAAAGAGAGAGAGAGAGAGAGAGAGAGAGAGAGAGAGAGAGAGAGAGAGAGAGAGAGAGAGAGAGAGAGAGGTTTCAAGGAGAAAAGCAGACAAAGGGTTTTTGGGAGGCGACTCTCTCTTAATTCTTAACCCTTAAAATCTCTCGCTCTCTCTTTCTTTCTTTCTTTTACTCCCCTCCCTCTCGTACCAAATTATAAAACCTAGTGTAACTGCCATTTTAATTTATTTAATTACTATTTTTCAGTTCTTAATTTATATCAGATTTTTCAAACAATTTGAAAACTTTGATTTCTACAAAAGAAAAAAAAATGTCAATAACCTTAGATTAATATTTCTTTGTATTCAGACATTGAATTGTTTTGTGTGTTAAAAACAATTAAAATACTAAAAAGAGAATGTATGATTTCTAGATTCTTTAAAAAAAAACAAAAAAACAAACAAACTCCCATTGCAAAAGCAAGTAGTGTGCACTGTGCAACAATGGTTTCATATATTCCAAACCAACAGTGTTTTTGCAAACAAATAGTATAATCGGAGACAAAACAATTTAGGTTTTCTTTTATTTATTGGGTCTACTAAGTAATAACTTCACCAAGGCCCATTTTAAAATAGATTCTCTCTTGTATAATAGTATGCTACACTAGATGGGTCTTCCAAGTTCAATAATCTGAAATCCGAAAAATCTGATCCGATCCAAACCGAAAATTCGAACGCCTATGGCTAGTTACTACTATAAAATTCACATGCCATAATTTGGTGTAGCTCACCGCGAGTTCAAACGAATTAAACGATCTCTATGTACCTAATTGAATTCTACCAGAAAAAAAAAACATGAGACAAACTCAAGCTAATCAGAAAACTGTACATTCACACCCTATTAAAAGCAAAAAGAGAAAGCTCCCACTTAGTAGAAGAAACATTTTATAGCTTTTACGTCACGCGTAGCAAACACACCCTGGTAAGTGAGCCATTTAAAGAATCAAATAAACTTTTTTTTTCTACCATTAAAAAAGCAAGGAAACAATACTATCAAAATGTGGGGTAGACATGTTAATTCTAAAACCGGTTCTAGGTTTAGTTGTTAATTCAGTTCGAGCCTTCGAGGTCACTAATCATTATAGCTGAGCGGTGATTTGGTGAGCGGTTTGGTTAACTGATCAGTAGTAACCAAAGATTAGAAAACCAAACCGAACGGAACCAGAATGATGAATAAAAATAATAATATTAACATATCATTACCCGCAACTGCAAGGGAATTAGGAAAGAGGAGCAAAAAAAAAAAAAAAAAGACTCAAACTTTAAGAAAAACATCCTCATCGTTTTGTGTCCATCGAATCGAAAGCTCTTCTTTTTATCTTCGTATTCAATTCATTCTTGTGAGGAGAGAGAGATAGGGAGAGAGAGAAGAGCATTGGAGGGAGAAACACAACATTCCTTTTTTTTTTTAAATGGAGTCTTTTCACCAGATCGAGAGGACGAGGAAGATGATGATTTCTGGGTTTTGATCCCGCAGCGAAAAAAAAATCGTTTTTTTTTTTTTTGAATTAGTAATTCTCATTGTTTGCGTGATCTTCTGGGTTTGTTTTCTGGATTGCTGATGCGGCTGATTCTGATGGGTCCTCTTCTTCCGTCTTATTGAATCTGCGTCTGGGTTGAGATTGCAATTAGGGTTTCCTTTTGGGGGTTCGTGGTTATTAATTGATGGAGCCTCGTGTTGGAAACAAGTTTCGGCTTGGCCGGAAGATTGGTAGTGGCTCCTTTGGGGAGATCTATCTCGGTTCGTCACTCTCCCAAATTTTCTTGTTTTGGTATTCACGACGAATTCGTATTAGGTGGTGCTCCTCTCTTTAACATTGTTGTTAACTTCTGATTTTTTTCAGGTACTAATATTCATACCAATGAAGAAGTGGCTATCAAGCTTGTGAGTTCTTGTTTCTGTTTTGTTTGATCATGTTCAGTATGTTGATAGCTGAGGATTGAATCTCTTTGTTTTTTTTTTTTTTCTGTTTTCCAGGAAAGTGTGAAGACAAAGCATCCACAGCTGCTCTATGAATCCAAATTATACAGGATTCTACAAGGGGGAAGTAATGATTCTTATCTTGTAAAAAGTCTTTTCTTTCTGATTTGTTATTTTTGTTCTGTTTCTTATGACCTTTCTTTTGCCTTTCGAACTTTGGTAGCTGGTGTTCCGAATGTGAAATGGTTTGGTGTGGAAGGGGACTACAATGTTTTAGTGATGGACTTACTAGGACCGAGTCTTGAAGATTTGTTCAATTTCTGTAGCAGGAAACTTTCCTTGAAGTCGGTCCTCATGCTTGCAGATCAAATGGTACAAACCTTTTTGTCTTCTTCATCTGACGCCTTTTTTTTCATTTGCTCGTTATCTTTTAGTAAAAACTGACTTCTTTTCTTCCTTTTGGTTTTTGTGTTAAGATCAACCGTGTTGAGTTGTTCCATTCAAAATCTTTCCTTCATCGAGATCTCAAGCCAGACAATTTCCTCATGGGCCTTGGAAGGCGTGCCAACCAGGTTTATCATCTTATGTTGTAACTATATCCGTCTGATCTTATTTTAGTTCTGGTGACATCACTGGATTGAGTACGTTTATTCCTTCTCTAAGGTATACATCATCGACTTTGGTCTCGCTAAAAAGTACAGGGATAGTACAACACATCAGCACATTCCATACAGGTGAGGCGATATCCTTGTATTAGCTCTTGAATGTTCTTCCTATGAATCCTCTTTCATATGTTTCCCATTTGCAGAGAAAATAAGAACCTGACAGGAACTGCGAGATATGCTAGTATGAACACTCACTTGGGAATTGGTAAGCTCGGCAAGACCTGCTTGATAATTTATGTGTTCCAGTTGCTCTCCTAATGTGTTTTGGTATCAAGGTTTGATACTCATCTGCTGTCATTTGTTTTCTGCATTGTGAACCTGAAGAACAAAGTAGAAGAGATGATCTCGAGTCTCTTGGTTACATCCTTATGTACTTCCTCAAAGGAAGGTGAGTTTATGCTACATTGCCTAGCTTCATTTTTGACCCCTGACTCCTTCATTGTGATGACGTGTGGATTATCTTGGTGTTTTAGTCTTCCATGGCAAGGGCTGAAAGCTGGAACCAAAAAACAAAAGTATGAGAGGATTAGCGAAAAGAAAGTTTCTACATCCATTGAGGTAATTCTTTTTTTCACAAGTATGCTGCTTTCTGACTCACATTTGTGTTTCCCCTTAAGATGATTCTTATATGATCGCGCCTTGCAGGCATTATGTCGTGGTTACCCGTCTGAATTTGCATCCTATTTCCACTACTGTCGGTCACTTCGTTTTGATGATAAACCAGATTACGCTTATCTCAAGAGGATATTTCGAGATCTCTTTATACGTGAAGGTTTGAGATTTTTCTTCCCTTTGAAACGATTCCAACTTGTTAGCCCAATTCATTTTTTTTTAACAGGATTTCATTTCTCTGTCGCAGGGTTTCAATTTGATTACGTGTTTGACTGGACCATCTTGAAGTATCAGCAATCACAGCTAACCGCACCCCCATCTCGTGCCATCGTAAGTATTAACTTAAGCTCTTGGTTAATCTATCACTTTTTAGTTGGGCATTTCTGATCAAATTCTCATCTGCTGCAGAATCCTGCGGTTGGAACTAGTGCCGCCTTGCCTCCGGGCATTTCCAACATGGATAGATACACAGGTAAAGTTCCCAGATGTGCACTTATCTCTCAAAAGTAATTCTCAATCCTCTAACAGAAGTTATAGTATCCACATTATTTATTTTGTTGATCATTGTATTATCCAAGGCGAGGAAGAAGGGAGACCGCATATGGAATCATCTCGACGGAGAGTTTCAGGTGCTCTTGAGAACTCTGCAAATCTTTCAAACCAACCGACATCCTCAAGTGCTAGAGACTCCATGGTATGAAGTGCTCCTGCACTTGTTATCTCATATATGAGCTGGAAAAAGAATGTGACTTTGAAAGTATTCAACTTTGCTTTTTGGATGTAGATACCGAGCTCCTCGTTGTTTGCACAGTCAGCAGGATCATCGAGGAGAGTAGCAGCAATAAGTAGCAGCCGGGACAATTTTCCTGGAAGCGAGGAGTTTCAGAGAAGCCGTGCAGGTGACGTCAGCCGTGGTGCGATTCCAAGGAACACTCCGGTGGAGATTGCGAAGAGGTCGTCTTCCTCCACAAGAAGACACTACGAATCAGCCATTAAAGGCATAGATAATCTTCAAGTCTCCGACGAACACCACCCCCACTGATACAATAATTTGTACTCTACTTGGTCAATGACCATTTTTCTTCTTCTTCTTCTTTTTTTTTCATCCATGACAGACACTACGAAAAAATTTGAATACAGTTTGATTGATCCACATGAACTTGGTCTACTCTACACTCTCTTCACTACGATATCAAATTGGTTGGGGGAACTATATTAAATATCTATGACTATTGGGGCTTAAACGCAATAATTAAAAATTAAGATGCACAAATGCAAAATTTTCAAGGCTGGTTTTGCAATTTCATCCGATCCGGTTTAGCTCAATTCTTCCTTCACACAGTCTTCTTCTTCGTCTATGCTTCTCTTTCCTCGTCGAGTAGCGAGCGCTTACTCACTTGAGCCCTAACCTGAGGTGACGATTCCCGTAATCGGAGTTTCTATTCGACGAAATCATCAGTGAGTTTTTACGCTGCCGTCTTCATCGTCATTATCCGTGAGATCTATTTTGATCACCGATGGTTTGTTTTGTTTCATCTTGCCTTTATATATATGGGAATAACGAATCCACAGTTAGAATGCTCAATCGACCTCTGGTTTCTGTGGTTTGAGCTTCAAATCGATCCCGATTTAGCTATGGTGTTGGAAGATTTGACAAAATTCATAGCTAAATGCACTGATGATTTGGTTTTTGATTTCTTGTAATGCTCTCATAGTTTCATTACTACTTACTGTTAATGCTAGGAAATGGGAGACGACAATTCACCTCCTGACTCTTTGAAAGAGCAAGAAGCTGATCAAAATGCTCAAGAAAACGCATTAGCTGTGGACGATACTTCACTGGAAACTATAGTCCGACGATTCCAAGACTCCATGTCGGTGGAGAAAACGCACAAGTTCTGGGAGACTCAACCTGTTGGGCAGTTCAAAGATATCGGTGACACTAGTCTACCTGAAGGTCCTATTGAGCCTGCAACCCCGTTGTCTGAGGTCAAGCAGGAGCCTTACAACCTTCCTGCTGCTTATGAATGGACAACATGTGATATGAAGTCTGATTACGTTTCCTCGGAAGTTTACAACCTTCTTAAGAACAACTATGTCGAGGATGACGAGAATATGTTCAGGTTCAATTATTTGAAGGAGTTTTTAACTTGGGCTCTGCGTCCACCTGGTTATTATCAGAGCTGGCATATTGGAGTCCGTGCCAAGACTTCGAAGAAGCTTGTTGCTTTCATCAGCGGTGTGCCTGCTAGGATCAGGGTGCGTGACGATGTTGTGAAAATGGCGGAGATTAATTTCTTATGCGTTCACAAGAAGCTCAGGTCTAAGAGACTTGCACCTGTCATGATCAAGGAGATTACGAGGAGGGTTCACTTGGAGAATATATGGCAAGCAGCTTATACTGCAGGGGTTGTACTTCCGACACCAGTTGCTACCTGCCAATATTGGCACAGGACCTTGAACCCCAAGAAGCTCATTGATGTCGGATTTTCAAGACTTGGTCCAAGAATGACAATGAGCAGAACCATAAAACTGTACAAGTTACCAGATGTACCAGTTACTCCTGGATTCAGGAAAATGGAACCCTGTGATGTCCCTGCTGTAACACGGTTGCTCAGGAACTATCTTAGTCAGTTTCTCGTTGAGACTGACTTTGATGAGAATGATGTTGAGCACTGGCTTCTCCCAAGGGAGGATGTTGTGGACAGTTATCTTGTAGAGAGCCCGGAAACCCATGATGTTACTGACTTCTGCAGCTTCTACACTCTTCCTTCAACTATTCTTGGCAACCCCAATTATACAACACTGAAAGCTGCATATTCATACTACAATGTGGCCACCCGGACCACTTTTACCCAGCTGATGAATGATGCCCTTATAATCGCCAAACAAAAGGGTTTTGATGTATTCAATGCATTGGATGTCATGCACAATGAGAGTTTCCTAAAAGAATTGAAGTTTGGTCCAGGAGATGGGCAGCTTCACTATTATCTCTACAACTACCGTTTAAGAGACGCCTTAAAGCCATCGGAACTTGGTCTGGTACTCTTATGAGCTCGCATATTGTTTTCATGTTCAATTAGAATCAGCAAGTTGGAGTTTTGGGTTTTTTTTTTTTTTTTTTTTTTTCATATCTAATGTCAACAGTTGTCACCTCTCTTATTTCCTCTGAACCCTTTCCCCAAGTCTCATGAGATACTGATGCTTATCTAATGTTTTGGCAATGTGAAATTTGAAATTTCTGCATTTAATAGAAACAGTTCTCAGGTTTCTTGTCATTCTTATGCCATTTCATCTGTTTTATATGGTTTTGCTTTTGTATTCTCCATGACCTCTCTTTAGCTATAGTCTGCTCTGTTTTGTTTCTAAAGCTACATGTTACAGGCAGCAGTGGAAAATCCATGCAGCTGCCATGTTGGTCAAGTCTTCTCAAACTCTTAACTTAACATTTCTCTCGCATAATAATTAATATTTATTTGTCTTTATGTCCATAATTTACAGAGGACTCATAGCTTCTATATCAATTTGGAACGAAGCGCGGCAAGCAGTAAAGCTCTTTATTTGGTTGATCGTTTTCTAGTGCATCCCACCACTTCTCACAACAGTAAACTGTTGGCAAGTTCATTTGGACCGTCTCCTGAAATGGCAGTTTTTTCACTTTGGGGCAATTTGTGATGACTAAAGTTTCTAGTTTCTGGAAAGACAAGTGAGATGGAAGGATGCTTCTTACTTCTGGGAGATCCCTAAATGTCAAAGTCTTCAGGGCTGGAAACGATGCTGGATCGTCAACAGATGGACTCTCGTGTTCACTTATCAATTCCTCTAGCTCTCTGCAGTCTAACAGGTCAATCACCTCTAGCTTTGGGAGCTGCGAAACCCATGAGACGTTCTTCAGCTTGTGGCAGTGTGAAATGTTAATGCAACGGATATTCCTCAGACACTCTTTGCTTACAGAATTTCCCCACACTCTGCTTAATTTTTGGAGGCTGTTTAGAGTCAGAACCTCTAGACTTGGAAGCCAATCATTTTCGACATCTGTGGGTGTAACCAGGTACTCCAAGTCATGGCAACTTTTTATGCTAAGTCTTCTCAAGCTCCTACCATGGTTAGCAAGTGACGGGAGATTGAGGTGAAGGAGACCATTGCACTCTTCAACGTGCAGATGCTGTATGCAATTATGCAAGGCGCCTACCTCGTAGAGAGTTTTTAGGGTCTCCAGTGAGAGAACAGTGATACCGAGTGTGGTTAGATTCTCCATGTATTCCAAGTCTGCAAACCCGAGTTCTTCTACCACATCTTCTCCAAAGCTCTGTAGTTCCCAACCCGCGTAACTGTAATACAAGTTCAGAACCTCGAGCTTGCTCAGCCAGCATATGGCATCTCGTGGGATCGTCTGGAGAAACTGAGTTCTTTGTAGGTCCAGATGCTTCAGCTTTCTAAGATTCCCAAGCTCTTGGGGCAATGCACTTATCTTTGTTCCTGACATAGACAGATGATGCAACTCCACCAAATTCGTAATGGACAACGGAATCTCGGTGATACTTGTGAAAGACAAGTCCAAGACCCTGAGAATAGGCATACGCATGAAAAACCCTGTTGGAATCTTCTTCAAATACTTGTTCTGTTGGAGCATCAGTGTTGTCAGATTCGGGGATAGAGGTTTTTCAGGCAAGGTCTGGATTCTGTTATCTAACAATGAAATCACCAACGCTTTTTGCCAATTTTCCGCTTTAGGGGCATCAGTTAGTCCCATGCTAGGCTCTACTAAGATCAGCTCCTTATAAGTCCCCTGTTCAGATGCCATCCACAGTGCAAAGCTTCTTACCACATTATGCATCTTCACCTGTGTTTTCTCATCCCCTGTTTCCAACAAACATGCCGCTTTCAGATCCCCAATCAGAAAATATCCCTTGTAAATGGTGTTAACGCCACGGGAACTGGTGAGAAACCCTTCTCCGACCCAGTACTCAACAAGCTGTTCGATCTCTATAGAATGTTCTTCTGGGAATAAAGCGCAGTACAAGAAACAAGACCGGAGCAGATTACTCTCGAGATTGTCGTAGCTGAATTTTAAAAGGGTAAATACATAGTTCATACCCTTCATTTCTGCTGGAAATCTAGTCAGAACTTCACTAGCGTGGATCCACTCTTCTTCGGTCTCTCTGTGAGCCATGGCTCCTCCTAAAGTGACCAATGCGAGTGGCAATCCTCCACATTTACTCATTATAATCTCAGCGAGCCGGCGAATCGACGGTGACTCCAAGATATCTTTTCTCCCAACTTTATCACAGAAGAGCTCCCACGCGTATTGCTTCTCCAGAAAGTCCACTCTCAACCTGCAATCCGCACCCATAATGCTGCATAATGCCATAGACCGTGTTGTGAACATAACCTTGCATTTGTTTTCCCTGTCAGGTCGAGGAACTCCAGTTTTCTGCAAGTCTATCTCTTCCCAGGCATCATCGAGCAGCAACAAGAACCGTTTCTGTTTCAAAGCTCTGTGTATCTTCAAAGCTGTTTGTTCCCCGGTCTCCTTCTCGCCCCAAGATAAACCCAACTGCGCTCCAACAGCTTGCTGAATTGTACACTCGCCGAATTCCCTGGACATCGTAACCCATATCAGAATATCATAGGGATGGCCTTTTGTAACCAGCTCGTTGTTATGCTCTGCATTAAAGTTGTCTTCCCAACCCCACCGGGTCCATAAACCCCGATGATTCCTCTTTCTTCTTCTTCACTGAGTAAATCCAAAACCTGTTCTATCATCGTGGTAATCCCGACCACGCACTTGATCGGTATCTCCCTACAAGTCACTTGAATTGACCCGCCATCTGTTTCTATATCTTTGGAGCGTTGTCTCAGCTCACCGATGGACTTCAGTGTCGCAGAAACCTTCTTGCTCAGTTTGTAGTCGGCACAACCGAAACAACCGAGGCATCTCCTTTGCATATTCGTCCGCTGTTCCCGACGTCTAAACCTTGCTAAAATTGAGGCTGTTTTAGTCTCCGTTTCTTGCACCACACTAAGCCACTCTCTGGCACGATTTGAGCAGCTTAGTCCCTCTAGATCGTCTTGTTGGATCCGTAAATTCCGGTCATCACGTGTGGCCTTCAAATCACCGATGGCTGTTTCGAGTTCAGTGATGGCTTGTCTAAGATCAACCTTAACTCCTCTTCTCTCTGCCATATTCAAAGATTCACACAACCCCTGAGCTAAACCCACTAGTAGGGATGAGATGAAATCCATTTCGATGATTTCTCTCGCTGTTTTTTTACTTTGTCTGAGCAAACTAACTAATAGTTAAATTATTAGCTTCTCATGGCGATCGATCTGCTCATAGAGAAGATGAGGTTTTGTTAGTTGACTCATAAAGTCAAGTCAACGGTAATAATGTTGTCTGAACTCTGAAGTGACTTGGTCCAAGAAATCATGAGTAGATAGATTTGAACCTTTGCTTAATCCCTTCCTGGAAACGTTCAAGGCCCGATAACAGGTTGGCCCTCTTAAGAGTCTTCTAATTACTATAGGGATTATTTTGGTCAACAATTCCAAATAGATCTAAGACATTGATAAAAGTCCTCACTATGACTATGAAGGGTTCATTTACGTTGTGATGGTGTAATGAGATTGTGGGCTCATAAAAGATGGAAAAGAAAACAAAAAACTGAAGAGTTGAAAATAAAGAAGGGAAACAAGAGAGTGTTGTATGTTGCATATGAGAAAGAACTCATCAAGTAGTATGTTTCACCAAAAATGGGAGACATCGAGAACTTGAATGGATGTAATCATATACCAGTTTACACCTTCTTTAATTATTTTGTTAATGGGGTAATAATATAGGTAGTTAGGTACCGTTCAATTGTATTAGTTCTGTTTTTTTTTTTGTTACAAGTTTAACAACCCTACTACGTTGCCCTCAATCGCAAGGAAAGCTAACCACATATAGATATAGACATGGCGATGTGTTTTTCTTTACAACATGTTGTAATAACTTGTAAAAAGAGTAGATGATTGGTTCATTGTATTTGAGGTAGGTGTCTTGTGGGAGTATTTTGTCTGTTGTCCATCATCATCATCATCATCATCATTCAAAGCCCACTTTCACACATTTCCCTATTTGAATAACAATAATATCATGACACACATTGTCCAAAGAGTACAGCACAAGTGGCATCAAAACATATGGAAACTTTGAATATAGACTTCCTTCTTTCTTATCTGTCTGTTGAAGAATCCATCTTTGAGATATTATACTGATTTAAGAAAGAAAGGAAAAAAATAAAATAAAGAGAGAGTTTAAAGACAAGATATTTACGGAATTTAATGAGGACGAAGAAGAAAATAATATATATATATATAAAAAGGTTGCTGTCTTTGTCAGTGCAATGAACCTTTTTATTATTTATCAAAACAAAAAGAAAAAAGAAAAACTTGGTTCTTCTTCATCTTCGGCCACCGCAACCCAACTAACACATCTTAAACCGTACACGTCACCCTCTCTGGTTCCCAAAATCGGACTTTTTCTCCGGTGTACGTGTCGCTCATCCACCGGTTTTATTCTTGGCTGGTAAAAACGTGGGTCCTGTACTCCTCCTCTGTTATACTATTATTCATGTTCTCTCTAGTCTTTTCTTTTGGGTCGTTGCATTATTTATGTCCATTAATCTATCCATCTATATATTACAATAGGAATCATGTTTTTTCTTTTTTTTCTAATTTATATCGCGACAACACGCAAAATTATGTTTTCTATTATTTTCTCTGGTCAAATAAAATATAAAGTATATATATAGTTTGGTCCAATTAATGGACTTCCATGACCTTGAATCTCTTTCTCTTGTATGACAAAATTGAGAGAAAATAATATTATATTTTGGAAAAGGTTTATATGATTTTTAACATATTTTTTTAATATTTCAGCGACTAATCTCTTTTTTTTTTTGGGTCTGTAACTACAAAGACCAAATTTTCCAGCTATAGCAGTTCTACTTTTTTTTTTTTTTTGTATAGATTTTAAAAAAAGATAATTATGATTCAAAAAATTTAGGTTTGTTTTAATCCCATATAATGAATAGAATACTACTGCATAAAATGGTTTTGGTTTCCTATGCTAAACAGATTACAAACAATAGTTCTGGTTTCAAGTTTGACCAAAAAACGGTTTTCAAAAAATCAATAATTTTTAAATTATTAGACGAATAATAAAAGGATTCTCTTTAGTTAAATTATTATTATTGAGATATTTTACCGGTGGTCTTCAATTGTTTGAGAATATAAAACGCTCTCGTTTCTTTCTTATCTCTTTGTATGGATTAAGAATTGTTCTAATACTGAAAATGACATTAAATTTTTAAATTTTATTTATATTTGTATGTTTTTATTAGTCTAATGATTAGAAGCTACGAATAATGCTTTGATGTGTATTTAAAAACTTCTATTTATGAAGATGATTAAAAATATACTATATGACAAATAAATGACAAGATTTAAACTCCGACCACGACACGTCATTTAATGAAAGTCACGTTATGAAAACAATATACTATATAAAAAAATTCAATTAAAACTGATGACCTAACTAAAGTTAAAAAAGCAAAACATATTTTGCTTGACAAAACAAAAAGGAAAAGAAACAGAAATGGAAAAACGAAGCATGTGTCTTTTTTTATCATTTTAATAGATTTTTAAAATTTCAAGAACGACCCTTATTATATAAACCAACAAAATAATTAATAGCTCCTTTATATTATATATGTGTACATAAATAGTAGATTCGAAGCAATTGTTGCATTAGCATTTTAGCCTACCCCCCATTATTTTTCCTCTTTCCTTGTCTTTCTAATCTGAAAGAAGAACACAAACCAAATTTTAGAACAAGTCTTCCCTTTTTTTTCAACTTTTTATGTAATCTTCTAATAGATAGATAGATGAATCTAGATATCTCGTTATAGTTGGAAATTAATTGCAGAGAGAGCGATAGAGAGAGAGATCGATCGAGGAGGTTACAAAATCATCAATTAAGAGGTTGTAACGAATTACCCACAATCCAGGATACCCCCCTCCTTAACAAAATTCAACTCTTCTTTTTTCTCTCTGTGTTGTGATTTTCCCGGGAAAAATCTTCATGCGCTTGTCTTTGCTTTCCCTTTTTTCATAAGAGTCATGTGTTTCTTGTCTTCCTAACTATACCTTCTTCTCTTTTAGACATCTTCAGTTTTGTTCCATTGGAGCTTTAATCTCTTAATAGATCAACCACACACATACACACAAAAAAAAAAAGATCAAACCTTTACCTTAATGGAAGAAGTATCATCATCGATCGCTGGTCCTTTCAGACCATTCTCCGAAACCCAGATGGATTTCACAGGGATCAGGTTGGGTAAAGGTTACTGCATCAGCAACCAACAACAATACTCAACTCAAGCCTCCGACAACGGAGGAGATCTAACCTCATGCTCTGTTTCCGCGTCTCACGGTTCTGAATCTAGGAAAGTTTTGATTTCTCGGATCAATTCTCCTAATCTGAACATGAAGGAATCAGCAGCTGCTGATATTGTCGTCGTTGATCCCATCTCCGCCGCAGATGGGATCAACAACGCCTCAGATGTTGTTCAGAGGGAGAAGAAGATGATTAGCAGAACAGAGAGTAGGAGTCTGTTCGAATTCAAGAGTATTCCTTTATACGGTGTGACTTCGATCTGTGGAAGAAGGCCTGAGATGGAAGATGCTGTCTCCACCATTCCAAGGTTCCTTCAATCTTCCTCTGATTCGTTGCTTGATGGTCGTTTCAATCCTCAGTCAACTGCTCATTTCTTTGGTGTTTACGACGGTCATGGCGGTTCTCAGGTAATAAAAAAGATTGGGTCTTTCGATTTGGGGTTTTATCAAATTTTGCAAAGAGTCTTGATTTTGGTTTGTGTTATAGGTAGCGAACTATTGTAGAGAGAGGATGCATTTGGCTTTAGCGGAGGAGATAGCAAAGGAGAAACCTATGCTCTGCGATGGTGATACGTGGCTGGAGAAGTGGAAGAGAGCTCTTTTCAATTCTTTTCTGAGAGTTGACTCGGAGATTGAGTCTGTTGCCCCGGAGACGGTTGGGTCAACGTCTGTGGTCTCCGTTGTTTTCCCGACTCATATCTTTGTTGCTAACTGCGGTGACTCTAGAGCCGTTCTTTGCCGCGGGAAAACTGCGCTTCCTTTATCCGTTGACCACAAAGTAAGCTTTATACAGACTCAAGATCTATAGTTAGATTTGGTTGTGATTTGCTATTTAGGAGTTCTATGAATCCATTTTTCTGATGTGTGTTGTTGTTATGTGTGTAGCCGGATAGAGAAGATGAAGCGGCGAGGATTGAAGCCGCGGGAGGGAAAGTGATCCAGTGGAACGGAGCTCGTGTTTTTGGTGTTCTCGCCATGTCGAGATCAATTGGTAAGCTTTCTTTATGTTTCTTCACCCTAAAGCTTTCTTGAAATAGAAACCTTTTTTTTGCTTACGAATATGTGACATTTGCAACAGGCGATAGATACTTGAAACCGTCCATCATTCCTGATCCGGAAGTGACGGCTGTGAAGAGAGTTAAAGAAGACGACTGTCTGATTCTTGCGAGTGACGGGGTTTGGGATGTAATGACGGATGAGGAGGCGTGTGAGATGGCGAGGAAGCGGATACTCTTGTGGCACAAGAAAAATGCGGTGGCTGGGGATGCGTCGTTGCTCGCGGATGAGAGGAGAAAGGAAGGGAAAGATCCCGCGGCGATGTCCGCGGCTGAGTATTTGTCAAAGCTGGCGATACAGAGAGGAAGCAAAGACAACATAAGTGTGGTGGTGGTTGATTTGAAGCCTCAGAGGAAACTCAAGAGCAAACCCTTGAACTGAGGCAGAGAGGGTCCTTTTTCTTAATTTTTTAAAATGAATATGGGTCTCTCAAAAGAAAAAATATTTACTAGTATTAATTTGTGGTTATTGTTAAATTATTATTTTTTAACTAACAAGCTTTATGAGATAATGTAGCTTAATGTGTTAAGCCATTGTCTTGACGTTCTAAAAAATGCCCCTTGTATTTTTCCACCAGGGCTAATTGTAATATGGTTACAACATTCAATAAAATGTAGTACTTTTACGAAAACTGAAAGATATATTACTGTCTAAAACACAAATTGTAGATGTGTATGTAAGAGTGATTTGAAAGTAGTACACAAGTAAATCGAAGTTTGTAGATTAGTCTTTTATAAAGTCAAAACATGTCGTAGATTTTGTCTTTCTAGTGGGATATGAACTAGAACTTGGTGGTAAAAACGATTGCTCAAACTCGGTTCTAGTTAGCAAGTGGGGGAATCAAAGATCCTGCGTTGGTAAAGTAAGCGGATAGATTTGCATCTTCAAACATATTCACGAACTTGTGTTCCTATTCACCAGAAAAATTGCAACAAAACAAGTCGTTAAAGGTGGTCCAAGACATATTAGTAGAAGAAAGACACACAAGAGTCTTTGTAAGATTTACGCACCAGAAGCTCCTTTGCAGATTTTCTGTCTCTTGGATCTTTTTGTATACTACACAAGTTAAAAGCATCATTTCAAGTGGCCTACTTGTTACAGAAAACAAAGAATGCATGAGATGAAACGGTTTGAAAAATTATCTGTGGTCTCACCATTGCGAGATGAAGGAGCAAAACTCTGGAGAAAACAGATGGGAAGGTGCACTAGGAGGTGCAGTTTCAACAATAGCGTCCACGACCTCGTACACGCTATTCCATTTCTTTTTGTGTTCTGGAGGAGTATACGGGAATTTACCCGTTGCACATTCGAGTAAAACCAGTCCTAAGCTCCATATATCGCTCTTGCTACTGTACACACTTCCCTTGATTCTCTCTGGCTGCAAAACATGGTAATACCGTAGTTCATATAAAACCTTTTTTAAGTCTCGAAACTGAGTAATGTGCCTATACTGAGTGTTATGAGGTGAATGGAGAAGACTTACAGACATATAATGGTATGTGCCCACAAAAGAATTAGCTAGACTGCTCGTGCTCGTCAAGATCTTGCTGACACCAAAGTCTGTGATCTTGACTTCACCTCTATGATTGATTAGCAAGTTCGAAGGTTTTAAGTCCCGATGAATGATTCGCCTGTCATGGTGAATATAGCAAAGACCTTGTAGCACCTGCATAATATATAGTAGAGAAGAAAGAGCTTTAGTTATGTGCTTTTCTTACAGAAGATATAAAAAAAATAGAAACGATGTTTAAAGATTTAGCGTAGAGTACTCGCTTGCAGATGGCAGCGAGCATGTTTTCAGGAACTTTTTCGACTTTCTTTAACAAGTCAGCAAGGGATCCACCATCCATGAACTCCAATATGATTGAAACGAGACCGTTATGGTAGAAAGACTGATAACATGAGACTAGAAATGGACATTGCGAGCTCAAGTTTATCCTAAGCTCCTGAGAAATCGCTTTACATGTCGATTCTTCTGTGTTCACTTGAATGACCTGAAACATATTATGAATCTTGAGAGAAGGAAGACACTCGGGAAAAAAGAAGGCAACATGGAAACACCAAAACAGAATGGAATATGGAATCGGACCTTGAGAGCGAAAAACTGCTGAGTGAGTTTGTGTTTCACTAACTGGACATTACCACTGTTTCCTTTGCCAATGACTTTGATCACTTCTAGATCTCCCAAACTCAATTGGTTGTCCAATGGCTCAATAGGAGGTGGCTGTATGTAGCACACAACAAAAAGAAAACAGAAAAAAATCATGGAGAGTGAGATCTATCAACTTCAAGAAGCATATAAATGAACAAAACTTTACAGCTCCTGGTTCAGATTGAGACACGATCTGGATTCCATCTTTATTCACTCTAAGGTCTCCATCCTTGAATGTTCCACTCTGTGTTCTATCCATTTTTTATTTACAATGTCAGAATAACAATCACTATAGTCTAAGTGAACACTGTAGGAATCGCAAAATGGTGTGAACAACAAATCCTAAAAACAGAGAACTGTGAGTGAACTATTCTGATTCACGGAATTTGATGTAAAATCCTAACAAGAAATCTAAAATTCAAAAAGGGCAGGATCCGAAGAAACATTAGCAGATAATGCCCTAAAATAAATAAAAAGAATCCAAAGAGAGAGAGAGAGAGAGAGAGAGAGAGAGAGAGTTTACAAGAATTTGGAGATGGACTGTTCAGGAGGAGGGAGAGAGATGGGATTAGGGATCAAGCTGCCTCTGTTCATGTTCTCTGGTTGTGAGATCAAAATCGTTGAAACAGAGTAGCAGATAAAACACACAAGGTCAGAGATCAGAAGGATAGAGGTGAGAGGAATGACGAACAACAGTAGACGTCGTGTAGCTCATGACAATGAAGAAGAAGAAGAAGACGAAGACTTTATTGGTAGTTGACTTGTCCTTGACTCATCTCTCCGACTCCCCCCCACTTACAAAAATGTTTCATATAGCCCATAATAATTATAATTAATTTCAATTTTATAATCTTGTGATTAATTTTCTTCGAGGAATGGTCTTCTCTTTTGAATGTGAAGTAGTATATATCTACTTTTTTTTATTATATTGTGGATTACTTAAAAGCAGGTTGATTTTATTTAGTCCTAGTACTAATCAAATTGTCATAATATTACCAAAATCAAAGAAAATGTCATAAATCACTAGATAAACACCACATGGATGGAAGAAATCAACTAAAATGATAAAACTGTGAAGTGTTTGGTAACTTGTGTCCAGTTGGATTAAACTTACATTTTTTTTTTAATCTCTTTTTTTATTGGTCAAACTTTTTTCTTAATGTATAACGCTACTCTGTTTTTTTTTTTTTTTTTTTTTTTTTAAGTAAGCATTTTTAATGGATGATGAGTTGATTCAATCTTAAAAACACCATTAAGTGTTGTAATCTATACAATAAACAAATGCTATAGTGGACGAATGGTTTGGTTATAATTAATAAAATAGTGTGTAATCATAAAAAAAAAACGAATAGTTTGGTTTTAATGTTTTCCAATTAAGCAAAATAGAAAAGAGACAAAACTTGCTTTAGGCCAAAAAAAAAGGAAAAAAAGACTTAATTTTTCTTCCGCTCTCTACGCATTTGGCACGCTGACGACGAAGTTGAACAAGCAGCAGAACCAGCAGAAGAAGACGAAGCACGACGACTCTCTCTCTCTCTCTCTCTCTCTCTCTCTGTCTCTTTTGATACGTGATTCATCTGCCCTCTTCTCTCTTTCAATCAATCTCCTCGGTGAGTTCGTCGTTTTCGTTTTACTTTCCGGAACGATCTCCGAGAGCTGGATTCATTCTCCTCATGGATTCGAACTGCTTTTTTTTAGACTTCTTCAATATATGTTTTTGTTTTTTCCTGTTTAGTCTGATTCTAGACTCTGGTTTTTTTTTTCATGGTTCTTTTGTGCTAATTTCAATTTCTGTGTTGGGGTTTGATTGCTGCCTAGGGTTTTAGCTGAAACCCACCATCTCTGTTTTTGTTTTATTGCAGAGACAATTTTAAAGATCGAGCTTTTGACATTCATCAACGCTCGTCTACTTATGGGGGAAAGTAATCATCTTTTCACCCCTCTTATGTGCTTTTTGTTATCATATTAGTCCTCAAAAATCTGTACTTTACTTAGCTCTAAGCCTCTAAGTTGTAGTTTAAATTTCATGAAATTGTGTCCTGTTTTTATACCCACAAACTATGATTTCTTGGATTAAGGGAAGAACCATGGCCTTGACTTTATAGATGAGTTAGACTGTCCCTAATCATATCCATGTATAGTAGAGTTTTCTCACCTCGTTGGATTTATCTGTCTGTTGATTTTGCAGCTGTTAAAGAGAGTGGAGATGCAAGTTCAGAGCTGGTAAAATCCATTGGTGATAAGCATGCCAGTCTCGTCAGACCAGCTGCTAAATATTACTCTGCTCTTAAAGGTACCATCACCCTTCACTACACTACATGCCCTTTCTCAATCCATTTTGAGAAACTCTTTTTAAGATGTACCCTATTGTTGTTATGTTCATCTATAGAACTCCTGCAAAAAAAATTTGGTCTTTTGCTTACCTTTTCCATCAACTAAGAGACATTAGCTTTGTATGATAGATGCTATGGTTTGTGGGAAAGGAAGATATACACTTGTAAAAGATGTGGACGAGGTAGAAAGTGGAGCTTATTATGACAAACCTCTTCCTTGCTTTGGTTGTGGCATCGGATGGTTCTCGTGAGTATGACAGTATTTGTTTTTTTTTTTTTTTTTTTTTTTCCGAGTTAAGTCAATGTGGCTTCGCTGTAACCAATTCGTTTACTTACTATTTATCTCTCCTTCTACAGCTTTCTCCTGGGGTTTTTGTTCCCTTTCTTGTGGTACTATGCGACATTTCTGTACTTCGGAAACTACTACCGCAAGGATCCTAGAGAAAGAGCTGGCCTTGCTGCTTCCGCAATCACTGTAATGACTCTTTTCTCTTTCTCTCAAACTCTTATCACTTTATACTGAGGAAATGAAGATGAAAATATATGGTGATGTTGCCAGGCGATGGGATTCTCCCTCTTGCTACTGGTGATTCTTGTTTTCAGGTGGTTCTAATGGGTTCTTTACTTAAACCGTCGTCATCATATACCATAGTCTTGAGATATATATATATATATATATATATATATATATATAATGAAAGCCCCATACTGGCCAAAGGAATATAGAGGAGGGACTTAGATACGTGTGTCTGTACATTCTCATATAATACAGATATTATATACCTCATCTTTATACTCAAGCTCTGTATCATTTTCTTCTCGCAATATACAATTGTGTACAAAAAGAAAAGAGAAAAAAATAAATAAATGAGCAAATGATTGTTTCTTTCTTGAGCTGGATATGAATGTTTTATTTTATTTTTACATTTTTTTGCTTCTTACTAGACCATTGTTTTTAAATGAGTAAATTAAGGAGGATTTTGATAATTTATCTGACCACAGACAATATTATAAGTGCATTACTAATTTCTTTTTAAAAAAAATTGTTTTTTAACATTACTAATTAAATTATTTAGCAACGTATATAAATGGAATCGGCAAATTTTGACGTATACGCGCGTCAAGACTAATACTAAATTCCCTGATTGGCCCAACGCTATTACCAACAAAAAAAAAAAAAAAAAAAAAAAAACATCGAAGAGACGAAGATGAATAAGTTTGGTGGGAAGAAGCCGACGGGAACACCGTCGTTAGCGATGTCAACCGTCGTCGTTGTAGCCTCTCTGCTCGCTGGAGCCTCAGTCGTTCACAATATATACAAACCTGATCTTGTAAGTTGTCTTTTTTTTTTTCTTTTCAATAACGCATGTAACCTGTTCGACGAAATGTCTAGCTGAGCCAAAATTTGTTTAGTTCTCACTTTGTCTCAGTAATGCTAAATTCTATGAGTCTCCGTGGAGAGAGATGATCTGAGAATTCAGTTCCTTTATTTCGTTTGAGTTGCAGAGTTTACGTCAGATCGAAAGCGATGAAGGAGATAAGAAGGAGGAGTCTGGAAACAAAGCTTAATTCTCTTGGTGAGTTTAAGTTCTGGCATTGCTTTTTTTGTCTTTTTCAGACTCCTCTGAGTTTGAGTTATGTTTTTAGACCTCTGTTGTTATGTATGAATAAGTTCATTCACTGGATCAGTACATTTTGATCCATCCAAGAGTACTCTTACGCGATTGGTGTTGCAATAGATTGCTAATTGTCGATTTCCCCCACACTGTTGTCTAATTGTTGCATCATGATAGTGAATTATATGTACTGAATAACTATGAACTTATGTAATATTTGTAAACTTCGGTAAAACTTGATTAGATGAAAATAGACGAGGTTTCTAGAAAATAACAAGTCAAGTGGTCATTCTGTTTTACCCCTTACCGCACACTATTATTGAACACGTTGAACCTATCTATGATGAACTCCTTCAAAACACCATTTCTTTGTAACAGGTCAATACTCATGTTCATCATTGACAAATATTAATTAGTTTGGGGGAATATTTATTTAGCTCTAAGAAATGGGTTCAGATGAAGGTGGAGAACGCTGTGAGCGGAACAGTACGACTGATATTGGGGCTGTTCGTTTGATCGCCGCAAGTAGTTGCGACTGCGGCAGACGCAAGTTTAGCTGTTCGTTTGGTCGCCGCCGATAGTTGCGCCATGACGTAGCGGCAGACGCAGCGTTCTGCGATTAATTTTTTTGGACGCGGATTGAATTCAACGTCAGAGACTGAAAAGTTGCGTTATATGAAGTAAATAACAAATATACCCTTGTTTTCTTCAAAAAATTACAAAACAACTAACCCTAAATTAACTCTCTTATCTCGTCTTCTCCGTCGCCACCATGGTTCTTCTTCTTCTCTAAGCTTCGTCATCTCCATCTCTCTGGGTAATTACTATACAAATCCAAAGCTTGGTGAACAGTTTCTCTATTTCATCCTCTTCTCTCTTCTCTATTTCAGTCCAAAGGTACAATTTCTATCTTCACTCTCTCTCTCTCTATCCCCATCTCCCTATCTCTCGGCTCACTCGTTACAAAACTGGTTTTGGAATTATGGGTTTTTGAACATTTGAATAATTCGTTTATTTTGGTCTTGTCTTGATCTCTCAGTGTTTGTTTGTGAGCAAATTTGTTTTTTTCTTTTTGAATTCTTAGCACTTTAACAGTAGAATTATTCAGATGAAAGGTTATCAAATTGATGGTTGCTTTGGTTTATAGGTTCAAATACAAGTGCTCAAGTCTCGATCTCTCTTCTTTGTTATATAAACGAGTGTTTGGTTTTGATGTAAACGAGTCTTGTGTTGTGTGTCCCTCAGCATAAAGCTTTACTTTTGTGGCTTTAGTTTAGATTGTGAAATGTGGTACCTTAACTTAAGTCCTTTGTTAATGTTATTGGCAATGGCTGATGTGTACGTAAATGGTTCTGGCTTTTTGAATAAACAAACACTTTCAGTCCCTTGTTAATGATTTGCTTTTATACGAACCCGTTTCTTCTATGCAATGATCTGTTGTTTAATTTTTATTTTCATGTGTTTATGATTACTTGTATATTCTTCTAATAATTCTCTTGCCTACTGGAGTAACAGTATAATGTGTTGTATTTACACTTGTTTAACACTTGTTTGTTTGGTTTTTGATGATTTTTCAGGTTACAGCTCAAGTGTTTTGAGAAAGAAGATGTCTAAAGAAGTAAGTGTTTTGGTTTTTATCTTAGTGTTTAGTTTTTATCTTAGTGGTTGTGGTTTCAGATTTTTTTTATGCATCTTTTTAGATTTGGACCGATGAGGAAACTCGGTTATTCTTTAAACTTTATGCGGATGAGAGAAAAAATGGAAATAAAACAAGTGCAGGAATGAATCAAACGGGGAAAGATAACATCATGATGAAGTTCGAAGAGACATTTAAGAGGGGATATAAGAAATGGAACCCTTTTAAGAATAAGTATGATTCATGTAAGAAAAAATACACTACCTTTAGAACGTTAACTCATAATAGGCCTGAGATTCGGTTTGATGATATGGGGAGGTTGGATATGCCAGATGATTGGTGGAAGCAACGCATAGAGGTACTTGTATATTCTTTTATATAAACACATAGGTATTGGTGGAAGCAACGCATAGAGGTACTTGGACATGATACAAAGGTCTTGACTCATAGTGCGAGGTATGAACCTTTTTTCCCACATCCGCCTAGTGGGAAGTATTATCTTGTTGACTCTGGGTATCCCACAAGGAGAGGGTATCTTGGTCCACATCGTGGTTTGCGATATCATCTTGGTCAATTTGCTAGAGGAGGACCACCAGTAAGTGCAAGAGAATTGTTCAACAGAAAGCATTCAGGTCTGCGATCTGTGATTGAGAGGACATTTGGAGTGTGGAAAGCAAAATGGAGGATTTTGGATCGTAAGCATCCAAAATATGGTGTCACTAAGTGGATTAAACTCGTAACAGCAACGATGACACTACACAACTTCATACGAGATTCACATAGGGAAGATCATGATTTTGTACATTGGCAAAGTACATAAGGATATCATGGTGATGAAGGAGAAGAAGAAAGAGAAGGAGAAGAAGGAGAAGAGGGAGAAGAAGAGGAAGAGGGAGAAGAAGAAGAAGAAGAAGAACATATTGCATATGAGCCGACGGGTGATAGAGCTATGGAAGCTTTGCGTGACAACATCACGAATGAATATGGTCAAGGTCGTTTACCTTATTAAAAAAATTTACTTATATTTTTAATTTAGCTTATAATTTATCACAAAATATGTTGTTATAATTATTGATTTAATTAAAAAATTATTACTAGCTAAATAAACATTCTTATGGTTGTAAATATATTTAAATTATATTTTGTTGATTCAAAATATAATTATACAAATTTATAAAAATAAAACAAGAATTAAATATAAAATTGCCGCAGCGTCTATAAAACGAACACAAAACAAGCGATAGCGGTTGCGGCAGCGGTAACAATAGCAAAACGAACATATTTCATGCGGTAGCGGCAGCGGCAGCGGCAACAAAATGAACAACAACCTGCGATAATGTTTACCGCAGCCGCAGACGCTACCGCTGCCGCTGCCGCTTGCGACAATGAAACGAACAACACCATTATCGAAATGCGATCTTCCACTATATACATCGACTACACTATAAAGTGTGTCTATGTCATAATATACAAATGTGTTCAACAAAATTGAACTACAACAAAACGAAAATATGGGATATACAAAAATATGATGATTTTATCCTCACGCCAAGCATGCAAAAAACAATGTACAAAGACATTTAACAGTTAAAAACTACATATGTAACAGTAGTACTGAACATGGTTTTGGAATCGTATATAGAAGATAAAAAGAAACAGAACACACACCTAACCTAATACCTTGGAGGAGAGAAATACGCGGAGAGTGGAGACAAGAGGCGTCGCGGGTTGAAGAGGGACATGTGTCGCGGGGAGGCGATTCCGTCTATTTGACGGTAATCAGAGACGTTGATGAAGCCTTGCCTCTCGTCTCCACGGCCAGTTCTCCTCCCCGGAGAAGGGCTCATCAAGCCGTACTTGACGAGCTTACCTATTCCCCAAGACTTTTTCTTGGTCGGAGTTTTCTTATAAGACTCGGTCATCTTCTCGCTCATGTACTGCTTCAATGCTTCCAATCCTTGTTCCACCTGTTGTAATCATGAAATTAATTTAAACCATATCACAAATTAAGTTAATCCCCTTTTTAGTAAAAGGGAAGTACACAACATAGTTTTTATAGACTTTATATTTTTAATAAATGGTTACAAATGGTTACAAATAGGTTATAGATTAATTTATATATTAATGGTTACACTTAAATATTGGGTGCAACCTTAATTGGGGATATTCCAAATTGATAATTGATATATTAATAGTAACAAATAAAATCATGGATATTCCAAACTGTATTTTCCGAAGATTTTAGTCTTATATCAAGTTGTTTACAAAGATCTTTAAACACAATATTACAAATTTACTTTCCACAGATTTTATTGATAAACCACAACGTTCAATAAAAATTAGGACCGTGCTAGAGCACAAATTGATTTTTTTTAATATATATTATAATTTAAGACTTACATACTCTAGCACGGGTTAAATTTTTATATACTCTAGCACAGAAGCTGCTGGACACACTCTAGCACATGTTAATAATTTTATATACTCTAGCACGAGTTAAAATTAACAATATAAGACTTACATAATAGATTTACATTGCATGAATAATATTTACCATAAAAGTTGTTTGCATGAGTTGCATCCAAATAATATTATAAACAATTACATATATAATGTTTTAAAAATAATGAAATGTATTTCAACCTGTGCTAAATTCTAAACCCTAAACTCCAAATACTAAACCCTAACCCCTCAAAACTATATCCTAAATGTAAAATGAAAATCCAAACCTAAAAAAAAAAATTCTAAAAATTCTAAAAGAGGGTAAAAATAAAAATGTTCAAAAAAGAGGGTATTTTTGGAAAGGGGTATCCCAAAAAGGATATTTTTAACAAATTCTCTAAAAAGTATTATATATTGTGAAGTGACCTTAGTGCAGTGGTCAAAGTTAAGTCCTTAATGCATAAGGTACTATCACATCAGGATCGAGTCCCGCTTTTTACATGAATGTAGGAATTAGGCTAATGTCGGCCTGTTGTGGTGGAGTGGTGGTTGGGAAAAAAATATATATTATATATATAGATTATGTTACTTATCATGACATGTATGATTTTGTACGTATATTTGTATTAGCCTCGTCGTTCGCTCACCACTTAATTTATTACAATGCATGTTATTGACCAAAAGAAAATGTACATACCACTTCAAAAGGTGGGGAGATGAGGGGATTGCCCTGGACGGAGAGCTTCTGAATGCGGCGTAGACAGCCGAGGGAGTGTGGTAAAACTGTAATTCCGTTGTAACTGACGTCAAGCTCCACGAGAGATATCAACAACCCGACGGAGTAAGGCAATGTCGTCAAGTACTGGAAGTTCTGGCTGACGTTAAGGACCTGAAGGTTCACGAGGTTCTCTAGATCCTCAGGGAGCGAACCAAGTCGGTTTAGCCGCGCGTCCAGCACACGCAGCGACGTCAAGTGGCTAACGGATTGTGGTAACTGGACGATCTTGTTGGAGTTGACGGAGAGCTTGGTCAGATTGGTTAGCTCGAAACCTATCGCGTCTGGGAGCCTTGTAAGCTCGTTGAAGTTGGCGTTCAGCTCTTCCAGCGATCTGCGCGTTTTGTTGCGTTTCGCGTTTGTTGTACATTACTTGGAATATATGGATAATAAGAGATTTGGGGTCTTACCGACAATCTTCGATAGTTTTGGGGAGAAACTGGAGATAGTTTCCGGAGACATTAAGAAACTTAAGCTTGGAAAGACATCCGATGGAGTTTGGAAGAGTTTTGAGCTGATTGGAGTGCAAATCCAATGCTGACAAATTTAACATTCTTGCTACTAGAGATTCCGGAATTTTCTGCATGAGAAATTAAATTTCTGAGTAATACAATCTTAAGTTTTAAGTGAGACACAAGTACACACACTATCTTTAAACTCGCTTATAATCTTTTACTTTTTTACCGGTTCATCAATCAAAAACACAATTTATATATCTTCTGATGAGGTTAAATTTTTCCTTTTATAAAGACATTATTATACTACTATTCGGTGAAAGAGGACAGAAAAGTTTCGGATCAACTCGTATTTAATGCTATTTCATTTGATATTTACTTATTTAGTATACTTACGTATAAGTTATAACACAGCTATGTAACGGGGAAAACGAACACCTGTGGCTTAGTTTGCTTATGCACGCGCAGACGTATGAGTAAATAAAAACGAATATGCTTTATAAGGTTCGAGTTGACCTAAGTAATTTTTTTTTGTGTAAACCGCTGTCCTTCATATTATATCATGATGCAAACTAACACATATTTATATATATAGCAGATATTTTATGATTTTAAATTTCTAGTAAACAATTTGTCCAGTACTTCTGGCAAAACTTGTTTTATCCGTAACCTCTTTTTTTGTCTTGTTAGAAATATAATTAAGTTTTCCTTTCCTGAAACAAAACAGGAAGTGACAAAAAGATCGCAGATTAAGATATATAACATTAACCAAACAACATGATTTTCGCTGTTTACTACAAAATAATAATGTATATATTATGATTCTGACATGGAGTTTATGTGTGCACACATTCACCATTTAGCAATTTTTTTGTCTGATTTGATTTTCTAACGAATCATTCATATGCAAGGAGAAGTTTCCTTGCTTCATTTTCTTTACAATCTTTTTAATTTATTTATTCTTACTTACCGACAATCCCTCATGATTTAATTAGAACCCACAAGGCCACAACTTTAAATTAAACTGGTTAATTAAAACGCCTCAACTAATTTTATATCCATGGTTCCTTGTCTTTTGAGTAGTCTCAAAAAAAAAAAAAAAAAAAAAAAAAATTTAAGAGTCGACGAATAGCTCACGTAATTGTAATTTCATTTTCTCAACTTAATTAAGAGCTATATTATTCTCACGTACGTACGTTCTTTAAATGGCTAAATTATTATATCGTACTTTAAAATATATTTATAAGCTAATTACGAAAAGACCATGTTTTCAAAGGTACTGTGGAAACATAGAATTCAAGTACGTACTTTTGGTATTTTGTAATTAAGGAAAAGTCATTTCGGTTACAAGTTGTTGTTGGGGTTTTTAAAATTTAAAATATTAGGAAATATGGCTATATTTTCCATAAGAAAAAGTGTTTATTTATTATATCAACGATGAAAATTCAAAATTATTATGAACATGTTTTTTTTTTTTTTTTTTTTTTTGATAATCGGAACATGTTGATCATACATAAGTATATTAATACCTGAATATTGTTGTTGGAAAGATCGAGTTTGGAGATTGAAGCTAAGTTGATAGAAGAGGCAGAGAGAGAAGCCAGGGACATGCCGCTAAGATCGAGAGTCTTGAGATTCTGGCTGCGATCTCCTTTCTCAGCCGCCGCCGCAGCTGCACCACCGTCAATGGCCGAAACACTTCTCCTCGTCATTTTCTTCTGTGGAGTGTTATTGTTTAGTCCCCTCTTATTGTAATTCTTCATCATCGCCGTCGTCATTGTCATCTGATTCATCTGCTCGTAACCCATCATATCTTCCTATGTGTATGTGTATTTGCATGTATATGTGTACACACACACACAAAAGTATAGAACCCACAAAGAGAAAGAACGATGAGGAAAGAGAGAGAGAGCGAGAGAGAGGTTGTGATCAAGATGTGTTTTATAAAAGAGTAGAAACTGTACCCTATTTATATATATGATGATAATTGATAAAGATATTGAATAGAGAGAGAGAGAGTTGAAGATTGAAATGGAGTTGAAGACCGAGATGGAAGATATGTACGGATGATAAGAGAGGGGCTTGGCGTTGAAAACTTGAACTTCTCTCTCTCTCTAGATTTTTGTTTTGTTTTGTTTTTGTATTGAGTATTAATGAGTAAATATGTCGATTTACTTTTTGGCTCTATATATATCTTTTATATATCCAATTTTATGGTTATATACAAAGTAAAACTGAACCTAACTTTCTTCTGGTTATACAAAAATTTAAAAATAATTTTCAACATATCTTATGTAGTGTAACTATATAAACAAACAATTTCATGTTTCATGTTTGAAAGTTCTGTTTCAATCTTTGAACTATTTTAATTCAGGAATATAGCATATATATTCAATATGATTGCTTGCTTTGAAGCTTTTAGTTTGTTAAACGTTTTGGCACACAGAATTCTAAACAATTGTAATAAAGAAAAAAAAAACATATACAAAAAACGTTGATAGATATATCATATATCTACTTTTTTTTAATTCAAATTATATAATTACCATGTGCGCAGCGAGCAAATTAAATTAGTCAAATGATTAAATAAAAGCCACATATTTAGAATTGAACTCGTGACAATGAAACTCAGAAAATTTTACCCTACAACAGAAATTACATACAAACAAAAGTTTATAGATTTGATACAGGGGTCACACAGGTCACTTGACCCCACTAATCTCTAAAGTGACTCCGCAACTATATAATATAACCACCACCTATGAAATTAGATACTGATATATAGTATAAGTTAAAGGATATGTTAGGACGATATTTTGTTAGAGACTTGTCATCTATTTTCTCGACATTTATAATACACATTCAATTGTTAATATGCCATGGTACAGTAAAATCTCTATAAATTAATACTCTATAAATTAATAATCACTATAAATTAATAAATTTTGTTGGTCCCAAGTCGGGCCAATGTAAAAATTAACAATATTCGATAAGATAATAAGATAATAATTTTTTTGAAATCTCAATATAAAATATAGTCTCAATAATATCATAAATTAATAATCATGTAAATTTATATATATATATATATATATATATACTGATATAATAGTGTATGTTTATCCTAAAACTCATTTCTATAGAACATTTGTAATGTTGTATTTTCAAACTATAATGATATCTCTAAAATATTTTATAACATGTTATACAAATAATTAAATTTTAAAGTTTTAATTTTTAGATATGCATCATTTACAATTTGATAATTAGACAGATTATTAAAATATGAGAATTAATATTATTATTATTCATAAATTTGAATTTATGTATGTCATGTGTATAAGTCAATTTGTTTATAGTATTTGTAATTTATTGTCAATAATGTTTTATAAATATTACAAGTTCAATTCCTAAACCATAAAATTTATAACATCCGAAAGTTTAATCTTATTTTACTATAATTGTTCCAATTCATAATTTAAAAAAAATAAACAATTAAAAATATATATATAAATTAATAATTATTAATTTATAGTGATAAATTAATAATTATTAATTTATAGATAAATTAATATCATTATAAATTAATAAAATGTCTTGGTCCCAACATTATTAATTTATAGATGTTTGACTGTAGTATAAATGTACGAGAGAACAGATACACTAAACTATGATCAAAAAGATATGTCCGAGAAGGGAAGTGAAGGTACGGCCCCGTAAAGCTGTATGCCACGTCATCAACTTGAATAAGTCAACTTCTCTCAAAAGGGTTGACTTCCATTTGTACCGCGAATCTCGCATGTCGCCACCCGATTTATTATTTTTCGTTTGTTTAAAGAAAAAGCTAATAATATAAATTTTAAGAAATATACTGTAATCATATTCATATCTAAGGTTTTTTAGTTGCACCGTCTGATTTATATAGTTTTAGTAAACTAGGCGGTTTGCAAAATATTCTACAATTTTGATCATATCAAATCCATGTTGACGAATATAGATTAATGTTAACTGAGGGATAAACATTTCTTGGAGGATATATACTAAGAAGGTTGCGGCAGATATATACCTGGCTGATTCTTGGGATATTTTGGCCGATTTTGAGATATGGGTACGTGAACACCTTTTTCCTGGCCGATGTCTATTACATATATCGATTATCCAAAAGCAAATACATGAACATGTCCACATGCCGTACATATATATACCACGTACCCCGTCCATATATAGTACGTACGTATACTATTGGCAGTTTATGTTTTAATCAGTTGAGGATAATCATCAAATCCTCGTCTTATCTTTTTATTTATGTCTTTGTGAATTACGTCAAATTTTGAATCTTGAAACTAATCCTCATAAAAGTCACCGTATGACCTCATATATCGGGGACCAACAGTTCTTTTCAACAGAGGAATATGGTGATTTTATAACCTTATCGCATTATATATGTTTGAATTTTGCATTTTAACAAGTTGCCTTTTTTTTCTTTCTTTTGGGTGTCAATCACAAATCTTTTTAAATACAACAATATTACTAGAAGCCAAACATTAGTCTTAATTATATGAAACCCACCACTAAAACTGATTTTAGTGTATAAAACAAAACGCAAATGAGACGGGTTTAAGCGCCCACAGATAAATGAGCACATGGGAAATGGTCCGAGCCAAGCTACCATTAAGTTTATTTATTCTCCTCGGAATTATTGTTTTTTTTTTGTTGTATCTATCGGAACTATAATAGATTAATATCGCTATTTGTTCTTATGCAATTCTAATAATGATCTCTACTAGACCGCAATGTGTTCCTCCTCGAGAAGATTCCAATTAAAAATACGTGACATAATTTTCTTCAACAGCTACGGAAGTTGACCGTAACTTTTTAAAACTTTTTTCTGCATTTTATATAATTAGGGATTTAATCTTTGATAGGAGAGAGAGCTTATATATATTTAAAACGCACATTAAGCTGTTTATCTATTCTATTAGTCAGTTTGCCAAAAAACAAAATCTATTATATTAGTCCATTATATTTAATTAATTAAGTAACTGTTGTTTATTTGCTACTTGCAATTAACTTTGCAAGTATGTATATTTTGCTTGTAAGACATAACTACCTACCCGAGATATATCTTTAATTAGCCGTTGATTTGTCATCCAATTAGTTTATAAATATCTTATTTTAATATATCATCTACAAACTATAAATGATTAAACCACTTGATAATGATGTGGAAGAAACTATCTCGAGACTAAAACGGTATACATCAGGTAGAACAGGAGTTCCATTAATTTGAATGAATACATTTTTCCATTATAAAGTTTTGATATATTTTGAATTTTGTCTAGTAAATATGGTTAATTTACACATTCACGTATGAAGCTCTTATCCAACGAAAAACAGAAATGCAAAATCTGTAGTTTATTTTTCATACATATAGTCAGAGAGAAAATAAAAATAATTTAATTTTATAGATATTCCATATTTCATGTTATATAGAAGTGGATAGTTCTATCATCCAAATGAAATATTAAAGTAGATGGTTTTCTTTTCCTTGGAAGAGAAACCAAAATAGAATAATTTTCTAAAATGGAAAAGAGAGAAGAGAAGAAGTGGTAAATAGTTAAAAACAAAAAAAAAAAAATAACTGAAATGCTTTTTTTTTTTTTTTTGATGAAAAGTGTAATTGATTGATCGAATGGGAAAAGTTACGTACAAGAGAGTTTGGCTAATGCTTTAGAATCAATTAAAAGAGTATTCATAGGTTCTTCAAACAGGTCGACGGTCCTTCAAGAGCTTCCCCTGACAAGTGGAGAGATCATTAACCATCGCAGAAGCAAGTTCCGATAACGGGGTTTGGCAACATAATCTAGAGAAGAAATCCGATTCCTGACTAGTTTGTCAATACGTTTAAATCATTTGAGGAGGTGACGTGAATCCCTTAGCATGAATTATTATTGTGTTCTGCTCCTTCCATAAATGATAAATAGTAATCTGAAAACACAACCGGAGAAGTATATGTCTTTGAGAGAGTCTCCGGAGTTGATGCAAAGAGCTGCAAGAGTGAGGTCCCAGTCCAGATCCAAATGTTGGCGAAACAAAGCACCCGCTACTTCAGACCATACTGTAAAGGAGTAAGGGCACGCAAAAAAACAAGTGATCTCTCGTCTCGTCGCGCTCCCCGCATACGAAAACCCGTCGAAAGACGGTCCCGTACAGCTAACCAAGATATAAATGCACAACGAGGCATCCCTTGCTTTGCCCACACCACATCGCTCCAACCCATTAATGGGCTACGAGTACGTAGCTGATACCATGTGGATCTCGTGGAGAAAATATCTCTGAAATCACCCTCACCATGCGAAACATTGGGGAGGGGATGAGTTCGCAGGTGAGCTATGATCGGTACCATAAGTGCAAGACGTGTCCGTCTAAGTCTCCAGCCATTAGGACCCAAAGCATCCTTAACCATCATATGAATCGGAATACCTAGAAGACGTGGCCCTGCTGGACCAGTAAGATCAATGAGCCTACCTATAGGGAGCCACTGATCCAGCCAAAAAGATAAATGCTTGTTAATTAGCTAGTTATTACTATCCCTTATTTGTTAGCGGATTTAAGTATTGTATTCGTCTTTGTACTAAACTTGGATGAAATAACATAAAACTATTATGAACAAAAACACTGAAATGCTTATCCACAAATAATAGCATAAACTATAGAACTGTGATATGTCTCTAAAGATGGAAATGCTTATCTATAAATAATAGCATAAATACCACCGAACCTTGATGCAAAGCAACTAATCTTTGACAAAAGTAAATTCTAGAATTGTGATATGTCTTTAAAGATTTTATATTTGTAGAATTTAGGTTTAGTGTTAAGATTTTGAAATCTCATAAAATTGTGGAATCACATTTAAGAATCAAAATAGCTAAAGCCTTGTTGTTTAATCAATAAATAGTGGACAAAAATAAGAATAATCTCTTGTGAAATATGAGCCACTATAAATATCCATCATAAATTATATATTTGTAAAAAGGAATGTCTGAATGTAACATGAGCTGGAAATGAAAACAACAAAGACAAGAGACTAAAACTTAAACATAATACGCTTTGTAGCTTAAACTTAAACTTAAAAACAGAACCACTTATTTCATCTTGATAGCTTCAGTTTCTTCTAAAACTTTGTCCTCCGGTTTGACCTTTGTTGATCTTACGAGATTTACCATGAACCTCTTGATGATGAACTCTAAGTCTTTTCTTGCTCTCCTCGTTAGTATCGCTCCTACAATGAAATCGCAGATGTGCATGCAATATTTGTGATGTATCAAACATACCATTGCACTTGAGACATATAAATGAGCCGTCATTTTCGTAGGGTAGGTTGTGTATCCATTCTACGCTTTCATTATCTTCAGTACCTTCGCCTTCCTCGTACTTAACATAGACGTCAGTTTCTTCATAAGACCCAATCATTTTGTGAACTTTCTTCACCAGCGAACCATCTTTGGGAACGTATATCTCATGATGGGAATTTGGAGATGTCGAGTTTTGTTGGAAAAAAAAGTAATCGATGGGCTTAGGGGTGAAGGTTTGATAGCGTTCATCAAAAACATTTTGAAGCTGATGAGATGTAGAATTCCAAAAGGTTGGATTGGAAGTATTAAAAACTTTAGAAACTGCAACAAAATCTGAGATTTGAGCAGTGCAAGGCATACTGAAAGGAGAAACCATATTGCATCTCATCTGATGAGATGAAGAAATTTGTGAATCATGATTAGAAGTATAAGCAATAGATGGAGGAAACATATTGGCATGATTTGTGATATCAGGAGTATCGAAGATTTCTGACTGGTGGTGATTCCTCAAATTTGAGTTATTTGGGATGGGAACAAGACCATTGTGGTTCACAGTGTAATCATTGTGAAGATTGGACTCATTTGGGACTAAAGACATCTTGAAGAAGAGAGTGTGGTTTACATATTATGCATATCTATCTATTTATATTATTACTACAGTTTACTAAAAATGCAAAATTGGAGGAAAAAACACCAAAAGAAGAATTAAATTTATGCACATAAGGAAACAAGTATATTTTGTTGACTGTCATATAATATCTTTATATGAAAATATATAATTCTTTATTTTTTTAATATTTTTAACTGGAAAATCTCTATTTCAAAAATGTATATGTATATCTTTTTATCATATCCTATTTATTTCCATTTAAGGGGTACATTTCCTTAATAATATAGATATCTTTATTTATTTATTTATTTTTTAACTACAATAGAACATATTAGCTCAAAAGAGCCAATGAGAAGAGATATTGTTTACATAGGTAGCTGGATGCGAAACTGAACGAACACGTCGTGCCAGATTGTCAGCTTTACATTTTGAGCGCGGAGAACTAAAGCTAATGATAAAGAACGGAACTCCTCTTTGTCAACTTGATATATATATATATATATAGTATAAATTAGATAATTATAGAAAGATATCTATCAAGTTTGACAAAGCTGAGTTCTATTATTTGCAAAATCAAATAGACGAATAACTAAATTTCCCGACCGTCTGTGTGGCAAAATATTTATATTAATTTTTTAATTCGTAATATACTTTATGACCATTTGTTTGTTATATTTAATGTTTGAGATTTTGTTTTGATTTTTAATTATTATAATAAAAATAAGAGATCTAAATACATAGTAAATCATCTATACAAAGTCATATTTTTCTTCGTAATTTAATTATTTTACACAATGAATTAATTTTATATGTCAAGGATTGTAATACGACCGTCGTCGGATTAGCGGGCCTGTTAAGTGAAAAACAACACGATCCAGACGATGACATAGACGGCCCATCATAATGCCCGACACATCCAAATTGAAACCCCCCCCCCCCCCCCCCCCTAAACGCTTTTTTTTTTTGGGGTTCATCTCTGTCCCTATCGCGTTTACGCATTCGAAAACTCAAATCTAAAATCATGGCGGCAACAAGCGACGAGCAGATGAATTCGCTTCTTTCAAGTTTCGATCAGATCTACGAGGTGATGATTTTTTCTCGAATTCTCTCTTTCCCCCATCTCTTCTTCTTCTTCACTTGCTGCTTCCACTAATATTCTCAGTTCTGTTTCGTTTCTCGATAGTAGAAAACTTCAAAATCTAGTCTCGATTGAATTCGATTATGAGTAAATCTTCATCTAGAATCGAATCGGTTCATATATTCTTCTCTAATTGAACCGATTTTGGAAGCGAAATCTGGAAATTTTCGATCTGCTCATTGTTTTTTTAGAAATTTTATCTGGTATTCTGAAAATTTTGGGGTTGGTTTTGATTTGATTATATCGTTAGAAGGATTCAATCAATATACATAGCTCACGATTTTGTGTTTCTCTTAGGATTTTAAAATCGGATTGAATGAGATCAATGTTTACAGATCAAAGAACAATGTTGATACCAGCAGAAGAGAGGTTCTTGAGATTACTAATAGAACTCTTAAAGAAGGTTTGGTTCATCTTTAGTATTTTGCTAGTTTTTGAGGTATCTAAATTGTTTTAAACGCGAAGTTGGAATCTGCAGAGAATGAAAGGCTGAAGAAGCTTTACACGGATTCGCTTAGCAATTTTGCTGATCAGGTTGTTCTCCGCTTAAATCTGGACATTTTTGTTGTGTTTACTTTTTGTGATAGAACATAACAAACGTTCTCTGTTTCTATGGTTTTGGAGATATATATACAGCTTGAGCATCGAACTAAGTGTCACAGCTTGAAAGAAGAGCTGAAGAGAGTGATTGATGAAAACAAAAGCAAACAACATGTGAGCTTTTTAGATTTTTTTTTATACTTGGTCAATTCTTCTTTTTCAGCTTGAATAATTTGTCCTTGTGCTTTGAAACTGAAGATGATGATGCTTGGATGATCGTTCCTAGTTTTGAGATATTTGTAAACTGGTGGCAGGAACATAGGAATGCTTTTGAATCACTTAGGCAGAAGCATGTAACAAAGGTTGAAGAGCTAGAGAACAAAATCAGGTTTAAAAAAATGCCCATTTTGCAGCTACTATTTCAACTGTCAATGTATCTGATCATTTTGGCTCAACTTTACTTGCAGGAGCCTTTTGGTTGAAAAAGCAACAAACGATATGGTAATTGATAGGCTTCGTCAAGACTTGACAGCTAACAAATCGCATATTCAAGCAATGTCTAAGAAACTGGATCGAGTAGTTTCTGAAGTGGAATGCAAGTGTAAGACTCGACCACCTGACTGACCTCCAATTGTACTTTAAGTTTGTGTTTTCATTACGGTTCCTGATGTAATCGTTTGATAGATAAACTCGAGATTCAGGATCTAAAGGACTGCCTTCTAATGGAACAAGAAGAGAAATATGATATCAGTAACAAACTTCAGAGTCTCCAGAAGGAATGTAAGAGTGTCTTCCTCTTCACTAACTCAGCGTCCGGAAAAAGTGATAGATTGGTTTGGTTGATCAGGTTTCATTAGCAAGACAAAGAGTCCACATAACTTCTTAAGTCAGTATTTTGTAAAACTAATTACTGGTCCCTTTATATTATTTGCAGTGGTTATTAGTAGAACGTCAATAGCTGAAAAGCAGAGGGATACAACTTCAAATCGACAGGTGGAAACATTGAAACAGAAGCTAATGAAACTGCGAAAAGAGAATGAGATCCTTAGACGGAAACTATCTTCTTCATAGAACAGCCAGGAAACAGACACTTATCCATTCTGTCCTTCAACGAGTAAGTTTCATGAACCCGAAGCACTTTCTTTTAACTTTACTTTTGTGGATGATGCAGTTGAACACTACTCCAGAACCTAATAGTTGCCATCTTAAAAGGCATATATAAAACATGAAACTGAATAAACCATACATATATTGATATTGCTAATAGAAACTTTAAAAAGACTAAAGTTATTTTTAAGTCAGTTAACAAGAAATTGGACTCTTTAAGACGGCATTATCCGTTAAACATTGTTATCCAAAAAATAATAGATTTAAGAAGAGAGTAAGCACACAAAAACAATACATAGTCAATGCAACACGAGTTTCAGTGTTTAGGGAAAAGTAAACATTATACCGGAACAAGCACACTTTCCGATTTGATTTGTAAGAAAAGCACACAAAACATATGAAAGATTCCGCTGGATCTCTCCGTGAATAATAAATAAGTAATAAAAAAAAGTGTAGAATCAACGTCCGTTGTTGAAGACTCTGCAGTTTCTCCTGATCTCACCAGAGCGTCCCGTAAGAACCTTAATGGTGCCCATTTTCACCATTGCCTGAGCGAATCTCTGTCTAAAGAGTGCATTGCTTGATGCAAAACTCGACACTATCCCACGGGTTGATCTATCGAGACCCAAGTTTTGGTCAATTCTTAGGATTCCTCTTTGACGTCGGATCTCTCCATAGATTGCATTATCCACGATAAATGGAGTCCTTTGGTCCAAAAACACTGATGGGTCATTGGGGGCACGACATGTGTTCCTCAACCTAGCATTCAATGTGCGGTCCATTGCAGGGTCGGCAAGCCTGTCCTGGAAGAGACTGCAATGTGCAACACCGACGCTGTGGCCACCACCAATAAGTGTAACCATATCGTTCACATTCATACCTTGAGCTGCAAATAACTGGATAGATGCGCCAACCGGAATTGTTGGTCCGGGCAAGTTCACGTCATTGGGGCTTGACCTTAATCCATCACGTCTTCCTGTTGGTACTGAGAACCTTGGTCCACCAGCTAATGCGACCGAGTCTCTGGTGGCTAGAGTTACAATGTCTGCGCATGAGACTGTTCGAGGGCACGCAGCCTCGAGCTGTCTCTTAGCTTCATCAATGACCTCGTATCCTCTCACGCTTGCATTTGGTCCGGTGCTTTTCTCTGATGGCCTTCCGGGTCTTGGGTCGATCAAGAGGGAAGCATCACAACCCTACACAACCATTTAAACATTGCTTGATTAATGTTATGTCTCAGTATTAGCTAGCTTTTGATTTCTACATGTCTCAATATACACAAACAAGGAGAAGCTTACGTACCCTGACAAAGCAATCATGGAACTGCATACGAAGAAATGCTGCAGTAATGGAACGGTCACGACGGAAACGGTTGGCAACAACATTAGCAACGATAGATTCAGCGCGAGGGCATGAGCGGCCGTAGAACCCAAGTCGAAGCTGCGCCAAAGCAGAGGGAACAAGGAAACAGAAAAGGAAAAACAAAGCTGTGATTGCCCTCATTTCGTATGATGAGCTAGCTCTTACTCCCCCCTGTGAAAACTTAGAAATATTTCTAAGTTTTGGTGATGCAATTGTTCATGCCCGTTAGATGCATATTTATATGTAAATTTGGGGACAAGACATTGTCAAAGCGAATGTTTCATTTAGAAGACGTGCATAGGGTAAATGTGGATACATTGGCAATTGATGGTTGAAAGGAATATACATTGTAGTAGTTGTTCTTTGTTAATGTCTTTTAAAAAATGTTGGAGTTCGTCCTCCACACGTCAAAAAAAAATTGATACTGGCCAACTTGGAATATATATTGAACAATTTGCGTTCAATATATTCTCTCAATTTCAGAAAAGGGTACGTACCTTTTTGGATCCGTTTCGGTCTTTCAGATTATTAAAAAAAAAAAAAAAAAGTTGTAAACGAAAATAGAAAGAAATTCTGCAAGAATTGGTTCTTGTGGTACACGGAACTAAAAATTAGAGAGAAAACAATAAAGGAAAAGGCTATGAAGATTTGTAGAAGAAATTGATGTTTAATGATTTGATGATTAGACTTCAATAATCCATTCAGTTTATACTCACTTATAATGGAAAATATATTATCCTTTGATATTTTTTCTCCAGTGGTGAAAAAGCTAGTGAATCCTCCTAGGCTAAAGATGTCACTAGGTTGATACATACTATATATATAGGTTGTGCAGCAATAGTTGATATCAGTCTTTATTGTAGTACATTAATTACGTGCCGTTTCTACAGATATATGTGAAAAGACAAGTGAGTATCTTCCTAAGCTAAAATATGTCATGGGTGGAAATTTGTGAACCCCGAAGTAAACAAAAGCAAAACCAAGTGAGCAATGTAATGCATTTGCCCAATTTTCTACTGACGTCGATATTTTATTCGTTTTAGGTGTCTAAATCTCTTAGGATTTTCATGTTTCAGCATCACATACAGGCGTCTTTACGATTGCATTTGGGTATATTTTGGCTTCTTTCATATCTTCGCATGAACCATTTGAAATTCAGCAAACTAGCAAATGAAGATGAAATGATCATGCAAAAAGTATCATACATATCACATATTATGAAAGTAGCTTATATTTAACGGTTATTTGTGCTACATTGGACTGGTGATAAAAATAGATACTTATTAGACACACACACCTATTTTGGAATTTCGATTCGGTTAATAATACCAATTCAAATTTCTCCAAAGCATTTGAATAACAAATATGAAAACCAACAAACAAATTGTTTAACTACATAAAACACAAAAAATGCACACTCTAGAATAACATACATGAGTTTGACAAGAAACAAAAGAATAACATGAGAGAGTATATATTAAACCAAAAAAAAAAAAAAACATGAGTGAGTGATCACATAAATTACCAGAGTGCAACGTACAAACATGAGTGAGTGATCACATAAATTACCAAAGTGCAACGTACAAGTGAATTTGAAGGAAAATACAAAAGGAAAACTTCCGGTAAATTATTTAACCGAGAAAAAGCAAACCAAAATTTATAATGGTAATTTTAAAAAAGTTTAGAATCAACGTCCGTTGTTGAAGACTCTGCAGTTTCTCCTGATCTCACCAGAACGACCAGTAAGAACCCTAATGGTACCCATTTTCACCATTGCTTGGGCAAATCTCTGTCTGAAGAGTGCATTGCTTGATGCAAAACTAGACACAATCCCACGGGTTGATCTATCGAGACCTAAGTTTTGATCAATTCTTAGGATTCCTCTTTGACGCTGGATCTCTCCGTAGATTGCGTTATCCACGATAAATGGAGTCCTCTGGTCCAAGAACACTGATGGGTCGTTAGGGGCACGACAAGTATTCCTCAACCTAGCATTCAATGTGCGGTCCATTGCAGGGTCGGCAAGCCTGTCCTGGAAGAGACTGCAATGTGTAACACCGACGCTGTGGCCACCACCAATAAGTGTAACCATATCGTTCACATTCATACCTTGAGCTGCAAATAACTGGATAGATGCGCCAACCGGAATTGTTGGTCCGGGCAAGTTCACATCATTAGGGCTTGACCTTAATCCATCACGTCTTCCTGTTGGTACTGAGAACCTTGGTCCACCAGCTAATGCGACCGAGTCTCTGGTGGCTAGAGTTACAATGTCTGCGCATGAGACTGTTCGAGGACATGCAGCCTCTAGCTGTCTCTTAGCTTCATCAATGACCTCGTATCCTCTCACACTAGCATTTGGTCCGGTGCTTTTCTCTGATGGCCTTCCGGGTCTTGGGTCGATCAAGAGTGAAGCATCACAACCCTACACAACAATTCGAAACATTAGTTTTCCAATGTTACATCCATATGATATTAGCCATTCCATGATAAAAATATACACACACACACAAAGGAGAAGCTTACGAACCCTAACAAAGCAATCATGAAACTGCATACGAAGAAATGCTGCAGTAATGGAGCGGTCACGACGGAAACGGTTGGCAACAACATTAGCAACGATAGATTCTGCTCGAGGACATGAGCGGCCGTAGAACCCAAGTCGAAGCTGCGCCAAAGCAGAGGGAACAAGGAAGCAGAAAAGGATAAACAAAGCTCTGATTGCCCTCATTTCGTGTGATGAGCTTTTCCTTGTCTCTCCTGTGAATGGTACTTCTAACTTTTGATGATGAAGTTCTAAGTACCCTTTAACCATATTTATATGTAATTTTAGGGACAAGACATTTGCAACGAGAATGTTTCAATTAGATGACGTGCAAAGAGTAAAGGTCAAAATATTGACATTTGACGAGTTAGAGGAATATATTAGGTAGTACCTGTACACTAATAATATAATGTTTCATTGACAAGAGAATGGTTCCACACGTCAACGATTTGGTTATGGCCAACTGGAAATACATTTTGAACAGCTTGCGCTCAATATATTCTGTCTATTTCGAAATGGTACCATTTCTGAGAAGTGCATTTTGTTTAGTGCTCTCTATAGAAAAAGCATTTGTTTTTGGGATATAAATGTTTTTATGAAGAAGCTGTAAAAAATGAAAATATACAGAATCTGCAAGTATTGTTTCTTGTGCATTTACCTTAATCGTTTTGCTTATTATTACTAGTGACACCGTTATCTATAAAACATTGAAATCAAAACTCTCATGTCAAATACTTCTGAGATGCTTTCAGTCTTTCAGATGACAATCATTTGTGGATCCTGTAGATGTTTGCTAAAGGTTCGACCAAACAAAGCCATCTCCTTAGCTAATATAGAAAGCTTCATAGATCAAGTAAAATTTCCAACACAAATAGTTTTAATAAGTATATTGGTTTAGAGTAAGTATAAATCCTTAAAAACTGAAATAGTCATTCTGATTGCTGCTGACCAAAAAAATCCTCTCAAACAATCACAGACAAATTGGACAGGATCAAGAAACGGAAACAAAATCATGGAACTGTTCTTATTTGACAGTGGCCAGAAACGTCGTGTAAAACATATCTGAGATCTGAGATTCCGAAAGAGAAAAATAAAGAAGAACAGGCACAACCTAGATTTACATTACACATACATTGGCTCTCTAGAACTTGTTTCTTGTTCTTTCCCTCTCTATTATAAATGAGCCTTTCTCTAATAAAACAGCAATGAATTAAAACCTCATAAAACACAGCAAACGGTTCAAAGATTATAATTGCTGTAGCCACCAATATCAGAAGCTGGTCTATATTCCGTACTATAAGTTTGGCCAGAGAGAGACGGCGTGTAAGTTGAAGGACCTGCCAGCTGAGAGTATGCTGTTGGTCTGTACTGCCCCGGCTCTGTGCCCAGGTAGCTACTGGAGAGTGGCTCTTGACGGTTGCCCAGCTGAGGAGGATATGCAGGTACATAGCCAGTGTCGATTCTGCCATATCCCCCTGAAACCGAAACTGGTTCCTTGTGATTGCTGATGAACTCCTGCATGCACGTAAACCACAGATACAGTTTTATAGTTAGAAAGCGTAATCTTAGTATAATTACAAGGCCAGTTACCACAAAGTATAATACATAGATGGTTTTTTTCTTACTTGAACTAGTTGCTCAGCAGTTTGTACTTGGGAAGATGTGCCTTTGATTTCCACTGTGATTTGATCAGGATGTGGACTCTCTTGAATGGTTATGGTAGCTCCGCTTCTTCGACGGATGTAGGCTATATTAGCTCCTTCTACACCAATTATATCCTCCGCATAGGAGAATGGTATTTGCATCGTTTGAGATACCTAGTCAGGGAACCCATCATAGAAACGTCAATACTAGGTTCTGAAACATAAGCTTACATTTTATAAGACCAAAACCACCGGTAGAAGACTAATCACAACAAGCAAGAATGGTAATACCGCTAAACACTTTGTGGAGATGTATTCACCTGTGTGACAAAAGCAGCAGAAACCCGAGCAAGACCAGGAGAGTGTCTGGCGGACAATACAGGATCCTGACTGTACATAGAAGAAACTCCCGAAGGCTGAACACGTGACTCCATCCGAGACTCGCGCTCCAGGAACGAAGGTTCCCTCCGTGCTAAGAGGGAGAAATCAGGCTCCATTACATTTGAAGAAATATTATGCAGAGATGACTTGTTGTCAGCTAACGGCTCTTCCTGACGAGTTTGAGAGACCCTAGCTAGATACTAAAGATAAAAAAAATAACAAAAGTTAGATCATTGAGAAAGAAAGAAAAAAAAAAGGAGAGAGAAAGCTAGGAACAAATCGTTTCAGATAACCAAGTAGCTTACTTGCTTTTCGAAGAGAGGAACAACAGTATGGTCGACTAGAAATTTCCTTAGATGTCCAACAATGGCTTCTAATGCTTTAAGGATTTTCAAAGCTTCACCCTGCAAATCCACTATCCTCTCATCTTGCGCAGCATAAAACGGTGTTTCCTCTGGCAGAAAAGAAAGTACATATTACATATTTTATTATCGAGTATGCTCGTATGAACTATACAGCACACAATATCAGAAATAGGAAACAGGCATAACACAATTTTTAAAAAAAAGATGACAGACATAAACTGAAGAAGAACTAACTGAACTTTTTAAAAAGGACAAAACAAAAGAGATCATACTTGCTAAAATTGAAAAATACCTTCTGATAAAATACGAACAGATGCACCAGAGTTCTCAACAATGGATTTAATCATAGAACCTTGTTTGCCAATTAAATTAATGGCCTGAGTAGATGCAACTAACAAACGCACAGAAGAGAAGGCACTCCCAGCGTTTTGAACATCATCATCATCATTATCAGGTAACCCTGAAACTCGTCTAAACACCCTCAAGACTGCATCCATTGCAGGGGACATGTATGCCTCTGGCTCTTCCTTACCAGATATTAACACCTAAACATAGTTAAAAAACCCAAGAATTTTAACCTACACCAAAAACCCTAAAGTAATCAAATTGCAAATTAGGAAACCCTAGAGATAGAACTAGAAAAAATCCACAAAAAATTCGACTAGCCTTTTAACACAGACTGAAATCAAACACACTAGAAAGAGAGATTGAAAGAGATACTAACGATGCGATCAGGAGTGGTAAGAGGACCATCAAGGACTTTGATACGAGCACGAGTCTCCTCACACATCTTCTTGATAAAGTCACCTTTGCGTCCAATGATAGCTCCGACTTTAGTCACCGGAACGATCATACGGAACACGCAATCGCCAGGCCAACCTGGCCATCTCTCCTCCGCGGAATCGTTCGTGTCGGGAGCAGTAGTCTCGGTAACAGCTAAGCTATTTGGCTGGTTCAATTCAGGGAAGCCGCTTGCGTTTTCGTCAAGCAATGTGGTGGCACTGATTCCCGCCGGCATAATGATTTCATTCTCAGGGAGGTTTATAGCACCGTTGTTGTCAACGGAATCTGCGACGGCGGCCATTACAACCGGCAATAAAAAAAAAAATTAAAGATACGAAGAACGAGAGAGAGAGAGAGAGAGAGAGAGAGAGAGATTTAACCTCTCTGTTTTTATATTACAATCGGTGCTGTCATGTTATACGACATCGTTTCGGTTCTATTGGTTTGGGCTTCCGGTTAGCAGTTTCACTTTTGAACTCTCTTTTCAAAGCCCATAGAGCAATATTTTCTATACCAATGAAACCCTCCAACTCCCTACATGTCTTTAAAAGAAAAATTAGAGAATCTTAAGAAATTTGTACAATCATATGTTTAATTAATTAATTATCTGAAAATAAATTAACCATGTGAATTAAACCTCTTTGTTTTCCTCTCTATAATATGTACCCTTGTGAATAGTGTGATCTCTTCAAATCTGGACTTCCACACCAATGAACCTTACGTATTAAATCCAATTATGCAAATTCAAATTTCAATGATCGATTGTTTAATATTAGCTCCACAACTTGGTTTACAGTCTCGTTTACTATATTGGATTTACCAATATCCTTCTGCCCACATCAAGGATGCATAATTAAGCTAATGAATAAAAAACAGTACTAAGAATTCTCACATTATATGTATATGTAGGCCTCGGCATTTGGGTGTTCGGGTCGGGTTCAGGTTCGGGTAATTCGGGTTCGGGTAATTTGGGTTTGGATTTTTCGGGTTTGGATTTTTCGGGTTTACTAATATAGGATCCGAATAGATGTTCATATAATTTTGGGTCGGGTTCAGATTCGGTTCCTATCGGGTTCGGGTAATTTGGGTATTGACTTTAAGAAACCTGTAATGTATCCAAAATATATTCGGTTATGAATAGTACCTACTCGAACATATCCAAAGTACCCACAAAAACCTGAAATGTACCCACAAAACCCAAAAAACCTGAAATATAACTGTAGAAACAGTTGTATAATCTAACAAATTCAACAAGAAACAATGAACTAAATCATAAACAAATGAAACTGAACATACCATGAAATCTTAAACAAATGAAACTGAGCATACCATGTCTCGCAAAACAATTCAGATGTGATAGTGTGATATCGTATATAATTGTTGTCGGGTATAAACAGGTATCTTCGGTTCCTCGGGTTCGGTTTGGGTAATATCTGATACATGTGGTTATTTGAAAACGAAAACCTATTGGTTATTTAAACATAATTGGTTCGGGTCGGGTTCGAATATTTTCGGGTCGGGTTCGGGTCAGTTCCTCGGGTTCGGTTTATTTGCCTAGACCTATGTATATGGTTTTAACTTTTTTTAAGTCACGGTTATTAATCTACATAAAAAAATTATGTGCCAAAAGATACAAGCACTCTTTGTCATATGTATGTACTTGTTTCATTTCACCGTAAATTTGGAGGACTTAATAATTAAATATCATCTTGTCATCATATGCAATATGCTATGGCGAAGAAAGAGACGTAACATAAACAAATATCTACTGTCCCGAAGATACTTTTATCTCTCTGCGAGTCACTTTTGTATTTTTCATTAGGTTCCCTATCCATTCTTGATAAGGTGTAACAAAAAAAAAATTTCTTGATTTTTTTTTATCAGAAACCTTTTTTATTCCTATATTTCAAAAATTAGAACTTTGGACATGCATTTTTAACTCAGAAACTAAAATGAGTCCCCATGGTGAATGAATCAGAATTGGGATTTTAGGGCAAAAACACACACGTAATGTGTATGTATATACCGTAATATATGGTCCCCTCGATACATGTATGGAAGAAAAGAGCTAGCGTTCACTTGTAGTTTGTAACTATTTGGGTCAATCTTGTACGTACGTACGCACAGTGCCCTAATCGACTCTCAAAGGTCACATGCTTTATGCTTAACATCGTACTTACAAACGGTTGATACATTTATCACATTGAGTTATCCAGTTACATGTAATCTTTTTTTTTTTCGTTACTTTCTAACAATTTCTTACATCTTAAGCAGCACTTCTTTATCTCTAACTAATTACATCATTACAAATGTCCACAATCTGTTTACTCAACAGTCAATACCTATGAAAGATATATAACATCTACTGATCTACCGTGACGTCAAAAAGGAAAATGAAAAAAAGGTTACATCGATATACCGTCAATAAGCATTAAACCTCGTTAATAGTCTTTTTTATCCAAAGGTAAATAACAGTGACACAATACATGTATATATGTGCTGTAGATTTGTGGCTACTCCTTCGAAAAACCTTATCTGTTTTAGATTCAAATTTTTTTAAACTTCTGCTTTAATTTCAAATTTTTTAGTCGAACAGAACTTAGACATCAATTTGAAAAAAACATTTTTTTTTTTTAACATTACACTTAAAAGGAGAAAAGGTGAGCAAAAGAAAGGAGAAGAAGACAGGTCACATGTTGTCATAAGAAAAGAAGAGTAATAAGTAATAACATAAGAAGATTCCAAAATAGAAAAACAACTGGGATGGACTTTGGAGACGGTGGGCAGAGTTGGCAGACAGGTTTATCCTCTCTTTTCTCTATAGATGGGATAAAATCTCATCTCATCTTTCCTCCTTTGTAAGTTAAGTTCTCCTCGTGTATACTACACATATTCATTGAGTGATAGGCAACATATATTAACTCAAGCTAGAAAAACTCATCTCTACGTCTTGTCTTGTTAAATACATAAGAAAATGACTGATGAGACAATAATCTAGTATGTGACAAAGACAAAAGTATGTATACGGATTAATAGATAGGGCAGGGATATGGTATGAAGAAATACTGTTCAATTGCAGTACGTAACATCCTAGACTCACGAAGTCACAAACAATCGAACTGATCTAAAAACTGTAGAGAATTTAATGATTCCATTGAACGTAATGACGCAAACGTATGATTGCCATCTGCCACATATCACTTCCAAATGGGTCCAATCGTTTCACTGCCCAATACCCACGCGACTCTCTTTCTCTCCTTTGTTTTGTTACTCTCCACATTTTCAATTTAAAAATCGGAAAAGATACGTTAGTTACTTCAAAGTTTTCAGACTATCAGTCAGTACTACTACTATACAATATGTCTTGTTTTAGTGGTCGAAGGTTTTAGTCCAATCGTTGAGTTTCCTACTTCTTAGGGATGTGTGACACTAGCCTTTTTATTCGAAAAGTATATCCATATCATATGATATTTTCTATAAATTATTTTCTGATTCCATTGTTAAGCAGCATACCAATTTGAAGTTTCTGATTGTAAACTTCTTATTAGTCATACATCTAAAATTCGTCTGTATTTTCGTATTTGCCATACATATTTTACAGTTCAATGCCAATTTGAAGTTTCTTAGTAAAAAAACACCACGTCATCTTAGAAATCGAACACATGCAATGGGATTAAGCCACGTAAACGGATAAGGTGGCATGTTAAGTTTTGTAGTTTTGTATATACACGGACATATATACAGACGAAAAGTTTTACAGGTGGTAGATTATAATGTTTCCGAAATTTGGAAATGTCTAAAATCCAGTAATGAATTAACGTAATTACTACGGAAACAATCGATAAGAAAAAATTAACCTATTATCCATGCATTTTTAAATACGTAAATGAAAACTAATTTTTCACTTAGCGTTCTACAAACATGATTCTCAATAGGAAGAATATTTAAAAACAGCAGTCAAAATTTACGTTTTTACATTTTTAAAAAGATGATTGAGCTATAATACATTATTAATATGTTAGAAATATTTTAAGTAATTAATCTAAACGAATGATTCGTTAAACGTGATATCATTAATCAAAAAAATCATTCGTTTAACGTTACAAAAACTTTGTTGAATTTGTTTTCTTTCAAAATTCACATATATATTCATTCCTTTTCCCCAAGTACAGCTACTCTCTCTCACTTTTTCACTCTCTTTTTTCAACTTTTTTACCTCTCTGTTTTCGCATCAACAGAGTGATGATATATCACAAATCAAATCAAAACAGAGGAGAGCCTCAATTTATTTTGACTATATAACTTTGACAAACCCCCAACGGGTCTATTCTCTCTTTTTTTTTACACCTATCTTGTGACTCTCCCAATCCAATCACAGAATCTCTGCCCTTCTCTCTCTCTCTCTCTTTTCTCCTTTGGGAATTATTACATCCATGACCTCTTTCTCTGTCTCTCATTAATCTCAAATCTTCTTAGGTTTTTTTGTAGGCTTTCCGTTTTTCCTTTTATAGTAGACATAAATTTTGTTTTCTTTTTCTTTTGACCCTTTTCGCTATATTTAGTAAACAAGATTTTGTCCGAAGGGTTTAGGGTTTAACAGTAGATTTCGTACGATACTCAGAAGTCAGAAACGTTTCTTGAATTTAAGTTACACTATTCTTTAAAAAGAAAAGAACTTAACAGTGTCTTCCAGAACTAGAGAGATGTCGTCTTGTCTAAGCGGCGGGGCCGCTTACATGGTAAAATCGCCACCGTCACACAACACTCCTTCGCCGTCATCTACAATATCCGAGTCAAACTCTCCTCCGTTCTTAATCTCCACGAGAAGACCACGAACTCCACGGAAACGTCCTAACCAAACATACGACGAAGCTGCGGCTCTTCTCTCCACCGCCTACCCAAACATCTTCTCTTCCAAGAAATCAAAAACTCATACTTTCGGCTCCACTAAATCTCCTCTCAGTGATTACGACGAAGCTTCTCAGTTGCTTCTTCCGTTTGACTCCATCGAAGAGTCCGAGTTTCTGTTCAACCCCACGGTTCCAACGAAAGCAGAACACTTCTTGGAGCGTAAAGATGTCAGTTTTAATGACGACTCAGAGGCGAATGGGTTTGGGATTTTCGATGACTTCGACGCGGGATCGATTCTTGATGAGGAGGTTGAAGAAGGGATCGATAGCTTTATGGGGAGTATTGAATCCAACCAAGGAGAGAATTCCTACAGAATAGGTCGATTAGAGGAAATTATGAAGAATGCTTGGAACGGAAGGTTTCGATTAGGGCTCGGTTTGAGGAGTTCTCTCAGGGAACACGACGACGACAAGAACTGGTGCAAATTTCCCACTGTAGAATTTGATCAGATCTCGCCGAGAATTCAGACCGCCGCCGCCGCCGCCGCAGCAGCTGATGTTGGTGTCGTTGAGAGCAGCAAGAGTAAGACCATTGTTACGACGGCGGAGGGAGACAAGAAAAAGAAAAAGAAGAAGAAGAAGAAGGTGACTCCGGCGGCGGAGAGCTCCGGAGATCCGTTGCCAAGTCTGGAACAGAGAGTGAGTCCGTTGCTGAAGCTCGACTACGATGGGGTTTTAGAGGCTTGGTCGGGTAAGGAGTCGCCGTTCTCCGACGAGTTTCTTGGTTCAGACGCCGCAGGAATCGACCTACATGTAAGTTACTTCAATTCTTTAATCTCTCTTTCTCGCCGCTTAAATTAGTCTATCTTAATTCTGAATCTCCTAAATCCTCTTAAAACCATGCCACATGGCACTCAAATTTGCATCTGAAAAGAGTTTTGTCTTTTTAACGTTTTTTCTAAAATGTTTTGGTAACCAATCGTTAGCCGATCTACATTAGCTAAGATTATCTAAAAAGATGAAGTTGAAAAAATTATGTTTCCAAGTATGACGTAGCTATAGTAGTTTATCAAGTTACTGAGTGAATATGATGTAAGATGAATGCTGTGTGTTTGGGGACAGGCACGCTTGGGTGAGATAGATTTGTTCGGAGAGAGTGGAATGAGAGAAGCAAGTGTTTTAAGGTATAAAGAGAAGAGGAGGATTCGACTCTTCTCCAAAAAAATCCGGTATCAAGTTAGCAAACTCAACGCCGATCAACGCCCACGTATGAAGGTATCTTACTATATAAACATTAGTTTTCAAAATTAGTAATTTATATAATCGCGACATTTGTAAGCATAGTAATAATATTTTAACATGTGAAAATAAACTTTATTTAATAATTATAAGAAAATTAAAATCTTAACAAATAATATTTTTGAAAGTACATAAAACCAAAAGTAATCTATTATATCACTAATTCTGATAGGAAAATTATCTATTAAATTACTAATTTCAATAGAAAAATATGTGCAATTAATAAGGAAAACATTTGCAATTTAATTGCAATTATTATTTATATAATCATATAATAATAAAAATTTAAGAAAAGTGATTAAAGTATGAAAAGATTTAATGTGTAAAAATTAGTGATTAACGTAATGTAATTATTTCCACATTTCCACTTGGCACTCAACTGTTATGTACCCACCTTTACATAAACAAATAATTTTCTCACAATAACGTTTTTAAATTTCTGATTAATTTATGATAATGTTGGACAAGTAATAAAACTATTACTTATGAGATTACAAAATATGAAACAAATATATTTAATATATTGTTACTTTTTCAAATATGGGATAAAATTAGTTTTTAGTTCTTTTTTTGAGAATTATGTTTTATTAATTTTTAGTTTTTATAAAATATTAAGTAAGGTGTAATTTGATACAATGCACAATCTTTTATATGAAAATTATAAATGTTACTCATTGGGATTGAATGCATAGAATTAAAATCTAATTTTATTATCATGTAATAATATACAAATAAATTGTATTGCAAGATGGAGTATGTGAACTCTAAATCTGATTTTTTTTTAAAATCAAATGAAATAAAATTAATATTTTGAATACAACTTAAAATTTCATATATTTTCATATATCCGCGGGCCATATATCCGCGGACCTATTATATTATTTCTATATTGCTGTCTTAAAATGTAAAAACTGAAACTTATAAATGTATAATGAAACTATAGTACTAATACATTTGATTTGAGCTAAGGATTTAGGTCAAGGTTGTCATTATAATATTATGGTTTATTTCTCTGACAGGGAAGATTTGTGACGAGGCCCAATGCAAGGAATTTAAGCGGGATACGAGTATAAGAATAAGAGCCTAAAGAACTTGAGGAGCTCTTTGATTCTTGTTTTGTTTTGTTTTTTGCAGACTTTGCAAATTCGTCCTCCCCATTTTTTTGTCCTTTTTCAACTAGCCCCTCTTGTTTGTTTGTTTTTTTTGTCATAAGGGAATGGGGAAGAAATTAGTTGATTCGAAACAGTAAAGAATGAGAATGAATACGTACAACCTAATTTATTTTGTCTAGAATTTAATTGCGTGATGAGATTAAGAATTCATCATACGCACACTACTAACGCCAGGATGCGATGATTCATATTAGTGGAAAAATGTTGCTATGCACAATAGTTTTAACTATTACTCAATATCCCTTTTTAATATATACTGTAATTCTCTTAACAGTTTGTTTGTTCATCCTCTTTATATTTGCCTCTTTTTTTTTTCCATTTTGTTGTCTCCCATTTAATATAATGTACCATGCACTAATATTATTTTTGTTTTAAGCATTTTTTGCCTAAATATATTTTGGAGTCAAAGATCAAAACATTGTTTCCGAGTATAAGAAATTCAACAGTTTCAATTTCATTGCTTACTCTCTCAATTAAAGGCCGAGCAAACCTGTCGAATCTCTCCTTTAGAACCAGTCTTCACACCAATCTTCCCCATCTTGACTATTGCCTTTACAAAATCAGACTCGAACGTTGCCCCAAAGAACGGATTTAGCATCCCAAGATAGGAATCCACAACCCGTCGAGTTGCTACATCTTCGTAAAGACCTGCATCGGTCTGAAGCACAGCGAAACCATCCTTTATGTTTAGCAGAATCTGCTTGTCGAATAGCCGTTCACTGATCCGGTCCATTGGTACCCGGACGTTTACGTCACCATTTTGTGGGCACCGAGTGGTTAATTCGGGTAGGAATACCGGATTGATTGTCGGGTCAGGTTGCCCACCGGGTAGGAAATCGTAGAGGCGTTTGGTCATGAAGAAGCAGGCCGTTGTTCCGATACTGTGAGCAGCTGATACGGTTGAGATAAAGAATTTATTGGGACGAACGAAAAGTGGACCACTTAATTTTAGAAATTCTGTTTTCTTAAAGCTAGAAACACTTTCCTTCTTTTTTTCTTTGGTTTAAGTTTTTTTTTTCCATGTTAAGATATTAAAATGACAAACTGAGACCAGGTTTGAATGGCATGATAGCTAGTCACTACCGTATTAGACTCGTGCATGTTGATAATCTCTTCTGTATTTTGGTCACACGTGCATGTTGATGATCTAACTCTAGATATTTGTGAAGTTTTGTCCGATTACTCGCCGATCCTATAACAGGCGTATTTTTGTGTGAATGATGACATTTCTGGGGCATGCCCGATTTAGTGGTTTAGATGACAGAAAAATCAAAACACATCTTCCTTATAGAACACACTCAATTTTGTAGTTGAAATAAAATACAAATTCATGCAAAAGTGCCTAAAGTAAATTGAAAGGCTTACGAGAATTTTTCACTGAGGAAGAAAACACTGTTGGCTTAGGCTTGAAAAAATCCAAAAATGTTTTTTTTTTTATTGGTCAACCAGAATTTGGTAACGGACGGAAGCACGTGACACTAACACACGAAGAGAAGAGGAAACGGACGAAACATGCGAAACACATCACGTGTTCAGGAAATGAAAATCATATAACTTGAACTTCGAACCAAAAACCTTGAGATATTCCCAAACCACCAAACAAACATGAATGAGAGAAAGACAAAGGAGAAGAGATACATACCACTGAGAAGCACGAGCTCTTTGGCGTTGAGTCCCTTCTGCATGAACTTAGCCTTAAGTATCTGAATCGAGTCACTGATCTCAGGCATGTCCTTAGGCAGCGACATGTTCGAAACACGACCGTCTCTCCGTCCAGTTGGCACCTCATACGCTGGTCCATTTGCCTGTATTATACAAATTTATCACAACGGAGAAGAAAATAGAGCAAGATCGAAAGGTTTTTTTCCTTTATCTCTAATTTATTATTTACCAAAGATATGGCATCACGTGCAGCCAAGGCAACAATGTCTGAGCAGGAGACAACACCGGGGCATGCACTTTCAAGCTCGGCTTTGGCGGCTTCTACTATCTCAAATCCTCTAACGCCTTCATGCCCAAATGCATTCTTTTCAGAGATTGCTCCGTTGTTCACGAGGATCGAGCCATCACATCCCTGAATTGTGTGATTAAAACTACAGTATAAGCATAACAGCAATAGTAGAAAGCAGAAAGAGGAGGAAAGTGCATTGTACCTCAACAAAGCAGTCATGGAAATGGAGCCGTAGAAGTATGGCTGGGAGGTTAGGGTCGGAAAGAGCAGCTCCGGAGACAACTCGCCTAATGATTGACTCAGCTTGAGGACATGTATTGGAGTAAAACCCGACTTTGAGATCAGCAAGAGAGACACGGAGGAAAACCGTAAGCAAAGACAAAGCTAGACTCATCTTAGCCTTTGTCCACGCCCATTTGTGCTTTAGTAAGATCAACTCAGCAGAGAATGAGAGAGAGAGAGGGAGAGAGACAGAGATAGAGAGGTAAAAAAAGAATAGAGAGTTATACAGACAAAGTCTCTTCATTAAGATGGCTATAAAAAAAAGGACATGTGTTTAACCATATCTGCATCATTGCATGTAAAGTGTCATCTAGCCAAAACACTTAACAAAAACCGAAACAGTAAATATTGACAAGTATCGGTACCCCGGAAATACTGGTGTTATATATACAGAGTAACGTCATTGTGTATCAAACTGAGGAATTAAATTCTTGATGGAAAAGAGTAACTTAATCAAATCAAACCAAACCAAATATTCGTCGTTTCGTACTAACTCACATAGTTTGAAGCAGTTCAGGGTTCAATAACACAGTTTTCAAGCTTTGGAAAGGAAACACCCAGTTGCATTCCAACAGTAACTAATGTCTCCAAGGACCTAGCGCTGTTAGCTAAGAGATCCTCATCAATCTTAATTGAGTCCTGCAATACGTGAAAGGTAAGGTTGATGCAGATGCAAGCACTCATCATGGGACGGTATTATGAAAATCAATGATATATAATCACAAGATTTTCAAATCAAGAAACTAAAATTCTAGGGTAATGGAAGTATATAATTCAATTTTTCGGCTATTGGAGCTTAGAAAAGATTAAGCATAAAGCATTTTATGGGTGATAAGGGTTTTGAGATTCTTTTTTAAAAATACAAAAAAAGATAGTTAGAAATTAGAAGCTAACCTTTTCAAAGACACATATAACGGTGCTTCCACCAAAGGAAAAGTAACCAAGCTGGAAAAAGAAAAGGTTAAATTAGTGGCAAAACTATTACCTACAGTATTTTCAATTATAAAAAGAGGTTCAGAATTGCTTACCTCATCCCCTTTCTTCACATGGTCTCCCTCTTTTCTAACAAAGGCGATGCTTCCAACCATTGTTGCTCCAATTGCAACAAATGCGACCTGTTACAGACATAGGCCAAGGTCAAGTTCTGTGAGAAGATCAGATTTCATTATACAGCTTTGTTTATAAATTACAGCATTGTTTTGAGTTCATAGCATTATGCACAAGAGACAACTGAGAAATAATTTGCATCAGCAGACCCAGAAAAAAGGTTAGTGTATTATGTTCTATGATGAGATGACAAACCTTTCCAAACTCTTCTGTTGATATAATTACGATGGTCCGTTTATTCTCAGTGAACACATTACAGTACTTGCTATTGACTGCAATTGGATTAACCTGAGAAGCAAGGATACGAAAGTATCTCCAATAAGAAAATCCAGAAGAGAAGAATGAAACTCTTCAATGTAAAAACGCAGATGGATGAGTACATACTGTATATAAGCTTCCAGATACATTGACAAACTTTTCAATGACACCAGTGACGGGGGAATGAAATCGATGATAGTCCTGTAACAGATCAATAAATGCATAAAGTGAGGTAATAAAAACAACTGTGAGTTTTTAGCTTTACATCGAACGACATGAAGCATGCAATCTTGTCGTACCTGTGGAGCCAATCGGAATATCACCAAAGATCCATCAAGGAAAGCATCCGAATTCACATCCTTCCCAAGGAGGCCTTTAATTGAGAACTTCCGGCCCTAGCAATACCGAAATCGGTTGAAATTTTTAGAACTGTAACATTTAGGCGGTGTTGCAAGTTATTAGCTGCATCACTTATGTTAAGATTTATTCAATTTTACAGATGCCTAGCTTGCAGAATTACTATAGCTACTCTAGAGGCCGATTTACCTTGATCCAGAACCTTGTGCTATCATCCACCGACTGAAACGCCATTAATCGACAATCAGCAGCAGATACAGCAACATCATCCTGATCCATGCAAGCAATTGGTCTTGCACCAGGCTTTAACTCCCGTATGAAGAATTCATTGAACGTCTGCAAGTGAGATGAGTGATGACCATCTTTCAAATCCATGAAAACTACACAAGCTTTACAGTTAACCACATTTTAAAGGGTTCTTTCCGTTCTCCATATAGACTGCAAAGGATTTTGCTTAGACGCTTAGATTTAGCTCATCATCACTTGCATTTATTTATAGCTAGTCACAAACTAATATGTTTTTAACTTTTTGTAGAAAGTCATATTGTCAGTTATTGCCTTTGCATACCTTAAAATGGTCCAGAGGATACTTGACTTCGGCCATGTTTATTTGATCCTGCAACAAACAAATGGTTCAATTGTCGGCCTTCATGTAAACTTACAGAAGGAGGGCGATGCAGTTTAAAACCTAAGAGATCTAGGGAAGCAATTTCAACCTAGTCATTGTTATATATAAAGCATAAGAGAGAACTGTCGACTGATCTCTGTCAGAGGATTTCACATGGTGTCTCAATTCCCAATAGTAATATCGAATTCCGGTAATATTCATTTAAGTTTTTTTCTAAGATATTTCCGCATAGCTCTATATCAATATCACATTTGAAACAAGTATTGCTAAACTCGAACCCAAGCCAAGTTGTGCTAGGCTTAAATTCAACAGCCATTTGACACATAATGACTTAACAAAAAAAGAATTCTCACCTTGAAAAACTCGAGAAAGCTGGGTATATTTTGAGCAGATTCAACAGTGTTCATTTTCTTCCCCTGCTTTTCAGAAAGATTCTGCAAAATCTCTTTTGCTCCTGTATCAAGGAGATCAATCCAGAAGGAAAACTTATTTGCTTTGTACAATGACAAGAATGTGTATCTCGAGGGATCAGAGCAAGCGTAGAATAACAACAAATATTGATCACAAAGGCACTATGGCCAGGTGCATTACAGAAGTAGTGGTTACCTTGGTCCATAAGGCGAAGTCCAATTTTTGACTGGTAAATAGCTCTCATCGACATAACAATCTTTGAATCGATCAACTCTTCCACAAGCCTCTTAGTCTTCCGATCAATCACCTAAACCAAAAATCAATTAAAGTAAGTATACTTCAAGTGGATTTGCATGAGCCATTAGGAGATACTCAAACGAAAACCACAAAATTTGAGGAATGCAAAAAAAAAGCATTAGGTTCCCCTCAAGCCAGGATATGCTGAAGTTTACAGGATTTTAAGAAAATAAAAATCAGACAACCGTGAGAATCGGCCTCTTTATTAAATGTTTATCATGACATAAACAAAAGAGGTAAAAAGGAAAGATACCACGATATGTGAAGCACTCGAACCAGTATTCAAGCCAACATCATAAGTCGATAGATGAGTCCATTCACTTAGTTTGAACATCCATCTGACGAAATGTTAAAATTGATTGATCAAGCGAAGAATTGATAAATTACTAGAAATGTATGTTTAGAAGATACAAAAATGTGAGAATTCTAACCCATAAGAAGCCTGCCTATCAGTTAAGAACCCTCCAGTCATCGTTTGATTACCGGTTCCTTCGTCAAAACAGAGAGTCATATGGATCATTGCATTGAGCTTGTCAAGTTGAAGAGCCTCACCACAAACCGGACAACTATTTATAATTGGCTCCCTGCAATAGATGCATGCAAATTACTGGGATTCAAGGACGTATAAAATCAATATGTATAAACAAAAGTTCTTAACATAGACAATGCATTAATTGTTATTACTGTTCCTGTTGAACGGCAAGAAGTGCAGCCAACTCATCAATTGTAACAGAACCATCTCCATTCAGGTCAGCAGCTTTGAACAACTCCTCTTTCTGGTAACAAGTCAGTGAAAACATCAAAAGTTAACTCAGCATAATGCAGCAATCTAACATCATCTATATTAAAATGCCAAGGACAACAACTTTTGGTACTTGAAATTTCAAAGGCTAAGTCCACTACACACTCGGAAACAGATACATAGGCATAAGCACGCACAACAGATAGAGGTGACAAAGTTGCTGGATGTCAAACCTTGTCAGCAGCCACTACATTCCCAAAAGCATTCATCAGATCAGAGAACTCTGAGAATGAGAGTGTTCCATCTTCGTCATAGTCCTGCGCTTAGATGAAGAACTCGAACAATCAATTATAAAGGCTACATGATGCATAATGTTCCATAGAAAAGAAACTGCTCAAGAAGCCACTGAAAACAATAAGGTAGTTCAAGGCTTCTTAATTGAAAGAAGTGTCATACCAAAATAGATAGTACAATAAAAAATGAACACAAGGAAATCTGGTTAAAGATGTCTTTATAATCAATCATTGGAAAATTCAGAAAAACACTAAAATTGTACCATGCTAAAAGGATATCAATATATCATCACAAAACTTCACAAGACCAGAACAGACAGAGTGAAAAATAAAGTAAAACATACCACTATGGACAAAATACGCTTCGCGAAGCATGTCTCAGTTTCAACAGGATCCTGAGAGTGATAGCAACCAAAAATCACAAAACCATTCCCACCGCATTCGTTTAAGTAACTGATTAAAATGTCAACATATTGCATACCTCAACGGAGCATGAAATGAACATGGTGCCAACAACATTAGATGAAGCCGGATCTAACAGGTCAAATGACTTGCAAGTAGAGTCAGGTTCCTATATCATCACATTGTATAAAAGAGAAGCAAAACAAATATGTCAACAAACAATTTTCTCGCTGATTTACCATTCACGACAATGAAATGTAGAAGAACTTAAACAGCTTTCATATGGAGAAAACAAACTTTAATTGCTGACCTGCACTACAAATTCAAGTAGATCAAGCTCGCAATAACCAACGATATTGTTCTTCAAGAGCCTATTGGTCTGTATCAAGAAAAAGGAAATCATCTCAACTGATCAAATAGCTAAAAAGACAAAATCTAGAAAGAATAAAGTAAAATCTGATATTACTTCACACCTCAAATACTGAAATTCTAGCCAGACTTGGTCCATTTTTCTCCATGAGGAGCTTCTTCTCCTATATACATACAACACAAAACCGATGAAGCCAAACTATTCTCACAAGACTGTAGAAAAAAAAGAAGAAGATTAGTAATCGAGACTTCTCTTACCGAGTTCCAAATCGGCTTATCCGTACTGCAAAATCATTAGAAGCAAGACGTTGTTAAGTTAAGTACAAGATTTCAAAAAAAAATAATTACGAGAAGAGTTTCAAAAAAATCGAATGGGAACATACGAATCTGAAATTCCCGAACGGAAAGTTTGTTCCCCGAAGGAAACACAGGCGAGCCACTTGTCCTTGAACTTCATCTCCGCCTAAAGAGAAGATACCAAAACGAAGAGAACACATGACTATATCGTAACTAATCCAAATACGCAGTGAACGTTGACGAGAAGAAACAAAATCAAAAACGAAAGGGAGAAAAAAAAAAGTAAAAGCGCGTACGCCGATAAGAGTGAGAAGAGCAATGCCGGCGAAATCCTCAGCGCTGACAGATCTCTGACTGACTAATCCGGATACGCTTCCGGATCCTGGACGACGAAGACGGCGGCTGCGAAAGTTCTTAATCTTCTGTCGCATCTTCGATCGGCGCGATTCCTTCGTCTCCGTTGAGTTTCCGTTTCCCATGGTTCTCGGTCTCTCTAGCTCTCAAGCGCCTCGTAAATCAACGGATCGGAGATGGAGGAAGACGAAGTCAGTGAGCGGCAGTGACCGGGGTCCTTTTATTTTTGCTAAGAAGAATATCTCACCGGAGAAGGTGGAGATGAATTATCTCACACTGAATACTTTAGAAACTTCTTACTTTTCCAAAATTTTTTTCCCTTTTTTTATTAATTTTATTCGTCGGTCTTTTTTTTTTTTTTTTTTTTTTTGGGCAAACATTCGTCTGTCACCTTTAATTGGTTTTATTTCCAATTTTGTTTAATCCAAAGCAAAGTAGACTAAGCCAACGATTAATGAAACAATTTTAAAAATAAAATAAAAAGCGGACGTTGTTCCGAAAAAAAGAAAGAAAAAATTAAAAATATTTTATCACATATAAATGATAATGCTTCACATTAAAAAAAAAAAATGATACTAGAAAACTTCAACTTGGTGAAATAGTTAAATATTAAATTTGACTTCGTCTTAATTTGTGGTGGCGATGGCTGCTTTGTTGAAAAGGGGATTGTCATTTTGTAGGGACATGAACTCTGGAGATTCCTGAGTCCCCAAATCCCATTCAATGATCAAAGTTGTCCTTTTGTTGATCTATTATGCTTTTAGAGAATGTCGCAGTGAAAACGTTTTTGATGATAAAGACATTGGTCAATAATAGCTAAATCCCAAATACATGTGATGATTTTGGATTTCATTGCTTTTTTATTTTATTTATAGTCGCATGTAAAAGTTATAAATCAAGATGATTGATATAAATATATAATCACATTGAATGAGAATATATATATGCTCAATATTTTCCGCAACAAAAAAAAAAAAAAGGAGTGAAGAGTTTTTAAAGAAATAAAGTATAGTGTACTTAAGGTTGTTGCTGCTGCTGAAGACTGATGAGTTTAAAATATGGACCAGTCTTGTTCAGAACGAGTTTACGGTGGCTGCCTTGCTCTACGATCTTACCTCCATGTAATACACTAATTGTGTCAGCGTTCTTGATTGTTGATAGCCGGTGAGCAACCACCACCGTTGTCCGATTAGTCATTAACCGATCCAATGCTTGTTGTACCTAGTAAAATTCATACGTTGTAAACTCATAAACTCCATGTCGAATAAAAACTATAGAAAAGTCTAGTGGTAAAGAAACTTACCACACGTTCAGATTCAACGTCCAAAGCGCTTGTGGCTTCGTCAAGTAATAGAATCGCTGGATTCTTAAGGATGGCTCTAGCGATAGCAATCCTTTGTCGCTGACCGCCTGACATCTGAACACCACGTTCACCTACTTTGGTAGAGTAACCTTCCGGAAGAGAGGTGATGAAGCTGTGAGCGTTTGCGAGCATAGCTGATTCGATGACTTCAGATTGAGATGCTCCTTCGTTTCCATACAAAATGTTCTCGTAGATTGTTGTGGCGAAAAGTGCAGGTTCTTGTTGAACCAGACCAATATGTTTCCTCAGTGCTTTCAAATCTAGTTTCCTGATGTCTTTTCCTGTAATTGGGATAAGAAAAAAAAACAGCTTATTCAGCTTAACAAAGACTTTCTTTGAAACCTTGGTGTTCAGAGATATCTTGAGACCCAAGAAATTTTGTGTTCAGAGTTCTAAGTCAAATGCACTCACCCTCTATCATGACTTTTCCGGCAGTAGGATCATAGAACCGGAGAATGAGTGAAATGACAGAACTTTTACCCGATCCACTCTGTCCGACTAGCGCCATGCTCTTTCCAGAACGAACTATCAGATCAAAGTCCCGGAAAATTACAACATCCGGTCTTGAAGGGTAGCTAAAGTGGACGCCTTTGAGCTCAATCGTGCCTTCCACATTAGTCAGCTCCTCGCTGGTTTCTCCAACGATCTGAGTTTTCCGGTCCAAGATCTCGAACACAGACGCAACCATCTGGTTTCCTTTCAGAAGATCCGGAGCTAGAGCCAATGTCTCACCCATAGCTAACGCCGTCACAATCAAAACCATGAATGTTTTCATCACTGATTTGAATCCCGCTAATCCTTTGTCCATCAAAGTTGATCCGTACCTATAAAATCAAAACTGACAGTTTCAGTCTTTACAATTAGATTCTATTTTTAAATTTGTGCGCATAGAGAGAGAGACATACCAGAGGGCGAGGCCATATGAAGAGAAAATGAAGAACTGAGAGATACCATAGAAAAGTCCAGCAATTTGTCCACGCCTGAAAGAACTTTTGGAAGGTTCTATAAGCTCTCTTGAGTAAAGTTCTAGAATCTTTTCCTCAGCACAAAAGGCGGCGACCGTGCGGATGTTGCTAACAGATTCTCCTGCCAACATGTTGGCCTTTAGGTATGCTTTGCTCAAGTCTCCTCCATATCCTTGCATGAAAAGTTTCTACAAATATAACAGAAAACATAAACACCAACGCAAACATTCATTCAAAAACTGGCAAAACGGTGCGTACGTTACCTCACTGATATGGCCGCTTATAACCAATGGGAATGTGGCCAAGACGACAAGAGTGAGACGCCAGTTAAGTATGAAGGCGATGATGAAAGAGGTCACAACAAGACCTAAGTTCTGGAGTAGAATCGTCGACCTATCGACCACTATGGTTTTAAGCAAAGTCGCATCACTCTCAAGCCGCGATGCCAACATTGAGCTTGTGTTGTCCACCTCATCGAACCACCCAATTTCGTTCTTCAAGATCGCTACAAAACCAAAAACAGAACAACACATCACATAACAAAAAAATGAGATATATGTTAAATTTATTCATTTGATATAAAACTAGCATTGAGACGAACCTCTAAACATATTTTCGCGGACACGAAGAGTGAGACGCTCTCCCATAGTACCGAAGCAGACATGCTCAATGGTGTAGACTATTAGGGTGATGACGGAGGCGCAACAGAAGAGGATAGCTATCTTCTTGATCTCTTTTTGAGTCTCATCCCAACTATTGTAGTAGGAAACTAAGGCTTGCGAGACTCCAAGTGCGAAAAGGGGCATCTGAGATCCAGCTATAAATGCACATATCGTGCCACAGACACCGTACATCCAGTCCGGACGGATCATAGCGTATAGACGTCCCGGTTTTACTTTCACCCTTTTGGATGGATCGGCCCCATCTGGTCGAGTTATGGATTCCCTCTCCGAACAAAAGCTCGACCTTGTTCTTGATAGTTCCCTAGAGTAATTTATACTGCAAATGAAGAACGAAAAAACGTTATGAGAATTAAGGATTTCGTTTAATTTGGGTTTTGTATTTTCTACGGAAAATGATCAGAGACAGAGTATGGTGTTACACGATAGTACCTATGTGGCCTGCTTAACGTGCGATTCAAGGAAGGGTTACGCTGCAATGAGGCAGCCTCTTGGAGACGAAGAAGAGAAGAGTAGGCTCCGTCCGGATTAGATATAAGATTCTCGTGGTTTCCAAACTCCACGATTTTCCCTTCGTGAACAACTGCTATGATGTCAGCGTTTCTTACGGTTGAGAGTCTGTGAGCGACCACCACCGTTGTTCTCCCAACCATCACTCGATCCAATGCTTCTTGCACGCTCTTTTCTGACTCTGCATCTAAAGCACTTGTTGCCTCGTCCAGTAAGAGTATAGACGGATTCTTCACGATTGCTCTTGATATAGCAATCCTTTGTTTCTGTCCACCGGATAGTTGAATCCCTCTCTCGCCGACCTATGAGTGAAAAAAAACAGAGTTTTACGGTTTGTAGTTGTTTCTTGTACCCTAAGGTAAAAATCTCATCTAGGGTCTATAGTTGTTTCTTGCATTCTAAGGTATCCAACTGACTGACCTGAGTATTAAATCCTTCAGGGAGATTGCTGATGAACGAAATTGCTTCTGAGAGCTTTGCAGCACGGGCAATATCCTCAGCTGTCGCGTCATTTTTGCCATACATAATGTTCTCAGTAATCGTTGTTGCAAAAAGAGCTGGTTCTTGGTTAACCAAACCAATCTGTCCCCTTAACCACTTAATATCCAGCTCGTTGATATTGTTCCCGTCTAGCAACACTGCTCCAGAAATGGGTTCGTAGAACCGCTCGATCAAAGATATGACCGTACTTTTCCCTGACCCGCTTCCTCCAACAAGTGCCACGATTTTCCCGGCAGGGATAGCTAAGTTTAGTTTGTCAAAGATCACCACATCGGGGCGAGATGGGTAACTGAAATTCACGTCGTTAAATTGAATGTGCCCGTCTATTTTCCCAAGTTTACGACTGGATCTTGCGCTTGCTTTTGCCACTGTGTTCCGCTCAATCATCTTGAAAATCGGATAAGCAGCAGCTTTTGCTCGCACAAAAGCAGAAATATCTGGCGCCGCTTGTCCAAGAGACCTACACAAAACCCAAAAACAGAAACTTTATGATTCATAAAAAGAAAACAAAGCAAACGTGGAGTGAAAGCAAACAGGATAAGAATATTACAGGCCAGCGATAACAACGTTGAGCATGGTAGTGAATGATTTGCCACCATTGGCGATATCCTTGTGAACCACAATGCTTGTAAACCATACGAGCAAGGCCCAAGACAGAAACAAGACACAATGCAACGATCCAAGACCTAGTCCTTTGGTTAAACCGGCTTTTCTCCCGTACTTGTACGTGTTCTCCAGAGCTTCTCGGTATAATCTTACCGCCCTTTCTTCACCGGTGAATGCTTGTACGGTCCTCACATTCCCAATCACCTGAATTATCATAGAGATATATGATAAACATAAACACCAGAACACTAGACATTTTTATGAAGAATATAATTAAAAGATTTCTTGTCCGAGAAGTAACCAACCTCTTCCGCAATCTCACCGGCCTTGATGTATGATTTCCGGACACGGGCGATAAGTCCGATGGCGACAAACGCGTAGATACCGCCGGCTAAAGCGATTAAGGGGACTATGGATAAAGTGACGAGACTTATTTGCCATACACTAGTAAATCCAATTGCAAAACCGGCTATGAACCGGCTTATGTAGTGCAAGAAATTCCCTACCTGCAACCAAATATACCGGTAATCCAGACAATTCGTCATAAATCATCAACCAGATTTTTGTCATCACACTGAAATTTTGAAATTTAAGCGGATCAAACTGTTTTGTGGCTAGCTAGCTGTAAAGAACCGAAATATAGGTCAAAATTTAAAATATAAATTAAATTGTATCAAACTCAACTGCCTTTATAAATGCATTTTGCAGCTATAACCGAATTAAAGACAATGCATTTATTATTTTTGCATCAGGGACCGAAAAGTTTCATATAAAAAGAAAATAAAGGCATATACAAATATACTTTGGAGTCTCAGAAAAATGAAGAATGCTAGAATATGTTTAGAAAGTTATGAGAAGAGAAAAATTTCTTTATTAATGCAGAAAGAAAAAAAAATTAATGTTTAGCATTATTGGATTAAGCCATTGTTGCATTGCACATTAATCAAGCCATGTGGGGAAAAAACAAGCCATGTAAAAGATTTGAAAATTTAACAACCTAAATGCCTATATAGATTTGATCGACCGAGGCCATGCCTTAATTAGCAGACTTTAGTAGGTATTTGACAAATAATTATTTTGTGTAGATAACCAGATATAGATTAAAAAAAAAAAAAAAGAAAAAAAAATTAAAAAAAACTCAATACCGGTTTGATTCGGTTAAAAGATGTACCTTCTCGGAGAGAGCATCTTGGACGACGAGGATGTCGGAGGTGATGGCGGAGATGACTTCTCCGGTGGAAGCTTCAGTGTCGAATAAGCTTATGTCTTGGCTTAACATCGACCGGAGATAAGCTCTCCTCATCTTCACCGCTTGCCTCTCTCCCGTATGCATCCAACATGCAACCTCTGTTTCCATTATTTAGTTATTTACTAACTTCAAATTTATAACTAAAAACTAATTATATAATACTTAAATTTATTTACCTAACCATGATGAGAATAGTATAGCCACACTCAGATATACAAAATCCAGTGAGTACTGCACCAAAAAGGTAAAAATGTAAGCCGAACAAACATAATACAGGATAATTAGCACAATTCATTCGAATTATTTGGACTATATAATTATATAATTTCAATCTGCTAAACCAAAATCAAGGTAAAAATTTCTCTTATATTTCCGACTAATCTTGTTAAGAATCTCAAGTTTTATTTTATTGTAAAAGTTCGAGTTATATCATAAGGAAAAATGAAAAAAAAAAAAATATATATATATATATATATATATATAGACAAACCTTGGCGACTCTGTGAGAGGCTTGTTTTGGGAAAAGATAAGCAAGACCAATAATATTGATGAGTTTGCCAAAGAAGATGAAAAAGATAGGAACCGAGGCGCCATGAATGCACGCTCCGATGGATCCGAGGGTCATGAGAATGCAATCATAGAAATCTGCAAAGGAGAAGAGCTTAAGCAGTGACACTTTTGGCTGCGCCTTGTCTTTCTCCGGCGTTGGATCACCGGACGGCTGCATTTTTTCAGCTTAAAGTGGTGAGCGTGTATAATTAGTTGGAGAGTAAAATGAATGGAAAAATAAGAGAAAAATAAATATAGGGAGAGGAATTAAGGGAGGAAAGTGGTTAGAGGGGAAGGGAGATGAGAGAAGAGTGAGAGACATTAAATGAAAGAAGACATATAAGACCAAGTTTATTGGTTTCAGCGAGAATTGTTTGGTGTGAAGCTCTACGTGTACGTTTATGGTGTGACCCTAGCTAGTTAATGACTCTCTTAGTTAGAGTCCGATCACTCGCGTTTATTTTGGGATTGCGTTTAGTTTTACCAAATTATGTTGGTAAATTAATTACTTGATATTACTAGCGTAGTTTTCTCGGTTCGTTATTTTGTTCACGGTAAAGGTAATGGAATTTCAAAGGGTTTATCAATGGTGAAAGGAACAAACAAGTATCGATTTTCGTGTAAAGAGTTTGCATATTTTGAGCATGTCATTTAAGACTCAATTTTGCAAACTGTAATAGTCAACGCTTACACAGATAATTCAACTACTCCTATCCTATATATATTTAAGAACAATACTTAGGTTCACCTCTTCATTCACCTCCTTGTAAAATAAGAAAATAAAATTTGTATACATTATTATAAAATTAAAAATTTAAACCACTTTTTTATAAACTCAAACCGATATATAATTTCATTTTAATTGTAAAATTTAAACCCTAACCATCTCATTTGTAAACCCAAACGGACATATAATTTCGTTCTAATTGTAAAATCCAAACCCTAACCATCTCATTTGTAAACCCAAACCGACATATAATTTTGTTCTAATTGTAAAATCTAAACCCTAACCATCTCATTTGTAAATCCAAACCGACATATAATTTCGTTTTAATTATAAAATCTAAACCCTAACCACCTCATTTGTAAACCCAAACCGACATATAATTTCATTTTAATTATAAAATATAAACCCTAAAAAAATTATTTGTAAACCTAAACCGACATATAATTTTGTTTTGATTGTAAAATCTAAACCCTAAACAATTTATTTGTAAACCCAAACTGACACATAATTTTGTTCTAATTGTAAAATCTAAATCAAGCCAATATTTAATTTTCCTTAATTAAAAGTATACAAAATTTGTTTCCTTAATTGGTTTTGCTTTTTAATTTAACTTTAATTTATTTTTAAAATGAGATAATGTATAGAAGATTTTGATTGGTTGAAAAAGAAGAGGTGAATGGAGAGGTTCACCTCTAGATGTGAACCTAAGTATTTTTATATATTTAAATGTTCTAAGTGTATACATCAACTGAATAAAAATGCAGTCACTGAATCAATTTTGTTTGAATTTTTTTTAACTATTGAAATGTCCATTCCAAAGTATGCTCCTTGTATTCATAAATATAATCATCTATATATAGGGGTAAATGGTTCATTTATATCATCAGTTATAAATATAAATTCTTACAAAAACCAAATGAAACTCTGACCGAATAAATTGAGCTGTACCATTTTATTTTTGGTCAGAACTCCACTATAGTTTACACCAAACCTAAACTATAAGTAAACCAAAAATGCATACCCCTTTTCAAAACTTCAACACATCGCCACCACTACAATGAAGTCAAACATGATGTTAATTAACTTATCGATAAAAAAAGACGTTAATGAAAGGAAATTAGTATTTTTTTTTTCAAAGGAAATTAGTATTATAAGATGATGAATTGATGATTGTATTTATGTCAAAACGCGTTCACATGTTTGTTTGGACTTTAGATGTATATGTCCGCTGGATTAAGAAGATTCAACTTCTACCATCCGTTCGAGAAGAGAAGAATTATCTTTTATTCATGTAAAAAACTTAAGAAATACAAGAAATAACTGTAAACAGAATATGTTAAAAATAATTTTTTTACTTTTTTTTTTTTGAAACTTAGCAGATTTCTATTCAATAGCTTTCATATTATTTAAAAACAAAAAGAAACTTGAAGATTAATTTTAGCAAGTTTCACACTATAGAACTTAGTCTATCCAATTAACTATTTAAATATGTTGCAAAGAGAAGAAATTATTAAGGATAAACTTGATACACAAGTTATTAGGATATATATATGTATATATTTAGATTTCCTTTTGGTACATATTGCCATTTTTTTTGGCTTTGTAACTTGTATAAATAGAGACCTTTAGGTCACATAATAAATAACACAAATCATTCATTCATCTCTTGTCATGGTATCAGAGCAGCCGATCTAAAATCTCTAAAACCCTATATTTTTTTTTTCTGAAGAAAGCCTCTCGGCCTCTTCTTCTTTTCGTCATCTTTTGATCTTCTCTTTGTTTTTCCTTTGTTTTTCCTCTCAAAAACAGAGCATCCATCTCCTCTTTTAAGCCTCTCGGCAATAACAATTTGTTTTCAGTACAATGTCAATTACAACGACCAATCCTTCACACAAGACAATCTCACCTTTTGATCTCACGTCCGGTGATAATTCGGGTGCCATCATCTCTCAACCACTTCTCAATGGCCAAAATTATGATGAATGGGCTTTAAATCTTCGGATGGCTCTCAGTTCACGCAAGAAATTTGGTTTCCTTGATGGAACTATTCCAAAACCGGCGGACGATTCTCCAAAGCTTGAAGATTGGACCGCTAATAATCATCTTATTGTGGGTTGGATTAAACTCACTATTAAACCTAAAATTTGATCTTCCATCTACACTTGTGAAGCTGCACGTGACTTGTGGGATGTAATCAAGAAACGGTTCTCAATCAAAAGTGGGGCTCGGTTGCAACAGCTTCGTAATGCTTTAGCCACTTGCAAGCAGAATGGATCTTCTATTGATGATTACTTTGGTCGATTAACAAAACTCTGGGATGGTATTGCTGAATGCATGAGTTCCAAGCGATGTTCATGTGGAAAGTATGAGTGTGATCTCAACACTGCTCGTGACAAAGAACTTGAAGTTTTGCAGATTCATGACTTCCTCCCCGGACTTGATGATGCTGTGCATGGTGTCATCCGATCACAAATTTGTGCTATATCTCCCCTCCCCGATCTCGACAGTGTGCATCAAACGATTGTTCATAATGAAACAATCCGTCTTGGTGCTACAAAGGATGCTGAGTTACTGAGTTTTGCATCTCAATTATCTACTTCTTCATCCCGCCAATCATCACTTCCTCCACGCAACAGTTCAACACCTCATGACGCACCTCGCATCAACCGTGATCCCTCACGCATGTGTACAACTTGTGGTCGATCTGGTCATGAAGCTTCATCCTGTTTCAAGGTGGTTGGATATCCCGAGTGGTGGGAAGATCGATCACGCACCAAAAGCACTTCGCGCGGACCTGCCTCTGCTCCTATGGGACGTGGTCGTGGCTTTCCTCCCCGGGCAAATATCACTCAAATTCCTGCCGTTAATTCCGTTGCTGCAATCTCGACTCTCCCGCTCAATGACGCAAAATCGACAAGGCTTGAGTGGTCTCTCTGATGAACAATGGCGTAATGTTCAACGTGTGTACGAGTCTCACAACAACCCCTCAAATCGTCTAAGTTGTGGACACCGGGGCCACACATCATATGACCGGACAGGCTGAATTACTTCAGGATATCCGGCCTATTACTCCTGTCTATGTCAAATTGCCTGCTAGAGAGGATGTCTTGTCTTCTCAACAGGGCACAATTTTTCTGACACCTACACTCTGCTTGAAAAATGTTTATTTGGTTCCTGGCTTTCATACGAATTTAATTTCGCTTGGCCAACTTGTTACGGATAATTTCCTTGTGGGACAAGTAACTGATAAATTGTTGCTTCTACAGGACCACATTATGAGGACGCTGATTGGAGTTAGTGTTCGTGTGGGAGAGGGATTGTACCAGTTCCATGCTGTTGAGACTGTGGCTTCTAATCAAACCGGTGTTAGCAAGGATTATGCTTTGTGGCATATGCGTCTAGGGCATGCCTCTTCTCGGGTTCTCGGCCAACTTCCTGGTGTTAGTAGTTTATCTAATAATAGTAATGAACTTTTACAAGAGAGTTGTGATATTTGTTTAAGAGCAAAACAAACTCGTCATCCTTTTCCAGATTCTTTTAATAATGCAAACGAGATTTTTGATTTAATCCACTGTGATCTCTGGGGTCCGTATCGCACTCTTGCATTTTGTGGCTCTAGCTATTTGTTGACTATTGTTGATGATTGTTCTAGAGCTGTGTGGTTGTATCTTCTCCCGGATAAATCCACTGTCTCTCACAAGATCCGTAATTTCTTGCAACTAGTTGAACGTCAGTTTAACAAGAAAGTGAAACGTATTCGGAGTGACAATGGCACAGAATTTATGTGTATGTCACGCTATTTTCATGAGCAAGGGATTCTTCACGAAACATCTTGTGTTCATACACCGCAACAGAATGGTCGTGTTGAACGCAAGCATCGTCATATTCTAGAAGTTGCTCGGGCATTACGCTTTCAAGGTCATTTTCCTCTTCAGTTTTGGGGAGACTGCGTTCTTACTGCTGCATATTTGATTAATCGTACACCTTCCAAGGTTCTTCATGGTAAAACTCCATTTGAAATTCTATATGGTCAACCTCCGTCATATAAGCATTTACGAGTTTTTGGATGTCTCGCTTATGCTCATAACCTGAATCACAATGGTGATAAATTTACATCTCGCAGCAAACGTTGTGTCTTTGTCGGATATCCATATGGCAAGAAGGGTTGGCGGTTATATGATCTTGATCGCAAAGTCTTCTTTGTTTCTCGCGATGTTGTTTTTAATGAAGGCAAATATCCTCTCTCTTTGGATACACCAGATGCTTCTATCAGTGATAATCTTCCGACTATCTCACCTCCTGTTCTAGCTGTAACATCTTCGGAGGAACAACTTTCTGATCCTATTCACATATTCGACCAAGAAGGATCGGTTGACCCTCCATCTGATTCAGTGATTGATCCTCCTTCTGAGCCAGCAATACCAGATGATGAAAGTGCTAGACTAATTGGTCCTGAGACTCATTTGACCGGTATCCCGAGTAGATCAACCGTTTCTACTATTGAACCTCTGCATGTTTCCTCTGTTACAACCGCAGGGACTTCTAGTTCGACTTCATCTCCTGTAGATCTTGGTGTTGGTAAACGACACAAAAAGCCTCCTGGTTATCTCAGTGATTATGTTGTTGGTACAATCTCTGTCTCTCCTCTCCCTCCTCTCACGACACTTCCTCCTCAACCATCCTCAGGTACGGTCCATCTCTTGTCAGATTATTTGTCTTCACATCGATTTTCTCCTACTTATTGCAGTTATCTTGTTGCCTTGTCAACTGCTATTGAACCTCGTTCTTTCAAAGAAGCGATGACTTATGAAGAATGGAAATTGGCAATGCAATCTGAGGTCACGTCGCTAGAAGACAATCATACTTGGGATTTGGTGGATTTACCGCCACATAAGACGGTTATTGGTAGTCAATGGGTTTATCGTATCAAGCTTCAAGCCGATGGCACTCTTGAACGCTACAAGGCGCGTTTGGTGGCTCTAGGTAATCATCAAGTCGAAGGCTTGAATTATAACGAAACCTTTGCTCCAGTTGCAAAAATGACTACGTTACGATTAATTTTGGATATTGCAGCCAAACAAAATTATGAAGTACATCAAATGGATGTTCATAATGCCTTTCTTTACGGTGATCTTGACGAAGAAATTTATATGAAACCACCTCCTGGTTTTTCACTACCTGGCGATACAAGGGTTTGTCGACTTCGAAAATCAATATATGGGCTCAAACAGTCTCCTCATTGTTGGTTTGCCAAACTCGCCGATGCTCTTAAAAAGTATGGCTTTAAGAAAACCCGCTCTGATTATTCTCTCTTTGTCTTTCGTCGTGATGGTATCTCGCTACAAATCTTTGTTTACGTGGATGACTTGATCATATCTGGTAATTCTCCCTCGGCTATACAACAATTTGTAGGACATGCTAAATATTTCTTGGGGTTGGAGATTGCGCGTAGTCCTGAGGGATTTTATCTTTGTCAACGCAAATACGCTATTGATATTGTGACAGAAGCTGGCTTGTTAGGCTGCAAACCTGCTGGTTCTCCTATTGATCAAAATCATGGTTTAGCTCTTGCTGATGGTCCGATTTTATCTAATCCGGAGGCCTACCGTCGCTTAGTAGGACGTCTTGTCTATCTCGCATCTACACGACCAGATCTTTCTTATGCTATCCATATTTTGTCTCAATTCATGCAGAAACCGAAAGAAGCACATTGGCAAGCTGCTTTGAAAGTGGTACGATATTTAAAAGGGACTCTTGGGCAAGGCATTCTCTTACGTGCTAACTCTCCTCTTCATTTGAAAGGTTGGTGTAACTCTGATTATGCTGGTTGTCCTTTAATTCGAAAGTCACTCACTGGCTGGTTTGTTCAATTTGGAGACTCTCCTATCTCTTGGAAAACTAAGAAACAAAAGACTACCTCAAGTTATTCCGCTGAAGCTGAATATCGCGCCATGGCTACCATTTGTCGCGAGTTACGTTGGCTGAAATCCCTCCTCTTCGAGCTTGGTATCGATCATCAGGCACCCATCTTTTTATTTTGTGACAGTCAAGCGGCGTTGCATATAAGTTCTAATCCGGTTTTTCATGAACGCACAAAACACATTGAAATAGACTGTCATGTCGTTTATGATTATATCGTGGATGGTACTGTCAAAGCCTCTCATGTCGACACTACGGATCAACTTGCTGATATTCTTACTAAAGCTTTAGGCCAACGCGAATTTGATGTGTTTTTACACAAGTTGGATGTTCAAAATTTGCATGCTCCAACTTGAGGGGGATATTAAGGATAAACTTGATACACAAGTTATTAGGATATATATGTATATATTTAGATTTCCTTTTGGTACATATTGCCATATCTTTTGGCTTTGTAACTTGTATAAATACAAACTTTTAGATCACATAATAAATAACACAAATCATTCGTTCATATCTCTTGTCAGAAATTAAAGAGAAAAAAAAAAACGCAAAGTCAAGAAGGAGAAGAATTCTTTATGTTGGTTGTGGTGATGACTGATGATCCGATGAGCTTATAGTGTGGTGGTGGGGGTCCAGTTGTCAAGCTTACATGTTTTTTGGCTGGTCCCGAATGATGCATAGTCAAGTCCTGATGAAGTGACCAAATTTTTACGATTCCACGCAGTTGTTATATCCATTTCGTATATCTCATATATTCTCCTGACTCGACCTTTTTTCCACTTGTTAAACTTGCATTTTCATTATATTTTCCATATAATATATATAATTAGTCTCTAGTCTGTAGGATATCAATTTTTTGTCCAAGAAGAGGAAACTAGCAATATGCATGTACAGTTAACTAAGAAACTAAAACCAGTAACAAATTTTGAAAAAAATATACATAATTTATATGCAAATAATACATTAAAAATTATATGATTATCTATATCTCCAAGTGATGGAAGCCTAAACACGCGCGCGGGGTGATGGTTTGTATATGACATTTAATTTTAAAGAAAATGAACTCAGGGAAGTTCCTGCTTTGTTTGAATATCACTAAGATCATGTGATATCTCTATGCTTTATTACTTGATACACATGCAAATCTATGTGTGTATGCATATACATAAATACATGTAAATGTGATGATGTTATTCTTTTTATTTAATCGTTATTATACATTCCTAGACTAATTTACTTCTTTAAGATTCTGAAATGAACAACCAACGATCAAACACTCAAAACCCAAGAAATTGATATGACTATTACTATATATCCCATTATATATCTATCGTTACATACCCTTTAATTTATATCTTGGTATCTATAAGCAAGTATTCATTAGATATATATATATATATATATATATATATATATATATATATATATATACACGACAATGGTGGGTAAAAAAACTCACCATGTGCTGTTGATTATGTTTTCAACAACTTATTTATCGTGATACCTTCGATATACAATACATATAATGTGATCCCATTTTCTATTTGAAAAGTATCTAGAATATCACCTTATTATTCTTAAGTTTCAACAAACTTATAAATCCTTAACAAATTAACCACAAAAAATTTATTAATCTAGTAAAAAATTCCTATGTAAGAAAAAGAAAAGTTCAAGAACAATTTTGTAAAAGAACAAAAAATAACAAACTAAAAGGAAAGAAAAACATCAAAGTATGGCAATCAAACATCAACCAGATCTTTAACCAAACTATAGCCGCATTAAACGCAATTATGGCAACCGCTCCTGCTGCGACTACTATCACCGCCTTAAATCCAAGAATACAAGACGTTACAAGGATAACCGAAAACAACCACATCCTATTCATATTTTTGTGAACTAATTTATTTACATGATCTTTACAAATAGATAAATTGAAGAAAACAAATTTTGTTTTCTAAACTCGAACGACTTGTCTATGTTGATATACAATTTGTATGGCCGTATGGGTGTGACAATTTTAATTCTCTCTTTTTCTAAGAGGGAAATGCGTGGTGGAAAATTAAATGCAAAGTATATCATGCACATTTTGACTATCCAAAAAGTAATTATGCAACTGCATGTGCATGATGTATTAGTTTTGGGCATTCTCCATCCTGCTTATTATAGTATTTTGCATTTATATCAGTGAAAATGACGTCTTTGAGCTGGCTATTAAAGGATTAATGTTGATAATATCGTTTTTCTTTGATCATATATATGAGTATGAACTAGATTGGTAGTATAAGTTTTATTTCAAGGTATTTTAACTCTTAATACAAGAGTTTCGAAGAGAAACACATATTGCTTCTCACAATTAAAGGAAAACATAAGAAATTTAATGGATCATTAATTTTATCTAGATTTATTTTAGAGTCACATGTTATAATTTCTTCTTTTAATTTACAGTTTAATTATCAACTTTATTCCACACAATGTTTTTAAATCGTAAATACATATATATTACCTCTCGTCTCTGGATCGGATGATTGGTAGTCAGTTGTGACTCTATATATAGTATGTTTTAATAAAAATCCACACTCACCCTGGAATCACATATATTGTTTTCTAAAAATATTATAATTTGAAGAAGAAAAAAAACGAGTCAAAAACTAACTCCAATAACCAAGGAGAAAAACACTCTCCATCTAACTAAACCATAACCAAAGAGGCTTATACCTACAAATTCCATCTCTCACACCAAAATTTTCAGAAGAATAAACACAAGTACTTTCATTGTCCTTGAAGAGAACATAAGCCATGGATTCTTTAAGAGGCCAAGGTGGGATTCAGATGCTTTTAACTGCTGAACAAGAAGCGGGACGGATTGTTTCGGCTGCGAGGACCGGTATAGTCATTCTCCTTCACGGTTTCTTGGCTCCAATAGTAAGATTTTGGTTTTGAATCCTTTTTGTCTATTCATTTTCTTTTGTTCATGGATGGATCAATGATCAGCAAAACTAGCAAGAATGAAGCAAGCGAAAGACGAGGCTGAGAGGGAGATGGAAGAGTACAGGTCCAAATTAGAAGAAGAGTATCAAGCACAAGTTTCTGGGGTAATTAATCAACACCAAAACAAAACCAGCTAGTGAGATATTGATTTGTACTCATTCATTACCTTTTGTTTCAGACGGATCAAGAAGCAATTACAAAACGTTTAGATGATGAAACAGAAGGCAGGATTAAGAACCTTAAGGACTCTAGCTCAAAGGTCTCCAAGGACATTGTCAAGATGCTCATCAAATACGTAACCACTACTGGAGCATGATTCTCACTTCACTGACCTCATAGTACCTTATCCTCCCTGATAATAAAATTGTTTTGATTCTTCAGCTCCAAATCTTTCTGGCCCATGATCTCTTGTGCACATTAGAGCCAAAATACATAGTCCATGGGTATATAAACACATTAACATGAAGGAAACTAAAACAAACATTAGATGCATAAACTCATGAAGGTATAATTGGTAAAACAATAAAGAAGGGAAAATCGTGTTAAAAGTACACAAGTGTTGAATTATATGTACAACAACAAAAGAGGAAACATGCATGCAAGATAAATGCAGTGGTTGGTTAATTTTTTTTGTATGTTTATTGTACGCTGAGTACAAATTATTACATTTCTTGAACAAAGTGAAACTGTAACTTGGAAATGGCATTCAGTAAGAGAAATAATTGAGCATTTGGAACAAAACAAGCAATGATATATGCCGTAGTAGCTGGTTTGACGAGTATGATCCAAATCAGAACCACCGTATGTCTGAAGCCTACGGATTCGAGTCCGACACATTAGGTCCATATGGCTTAGCTTTAACAGTGCTCTCAATTTCTTGTAGAAGAATATATATATATATATACATGAATAATTTTATTAAAAATGAGGATAAAAAAATGAAATTACATTGGTAATAAAATTCAACGATAAATCAGCTTAATTGGTACAAAAATTACGGATACATTATTTTAGAAATTGCACCTGTAGCATCCGATTATATAGTTCTTGATTTGTTTAGGTTTTGTTTCAAAACAAATAAAATATTTGTTAACGTTAAAAAAAAAATTGATTTGGTAAATGAGATACTATTTCAATACAAATTATTACGATAATTTACAATGACAATGAAATACTATTTTATAAATTAAATTTAAAATGAAAAAAAAAAAAAAAAAAAAAAATCAAGATTCCGTTACGCACGTCATGGTAGGGCAAGAAGAGAGAGAAGAGCTTGTTGTTGAAAAGTCTGTTATATTGTGTTCTGTTCGTTGTAAGGCGACTAACAAGTAACAACAAAAACAGAGCATATATACCAAACTTGGTCTTCGTCTTCGTCTTCTTCTTCATCATCCCTTTTTATCTTCTCCTTCCTCTTTACATCTCTCTCCATCGTAACCAGATCGTTACACTATTCCGGTGATCGCCGGAATAAATTAACAATCTTTTTCCAGATTCCGATTTATTCGCTTAGATGGCAACGTTTCACAGTTTCCGTAAAGCCGTCGGAGCAATTAAAGATTCCACCACCGTAAGCATCGCCAAGGTCAACAGCGAATTCAAGGTCAGACTCACATATTTCATAATTCAAATACTTTTGGTTTCTAAATTTTTTTTTTTAAAATTTATGTAATTAACCGATGAACAATTTAATATGAAATTAGGATTTGGATGTTGCGATCGTCAAGGCCACAAATCATGTAGAATCTGCTCCTAAAGAACGTCATATGCGTAGTAAGTATCTTACCAAACCCTTTTGATTTTGGTTATGATCAGAGACGTTTATGAGTTTTTACATCTCTTTGTGTAGAAATATTCTCGGCTACATCTGTAGTCCAACCACGAGCAGATGTTGCTTACTGCATTCACGCATTAGCCAAGAGATTGTCCAAAACTCGCAATTGGGTTGTGAGTTTTGTAAACTTTTACTCCTTCCATTAAATAAAAACTCTGTTTTTAGGGTTTTGCTTAGATTTGCGTTTCCAACACGTAGGTTGCGATCAAGGTGTTAATAGTCATTCATAGAACATTAAGAGAAGGTGATCCAACATTCAGAGAAGAGCTTCTCAATTACTCTCGCAGAGGACATATGCTTCGTATATCCAACTTCAAAGACGACACAAGTCCTCTTGGTGAAATAGCCTCTCCTATATCTTTAGTTCCATAGCTTTGGTGTTCCTAGTGGAAATTATTCAAAACATTTTCTTGACTTGTTGTTGCAGCTTGGGATTGCTCTGCATGGATTAGGACATACGCGCTTTTCCTCGAAGAGCGGCTTGAATGCTATCGGGTTTTAAAATATGACATAGAAGCAGAATGTTTACCAAAAGGCTCAGGTGCATCTTCCAAGGTTTGTTTCTCAACTTCATTCTCACCCTTTACTTAAACAAACACAAGAATCTCATTAAATACTCAAAAATCAATCTTCCAGAACGTAGATTCCAATGCTTCTCAAACGTATAGAACAAGGATGTTGTCTGATGAAGAACTGCTAGAGCAGTTACCTGCTTTGCAACAACTGCTTTACAGGCTTATTGGTTGTCAGGTAAAAGTTATATATCCAAACTCTAAAATCTTCCAATTTTTTTTTTTTTGTTTTTGTTTTTTACATCAGACGATTTCTTAATCTGTTTTCAGCTTTGCAGCCTGAAGTAACAGCCTATAGCAACTACCTAATCCAATACGCTCTTGCATTGGTGCTTAAAGAAAGCTTCAAAATATACTGTGCTATTAATGATGGAATCATTAATCTTGTGGACATGGTTTGTAGAAAAAATCTCCTCTTCTTTAGTATCATTTTACTTCAGTTCTTTAAGTTAGTATCACTGAAGTATATATCTCTGCTCTTGACTTAGTTCTTTGAGATGTCAAGACATGATGCAGTGAAAGCTCTAAATATATACAAACGAGCTGGCGAACAGGTAAAAGCTCGCTAAAGCTATAGACTAACTCTTGATCTTTCGGAAGCTTGCCTAATAATGTTTTCAACTGCACAGGCTGCTAAACTGGCTGATTTTTATGAGTACTGCAAAGGTCTAGAGCTCGCTAGGAACTTTCAGTTCCCAACCTTAAGACAGGTTCTTTCTTTAACTTATGATAAAATGAAATTGTGAAGATTGATCAGCTCAAAAGAACTATTATCTAAAAACTTGTTTCAGCCTCCTCCTTCCTTTCTTGTAACAATGGAAGATTACATTAAAGAAGCTCCTCAGAGTGGTTCTGTTCAGAAAAAGCTGGTAAGAAACTCAACTCTCATCATATTTGGTTGATACTGATCCAAAATAAGTCTTTTTTTTTTATATGACTTGGCATTTTGTTTTACAGGAGTACCAGGAAAAAGATGAAGAAGAACAACAAGAAGAAGAAGAACAATGTGCGCAGCCTGAAGAACCTGCAGAAGCCGAAAATGAAAACACCGAAGGAGAACAACCTCTTATCCAAGAAGAAGAAAAAATAGAAGAGGAAGAAGCTAAACCTTCTTTCTTGATAGACACTGATGATCTGCTGGTGAATCTTCTTCTACACATCATCCTCATGTGTACTTATTATAATCTCTTTTGGCTAAAATTCTCAACCTTTTCTTCTCCTTCACAGGGCTTGAGTGAGATAAACCCAAAAGCCACAGAGATAGAGGACCGCAATGCATTGGCTCTTGCAATATATCCACCAGGTAGCAAAAAATCTGATTCTTGACCAAAACTGGATACTTTCTCTGTAACACTATTGGAGGAAGAAATGAAATTGGTGAACTTTTTTTGTGTCTCTGCAGGTCAAGAAGCTCCAGGCCCATCAAACAGTTTAAGTTTAATAGAAACTGGTGGATCCGGTTGGGAACTGGCATTAGTCACTCCTCAGAACAACAACAACAATCCTCGCCCCACGCCTAACACAAAACTTGTAATTAAATCTAACACAACAACATCTATTTGAATATAAAACTCTCTGTTTCTACTCTCAAACTAGAATGAGCTTGTTTTCTTTTCTTGTATTTATAGGCAGGAGGATTCGACAATCTATTACTTGACAGTCTGTACGAAGATGATTCAGCTAGGAGACAGATCCAACTAACCAATGCCGGGTATGGACATGGTGGCACAGACACATCAGCAGCAGCACCACCACCAAACCCATTCGAGATGCAACAAGATCCTTTTGCAATGTCAAACAACATTGCTCCTCCCACTAACGTTCAAATGGCAATGCAACAACAACAGCAACAACAGATGATGATGATGCATCAGAGTCCCTACAATTACACTCATCCTCATGATCATCATAATCATCATCAGTTCTCAGCAGGTCCTTCTCCTTCTAATCCTTTTGGAGAGCCTTTCATGGCCCTCCCTCCTCCGCCAGGCTCAGCTGGTCCGCAGCAAAACAACCATCATCATATGCTCCTCTAGAGTTACAACATCTCAGTTAATAATATATCTCTCTTTCTCTCTCTTTTTTTTTTTTAGGGTGTTATTCTTTCTACTAGACAACTCTAGTCACTGATGATTTCTTAGGCATTTTAATTATGTGTCATTTTGTCTCTGCCTATTTTTAACAATCTTTCAGAACTTGTTTGCCTATACTTTTTACCCTGCAAATTATTTATATGCGTTGAGCTAGTTGTGATTAAGAAAGGTAAAACGAGTTCTGCCATGTTTTATTCCAAATAGTCAGAGATCTACTAACCAAATAAGTACATGAACCAAAACCCAAAAAACAATCACGAAATAATATTGAAGGCCACAAAGAGCCACGCAATATAAAAGGACATCCGATATGATATCAAATTCACTAGTAAGAGGATGGAGCAGGCCAGTAAGGGAACTCAGTTGATGTTAACGGAAGGTTATCTTTTGCGTAGAAGGTAGTGGTAATATCGGCTGCGATGTCGTGAACACCAAAGTTACGGCCCACATAATAGATAGAGTTAGGCCTGAGTCCAGGAGACGAGCTTGCAGGGACACAGCATGCTTCATTATGTCCAAGAAAGATACAAAGATCTCCAATGTCTTCCGTGTAAACCAAATCACCGCATATTGTATCCACTCTAAACACCAAAAACCCTTTTGTTTTATGGTAGATTGTTCCCTTTTCCCAGTTCTTGCCTTCCTGGCCGAACCTGCAAATAAGATATCTATATGTTTCAGCATATACTAAATTACCAAACTTGTGCATAAAAATATAAGTTATTAGGTACCATTTGACGAGGAAATGTTCGCCGGAGGGGGACTCCACGAAGTGGTCCGTTCTGGAACACCAGATGAACTCTTCCAAATCTATCCGAAGCACCTCCTTTACATGGTCCGTTTGATTAGACAAGTAGTGGAACTTGGGTTCGAAATAATCTTCCTCCTCCATGGCGTGGAGATCCAAGGACCAATAGTACAGTCCAGAAGGACAAACAGTGAGAAACTTATTGTTCTTCTTTGAATACATTAGACTCGAGAAAGGGTGTACAGAACCAGAGGTATTGATGTTGATCCATTGAGAGCCAGAGCCGCTGAAGGGCTCGCACAGATACACGTCAGATCCCAAGAACTTGACCGCCACTACCAATTCATCCTTCATCATGTTACGAGAGTTGGACATTGCCACGTTCTGGATTCGAGAACTACTAGGCAGAGGAGGTAGATGAAGTTTGATCGAGTCAGATGGTGTGTTACTGACCAGCATGAGATTTGTGGAATTATTGTCCTCCGATTCCTCCAAGGTAACTCTATATCCATCTTTATTATGTGGAATTCCATCGGTCATCGCCACTCGGACCTCTTCTCTGAGTCCCTTGTCCTTAATCACGAGTTTCTCTCTGTATTCATCATCGTAGTGTACTTGATCATTGTGAGAGGTGTTGGCCTTAAGTAGGTGGTCGATCAACAAGTACGGGTGTGTTGGCTTAGAGCAGAACATCCGACCCTTCGTGTTGTTGTATCTCTGCATGCATGCCATGTATACAATGAGTAAGAACCAAAAGGAAACTCCAAGTCATATCGCATAACAAATAAAGAAACTTACGATGACATTTTTGCAGACAGATGGCTTCAAGAGTCGGTTGATGAGCTGAGACATCGTCGAAAACCCTAAACTATTTTGGTGATTTGGTCGTCTCAGAGTAATATAAAGAGAACGCCTTGGAGATAATATATATATAGAAGAAGAAGACGAAGATAACATTAAATCTAAGGAGATATGAACAAGGTGAAGGTCTGTGGAGAATTTGTGATGTTTATTAACATTGTAAGGTGTTTGCAATACAGGAAAGAAGATCGACTAAAGATCATTTACATAATGTTTCTGTGAGATACAATACGTGATGAGGAAGAGATATGAAACTTAGGAGAAGAGTATCCGGTTTGGGTTTGATGGTTCCGTTTGGACAATATTTGATGTTTTATTTTTTCTTTCTTATATTTAATGAAATGACATGAAAATATATATCGTCTAAAGACTCTTAACAACTGTGAAAACATTGGCTTATTTTGAGAAGGGTGTATTGAAACCATGATTTTGAAGAATTTGATGGGATTTAGGAAATTTGGAATTTTGTTAGATTTTAGCGAAGTTGATATGATTTTCTGTAAAATTCTTTCAAATCCCACATAAAATTATGAGATTTGGATTTCTGTATTTTTAACTAAACAAATCCTCTCAAATCTTCCAGAATCCCTAAAAGTCATTAAAATCCAAATGCACAAACTGTTTTGAATAACAGTGGATTTTAAAGTAGATTTTTAAATCATCAGTTCAATAACAATGAATTTTAATAGACTTTTTAAAATTCATGATTGAATAATGTAGGATTTGTAAATTTTACACAAATAACTTATAATGTCAAGTTGAATACACCCGAATGTGACTTCTGGTTTAATATTAATTGGTTAGGTTAGTTAAATACTTAAATGATCTGGTTTGGTCGTATTTGTTGGTAGTCCCTTTTGTGTTTGAGCTGACAATAAGAAAACTGGGCCTTCAAATGGCATTTGTGATGAAGGTTGTGCAAAGTCTGGTGGCGATATCGTAAACACCAAAGGTATTTACGATAAATAGATGCAGTTAGGCTTGAGCAGTTAGGCTTGAGCCCATGAGACGAGCTCGCGGGGACCCGAAGAGCTTCACCATGTCCAAGAAATATACAAAGATCTCCAATGTTCTCTGTGTATCACATTACTTTGAATTCTTCCTTTGGGTCATCCGTTCTAAACACCATGAACCGTTTTGTTATGTGCCCGACCGTCCTCACTCCGTTGATATTCCTGAAAGAGTCTCCACTGTACCTGAAATCACAAATAATGAATCAAACTTATAATCATTTGCAATAACTCAAAAACAGGACCGTACCAGCCATTTGAACTGGCCAAATCCAATTATGCGGTCACTGTTTTAGTTGAAAGCATTATTCGCACTGACTCATGAGTCATGAAAACCAGTTTGAAACCAGTCATAGCAAATATCTAGTCCTTTCTACCGTTAAAATCACGTTTACAAACATATTCTAAACTTTATTTAGTAAGCTAACTAGAAAATATATTCAAGAGTCACATTATATATGTTTTCAAATACTTTGAAATACTCAAACAAGAAAATTATGAAACCAGGTCTAATCACTAGAACTAAGTTTAACCGTGCCGGCCGTTATGGTTTTAAATCGTTGTCTTTTTGTAATTAACAAGTGATCCCGGTTGCACAAGGCCCGATGTATATCTTATGGTGAACAAAACATTAAACATTTCTCTCAAACCTACCAGTTTACTTGGTTAGTACTGTAGAATCAAGAACTGTTGAATAATCAGATTTTTGTACATTTGTTTTAGGGGAAAATAGACGATTAAGATATATTTACCATCATCATATGCTCCTCTAGAGTTACAACATCTCAGTTAATAATATCTCTCTTTCGCTTGGTTACCTTTGTTTTCTTTAGGGTGTTAATTCTTTCTACTAGACAACTCTCTACCCACTGATGATTTCTTACGGTATTTTAATTATGTGTCATATTGTCTCTGCCTATTTCCTAAAATCTTTCAGAATTTGTTTGCCTAAACTCTTTGCAAATTATTTATATGCGTTGAGAAAAAAAGCAATGTTGCATCAGACTGCTTGTCGTTTTGTAGTTGGATCTCCAAGTTTTTGTGATTAAGAAAGGTAAAACGAGTTCTGCCATGTTTGATTTCCAAATAGTCAGAGATCTACTAACCAATAAAACATTAATTAACTGGTAAGTACTACATGAACCAAACCCAAAAAAATATTACGAAATAATATTGCAGGCCACAAAGAGCCACACAATATAAAAGGACATCCGATATGATATCAAAGTCACTAGTAAGAGGATGGAGCAGGCCAGTAAGGGAACTCAGTTGAACTTATTGGAAGGTTATCTTTTGTGTAGAAGGTAGTGCTAACTTCGGTGTTGATGTCGTGAACACCAAAGTTACGGCCAACATAATAGATAGAGTTAGGCTTGAGTCCAGGAGACGAGCGTGCAGGGACACAACATGCTTCATTATGTCCAAGAAAGATACAAAGATCTCCAATGTCTCTCGTGTAAACCAAATCACCGCAAATTGTATCCACTCTAAACACCAAAAACCTTTTTGTTGTATGGAAGAGTGTTTCGTCTTCCCAGACCTTGCCTTCCTGGCCGAACCTGCAAGTAAGATATCTATATGTTTCAGCATATATTAGATTATCAAACTTGTGCATGCATATGTCAAAAGAAATAAGTTATTATGTACCACTTGACGAGGAAATGTTCGCCGGAGGGTGACTCCACCAAGTGGTCCGTTCTGGAACACCAGATGAAGTCTTCCAAATCCGTCCGAAGCACCTTCTTAATATGGTCGGTTTGACTAGACAAGTAGTGGAACTTGGGTTCGAAATCTTCCTCCTTGGCGTCGAGATCCAAGGACCAATAGTATTGTCCAGAAGGACCAACAGTGAGAAACTTTTTATTCTTCTTTGAATACATTAGACTCGAGAAAGGGTGTACAGAACCAGTGGTATCGATGTTGATCCATCGAGAGCAAGAGCCGCTGAAGGGCTCGCACAGATACACGTCAGATCCCAAGAACTTGACCGCCACTACCAATTCATGCTTCATCATGTTACGAGAGTTGGACATTGCCACGTTCTGGATTCGAGAACTACTAGGCAGAGGTGGTAGATGAAGTTTCACCGGGTCAGATGGTGTGTTATTGACCAGCACGAGATTTGTGGAATCATCATCCTCCGGTTCCTCCAAGGTAACTCTATATCCATGTTCATGTGGGAATTCCATCGATCATCGCCACTCGGACCTCTTCTCTGAGTCCCTTGTCCTTAATCACGAGTCTCTCTATGAATTCATCATCGTAGTAGACTTGATCACTGGAACAGTTGTTGGCCTTAAGGAGGTGGTCAATCAACAAGTACGGGTGTGTTGGCTTAGAGCAGAACATCCTAACCTTGGTGTTGTTGTGTGTCTGCATGGCCATTGGCCACATATATATATATATATATACAAGTAATCATACGATGAGTAAGAACCAAAAGGAAACTCCAAGTTATCACATAACAAATAAAGAACTTACGATGACATTTTTGCAGACAGATGACATCAAGAGTCGGGTGATGAGCTGAGACATCGTCGAAAAAACCCTAAACTATGTCGTCTCAGAGTAATATAAAAAGAACGCACCAAGTTCACAATCTAAGGAAATGCTTTGATTGTATCGATATTATGATTTACAATATATAGGCATATATACATATAGGGTTTTGTACACAACTACATTACACATATATCCTTTATTCTATCTTGTGTATAGAAGAAGAATCTTTATGGAGATAACAGTAAATCTAAGGAGATATACATTAATAATCTATTTCATCTATATTATTATATTTGAAGTACATTTTTGTTTATGTCCTTCAAGTTTTGCTTATTTAATATGTTTTATTTACAACATTAACCCCTAACAATTTTCATAAAATAACATTTCATAGAAACTCAATTAATGGAACTATTTAAATCTACCTAATTTGATACGTTTATTGCCATAAATAGCTGGACAACATTTATACATTTCGATTTTTCCACAAATATCTCTACACATTAAATTTTTAATCCCATAAAAATCTTCAAACCTATTTTAATAGAGATTTTTAGAGAAAAAATCTGTTAGTTTTCCTAAATTATCTCGGCTTAATTAATAGTTTCCATTTAATATTTTCTATATATATGGAAGAAATATACATAATATTAGCTTAAAATTGAGAATAGAAACAAACAATATCTCCAATTTCCTAAACAAGAATAACAAAGAGAACGAGTAAATGCTAACAATAAACCGAGTAATTGATAAATTAAAAATGAAAATAATTAATTTTTATATACATTAAACACATAAAATAACTATTACTTCTCACATATCTCTATATTATTCTACATAAAAAACACAATCAAGCGGTGTACCGCGGGTCAAAACTTAGATAACATAGTAACATTTCTATTAAAAAACAAAAAAAAACTTAACCATTTTATTTAAAATCATATATAAACATTAAAATTGTCCCGTAAATTCAATAAATAGTTATAGGTATATAATTTAAAAATTAATAAAACAACAGCAAAATAACAAACAAATATAATATACGTATTTAAAATATTTAAAATTTTAAAAATGTAGTCCCGTGGTGTACCGTACGTTAAAACCTAGTTTTTTTTATAATGGAATGACATGAAAATTTTATCCTCTTAAGACTTTAAACAAAGAGCAGCTGGTTAGTAAAAACATTGCCTTTTGGTTTAATATCAGCTTAGCTACCTGGTTAGGTTAGTTAAATGATCTGGTTTGGTCTTAGTTGGGGTTTAGTCCATTTTATGTTTGGGCTAATAAAAGAAACTGGGCGTTAAAATGGCATCCGATGTTGATTTTTGGTTGGGCTGATAAAAAAATCAAATGTTGTTGGTTGCTCAGAATTCAGAAAGACAGAAACTGCTGTTGATGGACTGTTTGTGTTTTGGACCGGACTCAAACTTCAGTTTATCGTCATAAAAAGTTTATAGATCTTACTGAATTTGTCCATTAGAGAGATCGTTAAAAACTTACAACTATATATGTCACAAGCTATATGAGTTAAAACATTTTTATTTATTAAAAAAAAATACTTAAAAGATGATCGTCTGGCTTAGATCTTAGCATAAGAAGAAACCACAATCAGTAGTGAACCAACCATATCACTAAGAGTAGAGAGGAATTGGAGAAGGCCAGTAAGGGAACTCAGTGGACTTTAATACACCTTCATTTGTGATGAAGGTTGTGCAAAGTCTGGTGGCAATATCGTAAACACCAAAGGTATACCCTACAAAATAGATGCAGTTAGGCTTGAGCCCAGGAGATGAGCTCGCGGGGACACAAAGAGCTTCACCATGTCCAAGAAATATACAAAGATCTCCAATGTTGTCTGTGTATGACATTACTTTGAATTCTTTCTTTGGGTCATCCGTTCTAAACACCATGAACCGTTTTGTTTTGTGCTCGAAGGTCCTCACTCCGTTGATATTTTTGAAAGAGTCTCCACTGTACCTGAAATCACCACTAATGGGATCAATCACTAGAACAAAGTTTAACCGTGACCGGATTACTCATCCGGTTTGACTACCTGTCACAGTTTTAAATTGTTGTCTTTTTGTATCAAGTGATCCCGTTTTAATTTGAATCTTTATGGAGATAACAGTAAATCTAAGGAGATATACATTAATAATCTATTTCATCTATATTATTATATTTGAAGTACATTTTTGTTTACGTCCTTCAAGTTTTGCTTATTTAATATGTTTTATTTACAACATTAACCCCTAACAATTTTCATAAAATAACATTTCATAGAAACTCAATTAATGGAACTATTTAAATCTACCTAATTTGATACGTTTATTGCCATAAATAGCTGGACAACATTTATACATTTCGATTTTTCCACAAATATCTCTACACATTAAATTTTTAATCCCATAAAAATCTTCAAACCTATTTTAATAGAGATTTTTAGAGAAAAAATCTGTTAGTTTTCCTAAATTATCTCGGCTTAATTAATAGTTTCCATTTAATATTTTCTATATATATGGAAGAAATATACATAATATTAGCTTAAAATTGAGAATAGAAACAAACAATATCTCCAATTTCCTAAACAAGAATAACAAAGAGAACGAGTAAATGCTAACAATAAACCGAGTAATTGATAAATTAAAAATGAAAATAATTAATTTTTATATACATTAAACACATAAAATAACTATTACTTCTCACATATCTCTATATTATTCTACATAAAAAACACAATCAAGCGGTGTACCGCGGGTCAAAACTTAGATAACATAGTAACATTTCTATTAAAAAACAAAAAAAAACTTAACCATTTTATTTAAAATCATATATAAACATTAAAATTGTCCCGTAAATTCAATAAATAGTTATAGGTATATAATTTAAAAATTAATAAAACAACAGCAAAATAACAAACAAATATAATATACGTATTTAAAATATTTAAAATTTTAAAAATGTAGTCCCGTGGTGTACCGTACGTTAAAACCTAGTTTTTTTTATAATGGAATGACATGAAAATTTTATCCTCTTAAGACTTTAAACAAAGAGCAGCTGGTTAGTAAAAACATTGCCTTTTGGTTTAATATCAGCTTAGCTACCTGGTTAGGTTAGTTAAATGATCTGGTTTGGTCTTAGTTGGGGTTTAGTCCATTTTATGTTTGGGCTAATAAAAGAAACTGGGCGTTAAAATGGCATCCGATGTTGATTTTTGGTTGGGCTGATAAAAAAATCAAATGTTGTTGGTTGCTCAGAATTCAGAAAGACAGAAACTGCTGTTGATGGACTGTTTGTGTTTTGGACCGGACTCAAACTTCAGTTTATCGTCATAAAAAGTTTATAGATCTTACTGAATTTGTCCATTAGAGAGATCGTTAAAAACTTACAACTATATATGTCACAAGCTATATGAGTTAAAACATTTTTATTTATTAAAAAAAAATACTTAAAAGATGATCGTCTGGCTTAGATCTTAGCATAAGAAGAAACCACAATCAGTAGTGAACCAACCATATCACTAAGAGTAGAGAGGAATTGGAGAAGGCCAGTAAGGGAACTCAGTGGACTTTAATACACCTTCATTTGTGATGAAGGTTGTGCAAAGTCTGGTGGCAATATCGTAAACACCAAAGGTATACCCTACAAAATAGATGCAGTTAGGCTTGAGCCCAGGAGATGAGCTCGCGGGGACACAAAGAGCTTCACCATGTCCAAGAAATATACAAAGATCTCCAATGTTGTCTGTGTATGACATTACTTTGAATTCTTTCTTTGGGTCATCCGTTCTAAACACCATGAACCGTTTTGTTTTGTGCTCGAAGGTCCTCACTCCGTTGATATTTTTGAAAGAGTCTCCACTGTACCTGAAATCACCACTAATGGGATCAATCACTAGAACAAAGTTTAACCGTGACCGGATTACTCATCCGGTTTGACTACCTGTCACAGTTTTAAATTGTTGTCTTTTTGTATCAAGTGATCCCGTTTTAATTTGCAAAATGCCCGGATTATCCTATGGTAAGGAAAACATTAAACAAAGAGTTTCTTCTCTCAAACCTACCATTTTACTTGGGTTAGTAGAATGAAAATTTTTTGAATCAGATTTTTGTACATTTATTTTAGGAGAAAATATACGGTACAGGTTAGGATTTGTTTACCATTTGACGAGGAACTTTTCGCCAGAGGGTGACTCCACCAGATGGTCTGTCCTCAAAAGCGAATCCAACTCATGCAAATACTCGTGCATCAAAGATCTAGGAATATTTACATTCCACGTAATATTAAAGTCGGGGTGGTAACCCTTCTTGAAGTGGAGATCCAAGGAGCACCAGTATTCGCCTCCAGGAGTTGGAATGTAGAACCTTTCATCTTTTTTGGAATACATGAGACTCGAGAAAGGGTTTATAGAGCATGGCGTGGTTTCGATATCTATCCACTGAGAGTTGTCGTGACAAGCAGGCCTATAGAGCCTCAGCTGAGATCCCGAGTACTTGACGGCCACTACCCAGTCTTTGTTGTTTAGGTCAGGAGAAGAGGACATGGCCAGACTTTGGATTTGGGATCCTTTAGGAAGAGGAGGCAAATCAACTATCACAGGTTTTGATTTAGGGTCAGAGGGATCTTGGTAATGGATACTGAGGAAAGTTTGTTTTGACGTGTAAAATCTCACTCCACTGTCGTAAGATGCACAAGTCATCGCATGACGAACCTCTTCCACCAGTTCCTTGTCCTTAATCAAAATTTCCTGTTCTTTTAAATGACTTGTGGAACTTGCTGAAACGCATCTGAAGCGACCTTCCGAAGAGTACTGATCCGCGGTGTTTAAGATGAAGTCAATTAATAGATACGGGTAGGCCGGCGTAGAGAACAACCGAACGTTCTTGTGTCTCTGCCGATGGTAGGTACATTTGATGTAATCAGAAACCAATTTTAGAACCAGAAGTAGTAGAAATTAAACGTTGATTATTATGGAAGAAAAGAAAAGCTTACGAGGAAATGTTTGCATACAGTGGGCTTCAAGAGGCGGCTGATAATGAGTTGAGACATTGTTGAAAATCTATGTGGGTGATTGGTCTTGTGTCTCTTCCATCATTTTTCGAAGCTATGCAAAGGGGGTACGTATATATATCGAAGGATCTTCTATGATCAAAGAAGATATTATAAATATATTATAGAGAGATTTGCGTATATTTTATATGATTCTCTATTAGTTAGATAATTATGTACATTCATTATCTATGAGAGTCAATATACTATCTACTAAACACGCCTTGGAGACCAACCTTTACATTTAAGAAGATACATAAAATATTCTTAAGGAAAAAACATAACATATTTTGGAATCAAAATATATTGTCCTAATTGTTTTGAAAAATTAATATAAATTTTCACATTTCAAATTATCTGGCTTAATATCTAAATATTTGAAATGCCAAGAAAAACATCGTTACTGCAGTTCAAAATTGTTCCAGGAAAGAATGAAACACCTAGAACTAGATCACTTATAGCCTTTTCCATGCGCAAATCGTCAGAACATTGAAGATAGTATATATGAACTTTACAAGTACTGCATGTATAAACCTATGCTGCACTGAGACGGGTACTGATACGGAGACGGGTACGGGACGGGGACGGGAAACGGAAAAATAAAATTTTAGGGGTACGAGTACGACAAGGGTATGTCAGTTTTATAATATATAAAATATAAAAATATCCATAGATTAATAAAATAAAATAAATAAAGTCACTTATAAAGAATTTTCGTGAAACAAAACATGACTATAATATATTAAATAATAATTAAACATGACTATAATATATCGACACTGTTTTCTTGAGTAGCCATATCAATAATCAACCTACATATAAATATTATGAAAAACAAGTTGATAAACGTAAGTTACGTAACGTATAAATGAGTTGATAAAAAAGTTACAGAGACAAAGATTTGAATTATATTAAATTAACAAGAAGCTTGAGAGTTGAGACATACCTTTTGCAGAGCTAAACAGACAAGTTTGTCTTCACCAAAAAAAAAAACAGAGACGTTTGGGTTTGCGATCGATGATCGACGTCGACATGAAGTAAGAATGCAAAAAGATGAGATATATAGAGCATTGATATTTGTAAACCCTAATTAGACAAAGGTTAATTTTCCTTTTCTTTTTTGGACAATGGAAGAAAAAAAGTTAAATTCCCTATTTTACAATAGAAATGTTTCAAAAACGTTTTTGACTAGAATCATTGCCATCCCCATAAACTGTTGCCGTCCCCACCGTGTGCAAAACGTCCCGGAGACGTTTCCATGCCGTTTATTCGCCGTCCCCGTACCCAAAACGTTTTTAAGACGGGAGACGTCATGGAACTGCCGTCCCCGTGCTTCGTAGGTATAAACTATGTCTTTGTTGTGTTGTGAAAAAAACCAACTATATTTCGGAAGAAATAAAAAACACCACACAAATTTCCATTGAACTTAGAGTAGAAAAGGATTTTAATATTAGCATAGAATGAAAAAGGACACCACATAAAAACTAATGAAAAAAAAATTAATAAGTATGGGTAGACTAGTAGAGAGAAACTGGAGGAGGCCAGTAAGGGAACTCCAAGTTCCTTAATGGAACGTCTTCTTCAGAGTAGAAGGTAGTGCAAGTTTTGGTGGTGAGATCATAAACACCAAAGTTATAGCCCACAAAATAGATGCAGTTACGCTTGAGCCCGGGGCACGAACTGGCCGGGATGCAGAAAGCCTCACTATGTCCAAGAAAGATGCAAAGATCACCAATGTCTTCTGTGTAATACACAAACTTTTCATCCCATGATTCGTCCGCTCTAAACACCAAAAACTGTGATGCCATGTGCACTAGTGTTTCCACTTTGTTGTGACTGCGCACTAGGTTGTGGCCGTACCTAAAAACACATGGAAGAACAAAATATAAGATACCATGTTTCATCTCCTTTTGTGTTTGGTGAGCCATTAAATGTATGCCTAGCTAGGGTGAGCAAGCCTTAAATACAGTTTGTATGGTGTAAGTCTCAATCAAATCAAAATGTGGAGTAACCTAACAGTTTTTATAATTGTTATTAAAAAACAATGTCTTGTATATATACCACTTGACGAGGAATTGTTCACCGGAGGGTGACTCCACCCAGTGATCTGTCCTGGAAGAGGAATTTAGCAGGGTCAATTCAGGCACAACCGACTGAGGAGTGTCATCAGCTAAGAGAATGAACTCGGGATGGTCGCCTTCCTTAAAGTAGAGATCCAAGGAGCACAAGTAGTCGCCTCCAGGAACTGGAATGTAGAACCTTTGATCTTTCTTGGAATACATGAGACTTGAGAAAGGGTTTATAAACTCGGGCGAGGTTTTTATGTTAATCCACTGATGACCGGGCCTAAAGAGACTCAACTGAGATCCCCAGGACTTGACACCAACGACCCAATCTTCAGTATTATTTAGGTCACTTGAAGAGGACGACACGGCCACGCTTTGGATTCGGAAACCTGTAGGTAGAGGAGGTAGATGAACGCATGCAGGTGGTGATTTGTCATCGATGTGGATATCTAGGGAGTTTTTCGAAAGCTTGAATCGCAATCCATGATGTGAAAACCCTACAGTCATGGCATGACGAACCTCCTCAACCAGTTTCTTATCCCTAATCAATATCTTCCTTACATTGGGAACGTGATCTAGGTAACCACCTGATTCGCAGGTCTTAATGACGCGACCATCAGGAGAGTACTTGGGGATGTTAAGTACGTAGTCTATCAACAGGAACGGGTAGATTGGTGTAGACGAGAAGGAGCTATCGATCGGGGTTTGTAGTTTGGCGGTAACTCCCATCTCACCATCGGTGCTGTGTGTGTATGCTGTAGACGAGAAAAGACGAACGTTCTTGTGTCTCTACCATGTTTAATTATATCAAAGAAGTCAGACAATAAGAAGAAAAAAAGTTGGAAGGAAAACACCCTAATTATTTCATAGCAATAGAATTCTTACGAGTAATTTTTTGCAGGCAGAGGGATTGAAGAGTCGGTTAATACTACTCTGAGACATTGTTGATACCCTACACTATGTGTTGGGACTTGTGATTTTGATTAGTCGTGTGTCTCTTCTGTCGTCTTACCCATCTATGATGGAAACCTAGTAGAGAGAAATATAATATTATATGAATATATAGAGAATAACCAGTTTCAGGAAATAAATAATTAAATTATTTTCTTGCCAAAGTGTGTCTTAGTTATATGAATTCAGAAACTAATCTTCATCTTAAGTTAACCCTAATATTAATTTAAACCTAATCTGTAATCTTAAATTTGTGCAAAAGTGTATTATATAATTAATGAGTTCTATTTCTCGATGAGCTCGAGTCTTTAATCATTTACAAGAGATTATTGTTCTTACACAAGCTTATAAACAAAATTATCTTTACAATGCTCTGTTTTATAGAGAAATTAAGCTTGGTTTCTCGGTTTCAAACCATACCTGATCACACAATTAAACATCGGGGAGAGTGTGAAATTTACAGTTACCGTGTAAGTCTATTTGTTGGGGTCTAAGAAACGGAAGTATCATAGCATTGGATCTAAATGATAGCATGGGAAAGCAAAGACAGCGATAACATTAGTGAAGCAAAAACACGTACAAGAGCCATATGAATGATAACAATTATGAGCAGCTAGTGTAGAGGAGGCCAGTAAGGGAAATTCAATTTCCTTAATGGAACGTTATATCCAGTGCAGAAGGTAGTGCAAGTTTTTGTGGTGAGATCATAAACACCAAAGTTATAGCCCACAAAGTAGATGCAGTTAGGTTTGAGCCCGGGGGACGAGCTAGCCGGGACGCAAAAAGCCTGACTGTGTCCAACAAATATGCAAAGATCTCCAATGTCTTCTGTGTAGATCATGGTCTTGCTGTATTTATGCGATCGTTCCCCCTCTCTAAACACCATGAACTTTCTTGTTACGTGATTCAGTGGGTTGTCATCAAAGTCCTCCGAATCCTCGCCATACCTGCAAAGACATGATAGAGCCAATATGATGATACTCGAGCAAAAGAGATTTTGGTACATATATTGGTATGTTATAAAAACAAAAGCTATTACCACTTGACGAGGAAAAGTTGGCCGGTGGGGGACTCCACAAGATGGTCTGTCCTGGAACATGCACTCACGTCCGCCAACTCTTGAAAGACCGACTTTGGGAGAGTGTCAAACTTGAATCTGGTGAAGCCGGGTATCTCAGAGTGGAGATCCAAACAACACAAGCGGTTACCTCCGAGAGTTGGGATGTAGAACCTTTTATCTTTCTTGGAAAACATGAGGTTCGATAAAGGGTTTACAGAGTGAGGCATGGTTTTGATGTTGATCCATTTACAGCTTCCAAAAGGCCTGCAGACACTCAACTGAGATCCCAATAATTTGACACCCACTACCCAATCTTTATCTCGTATAGGTAAAGATGAAATGGCCAGGCTTTGGATTTGGGAACCGGTGGGTAGAGGAGGTAGATAAGTGGCCACGTTTTTTATTTTGGAATCAGTGGGCTCGTAAAATATGGCTGGACCATATGAACTAGCGGCGTTGTTATAGTAAAGCTCGACTCGCAATCCATAACGTGAAAATCCGACAGTCATCGCATCACAGACCTCTTCCTTTAGATCCTTGTCATTAATCAAGACTGCCTTTTCATTGCGAGTACTGTAATCGCATGTTGTTATGCGACCATCCGAGGAAGAGTCTGGATTGTTAAGTATGTAGTCAATCAACAGAAACGGGTAGGCTGGTCTAGACGAGAAGGGATGATTCACTTTAGTCTTATCATCCGAATCCAACCCGCTCGTGTAAGTTGTAGATGAGAACAGACGAACGTTTGTGTCTCTCTGCCATATATATATGTTCAAGTAGTCAGAGACAACACATACAAAAGGTTAAAAGGAAAAGCAAGAGATGCTTACGAGGATATTTTTGCACAGAGAGTGCTTGAACATTCGGTTGATTATAAGCCGTGACATTGTTGAAACTCGAAACTACGTGTGTGTATGTTTCGTCCTCTCTAGTCTCTACCTCAGTCCGAGTTAATATAGGATAGTATCCTTGCTCACCAAGTGATTGGCTAAAATGAATATTTAGAGAATAATTTGTTACAAGGAAATAAGATATTAGGGAATTTGATTGGCTAATTAAGTTTTATCTTTTCCCCGTCAAAAGAAAGAGGCATTCTACTAATTCTAAAATCTGGAAATAAAATTATATTGAATCAAAAATAAGCTTTGTAGATGAAATAAAAAGGTTACATAATAAAAAAAAGGTGAACGTCACTCTAGAAGCTGTACTGCACCTATAGAAGGAATGTTTTCCCTCAGTTTTTGAGTCAACGCGACACGAACAGTCATAACTCCAGCAGCTGGTCCAGTGAGCCGAACCTTAACAATGTAACCATCAATCTCAACCAACTCAAGCCCCCCACCTCCAGTACCAGATAGGTACGGCCGTAACTCAGAGAGAACCTTAATTGAACAACAAAACCAAAAAAAGGGCCCATTCATTCAGATCGATTACAAAACACAAGACGCTAAATTAAAAACAAACAAAAACGTTATAAAAAAAACCAAACCTTTTCGATGTTCTCATCGTTCAGCTCTAACCCTCCTGTCTCGGATTCAAGAAACTGCTCAACGGACATGATCTCTGGAATCTTGTCTCGGAGACGACTCTCGATCCCCATCTTCAACGTCATTGATGAGCTAGGACACGAGCCACAAGCTCCTTGTAGCTTTAAAACCACCACAAGCCCGTCGATCTCGTGCAGCGCCACGTTTCCTCCGTCGGCCATTAGTGCAGGCCTTACTTCGTCTAGCACTCTCTCCACATTCTCTTCCGTTAACGGCATGACGCAGCTCACGTGACCAAACACTAAACCAAATCACTACTACAGTTCTAAGAGACTGTTCTGGTTTTTGCAAATCAAAAATACGATTTTCAAGCATTCGTTACCTGTTCGTTTTCTCAAAGGTCGAGCGTGGTGAACGCAAGAAAAATGTATTCTTTGGAATTGACCCCTGAGGAATGTACTGCATTTGGAAGAGACCCCATAACTATCTGAAATTGAGTTCTAAACACAAACGAAGGAGAAGACAAAGGAATCAGAAAAAAAGTCCTTTTTTTTTGTGAAGCTCGACGAACTGAACACAATTTACCTTAGAGTTGAGAAGCGACGAGCGAAAATTAGGGTTCTTCTCAGCTGACGAGACAGAGAGGTTCATCATTGCGATGCGGGTTTGACCCGAAACCGAACCCATTTGATGAATCCTCCTCACTCTTCTGCTTTACGATCGACTAAATTTCCAGAATTTATGAAAACCCTTATCGGAGATTGGGATGAATCAGGTTGGATTGAGCTCTTCTTTACACCTGGGGAGAGAACAGAGTAACCACGAGTAGGGAAAAAAGAGAGAACTTTTCATTAGTGGATGATGATGGATGATGATACGTCTTGGAGATGATTTCATTTTGTGGCTAAGATTTTTTACAAACTCAAATAATAAAAATATAAAATAACAAATTCAATTATTGTTATAATTTATAATTAAGTATACTAATTTTGTTATAATCAGAGAATTATTGAACCCAATAAAAAAGCACCTTTTCACTTTATTATGTAACAGATTTACGAACACTACAATTACAAAACAATAAAACTGGTCAAGAGTCCAGTTTGATCCCACCCAACTAACTTCAAATGTTCGCCATGTGATGTTTCTTGGGAACGTCAAGTATACTTTAATAAGACAGTTTTGAAGTGTTTTTGTTTTTTTTTTTGTTTTTTCAAGGATGATGAATGCAAGACTTTTTAGGGTCATGCTTTCCACTGGCGCAACTCGAAGGGATCACATACATTTGTAGTATTCCTTTCCACTCTTGGCCTGGGTTCACCGTGATTGGTTTCTCGACAGCCGCGCTTTCCACCGTTACAAAACGCTTAAAGTCGTCAACTCCCAAATCGGACACTTTCTTGTCCCATGGATTCCACACAACTGCACATTATATAATTAGTAGGAATCATCCATCATTAGTACTAAAAAAAACCCAAACTGTTTATAATGTGTCTGTGTAATGTTGACAAAACTATGTGTTTAATTACTTGAATCGACTTGTCCCTCCTTGTGTACAACAATAGTCTTCTTTTTCTTATGGTCCACGATTCTTATGTTGTCTGGAGTGCTTAGGTACAACCTGTCAAGCTTTTTTTTTATTGAAGGTGTGTTGTTTAGTGATGAAACATTACAAACAAGAAGGGTTGAAATTTGAATTGGCAAAAGGGAAAAAGAGGGCTTACTTGAGCATTAAAAGTTATAACCTTCTCATGATCAGTAAAACGTGTTCTGTTCTTTTGTTGGTCAAGATAATCCAACTTGTGCAATCCTTCTACCTGGATTTCGCTGAACACATAAAACAACTAGCTTGATTCAACCATTCAAAGATGAGATCTTATGTCTCGTTTCAATATGGGAGATTATGTCTCCTTGGATTACCTGATATTGGAAACAGCGAAATAGGGGTGAAGAGCAAATGTGAAGTTAAACGGCTTAGTGTCAGAATTCTTAACACGAGATGTCAACGTCAAATCTCCATCATGTCCCAATTCTACTCTCAGTCTATATTCAAACCTGTAATTGGATACAGAGAAAATCAACACATTGGTCCATACTCTATGTAAAAAAAATCCTAATCAAAATGTTGAAAGAGAAAAAGAGAATTCAAGAATCTTACTTGTGAGGCCAGATCTTCAAATCATCGTCGGATGATCTTAGGATCAGGTCAACGAAAGCATGAGAAGAAGTCTTTGATGGCAAAGGAGGTGGATTAGCCTCAACTTCCCAGAACCTCTGTCTTGCAAATCCATGTGAGGGAAGTGGACCGGTGTTACTATACTGCGCTTACACAAAAAATCATTCCATTAACAAAAACAGATCATACTATTCAATAATTAATTACAACAAAGAAGATTTATCAAAAAAAAAAACACATACTTGCGGAAATAATATTGGAATTCCTCCACGAATAGGTGTTGGAGGATTGAAGATAGCCTGCACAATACGTTAACACATGATTTTTAGATCTCTTCTCCTTTCGATAACAAATTATTAACTATTGTAGATTTGTAGTTACAGAGCCAATCATAGAACGATCATTTATAACATGGTCTGAATAGGAGATAGAGTGAATCTGAAGTTACCTTACTACTCATAACAAGTAATTCTTCTCCCTTCTCATTCTTCCAAGAAGTTACTTGTCCTCCATACAAGTAAACCTGAACAAGCAAACAAAATGAATCAGAATCTGCATCAAGAAAAATGGACCTTGGAATCTAAGGCAGCCACAAACTAATTTGCTAGTTAGGCTCTATTCAAAAGATGTTTTCTGTACATGACAACAAGTCAACAACAAAAGATCTAAACCAAACAGAAGAAGTACCTCAAAAGATCGACCGCGATGGTCGCGGACAATGATCTTGTCGAGACCATTGATTCCTTTAGTCCGCTCAATGGGACGATGCTCGGTGGCCATGGCTACCACAGCAACCAGCAGAGCCCAGAAGAAGATCACAGATCCTACATTTCCCTTATTCCCCATGGTGAATCGTCGTCCTAAGCCTCCTTGCTTGTTTAAATTATTGATAATTCTCTCTCTCTCTTTGTATTTACATATATAAGTAATTAATACCAAGGAAAGTTATCAAAAAAAAAAAAGAAGAAAGAAAGTCAAAGAGTTAGCCTAAAAAACAGGAAATGGATTTCCCGTACAAATCCAGTAATCAAATATAGAAAAGACTTAATTATCTTCACCAAGAAAAGAAAAGTCTTAATTTGTCGGGTTGACTCTGGTATACGACCCCAACTATAGCACTTTTTCAATAAACATCAGACTTTTTACCTCTTTTCTGAATACCATAAACTATATTTTTCTCCATTAAACATCACAAACTATATATTCTCTTCTAATTACAACATAACGACTCTAAATTATGATTAGACTTAGTAAACCGATAATCACGTTTTAAAAACCACGTTTACATTAAGTGAACCAAAAAAAACAGAACCCACGATAAGTTTTCTTCTTCTCCATATCAAAGTTCCAAAATCTTAGGGTTCTCTCTTCCTCTCAATTTATCACAACAACTACTCACTTCTCTTTCTCTCGATTTTCCTGGTACGGTCTCTCTCTCCTTTCATAGTTTCTCTCTCTCTCTCTCTCTCGTTAGTCTAGATGTTTTTTGTCAAAAGCTTAGAGCTGTTACTTTTTCAGTTATCCGATGAACGAAGAAGACATGGATGCGATGCAACACGACACGGAAATGGAAAATATTGATAACAATCTTAGTGAGGAAAACGAAGATGACTGCAAATTAGAAAAAAAACAAAAGAGAGGGTAAGAAAAAGAAAAACGACGATGAAGCTGAAGATGATGAAGATGGAGTAGATCGGTTTGAGTTTGAAGTAGAAGATTCAGTAGAAAATTTTGTTGATGAATTGTCTGTTGGTCGAAATGAAATTCCAGATAGTTCCGATGAAGAGGAAGATCCGATTGTTTTACGAGATAGAAGAATCCGAAGGAACAAAGTTGATAAATTAGATATTGGTCAATTGTTCTTCAATGGTGTTGAGTTCAAAGAGGCTGTAATTGAGTATGCTTTAAACTCAGGGAATAATGTGGTTCAAGGAAGATGGGAGAAGACAAGGCTTGAATTCAAGTGTGGCGTTGTTGGCAAGTGTAAGTGGAGGGTGTATTGCTCTTTTGATGAGCCCAGAAAAATGTGGGTGGTGAAAACGACATATCGAAAGACAGTTGTACTCCGAATGGGAGATGCAGGCTACTTAGAAATCCGGTTATTGCAAGGCTTTTCATGGACAAGCTAAGAGTAAATCCTAAATTCATGCCTCTAGAAATTCAAAATCACATTAAAGATCAATGGAAGTTGGTGAGTTCTAGGGGTCAATGTCAGAGCGCAAGGCTGCTAGCTTTAAAGTTGATTGAGAAGGAGTATGAAGAACAGTTTGCTCACATTCATGGCTATGCCAAAGAGATTATGTCTACAAATCCTGGATCAACTGCCATTGTTGAAACTATACCTAACTCTATCAATGAAGATGTTTTCAACCGCTTTTATGTTTGTTTTGAAAGAACACGCACACTTTGGAGAGGTTCTTGTCGACCAATTATCGGGCTTGATGGTACATTCTTGAAGATTGCAGTGAAAGGAGTGTTGTTGGCTGCAATTGGTCATGACGCAAACAATCAGATTTATCCACTTGCTTAGGCTGTGGTACAATCTGAAACTGGGGATAACTGGTTATGGTTCCTCCAGCAACTCAAGGCTGATTTAAAACTCAAAGATGGTGAAGGATTTGTTTTGATCTCTGATAAATCAAGGGTACATATCAAAATTTTTGACTTCTCTCTCTGTTTTGTCCTTTCTTTCTAACGTAACAACCTATGTGTTGTATTTTTTATTTCTTTTTACTTTCAGGGACTCATCAGTTCAGTGCAAACGGAATTGCCTAAAGCTGAACATAGATTTTGTGTGAAACACATCATTGAGAACTTGAAGAATAAGCATCCACAAAAAGATGTGATCAAACCATTAATATGGCAACTAGCTTGGAGCTACAACAAGACTGAGTTTAAAGAGAATCTCAACAAAATGAAAGAGTATAATGTTGACGTCTACGATTCAATGATGAAAAAGAAACCCGAGACGTGGTCAAGAGCTTTCTTTAAACTTGGAAGCAACTGTGAGGATGTTGATAACAACGCCACAGAATCATTCAACCCATCAATTACAAAAGCAAGGGCTAAGGCATTGATTCCAATGTTGGAGAAAATTAGGAGGTAAGCTATGCATCGAATGGTGAAGAGGCATAATAAACCCAAGAATCACGAAGGAAGATTTACAGAGTATGTTGCCAAGATTCTCGCAGAGCAGAAGAAAGATGCAAACAAGTGTGATACAACTCCCGCAACTCATGGAGTATACGAGGTTATGCTTTATGGGAATAAGAATTTGGTGAACACGAAAAGAAGAACATGTACATGTGGTAAATGGAAAATCAGTGGGATTCCATGTGAGCATGCTTATGGAGCAATGATTGATTATGATATGAATGTTAAAGATTATGTATCAGGATTTTTCAGCACTGATTTGTGGTGAGACAATTACGAGCAGTCCATACATCCAATGAGAGGGCCAAGATTCTGGATGACATCTATGTATCGCTTGGTAACAGCACCACATGAGCCTATACTACCGGGGAAGAAAAAAACAAATAGACAGAAGACATATCAAAGGATTAAAGGAAAACACGAGTCACCGAAGAAGAAAACAATAAAAGAAACACTTGGAAGGAAGGGACGCATTATACGTTGTTCGTCTTGTGGTGAAACTGGTCATAATGCAACTGGGTGTAAAAAATATCCAAAGGAAAAGACAAAGAGACAAAGAACTACTGAGGTATGATCCTTTTCTTTTTCTTTTGTTATTTTTCTGGTTCGTTTGATAATTGTTTGTATTTATTTTTTAGGTCGGGTCATCATCATCTCAAGTACCTGATACAATCTCTCTCACGCAACCATCGCAAACAAGCACCGACATGGTGGTTTATGAGTAAAATTTTTAACGTAGCTATGAACGTTTCCTTTAGCTTAGTTTTGCAAACATGAATGATACCTTTTGGATTTTTTGTTATTTTGGTGATAGTTTTTGCTTTTTTGAAACCATCGTTTTATACATCTTAACATTAGATTACTTTATTATTGAAAAAACAACTTCAGAAATCTTGTTAGCGTTCAAGAAATTTTAATGGAAATATAAACCCTAAGATTTTGGGACTTTGATATGAAGAAGAAGGAGACTGATCGTGGGCTCTGTTTTTTTGGTTCACTTAAAGTAAACGTGGTTTTCAAAACGTGATTATCGGTTTACTAAGTCTAATCACAATTTAGAGTCGCTATGTTGTAATTAGAAGAGAATGTATTGTTTGTGATGTTTAATGGAGAAAAATATAGTTAATGGTGTTCAGAAAAGAGGCAAAAAGTCTATGATGTTTATCGAAAAAGTAGTATAGTTGAGGTAGTATACCAGAGTCAACCCTAATTTGTCTACTCTTGCTCAAAAGTTAGCCATAACGCCTCATCTCTTGACCTTATTATTATCGACGCCAATATTTACTCTCCTGTTTAAGAGTCTCATTCAATTATACATCACATTTTCTTTCTTTTCTTTGACAATTAGTAATTACATTTTCAAACTTAGAAGAGATTATTGGTTCTATGATCTTAATAGATTTGGAAATCTAAACAAATCTATCTATACATACATTTTTGGAGACATTTATGAAATAAATCCTCAAGTTCAACTCTATTTGCAATCATGCCATTGACATTATCTATATATATACATTTTTGGAGACATTTATGAAATAAATCCTCAAGTTCAACTCTATTTACAATCATGCCATTGACATTAAATTTTACATTTATTTTTTTACTTTAAATAATATCAAACTTAGAATATAATTGAAGAAGATTTTTTCCTATTCAAATTTCCAAAAGTATCGGACCAGCACCCATTAGCATTAAATATTTTATATTTAATTAATCTATTTTTTAAAAAAACTGTACTAAATATTAAACACAATTGATTAACCGTAGACAATAATAACAGCCTAGATTTTTGATTAAACTTCTTGATATAAAAAAACTTTACAAAAAAAACACTCCACCATTTTAATCGACTTGCACAACTATAAATACAAAAGTGTTAAATGATATAGAGATAAAACAACAAAAATTACAAAATCAAATTATAGTATACTCATATAATTATAAAAATAGAATATATTATGTAATACTATTATCTCTACATTGTAAATGAAAAAGAAAAATCACAAAAGAAGTATATTTGTTAACTAAATTAAATTTAATGAACATTAAGGATATCCTAACTATATAATACACCACTAGATGTTGATGATGGAAGTTATACACTGCTTAATATATTGATGTAAAACTACAGTAGATTTAAAAAATACAAAAGATATTATTTACATATATAGTTAATATAATAAATAAATTCTGTATTGCCTTTCTAAACAAAAAATATAGCATCGCGGTGTACCGCGGGTGAATATCTAGTGTCATGTGTTATTCAATCATTAATTTTAAAATATTTATCAAAATTATGTGTTATTGGTTCTATGATTTACAAATACTTGTTAAAATCCTATGTTATTTATTTAATTATTTGTTTTTGGATTTCAAAATCTACATTATGTTTTGAATGGATTTGAAATTGTAAAATAAAAGGATTCAAATCCAAGGATAAAACTTGTTATTTTAAAGTCCATTTGTTTTGATTTTCATAATTTACAATTCTATATGGATTTAGAAATCACTTCAGCCTCTTAAATAAAAACATATTTTGTAAACAACAATGATAAATTTTACTTATTAAATTTAAAAGTAGATAAATAAAATTTATGGTAACATATCAATTAATGTGACCCACTGTAGGATAAAATGTATTAATAATAGATAGTAGGGTCATTAACTAAGGGGATGTATACAATTTAATACTCCTAGTGATTTGAGTTTTTTTTTTTGAGATTTTCAATGATTTTGATGATTTTAGAGAAGTTGATACGATTTATTGTAAAAGTATTTCAAATCCCATCTAAAACCATGAGATACAGAAATCACTTAAAATGTCAAGTTGAATACACCCTCTAAATATATTTGATATACACGAATACATTTGTATAATTGATTTTCCATTGGTTCATCTTAAAAAAACATTTTTAGTTATGACCCGTGACTTATGATAATCGAGAGATACATTTCATATTTAAGAAAAAACCAAGTTGGGTGTTGTGATAATTGTTATTTTCAACAAAAGAATAAAGAGTTGAAACTTCATTTTATGCAAGTGGTGCATATACTGCATAGTTTATGAAAAAGGAAGTTGCATACTGCATAGCTTTTGATGAGCCTATTTTTCTCTTTGCTTTCTCTCTTGTCTCACTTACATACTAAAGTATATGCTAAGTTGCTAACGTTACTAGTCACGTTACTAGTCTTTCATAATATGAAACCTAGCAATAGTATCTCAGTGACAGACTGACAGTATTCATACAAAAAGAGTCAAAAACCTAGAATTATAAAGTTGTACAAACTTTTGAAAGAAGACGAAAATATTTGAAAAAACAAAATTAAAAATAAACAAATTCATTTCTCATCCAAAGTGGCCCATTTATATCATATCAGGCCTCTTATTAAGTCCGGTTTCTTTACGAAGAGAACAACTCCAAACTATGATTCTTAAGTTTCTCTGTTGAGCTTGGTTCATCATCATCATCGTATATAACAACAAAACCAAACTCGATCGTCACTCTTTTTCACGAAATCGCTCACAAATCTAAGAAGATGGGAGTATTCACGTTCGTGTGCACTGTGCAGAAACGGCAGCGGATCATGGACCGCGAAGCAACACGAGGGAGACCTTGAGGCTTTCGCCTCATCTACCTACGAGCTCCAGCGCAAGCTCGTCCAAGCTGCTCTCTCCGCCGATTCATCCGGTGGCGTTCAGTCTTCGTTTTCTCTTGTCTCCCCTACCTCCGCCGTATGCCAGGTATATATATATATATATATATAAGTGTCTCTTGCTCTTTCAAGCTTACATTTTGAGATTGGAATCACTGTGAGGGAATTGGTACTCTCTAGTCTCTACTGAGCTGGTTTCTTGTAAAGCGTAATCCTTTGGCTCATTATAGTACACTTGTTATTGCATCAAATGTGACTTTGCGTCATTTTATAACTAAGTCCTTCACGCTAAGTCCTAAAAGGTTACAGCTTTGAAATAATAGCTAATCAATCAATATGCAATTTGGCAACCCTACTCTGTTTTAGTAGTTGACTTTAGTTTACATGACTTTAGTCAAGATGATGAGTGAATGCCTTGTTGTTTTCTGCATTGTAATTTCTTGTTATTGTTGTTACTTAGAATCAATTTCTTGTGACGTAGGTGGTGTTGGTGGTGGATTCTCTGCTGGAGGAGCTGCATCGAGTGGAGGTGGAGGTGGTGCGGGTGACTCTGCAGCTGCCCCTAAGGAAGATGAAAAGAAGAAAGAAGAATCAGAAGAGGAAGGAGACTTTGGATTCCATCTCTTTGGTTAAGATGGAAATAGTAACTTGGGAGGTTTTAGTTTGAGCTTCCAATTTTTTTGTGGTGTGTTTATTCTATTGTCATGTGTGATATTATGCTACATTGCTTTAAATTCTTATGTAATGACAAGTTTCTCTTTCGATCATATCATACTTTGGCTTCCTCTTAAGAGTCTTAGTAGAAGAATGAAAAATGTTATTTCCTCAAAACAGAGTGCTGAAAAACAGATAAATTCTGGAGCAAATGAGACAATTGCTGAAGAGGGAGGCCTTATTGACGATAAGCATGTAATATTTGGCTTCGGTAGTAATACTGTCTAAAGAAAGTTTCGAATTGTCTTGGTGAAAAATCCACAAGCCGGTTACAACAAATCTGAAGTAAACTACTGATACATTTATGAATATTTACGAACATGCCACACAATCATCACAACGGCTATGCTATCATAAATATTCCAAGTAAACATCCTTCACAATCATCTAAAATCTTCCCCAATGAATATCCAACTTTCATGGAAAGCAAATTGTATTGAGTAAATCTGAGTCAGCCACTACCTTCAACTCAGAAGAGCCACTCATCATCTCGATTCTTGATTTTCTGCATAAACAACAACCAAAGTTTTGTCATTCTTGATCCCATATACCAATCATTTAAAGTCTACTAATCAGTCTTGTGCTACACCGCTTATTTCTAGCATAGAAAGTCTAATAGTTTACTTCGCCCTGTTTCAGCCTATACAACATCAAGAGGAGGAAAGCCTTTTTGTTCCAAAGAATTTAGATTGTACACCTGCCTATTCGAACTTGACTAGAGTTGAGGAATTTTAGTACCTTCACTAAAGGGCTGCTCCAACCTAGTAACAATATGTTTCCCATATGTGTATTTCTTCAATGCAGATGCATGCATTCTGACTCGGCTGAACAATGTTGCACGCTGATCAGCTGTACATGTCTCGAATATCTTCTGCACCACATAGTTTCCATACTGATCCTTCATCATCATCTGTTAAAAGTGGCTTACAGTTAATATCCAATCAGTTAAAAGAAGAAAATGTATCAGGTTTGGTCCACAAGCTCTCACCAATAAACTATGATAGCTCTCGTCAGCCCCTGCAATCTCTTTGATGATGAGGTCACGCTCAATTCGACCACCATACTCCAGACACTTCTCTATAACATTTGATGCAAATTTATGTAGGCTAAGCTGCATGATGTGCCCTGATAGTTTTCTCACGATTCTCTCTCTTTCTTCAGACGTTCCTTTCTCCAAGACATGCTGCAAAATAGCAATGTTGGTTTGAAGTGGGATTTTGGTCTAATTTGACTTCAGTTAATGTTATGTAAGTTTAGATGGTACACATACCTGTGTGACATAATTACCGTATTGGTCCTTAGAAAGGACGCATACTGATTCCAATATCTCCTCGGTAATGAAGCGACACTGATGCTCATGTGAGCAACGCTCCAGAAGCCTCTATACAGAAGGAAAAAGAAAATGTGAGGACGCATGGTTCATGAGTAACAACGAGAGAAACCAAGAACAGGAGAAGGAAAGACCGTTTAATTAAGTGCTACGTACCTGTATAACACGGCAACCATAGGGATGCATAGAGAGAGAGGAAACTTGACCACGGAATGCATATAGCATGAACCCAACTCTGTCTGCCGGGATGTTCTCAATGCATTTCTGGATCACATGGTTTCCATTTTGGTCTCGAACACATCTCATGACCTGCCCATCAAGTTCACGTGCTAAACGAACTCTCTGATCAGGTTCTATGACATCAAGAGCCTAACACCACAACAAAGTTTCACTCACGAGTCAATTGTTCCAATTCCAAACAATAGGTAGCAACTTTTATACCTTTTGTATTACGCGACAACCATACATCTGCAGACTAAGTGGTACTATTTGCCCCATGAGTTGATCCGCAAGCTCCTTTCTCTGTGCTGTGTTTCCGTATTCAAAAAACTGAAACAGATATCGCAAATAATCAATAAAAGTGGTAAGAGTCTAACAATAAACTGTAAGACATGGGATCAAATAGGAACAAACCTTCTGAATGACATAATTACCAAACACATCTGTCATTAGTTTGCAAGCATGAGGAAGAACTTCTCTAAAGACAGCTGCTTTTTCTTCTGGATTACAATTTTCAAGCTTTTGCTGAATGAATCGGCTCCCATGTTGATCAGCACTGAAAGGAAACAAGATTATACTCAAGATTGTTATCATCTGATCAGGAAGAAACCCAAGACAAGACACAAGGATCTTAAAAGACAGATAAAAACATGCCTGAACTCAACAATGTGTCCTGTGATGTCAGATAAACCAAACCTCCTGCCTTTCCCAGATTTCAGCTCTTCAAGAAAATTGCACAACCGTGGGCCATTCCCACCTTCCAAGCTCCCCTGTTGCTGCCATCCAGGATATGCCTCGACATAGGGAACAGGACCAGGTGAAGGAGGAGGGGCGAGCTGTGTAGGAAGATACTGCACCATAATCCCCATATTTGGCTGGATTCCATAATAATTTACACCCATTCCCGTTCTACCCATACTAGAGTTACTTGGCCCTCTTATTTGTCCAAGAAACTTCGGATCATCTTTCTGAGACTCAGGATCAATCTTGTGGTTCCTAGGAGCCAGCGGTTCCATCTGCCCGAATGACTGTTGACAATACTGCATATACATAGGATCTGGAAAAGAAGGTTGTCCCGCATACTGCATTTCACCTCCGTGGACAACACTTCCCGCACTTGGCCCAGATTGAATAAAATCTGGACTGACAATAAGTGGAACAGAACCATGGGAAGGGTATCCAGGCATAAACTGAGGGATCATGTTGGTGTATGGTCCATAACCATACTGAGGAGAATAAGCGGCAGGACACTGCATGTTATACACATGAGCTGGTGAAGTCATATACGCCGCTTGGGTAGCAGTGTAAAGAAGAGGTGGCGTAAAACCTGAAGACTGAAGCACAGGCTGACCATCACCCGAGAACTTGTAAGGTTGTCCATAATGGAACTGTCCAGTCCCGGTAACTGCATCGTTTACACCATGAGAACCCATTTTGCCGCCACCTTGAATCCAAGTTGCATTATTTGGTTGTTGGTGCAGCTGCCTTTCTGGCCTTGTATACCTTGGTTCTCGCGGGTATTTAGCCGTTCCGGATCCAGATATGTTAGTATTCTTCATTTTAGAGATGATAGCAGATTCATCAGGACTCTTCTCAGTGCCAGTGGAACCATTCGTCGTTGAAGCAGCATTATCTTTAACCATAACATCATCTGATATCTCCGAGAAGTTACCACCCTCATCTGCTGTATTCATTTCACCATTTGAAGAGTTAGACCGACTATGTTGAGGGGTCGCCTTAGAAGAACTATCATCCTGCAATGAAAAGAGATTCAATTAAAAGTCATTATAAAGCTAAAGAATGACATTTCACTACTCACAAACAAGTTACTAATGAGTACTAAAGGTAAGGAAGCGAAGCCGAACCTGCCTGAAATCGTCCAAACCTTGAGAACCAGGGGAAAGACGAATGTCCAACCCATTAGTCTTATCTGAAACACTATTAACAGAGAACTGTTGGGAGCTTTCATCCTCAGACACTTCTTTATGAGTAGAAAGTGTACCTTGGGACAAATGATTGGGAGAATTAACTTTATTCAATCCCTTGTTACTTCTAAATCTACCTACACGATTGTCTGTGAAGTTATTATACTCAGTAAGGTAATAAATCGGTGGAGACGGTATGCGGTTAAGGCTGTGTTTAGAAGAATGAGTAGTCACGGTGTAACCAGAGCCGGCCTGTCTTGACAATAGATTATCCACAGCTAGAAAAGATCCCTCCATGCTCGGTGGAGCACTTCCACTTCGATTAGGCACAGAAACCTGCCGAGAATTAGACCATCTTTCATTGCTTCCGGACATCCTAATAGGATTCTCAGTTGCCATTTCTCCAAAGGGTATTGCTCTTCTACACCAAAGAAGGGACCTTTATAACGCAAGTGCCTGAAGAAAGGGAAAAAAAGATCCCTTTTACACAAATTTATCACCAATGAAATCAAAATCACCAGAAAAATAATGAAATTTAAACAAGAAAATAAGCAAATAACACACATAGGTTCTCAAGTTTAGAACTTTTTAAAGTAAAGAACAGAGAACAAACAAGAGCACAACCTTTAAAAGTCTAAGACAATAGGCTTAGAAGCAGATATACATGACCATGTAAATGGTCCACGCATTAGGTAAAGATTAAAAACAATAAAAAGAGCAAAACCCAAAAGAGAGGCAGAGAGAGAGAGAGAGGAAACAGAGTGTAAGTAGAAGGAACGGAACTGAATCCCAAATAAAAAGAAAAAACCCTAGAGCTAAAGAGAGCAGAAGGGGTGTACGGGGGGGGGGAGTGAGGTGAGTAAATTGACTGAGAACTTACCAGAAGACGATTATTGAGGAGGAAGCAAAAAAGATTCACTGTTAAGAAACCCTAGATTCTGGTGCTCAGAGAGAGAGAGAGAGAGAGACAAGGAGGGAGGAAGGAGGAGAGAGAGAAATGAATGATATGATACTCCTAAAGTGACCATCTTTGGCTAAGGGCTTGACTGGTTCTCCCGCTAGCTCCCGCAAACGCTACGTTTGCGTTTGCGGGCGGTTGCTAGCGGTTGGGGCCAATCACACAAAACGCTCCCAATCGCTTTCAGTCGCTTCCAATCGCTCCCAACCATTGAATTCCAAAAGCTAATTCCCGCAAGCGTTTGCGGTTGCGGGCGATTGCGGTTGGAATAATTTTTAATAAAAAAAAAAAAAAGAAAAAAAAAAAACCAACGATAAATTTTTTTCTATCTTCTATATATGTTTATCACCTTCTCAACCCTAACCAAGCCGTAACCCTAGTCTCTCAAACCTCCAAGTTATGGCGTCAACCCAAGGTGATGAAAATCAAGATGGAAACGTAAGTATTGAATCTCTTTTATCATTCATTATATGTTATATATGTGTAACTCTTTCTATTTTTTTCATAGCATCATCTTTTTCATTCTATATATTGTTTTGAGTTTGGTGATTGAATATATGTCTCAACTTGTTTTCTCGAATAGAAAATTACCTGGTCAGACGAGATGACTCGTTTGTTGTTAGATTTGATAACGCTAGAGAAACAAGCTGGAAATTCCAGAGGCAAAAGTTTGAGTGAGAAAGGAAAAGAAAACGTTCTTACAGAATTTAGAAAGGAATTTCCACTAAACTTAAACTGGAACAAAATTAAGAATAGACTTGATACTTTAAAGAGGCAATATGAACTATATCGTAAAATCACGTTTGGAGCAACTGGACTCGGAGTTAATCCAAGGACAGGAAGTCTTGATGCCCCTGATCATTGGTGGAAAGATAAAATTAAGGTATGTAACCACATATTTGTGTAATTATTAATTTCTTGTTTTGTATTTTCATTGATTGGAATTTTGTTTTTGGTTTATAAGGCTTATCCTGAAGCTTCGAGACTCCGGTCGCACCCACTGCGGTTTATACCGCTTCTTCATGTGGTCTTCCGAGATGAAACGGTTGTGGTGGAGGAGTCATGGCAACCAAGACGTGGTGTAAATCGTCATGCTCCATTAGTTGACGTAAGTGAGACTGAACGTACAAACGAAGAAGACGAGAGAGAAGATATGATGCGTGAGAACGAACCTCATCATATGGAAACAGAAGACCCAGATTGGATGTCACAAATTCCGAGGGAAAACTCTGCAAATCCAAATTCCGAGGCGGAACCATCATTTGCATCCAAAGAGACATCTTCTACGCACACTCAGGAGAAAAGAAGTCGAAACCGAAAGCGTAAACAAAATCCAGTAGACTCGACGCTCGACCGTATTGCTACTACTATGGAAGACCGAAATGATATTCTGGAGCAAATGACAAATGCAAAGTCAAAATCTCAGTCAACAAATTCAACTGAAGAACAAATGGCTCTTGTTGTGAAACATGTGAGGGCAGTACCGGATCTGGTTCCGATGTCGGAGCTTTATTGGGCATCTCTTGATCTTATTGCAACAAATGATGTTGTGCGCGGTTTATTTCTTGCTCTCCCAGATGACGAGAAGCTACCTTTTCTAAAGAGACAAACCAAGGAGTCTCGTAATGATTTTGCTTGATGATTAGCTTTGGTTTTGTTGAGTTAATCTTTCATGGAATTTTTATTTCTTGTTTGCATTTTGTTTACGACATTGAGGATTGTCTTTGGTTTTGATTTGACTTCAGTTTTTGTTGGCCTTTACAATATAATATTTTCTATTCATTTATTATGCAAGCGGATGCTTTTTAAGAGTCAAAATGTAACAAGAATTTAATTTGTTACAGGAAGGAAGTGACATGGAGTTGAACACAGTCAGAGAAATAATAGAAGCAGATGACCAAGTTATTGAAGCAGTAATCTGCATTGATCTTCTGGATTATTATCATAGTTATAAAAATAATCCAGAAGATCCACGGTATCAAGCACATGTTTTGCCATTTGTCACATTACTTGATGCAATATTTGGTGATAGACCAAATGCATAAAATAATAAACATTTCACAATGAATTTTATTTGTTTTTCTAAATAATTATTGTATTTTTTTATGATTTTTAATTATTAATCAAGTTTAAATTTTTTTTTGATATTTTAAAACATTTTTATATTATATATCACATTTATTATGTTCTAACCGCTATTGCACCCGCTGGTCAACCAGTCGTAAACCTCCCGCAAACGCACCAATTTTAAAACGCTAAACCAGTCGTTCAAAACGCTTTATAACGTTTGAAACCGCAATCGCCCGCTTCCGCAATCTCCCGCAACCGCAACCGCAACCGTAGCGTTTGAACCAGTCAAGCCCTAAGTCAGTGCTGATTTTTAAATGTTTGGATTTTATTCCGGTAATGGCAAAAATAAAAATCCATATATTTCCACCATTACGCATCCTTTCTTTTTCCGCGAAGTTTATGGAGTTTGACTTTCTTTCCAACCATTATCTCTCTTAACCAATCCTATTTTTTTTCTTTTTTCTTTTTTTTTTTAAATAGCAAAAAAAAGGAGTAGTAATATTAACAAAATCATGTTTAAAAGACTTAGGGGGTGTATTGAAACAATGATTTTGGAGAATTTGATGAGATTCAGAAAATTTGGAATTTTGATAGATTTTAGGAAAGTTGATATGATTTATGGTAAAATTCTTTCAAATCCCACCAAAAACCATGAGATTTGGATTTCTATATTTTTAACTAAACAAATCCTCTCAAATCCTCCGGAATCCCTAAAACTTATTAAAATCCAAATCCACAAACTGTTTTGAATAACAGTGAATTTTAAAGCAGATTTTTAAATCATCAGTTCAATAACAGTGGATTTCAGGAGACTTTTTAAAATCCATGATTGAATAACATATGATTTGTAACTTTTACACAAATCACTTAAAATGTCAAGTTGAATATATCCTTCTTAATAATTTTAAAAAGACTTTTTTTAGTGATTAAGAAGTCTTGTAGCTTACTTTAAATTAATAGTTGTAAACAAAATATCATGGTTATTTTAACAAAAAAAATAGTTTTGTAAATTTGAATTATGATAATTAGTTACTATCTATTTTGCATGTAAACTCTTTTTAAGGTATGTTTCCCGTTTCTAAAACGTTTCAGAAACGGAAAATTCACAGAAACAAGTCATGGAAACATGATTCCAATAAATCTTCGTTTAGAAATAAGATGGAAATTCCGTTTTCGTTTTGAAAATACGACGAAAACTTTTTTTTAGCTTAGAAACTTAATAAATAAAATAAATTGAAAATAGATATTCATAATATAATAAATATATAATCTTATTAATGTTTTAAATCAACTATCTAATATTTATGTTTTAAATTTGTGTTGTTTCAAATATTTCTTTTGATATATAGGTTTTATGTTTAGTGTTTTATTATGTATATACATATAATACATACGTTTCCAAAACGTTTTTATTTCTTAATCTTAGAAAAAATCGTTTCCCGTTTCTGAAACGTTTCTCTTCCAGATATCTGTTTTTGTTTCCATGCAACCTAAGTTACTATTATGCTTAATAAATTCATTGTAGTGTCTTGATATTTTTTTCTAATATGTGAGGAAATGTCGAAACAACAACATATTTGAAAACTATGAGCATATGTACAAGAAGAAACAAGTTTTCTGTAATACGAATAAATCAGTCTCCCTTCTCTCTCCTCCGACTATCGAGACCCTTTGCGTAACCTCCATCTCCGACGCCGGTAAAGCTTTTGCTTGCCGGCGTCGAGACTCTTGTCCCTCGTTCGTCTCTTGATTCCTGAAAATCTTGCTTTTAATGTCTTTTTGGCCACTACTCAATCATCTCAACCTTTCTCCGCAAGACCTAGTTTAAACGGCGGCTTAAACTCCACTGTGAAAGCTGAGAGGCTTGTCACGACAAACCTCCACTCATACCAAACGCTACCGCCTGTTCCTCCAGCGTATCTAAACCTAGAGAACACCCCTTTGCCCAGCGGGGTTTCAACTCTCAACTCTGAGGAGGGTCCTTCTGATTCTCCCAGATCTAAAGAAGCTGGTTCCCCCTCGCCTTCTTTTGAAGACCGTCCTCTCTGGATCTCGTCGCCGGCGTTGTTTTCCATTATTCTTCTGGGATCCCAACCTGATCTTTCAAGATCCAGCCTTGAGCCCTCAAGAAGCCTACCGTCGAAGCGGTTACGATCGGTGCTTGCTCCGATGAAGATGATGAGATTGAGCGGCGGCGGCGCAAACCTAGTTTCCTTTGGTGCTCCTCTCTTGGACCCTTCATCTCGCCAAGTGGGCTTCGGCCCATTTCTCTTCTCATCGAGGCCCTGTGAACAAAGCGCTATTTTTCAAAAGTCCAGGTTTGTACCAAACTCTGCTTTGTTCTCCCGTACGTTACATTTGTGTCGAACTATGTTACCACTTGTCCGAAGACTGCAATTGGGACATATTCAATCAATGTTGCTCTGGGATACAAACTATATTTGAGAACTTTGCCATTAGAATCACATAGGGGTATTACTCATGCTTGCCAAAGTTTGAAGAAGACTGGCATTATGACACCGTCTCTAAGGAACGGATGTTACCGGAGCTACTTTAGCTTACCCTCCTCTCCTCTCCACCGTTTTACCGAGCCCTCACATTTGCTATATTACAACATCTGCCCCATTATCCGAAGCTTTTGGAATAACGGCATTATGATCTCCTCGCTAAGGCTTTGGGATTACTGTACCTTCCTCAATCTTCCCTTTCCATCTCCCTTACTTCCTGAGTCTGTTCAAGCGCAAATCACCAAAGATAGGAAGATCAGTCCCTCAGTTCAAAGCCTGAAGAGTAACGACATTATGACCCCACCTCCTTGGAGTGGTGGTTACTGAAACCTCTTCAATCAACCTCTACCACACCTTAAACCCGATTCCACCATCTGCCTTGGTTATGAGCAGATGAATCCATCGAGCTTCTTGGCCATGGAACCTTTCTCAACGTCCCAATGTCTACAGATAAGACAGATAAGGACAATTCACCATGTTTCGGCTCTGTCCGTGAGTGTGGCTTCGACGTCCCTTGAAATCGTATGCGCACTTAGTGCTTCACCGCCCTTGCCTCCGATATCTCTTGGATTCGATGTCGAACTCTCTATCCCTTGTATCCCTTTTTAATTATGGTTGTAACTTTCTTCAATCTTGCCTTTTGACTAAAACTTTATGCATTGTAAGCTCCTCCTATCCGGTTATTTGATTGAATGAAATGATATCTTTGCACAAAAAAAAAAAGGAGCATATGTACAACAAATTAATATATTCTCAAGTAAACCATTTATTGAGAAAATAAACTAAATAACCCAAAAAAGAAAAGAAAAAAGTTGAATTCAATTGCTAAAAAAAGCGTGTCTGATTTTTGTAAAAGAGTATAGGATTCATAGCTAAAACCGGACATATACCCAAATCCGATCAATTCCTAACCTTTTTGACTTTGTTTGTGTTCCCAAAGAGCCCACACAAGCCGTAGAAACTTGCACTCATATTTTGCTGATTTGCTCTGTCCAAAGTCAGATAAAAAAGTTGGTGTCAACTAAAACCTGGGTTGCGGGGGATCCATTTGAATAATCATTCATCATCCCTTATATCACAAAACAGATTTTGAATTACTGTTGATTGTTCCTATATTTTCATAGCTCTTGACCTTTCTTTAGGATTACTTTTCATGAAGATATTCTCATGACTTTATAGTTACCATTTTTTTTTGAATAAAATGTAAAATTTATTCGAAAAAAATAGTGTTTACATCAAGTGCAGCATGAAGTTAATATAGGTTTTTGAGCGGAAACTAGAAATTATGTTTACAAAGTGTATTTCGAAAGTGGTGTCCTCAGAGTGAACCCAACCACTTTGCCATACAGCAAGTGAGGCCTCCTCCAAACCTAAGTGAGAGCAGCCTGTTGCGGACTTGTCTGTCAAGATATTTGATAAGCTGATCCGAAGATACTGGTGTCTCTCCATGACGGCGTCTATTTCGCTCTTGCCAAAGCGAGTAGATCAATGCCTAGAAAGCATAGCGGAACAAAAACAGAGTTGCAAACCCCAAGGAAGTGTCCACAATATGTCGAGAATTTAGTCATGACTAACTTAGAGATGAGACCGGTCCAAACTGCTGAGGAGTAAGGACATGCGAAGAAAAGATGATTGCGGTTTTCTTGCAACGCATGGTAGAAGGAACAAGAAGCGTTGACCCGTGAATTCCAGCACAACATACGGTCCCCCGTTGTCAAACGGTTCAGCGTGGCGATCCAGACAATAAAGGAGTATTTGGGTGTGGCTTGGGAAAACCAGACACCAGCAGCCCATGGTTTCCTCTGTCCTGAGATCCGGGTCTGTTCACAAGTTTCTTTGGTGCTAAATTTGGCCTTAAAACGATCCTGTTACCCCGCCAAAGGACCATGTCCTCTGTTTCCAGTAGTCCTCTGTTTCGAACTGACGTGAGAACCGTCTCTAATTGATTCAGGTATTCGACTCGATGGTGTCGTTGTCTATGAGTGAGTGCCTCTGCTACAGTTGTATGGAGACCAATCCCCATATCAATAGTACCACGCGATCCTGCAAGTTTGAATAAGCAGCCGAGAGGCGACCAATTATCATGCCAAAACGAGATGTGTTTTCCATTATTTACCTCATACCGAACAAACTCTACGGCTAAAGCTCGTTATTTGAGTAGCTTTCTCCACATCCAAGAACCGGAGGTACTATTTTCTTGAAGAGACTAGAAGGACCCCTGTTTGAGTAGATAAGTTCGAAGCCAGGCCACCCATAAGGAGTTCGACGATAACATTCGCCATATGAGTTTCAAACAACTCACCTTGTTTGCTTCTTTCAGAGAACGCAGACCCAAACCACCCTCTTCCTTCGGCGTACAGACATCAGACCACGAAACTTTAGCTTTTTTTTGCATTGAGAGAAGGACCTGACCACAAGAACGCAGAGCACATACTGTCTATCTCGTTTGTACAAGCTGTTGGCAAGCGGAAAGTTGACATCCAAAAGTTTGTGAGGTTGTGGATAACTGAACTGATGAGCTGAAGACGCCCCGCAAAAGATAAATATCTCCCTGTCCAACTGCTGAATTTTTCTCTAATGCGTTCCAGTAACGGTGTATAGTCAGAGGTTGACATACGCTTGGTTAGAAGCGGTAAGCCAAGATAACGGACAGGAAGGGTTCCTGATGCAAATGGGAATGAGTGTAGGATCACATCTTTGTCACTGACTGTGACACCAGCCATATACAGTGTAGACTTTTTAAGGCTAATATTCAGGCCGGAAAAGCCTGCAAAGTCATGAAAAACCTGAAGAATACCCTCAATAGACGTCTTAGTCCCATCAGTGAATACCAATAAGTCATCTGCAAAGCACAAATGTGTGAGACTGATATTCTTACATCGTGGGTGATAACCAACTCGCCTATCCTTAGCTGCTTTATCAAGCACTGCAGACAAAACTTGCATGCACATCACAAATAGATAGGGTGACAATGAACAACCTTGTCTCAACCCTTTTGCACTGAGGAAAAATCCTGACAACTCACTGTTTACTTGAACAGAGAAGGAAGCCGTGGTAATACAAAGCTCAAGCCACTTAATAAACTGCAACGGGAAGTTCAGAGTGTGGAAAATACTAATCAAAAATGGCCATTGTACCGATTCGAATGCCTTAGAGATATCAATCTTTATGGCACTTCGGGGAGACACAATATCCTTATGGTAATTGGCAACTATCTCTGAGGCAAGGAGGACATTCTCCATTAAAAGTCTGTCCTTGACGAAGGCGGATTGGTTAGGAGAGATAAATGCAAGCAGCAGTCGTTTAAGCCAGTTGGCGAGGAGCTTGGAGATCACCTTGTATGTCACATTGCAGCAAGAAATTGGTCTGTAATCCTTCATCTCTCTAACCTCTTTCTTCTCAGGAATAAGTGTTAGAATGGTAGTATTGACGCCCTTTGGTAAAAAACCAAACTTAAAGAAAGATTGGACCGAAGCAACAAAATCATTCTTAATGGCAGACCATGTCTCCTTTAGAAACTCCACGGTATAGCCATCTGGACCAGGACTTTCGTCCTTTGGCATAGAGAATAAGACATCTCGTATCTCAGCCTCCATTACATCCTTCACCAGCATAGTTTGATATGATTATGTGCAACGATAGGGCAGCAAAGACAACAGCTCATCCGCACCGAGAGCATGGTAGTTTGACAGCCTATGGCCAAGAAATTCACGAAAAAACCTCTCTGCTTCCTGCTTTATTGTCTCTTGTGTATCTGCAAGTCTGCCATCCGGACACTGAATCTCTTTTATCGCATTTCTTGCTTCCCGGGCCTTTGCTGCACGGTGAAATGTTCTGCTATTTCCATCACCGACCTTGAGCCAGTGCAGTTTGGATTTCTGTTTTAAAAATTTTTCCTCCAACCCTGAAACAAACAGCCATCTACTATAAGCAACCGCCTTTCTTTGCATTGTCTGGTCTGTAGGATTTTGCAGGGTGTCAATCTGATAGGTACAAAGATGCTCAAATGCATCTTTAGCTCGCTTTTCCAAATTACCAAGGCGATCTCTACTTAGTAACTTGATATGTGGTTTCAGTGCTTTTAGTTTTTTTGAGAACCGGTACAATGCGGAAGTTGAGTGATATAACGGTTCAGAGCCATCCCAAAAATCTTTAACCATTGGCAGAAATTTTTCATCATCTACCAAAGCATTACAGAACTTAAATGGTCGTCGCAGTTTAGGTTTGTCTCCCCCAATTATTATGCGGCATTGTAGGTGATGAGAGCATCCTCCTGCCTCAAACACACCGTAGGACTGTTGATACTCAAGGAGCCAAATATCATTAACAAGAACCATATCAAGTTTCTTACAAATGAGACCAAACTCACGCTTATTACACCAAGTGTACATCGGACCATGAGATTGCAGATCACTAAAGGAGCAATGCTGCACCACCTCTTGAAAGTCACGCATCCCCGGTGACACCATAGGCTGGATATCAAAGAGTGAATGCTCATCCGCCTTCAAAATTTCATTAAAATCGCCAAAAACCATCCATGGTTTATTACGGAACAATGGAGAGTCTTGATGAAATTTCAAATCCTCCCACAACACTTTTCTATCATCAACACCATTTGCTGCATATACAAACGAAACAAAAAACTCCTTCTCAGCACCTTCCAGCAGGACGGAGCAAGTGATCACCTGACTACTTGTGTAACAAGGCGTAAGACGGACACTGGAATTCCATACCACCCATATCCTCCCTCTTCGATTGAAAGTGTAATTTGTTAAATAGGACCAATCAGGAAAAACTGAAGCAAGAATAGCTGCAGCTTTTGTTTCCTTTACCCTTGTTTCCAAAATACAACCAAACTGAAAATTACCCCTCTTAACCCAATCTCGAACTACGGAATGTTTTGACATTTTGTTGAATCCGCGAACATTCCAAAAGAAAGTCGACATAAATTAATGTTGGGTACCCGACTTACTCGGGTCGCGTTGAGGCTGAGTAGAAGGGTTGCTAACATATTTATGAGATATCTTCGAAGCACGTGGGATTGATTCTCTTAGGGTTACAGTAGGTTTAACTCCACGTCCATTTGTCCCCACTGCAGGCACAACAGACACCGGTGCAGTTGAAGGTAGAACAGGAGGAACAGCGATAGAATCACCAACATGTGTTGAAACAGGTGGAGCTGCCTCCTTTGCCCGAACAACATCCTCCTCTGCCTCATCTTAATCCCCCTCACTCAAAACCGAGTAGGAGTTAGATAACACAGGTACCGCAACAGTTTGCACCAGCGTATTCTGTTTGTTCGAACTAGACATAGGCTTATGACCGGTTTTCTGTGGAGTTATCCACTCCTGAGCTTCCTCTATATCCATGGTTTTAGTAACATGAGCATCAACCGTCCCCAAAACTACTTCTGTAGATTGGTTTATAATCTCCTGAGCAGGAGCGTCTGCAGTCCCCACTATCTCTGTCTCCTTCACCGCTATAATCGTTGGAACAACCTCTGATTCAGTTGGCAAAGCAGTTTTCAGACAGGCAGCCTGCAAATGTCCCCATTTGCGACATTGACTACATTGAGGAGGTAGCCAAGGATAAGAATATTTGACCACAATATCTAACTCCCCCTCCTCTTCTCCAGCCAAGTGGTATTCAACGGGTAAGGTTTTAGTGAGATCGGCCTCAACCAGAATTTGTGCTTCGTCAAAACTTGAGCATGCCTCTGTTTTTGGATGTAAACGTATAGGTGTACCCACTGCACTTGACAAAAACTGCAACCCCTTGTTAGTAAACATGGTGTGTGGTATATTCTTCAATACAACCCACAATGGAACAGACTTCAGCGTTGGTTGTTCCTCCTCAGCGAAAGGCGTCCATTTTGAGAGGATCATTGGAAGACCACCTATGCTCCACATTCCCCGGTTTAAAATTATGTGCCTGGTACTCTCACTGCGCACACGAAATTTAATAGTGAAGTCGTTAACCACAATGACATCAATGAGTGAAGATTTATCTCCCAATCTCCAAATTTTATTGACTATCATGTGAATCTTCCCCACATGGGAGCCTTTGAATTAAGAAACTTTCCGGTGACAAAATCTTCCCACAGTGGTTTTGCATCAACAAACACATCCTTGGGAACCACGACACACTGCTTCCCCTCAATCTCTGTTACCACAAACGCTTGTTTCGTGAATGTGTGCTTCTGCGCCGCCTTCAGCCATGGCTTTTGACCCAAACCCAAACCCTTTGAAACTGTGGTTGCGGCTCCATCTTGGGAGGAGCCTAACTCTTCTGATAAAACCTTAACCGAACTCCCTTGACTCCCTTCTACATCCAACAGCAGAGCCAGATCCAGCGGTGTACCATACTCAGTAGTCCGAGGCGGCTGATCCGCCATAACCATCAAACTTGATAGCTAAGGAAAAAACCCTAATCGCCTTTGTAATCGCCCTCCACATCAGCGTTCTATAATTACCATTTTATCTTGTATAGATTTGATCAGAAACAGATCAAAAATATAATGGTTCTAGTCTCCTAGTCCAATTATAGGCAAACTTTTTAGTCTTTTTTTACCTTTAAAACTAGTCCAATTGATTTTGTAAAGTAAAACTGGTTGACTTTGGTCATACTCTAAACAACTGTGAATGCGATGTTATGGAATGAGACACTTTTAATGGTTTCAACGTAGTAATTAATATCCAAGCAGACGTTATGTATCTATCTTCCATTTAATTTAAGGAAAAAAAAACAAACAACTATCCAATCTAACCATCACAATCTTGAAAAAATGGGAATTTCTTTGTATTTTGTGTACTTGTATAAAGAAATTTCCTTAAGTCATATATAAAATACAAATAAATGCCATTGAAACCATGTTTTTTCGGTTATGGTTGATGCAATTTTTCAGAAGAAAACTGTCTACTATACGCTCGTTGTTGTCGATCCAAAAAAAAAAAAAAAGTCCATTACCATCCAAATGGGCCAATGATAAGACACTTGAAAGACGAATATTCTGTTTTCACCCCACTATTTCGTCCAACTCTTTACTAGTCTAATCTTTTGATATGCGTTTTTGTTTTTGGCTCATGATGCTAGGAGACGCCTCAATGTTCCATGTAGCTCCACTCATTTCTAAGTACTTCAAAGGGTTAGCCTTCCTAACCTAAACAAAACTTTTATTTGAATAATTTAGTAGTGATGGACTAAATTAAGACAAAATTAAAAATAAATTAGTGTTAATAAGCAGATCCTTCGCCGTCGTGGAAGGCACAAAGCGGCGACTGTCAAGAAGTGAGATGACAGAACTAAAATTCGTTATTTTGATACCTTCCACTTGGACTAGTTTTATTTTCCATTTGGCCACATTATAGAAATGAATACTCTCTTTGCTTTGTTTAATGATAGCAGAAGGTGGCTAAACAATTAAAATTTGATCTTTTTAAAAAAAAAAAAGGGTTATAGAGTCGTGAAGCCAACTCAAATCCAAAAGAAAATAGCAATGTAGATTCTTTTGGGAGTTTTATATAACTTTGTTTAATAACAATAAATTAATAGAAATTATTGGAGAAAATAGAAAGCCAAGTGTTTAATAATGTATTGTAGTCCTTCTCCTCTCCCTCTCTCTTGGTTTCGAATTCAATTACTGGAGAAGAAGACTTCTTGGTTTCAATCAAACTCAAAGAGAAAGAAAGAGAGAGAGAGAGAGAGAGAGAGAGAGAGAGAGAGAGAGAGAGAGAGAGAGAGAGAGAGAGAGAGAGAGAGAGAGAGAGAGAGAGAGAGAGAGAGAAAACGAATCAGGGGAAGTAGTAGTAGTAGTACTAGTACTCAGGTATAAAAAGAAGGAAACCAAAACGATCTGAATCGTCGTCTTCCACTTGTGAGTGTGTGTCCTTTAAAAGCAAAAAAGGAAACTTTACCTCTCGCGTCTCTCTCTCTCTCTTTTGACCCTCTCACATTCGTTGAATCCACTCTTCTTTTTTTTTTGCCCTAGATCTTAACGAAGAGGATCAAATTCGACTCTTTTGAGATCTGGGTTCGTATAAAGATTCTGTCTTTCTGCATTATACCGTTTCGATTCAGCTCGAGGTAACTGTATTTTGACTCTTTTCAACTGATGTTGCTCGCTACAGTGTCACCAGGTTATTTTATCTTTTTTGGTTTACTAAGAAGTTGAATCTGGGATTTGTAGCTTGTGATTTTAGTTTGGTCGGAGAAACACTCACTTAGACTTAGACTTAGACTTGTTTAGCTTGTACATGTGCTAAAGAGAGTTTAAGAGGAATGTCCTGCACTTACCTGAATCATAGGAACAACGTGCATTTTGCTTATTGCTTCTGTCTGAAGGAGTTTTTTCTCTTAAGATTAGTTTGAAACTTTACTTAATCTCTCCGTGTCTCTCGGAGATACTAATCCCTGAGTGTCTTTGTTTTTCATTAGATCAATAAAACCCAAATCTTTTTTTTTTTTTTTTTTCATTCAGGCAATGCCAATCTAAGAGAAGTATATGCAGAGGTGAAAAAAAGATTCTATCTTTGTATGCCTATTAGTTAGAAAGGAGAAGGGAGGTGTTAAGATTTGTGGTTTCAAATGGGTGAGACGCAGAAGATGTTGCAGGGGCCGCCGCGTCACCACCACCACCACACATCTCTGAAGAAGCCCTTATGGGTCGTTTTGACAGTTTCAGTGACAAGCATGCTTCTGATCTGTTCTCACATGTATCCAAAACAAGGCTCCTCGTGTCATGGTCTCTATAGCACTAGAGGCTGCGAGGATGCTCTCTCCGCGTGGCTACCTGTTCATGTCAGGAAATTCACTGATGAGGAGATTGCAGCTCGAGCAGTGGTTAGAGACATACTTAGAACGCCTCCCTTCATAACAGAAAACTCCAAAATCGCTTTCTTGTTCTTGACTCCTGGTACTTTGCCATTTGAGAAGCTCTGGGATGAATTTTTCAAGGTACAACAAACCAAACACCTTGATGCAATGTCCAAATGTTTAGCTACATATCATTGGTTTGTTGATAGTGTTTTTGGTGTTGTGAAGGGTCATGAAGGCAAGTTCTCAATTTACATCCACCCTTCAAAGGAACGACCAGTTCACATCAGCCGTCACTTTTCTGATCGGGAGATCCACAGTGATGAGGTCACTTGGGGGAGGATTTCGATGGTTGATGCCGAGAAGCGGTTACTGGTTAGTGCCCTTGAAGATCCTGACAACCAACACTTTGTTCTTCTTTCAGAGAGGTAATGATTTCAATGTTACTTAATTGTCCTACTTAAGGTTTTTTGTACTAACTGATTGAATCACATCAAATTTATTTTCTGTACAGCTGTATACCCTTGCATACTTTTGACTATACTTATAGATATTTGCTGTACTCCAACGTTAGCTTCATTGAGAGGTACATTACTCTCTTAAAACAAAACAAAATTTTTGACTTTATTCCATTACTATTCACTGACACAATGTTCATTTATCTCTCTGTTTCTCAAGTTTTGTGGATCCTGGTCCACATGGGACTGGTAGACATATGGAACACATGCTACCAGAAATCGCTAGGGAAGATTTTAGAAAAGGTGCTCAGGTAAAGACTTAAATCTCTAAGAGCTTCTCTTAATGAGTATGCTGCTACTGCCAGAAAACGAAACAAAATTGTGTTATTATTACTTTTTGTTGTGTGATTTTTGTCTTGTTTTCTTGCTAGTGGTTCACAATGAAGCGGCAACACGCGATTATAGTGATGGCCGATGGTCTTTACTACTCCAGATTCCGCGAGTATTGTGGAGTAAGTTTATCCTGCAGCTGAACATTTTTGGTTTCATACCGTAGCTTTTTTATCTCGGATCTTTTGATATATATAACTCAATTATTCATTCCTCTTCGTATTGAGTTCTGATTCTGACATTAAGTTTCTATAAATATCAGCCTGGAATAGAAGCTGACAAGAACTGCATTGCTGATGAACATTACTTGCCAACATTCTTCAATGTGAGGCTATTTCCTCATCACATTCTATCGTTTACAATATTTTAAGCCTTCTTGAAGCTGAAACATGTTTATTTGCTGGCTCTTCTTTCAGATGATTGATCCCATGGGGATCTCTAACTGGTCAGTAACGTATGTTGATTGGTCTGAACGAAGATGGCATCCAAAGACATATGGAGCAAACGAGATTTCATTAGAGTTCATGAAAAATGTCACGGTATGTTTCAAAATATAGATTCTTGAAAATTGTCACAGTCAGCATGTTATTATACTCTTCTCTTTTCTCTCTTCTGCAGTCTGAGGACATGAGTGTACACGTCACCAGCGTGGGCGAGGTATGCAATTGTGACTCTCCCTTCATAGCCTCTATTCTTCTTTTCTCTCTCTCTGATACTATTACTTGTGCTTTTAAAGCATGGAGATGAGCTGCATTGGCCTTGTACATGGAATGGGATCACACGGCCTTGTTATCTGTTTGCAAGGAAGTTTCATCCCGATACTCTTGACACATTGGTCAACCTCTTCCCAAACTACACAAGCAAAGCTGTCTGAGAGAGGATTCTTGAACCAAACACACACAATTCTTGGACCTAATTATGTTCCAGATATGTCTCAGAGGTGTATCTTTTAAGATACTGTAAATTTTCTGAAGAAACTGAAACTATTCTTGGTATTTGATGTTTCTTGATGAAACTGAAAGTCCGTTATATGCGATTAGAGCAGAAAGTTTTGGTTATAAGAGTTCCATTTTGTGATTTCCCCGCTAGTTCTTATAGATTGGTTTATGTTACATGGAATTGTAATAACTTTAGCTATCATCAACACAAAGTTTTGAATTCTTGAATTCTTGTGCCTTTGTGATGACGAGTGGAGCCCGAGGAACCGTGGGCTGTAGTGGTGAGCAATCCCAGTCTTTACCCTTTCTGACCACTGAGAAATGTTTGGGAATCCATGACTCACCAGAAGCTTCTCTCTGTTTCAGAGACTCTCTCTGCTTCTCCTCCACAGCTCTCTTAGCTTCTCTTGCGCTTTCCCATTCTTTCTTCAGTATTCCTTCACTTACTTCACTCCATATAATCCCCGACTCGGTCTCCATTACCTCCTTCAGATTCTTGACTATTGGAGGTTTGAGTCCTGTGATATTCTCCTCGGCATTGTATATAACTTCGAGCTTACCCGTCTTCAAATTTTTTGCCATTACTGTTCTGTAACATTATGGTATTTTAATGAGATCACAGCTTATGATATTCTTGAGAGCTGTAGTGAACATATGATTCATTTTTTTACCTGTCCCAATGGCCAAAGATGTCGTAGAGCTGATTACCAGAGGAAGATTGAAAGATCTTTCCTTTAATTGATCTATTTTTTTACCTGTCCCAACTCAGCTTCGAGATCAGTCTGCGGACACTTTATCTTAACTTTTCCTGCCCAGTGAGCTCCCGGCGCCGGCAAGAATCTCATAACTAGTCCCGGCTGGTCCATGTCATAAGTCTCTTTTCGACTCAGCAGCTTCATAACTCTTTTACCTTTTACCTCAACATCCACGTAAGTACCTTATGAACCATTAAATGAGTCACATGCAGCAGAAGTTAGACTTTGGAACCAATACGAGATGGTATGGTTTGGTCTTAGGGTAAACTGGACGCATGCTCGAAATAGTTGTGTTCGTTCTTGGACGGATTATTTAAAATTTAACTTTGTTTTGAGATAATTTGGATGTAGCGGAATACATTATGACTGCTACAAATAACATACCACGAAATTTAGGAGTGAAATATTGACACCATGTCACGTCAATCTTTTCCTTCTCGTGAGTCGCATGAAGTGCGGACACCGGTGGATGATGCAATACCTGAAAAATTAGCGATTTATATCATGAAGGAGTTTTTATCTTAAGTTTGATAATTTTTAGAATGGAAAATCACATAAATAAACCAAATCTTTTAAAACATTTGTAAAACATTTAACTCATTTTAGACCATCAATAATTCAAAGTGTAATGAAATGATAATTTTTTCTTTTTTTTTTTTGTTAAAAATTGTAATGAAATGATAATACTTGTTCGGTCAAGACGTTGATGTGACCGTTGGAGACATGGTGAGTCTCGCCGAGAACAGGGTTGTACGGAGACATTCCAACAACCACCGGACGGAGTGTGGAGATGTTCCATGTCACCACCGATTTGAGCCGTTCAATGGGAAGATCGCGACGGCTGCATTCCCCAAGCAGGTCCTTACCGCTGGAGCTGTAGACCATCTCGCCGTAACTTTGGAGTTGTGATCTTGGTAGGTTCAGCTGAGGTGGCAACTTTACGTTCAAATATAGTAGTTAATAACTCTCAAGGAAAACACTAAAATACTTAGTATCATATTATTCTATAAAAACTTATTTTCTTCTCTCTTCACTAAAAAGTGTCAATGTTTGTTTTCAAGAAGAAAAAAAAAATGCAAATGGACGTTCTGTTATGTAGCAATCAGTTTACATCAACAAGGATCCCAAGGAGTTACACCTGAAAAGTGGTGAGATCAGACCCTGGGCGTACGGTCTTAATGAGGCTGAGGATCTTGCGGATGACATTCGAAGCTGTGCGCTCAGAATCATTCTCATCTTCCAGGGAAAAAGGTTTGGCTAGCACAAGGTGTCTTCTCATTTTCTCTTCTTCTGCCTATACACAGCCAAAAATATATTAGATCTGTAAATTTAGTCTCACTTCTTTACCAAAAAAGTGTATGTCTCACTAATTACCATTTGAGGAGTTGTTCAAGAAACGATATATATATATATATATATATATATATATATATATATATATTTTGACATGAGATTATTTCTGTAAATGAAAGAAAAGGAGCCAAGGAGTTATATTTATAAAAAAACTTCAACCCAGAGATAAACACTCTGTATCACAGTACTTAAGTGATAATTACTATCAATCTTTTTACTCCATTATATAGAATGCTGGAAACATAGATAGGGGGTATCAAATTAGAGAGAGTTGGGTTAGCATTTACTATGGATTTGGAGGGGGGTTAGTCGTTAGATCCATGTTTTCGTCATTAAGGCTGGCTTAATTCTTTTATAAAAGGTTGCCCTAATTCTTAACTAGTAGTGATAATTATGGCTATGAACATTGATTTGGCACAGATATTACAGCTTGACTGAATACACCTCGACCCTCGTAAGAAGTTACACAAGGTCACCAAATCAGTTATTAGAAAAGTATAATTGAATCTTCGTTTTTTAGAATTAGATGGATATGACATATTAAGTTTGTAGAGGAGAAAACTAGTATATATTTTCTGTTATGAGGGATGTGAAAAAAATCCCCTATAATATCTGACAAGCCTCTTAAAAACCTGACGTAACGCTCATACATTGTTGATGCTAGGATCGGTCATAATTACAATATTTAGTTAAGCAAAATAGGGGTCGAAAAGATCTTTATTAATTGGTGTCGGGGCACAAAAAGAATGGGCTACAAAGTGAGCTAGGATAGCGAAAAGTAAGATGAAGGACGAGCTGCAAGCTCGTCGATTCAAAGCTTCGAGCGAAGGAATCAATACTTATGACTCGTCTTTTTCCTATTTTCTGCCAATCCCTTTTTACGGACACTGTACGTCCGTATTTATGGGAAACTGTGTCAATTCGTCCTCCTAAGAAGACCAAAATATCCTTCCTTCTTTGGAGGTTTATTTGGGCCTTTAATGGGCCGAACCCTTTGGTAAGGGGTGTGGATCTACCCCTAACATACATGATACATTCAACCTCAAATGAAGTGACAAAAACACCATTTATCACCTTTATGCTTATTGACGGACATGTCATTATCGGCCTAATTATATGTTAACTTTTAACTATAATATAACTTATAAGCTATTATCAACATAGAGTGTTGGAATCTTGAAACTGATTTATGATTTCTCCCCTTCTGCCTCTATGATGACGAGTGGACCCCGAGGAACCGTGGGCTGTAACGGTGAGAGGTCCCAGTCGTTACCGTCTTTGACCACTGAGAAGTGTTTAGGAACCCATAACTCACCTGAAGCCTCTCTGTTTTTCAGAGACTCTCTCTGCTTCGCCTCTACAAGGCTCTTAGCTTCCCTTGCGCTTTCCCAATCTTTCTTCAGTATTCCTTCACTTACTTCACTCCATATAATCGCTGACTCGTACTCCATTACCTCTTTAAGATTCTTGACTATTGGAGGTTTGAGTCCTGTGATATTCTCCTCGGCATTGTATATAACCTCGAGCTCACCAGTCTTTAGATTTTTAGCCATTATTGTTCTGAAACATTAATAGGACGTTAATGGCATCATTCACACAGCTTAAGGCAACAAAGTTTATTTATTATGATTCATGTTTTAACCTGTCCCAATGGCCAAAGATGTTGTAGAGCTGAGTACCAGTGGAAGATTCAAAGATCTTTCCTTTAATGGATCTATTGTTGTTGCCTCTGAATCTTTCGATGAATGAATCGGAAATCAAATTTATCTCAGCTTCAAGATCGGTCTCCGGACACTTTATCTTGACTTTTCCTGTCCAGTGAGCTCCCGGCGTCGGTAAGAATCTCATAATTAGTCTCGGTTGGTTCATCTCATAAGTCTCTTTGTGATTGAGAAGCTTCATTACTCTTTTACCCTTTATCTCAACATCTACGTAAGCACCTTATGAACCATATAAAATTGGTACATGCAGAAATCAGATGTCGGAACCAAGACGAGATGGTTCGGTTATAGAGTAAACCGAACGCATAGTTGAAGACTTTGTTTTGAGATAATTTTGGTGGTAGCAGCAACAATTAACAATTTAATTGACTGCTACATTTAAGTGAAAAAAATAGACATACCACGAAATTTAGGAGTGAAATATTGACACCAAATCACGTCGATCTTTTCCTTCTCGTGAGTCGCATGAAGTGCGGACACCGGTGGATGATGCACTACCTGAAAAATTTGACGTTGTTGGTTGTACCATGTTGGACTTTTTTCAAAAGTTTGGTACATTATATATTTTTTTGGCCCAAAAAAAGGTTGGTATTTTAAAAAACAGAAATCTCCCATTAAAAATCAGACTGCATGTATAAGATTTTTTTTTAATAATTTTTTGGTTTTTTGAAAAAATTAGTAACATATCAATTTATGCGTTGGGACCATATACATACAGAAACTAAATTTGGTTTTTCTCAACTGTAGTGTGAACATAACTTTAGATACGAACATAAAATATATTGGAACTTTTTTTTCAATTAAACCAGTAACAAAAAATTTGTTAGTGTGAGAAGAGAGTTTTTTTTTAAGTCTATGGAACACGTTTTTCTCGTACTCTCTTTCTTATTCTTTTTTTTTTTTTTAATATGTGAATTTTCATTAGAGAAAAAATATTGTATAAGAATACAATAACTATGGTTCTGGAAGATACTTCAAAAAAAAGAAAAAAACAAGGACTATCTTATTGTTTGCTTTCATATAGGAAGGAAACTAGAGATATCTTAGTCAATCTATCATGAGATGTTTAAATTTTTTTCGGTGGGTTTTTGCCAAGATTGCGTCTCTAATCTGCCTGTCCAACAACTTAAATAGAATATGCGGCAGGGTCTTGATGTTGTTGTGAAGTCGGTTGTTTTGCTCCTGCCAAATAGCATAGAGTGCTGCTTGCATTCCCCAAGATGCCAACCTGGTTCGTGTGGGTAGACGGTTGAGGTACATTAGCCACATCATGAATGCATGCCTTGGAATAGCTCCCTAGTACCAGACATGCTTCGTCCAAGTAAGTGGTTCATGTCTCTCTCTTAATGCTTCCCAGATTCTCTTAGTGCTGAAACTGTCGTGAGTGTCTCCTTGGATGCACCAAAGGAAACTGTCTTGAACAGTGTTAAGGGACGGAGGAGGAATTGTTGTGACGTGAATTTGGAGCAATTCAGTTGTGGGGACCTTGCTGGGGGCAAAAGCCAACCATGCGGAGAACAAGCAAGTGCCACACTCCTATTTAATGGAATTCCAGTCTGAGCCGGTCCTGAGGGTCCTAGAAAGTGGATAAGTTGACCAAACGGGGTCCAATTGTCGAACCAGAAGCTTACATGTTGTCTGTTACCCACATCACATCTAAGGAAACCATTTGCAAGGGGTCGAAGATGGAGCAAAGCTTTCCATGTCCATGAGGTCTGCTTCTTCTCATCAATTTGCCAAAAAACCTCATCTTTTATTTTGTTATTTCGAATCCATTGTGCCCACAAGGAGTCCACATTAGAATGTAGACGCCATACAAGCTTAAGGCATAGAGTTCTATTCCAAGTGGATAAGCGGCGAAACCCCAATCCACCTTCTTCCTTTGGAAAACAGAGAGTTTTCCAAGTCACCTTTGAACTTGCTTTTTTGTCAATATCACCTGTCCACAGAAAATTAGCACAAAGACTCTCGATACTTTGCAAACATCCTTTGGGGAGGATGAATGCGGATGCCCAAAAATTTACATTGCCATAGATAACAGTGGAGATGAGCTCCTCTCTTCCCGCGTAGGACAGTGCACGAGCAGACCAACTTGAGCATCTAGCTTTAATCTTGTCGATTAGAGGTCTGTATTCTGCTATACGAAGCTTTACATCAGTGGGAGTCCTATGTACCGAATGGGTAATGAACCGAGCTTGAAACCAAAGGAAGCAATTCTAGCGGTTTCAGGTTGGTTCACTCCAGCAAGGAACAAGTCAGTCTTGTTCTTGTTCATTTGAAGACCCGAGAACTCAGAGAAATCTTGAAGGACCTTTGTAATCTTTTCCAGGGAGTTGAAAGTTCCATCAAAGAAAACCATTATGTCATTTGCAAAAGCTAAGTGTGACACTTGCAGGTTCGTTGCAAAGGGATGGTGGCCAATGCAAGTACTGTTGTATCTCTATTTAACATTTGAGAGAAGACCTCCATGGACAAGGTGAAGAGATAGGGGGAGATCGAGTCGCCCTGCCTTAACCGTTTTGCACCTTTGAAATAGCCACATGATTCACCATTTACAGACACTGAGAAGGTTGGGGTCGTGATGCACTCGCTGATCAGATTGACAAAATGCACTGGGAACTCCATTGTCTTCAGGACATTTATAATAAAACCCCAGTGGATGGAATCAAAAGCCTTTTTAAGGTCTACCTTAAGCATGCCTCTTTCTGATATTGTTTTCTGATTGTAACCCTGGATGAGCTCTGTCGCGAAGAGAACATTTTCCACCAAAAGCCATCCCAGAATGAAAGCTGACTGAGTGTTGGCTATAAGTTTGGAGATTAATTTATAGATCGTGTTACAACACGCAATGGGACGGAATTCACCCATTTTGGATGCGTTTGGCGTCATGGGGATGAGAGTCAGTAAAGTTGAGTTCCACTGTTTCACGAGCTTACCAGAATGAAAGAACTCAAGCACTATTGCGGTTAGATCAGATCCCACGATATCCCATTGAGCCGTGAAAAACTCCACAGAGTAACCGTCGGGACCGGGAGCTTTGTTTTTTGGAAGAGACAATAGCGCTGCCTTGATTTCTTCTGGATAGACAAGAACAGATAGAACCTGTATTGCCGATATAGAATATCTTTGAGGGACAATAGAAGCCAAATACTCAACAGAGGGGGGCCGAGCAGAGGATTGGGATCCTAGGAAACTTTGGTAGTATTCCACAGCTAGCTTTTGGATTCCTTGCTTAGAGTCTACAATTTGATCATTGTCATCAAGCATGAAGAGGATGTGATTTTGTAATAGACGAGTGCGGATGACTCTGTGAAAGAACTTTGAGTTTTTATCTCCATCCTCAAGCCAGCAAATTCGAGCCTTCTTCCTTAGATATGATTCCTCTGCCTGCGACAGGATGCACCAAGCCTTATGAGTTGATTTTTCCCGCTCAATCGCCTGAGAAGATGGAGAAGAAAGCAGAACCCGCTGACAGGCTTGTAAGTCTTCATAGGCTTCTCGCACTCTCTTTTCAATGTTGGAATAATTGTCTTTGGCGAAAGCTCTGATGATACCTTTTAGTTCCTTTAGTTATTTGGATAACTTCAACATCTTGGAACAGTCGAAAATTAGAGCATCCCACCAAAGCTTGATTAAAGGAGAGAATGCTGGGTTGCGATTGAGGAGAGCCAGAAACTTGAATGGAGTTTTCTGCTTTTGTTTTTCCGTATCCAAGAAGACGCAACAAGGGCTGTGGTCGGAGAAACCAGGTTCACCGAAGACTCCTATGGATGTTGGGAACTCTTTGAGGCAGGCATCATTGACTAGGATTATGTCAAGCTTCTTAGCAATGAGTCCGATGACATGCTTGTTTGACCAAGTGAAAGTGTTTCCATAGTACGGGAGATCAGAGAGCTTTGAATGGGACAAGCAGTGGCTAAGATCACGCATACCTCTAGAAGAAGAGGCAGTGGGTGTCACAGAGTGTTCGTGAGGATGAAGGATCTGGTTAAATTCACCGATGACTAACCAGGGCTTGTTGAGAACTAGAGGAGGCAGTGACAGAGCCTGGAGTTCTTGCCATAGGGTTCTTTGTTCCTCACAACTGGTTGAAGAAGCATACACAACAGATATAATTGTTTTCTCTGTGACAAAAGGTAACTTTACCAGACAAACGACCATCTGGAGCGAAGTAGACAAAATTGTTACCTGCACCGAAGGATGCCAGACCACCCAGATCTGAGAAAGAGTAGTTATCCGCATAAGACAGCCTGAAGCTACAAAAGAAATGATATGCTGCGCTTTGTCAGGACTCACATGGGTTTCAATGATCCCACCAAAAAGAGGCTTATGTTGCCTTATCCATTTCCTAAGGTACCTCCGCTTTACGTGGTCGTTGAGACCTCTTACATTACGACAAAAAATATCCATAAAAAGGATATATACTTAGAGGCATAAAGGGCCTCTAGCCCTTGCTCGTGGATTCTTCTTCTTCAACAGACGTTTGGAAATGACTTTGAGGAATCGATCAGAGTCGGCTTCTGGATTATCATCATCATCTGAGATACTATCAGGCTCGGAGTTGTTATCTCGGGAAGCATCCCGGCCCGGGGAAACATGAGAGAAAAGATTTGTAGTAAGGTCTACACAAAGCTTTCCATCATCCTGAGGTATGTTGAAGGTTGAAGGCAGGGTTTGGTAGCCTAACTGTCTCAGTGTAGGAGGTGTCTTGTTACTTGACTCACGTTGCGCTTGGAGCTTATCTCTTGAGAGTTCAGCAGCGGTTGCATGCTTTTCCTGAGGCAACTTTGGAGGGATGACTGAGGATATACGGGGTGGCTCGGGTGTACTCTGCCCTATGATTGGCAGTTGACTAGGGATGGGTGCCTTTCCATTGCTTTTATCTTTTTTGGCTCTAGGCCAAGATGTCCCCGTATGTTTCACTAATCCACATACGTTGCAGAGAGGAGGAGCAGAGGTGCAACGAGAGATGTTGTGTCCTATCTTTTTGCAGTGACTACACACGGAGGGGAGCCACGGGCTGGAGACGTGGATTCTCTTTATTTGGCCAGATTCGAATCTAGCGTTGACAGCTTCCAGTAAGGGTTTACGCGGGTCAATGACTGTGTAAACCTTCACTACCTCAATGTTAATGAGCTTCTCTGTGTGTGGATGGAGACAAATCGGGTGACCCACTAAACCTGCTATGTATTCAAGACCTTCGCGGTTGAAAAACTCAAGCGGAACTCCATGGAAGTCAAGCCATACTGGGACTAGTGTCAGCTCCGGTTTCTTTGGGGTGATATCAGGTGTCCATTTTGCGACAAACATGGTCTGACCATCTATTTGCCATAAGCATTGGCTAAGTATTCTTCGCCTTGCGTTTGGGCAGGGGACTTTGAAGAGATATGAATGCCCTTCCAATTTGGAGACTGCAATATCTCTTCTTTGCTTGCTCCATATGCCATTTACAATGGCATTAACCGCCCCTCGGGTGGGAGGTTCTTCAGAAAATTGTCCTAGGATAAAGCTATCCCAATCTTTCTTGTTTTTCTCAATGATAACATTTGGGATAGTCACACATGATTCACCGGAATCAAGAGTGAACGGGTACCTTTTTCTGCAGATGGCATGAGGTGTCTTTGACTAGAGCTTTCCAAGGATGTTCTTCGTTTTGGGGGGATTCGCAGGGGTGACTACGGGAGGAGGCGGGATCGCCTTTCCTGAGGCTGTAGTGACGCTTATAGGCTCCTCGGTGTTTCCATGAGTAGCAATTGAAGGTACTTCTGCCAAAATTTTGACTGATGTAGCTTCTGCCTAGAAATTGAGGACCTTGGTTTTTTGATTTGCACTACGGTAGCCACTGTTGAGGGAACTGTGGTAGCGTCGGATTTTTCTCTGTTGGCTAGCATCTCAGTAGTACAGGCAACACTTTTGTCGTGGAGCAGATCGAAACTTCCCCAGCTGATTTCGGAGACTCATGCGGGTTTTGTGTCGATGGGGACGAAACAGAGGATGCAGACCCAATGGGAATACCGCGGGAAGGTTTATTTGTAGATTTTGATTTGCCTATAAGGGACGGTGGGGACCGATGCCGAGATCGGTGAAGGTAGATTAAAAAGGAAGAAGATTGCATGTTTGGGAGAGAAAGTCAATGAAATGGTAAAGTCAATTGTTTTTTTCTTCTTTCTTTTTCTTGATTTGAATGATGACCGTATAGGTTGGAGACTACCGATGTAATTGCTCAACAAAACTATAAACATTTTAACGCTGCTAAGTGCTAACTGAACCAAAACCAAACTTCAAAGGGCGTTATTGAACGTTTATGTTAAGGGTTTTAAAAGCTAAACATCCAAAGTCAGTTTCGTTTGCAATTTTTTTTCCTATGATTAGTAGAGTTGATGACGTACTTAATCATAATTATATCTGCTACTTAGGCAAAAATGTAAAACACACACACAACGACAAGTATGAAGATTAAAATCAGTTAAATAATTTGTTCGTCCACTTTCATAAAAAACCGAAAAATATTTCTATATAAAAATATCTGTCATTATCTAATGAACTTTATATTATGTCTTCGTTTGAAATTGTAATAAATATGATTATATTATTATTATATCCAGAAAAAGATGAAAATATATACTTGTTCGACGATGACGTTGATGTGACCGTTGGAGACGTGGTGAGTCTCGCCGAGAACGGGATTGTAAGGAGACATGCCAAATATCAGCGGACGGAGCGTGGAAATGTTCCATGTCACCACCGATTTGAGCCGTTCGATGGGAAGATCACGACGACTGCATTCCCCAAGCAGATCCTTCCTGCATAAGTAGACCATCTCGCCGTAACATTGGAGGTTTGATCTTGGTAGGTTCAGCTGAGGTGGCAGCTTTACGTTCAAAGAAAATAATTAATGATTGGAAAAAATAACTTGATTATGCGACATGTTCAACTGTACTTAGAGAGAGAGTTACATGTTGTAAATGTAATCCCCACCCGAAAAAAGGGTTGCACATGGTATAATTAATATAGCTACTTATAACCACTTTTTTTCCTTTTCGGTGTAGGACCTTTTTCTTCTATGTACACAGTTAATTGTTAATACCTCTCTTGGATCTCGGACAAAAAATAAAATCTCTGGTTGTATATATAAAAGGAAAAAGGTTTTCGTCGATTTATTTAAGATCTGGGGAAGAAATAATTGGAGAGTTCATTTTCATGCATGCATCGTGTATACATTACCGATGTATGGCCCCGGCTCTAGAGATAGGCATCGTCAAAAAATGAAAAAAAAAAAAACAATTTCAATTTCAATTTTTTTCTTTTTAAATCCAGTTTTTAGTAACTTTCTTTTGTTTCATAAAAAGGCTTAAATGTTTTTGTCGAGGGTTTCCCATGTATTTAAATGATGCACTGCTAAGTACTAGAGCCAAATATTTCTAGTATTAACAAAAAAAATATCAATACTATATAATATATGTGTATATATATGTCGGTTATTATGAATTACAAAACTATGTAACATAAGTAAAGTTATATATTAAGTGTTGGAATTGTTACTTATAAGCTATATAAGTACTAGTAAGTTTGTTCTTTACTATATGGATCGTAGTTTTATATTTCATGCACAAAAATTCTTTTAACATTTCTATTCTAAAGAACATTATAAGAATACTTATTATCATTTCCTATCTTCTAAGGCAAACTTCATATTTTTAATTTTTCACAAGAAAAGTTACCAATGTTTTCAGGAAAACCATATACGTAACACGGCAATAGCCGTTGTTCTATAGCAGAACAATTCATCAACAAGGATGTTTAAGATATTACACCTGGAAATTGGTGAGATCGGATCCTGGGCGCACGTTCTTAAAGAGGCTGAGGATCTTGCGGATTACATTCGAAGCTGTGTGCTCAGAATCTTTCTCATCCTCTAGGGAAAAAGTTTTGGCCAGCACAGGGTGCCTTCTCCTTTCTTCTTCTTCTTCTGCCTTTACACAACATAAATGATTGAATCGATAAGTCAAAACTAAACACCTAATTAATTGTTGAAAACTGGATGCAAACCTACGTCAAGAGAACCAACCCTTCTTTGAAACACCTCGTAAGACTTAAATGGCTTGATTAGACATGATTAAATGGAAATAAATTAACAAAAGACAATACTTATTAAGAGAGCGTACCAAACAATATGCTACGTTCCATTAATTTAGGGTTTTGAGTTATAAAATGTAAGATAAATCTTAATTAGTTTGTACTACTATCTCGAACAGATAGAATTATCACACAAAAAATAAAATTAAGATTACAAGTACAAACTATTTATGTCCCACTTACTATTTGGGAAATTTTTTTTTTCAACTAAAACCATTTGAGAAGTTGTTGAAAGTTACTAAAAGTTGTTAAACGTTTTTTTTTTGAGATTATAAGTGTAATAGAGAATAACCCACTTACCATTTGTGAACTTCTTGAGGAGAAACGCTATTTCTGTCAGAAAGAAGAACTCACAAAATAAAGAGTTGATAACTAAAAGGAATAACTCTCAATCTTTTGACTCCATTTATATAGATACTATGTAGATAGATACTTGATAGAGAGATGGTAGATAAAGAAACGAGTTCGGTAAGCATTAACTATTCTTTTGGAGGAAGCGTTGGTCGTTAGGTCCATTTTTTGTCATTTAATATCTCATCGTTCGCTTCGATCGTGGCCGATTTGTGTTGTACTTAGGTAGGGCGTAGGGGAATGGTACTAGATTTTTTCTTTTTTTTTTCGATAAATTCCAAAATTTTTGTTTAGTCGGCTTAGTTCACTTGGAGTTTAGTCGGTTTTGTTAGCATTCGGTTTGTTCATGTCTTATATTTTAGGGAATTTAAATATGTGTATATAGAATAAAACAACCAATATCTTTTTTCTTTTTGTAAAACAACAAATAATTATGGTTAGTTAGAGATGAATGTAGAGATAATTGTAAGACCATCCACAGCTGTAGAGTTTTGTGAAGGGTTCTTTAATTTTATTATTTCATTAAATTTTCAATAATAAATTTAAGAAGAACCAATAAAATTAATATCTGTGATATACAAGGTTTTTAGGGATTCTTAAATGAGAGACAGTTCTCCATCTTTTTGTTTTTAATGAGAACTCTTGTGAGAACCTTACACAAAAAGTGCTCTAAAATGTTAGTTAGATGAATGTTGCCAGGGAAATTATATCCTATGTACTGCGGTTTTTAATAATTTGACAATTATTTTTAATAATATTTACCAGTTTAGCAAAAAAAAAAAGAAGTTTGTTTTAACTAATTATATCTTATATTGATATTTTTTGTGTATATCTTAACTCAATGTTTATGAAACAAAAAAAAAAGATGTAAAAAGTAGGTTTCCATGCATGCGTTGATTTTTCTGAGTAACAAAGCAGAAGAAACATGATTTGGAATTGGACTGCTTTCATTTCGACACGTATTGGTCCGGGTAAATGAAGACGACGTCTTCGGTGTTGGATGGGCTATTCAACTCATCCAAGTTAGTTTTTGTTGTTGTTGTTAAAGCATCTTCTAAATTATTGGCCGACAAAAATAAAAAGCATCTTCAAAATAAATATTTTTTATTTTTCCTCATTTCAGATTTTTATATTCACCAATCACCATCTTCGTAACGCTAGTATTAGATGAGTGTATATAGTTTGCATACTTGTACATAGTATAGATGATTAATTAAGGACTCTGGAATGTTCGGTTTATAAACTAAAATTAATTGTATAGATCCAGTTTGTTCCGGTTTAATAATCACGTTCAGCATAAGAACGCTGTAACAACACATTTTTCATTTAATGAGAAAATCAAGTTTTTCTAACAAACTTTTCTCGTGTTTGCTGATAGCTAGAAACAGGGAACTTCAATTTCTCTTTCTCGTAGACCCTTCGACCCTTGTATAACTTGACATTTCTAGTTTTAACTAATACTCCCTCCATTTTAGATTAATTTAGTATTTTATATAAGATGTTTTCAAGTTTCTATGCAACTTTTAGATTAGTTTAATATTTTATATTATGTAGTATTGTTTCTGATTAGTTGAACTTATTAAACGTAAAGACTTCTTAATATGCGTGTTTTAGTTAAAACATCATATATTTTGAAACGGAGGGAGTATAAACTTTTAGTTTTAACGGGTATAATATTTAAACAACTTTTTCACTCTTTAATTTGATAACTTCTGATTTAAACAATTATGTTAGCGTTATAAATTACCGAGTCGAACGTATTCGAGCTAGCTTGAGATTTTGTTCATTTGGTTTACTGATAAACGACTATTGTCAACACGGTTTTGTTTTTTTAACCACACGTTATTTATCTCCTAACACAAAGCAAACGTTGTTTAGATAAAACCTATGTTAATTGTTAAGACCAACCATACCTCTTCAAAAAACGATTGTTAAAATTTGTTATTATTATTAAAAAAAAAGAATTGGGCCTATTTATTTTCATAGAAATGATTCATAATTTTGGCCATCTAGCGTCGTTTCTCGGGGTACAAAGAAATCGAAGACAAAACCATTTTGTTAGTCAATCTAGAAAAATATCTTTTGCAATGAAAATGTTTCCAATTCCGGAGCTTCCGCTTCAGCTTCGCTGGAAACACAAAGTTATTTGGCTCTTCGATGGAGATGGAAGGCTTCGGGAGGACGAGGCTGAGCATAGCCGGAGAAGGACTTAATGGAGGAATAGTTTCCTGCGACTGAGATTTAATGGGAGTCCCTGGCTGCATCTCCCACTTGAACGGAACACCTTCTGACCTCCTATCATCGTAGTATCCGACAGATAAGTTTCTCGAGATTGCTGATCCTTCCTTGCATATATCATTCTCCATAATTAGGAGGACTAGCGATATATGAGAGTTTATGTTGTGTTCTTGATTCGTATATACGGCTTTTGGCGTGGTGCTTTTGTTAGGAGGAAGAGAAGAGATAAAGGAAGATTGTGTGTAAGTGTTTTGGATATTATATATGGGTATATATATCTAGAGAAAGAGAGATATATATTCTTGTCCGGTAGAGAAGATGGAACGTAAGGTTTTATGAATGATCAAGTTGATGTGTATATATATGAATTTCATGAGTTGATATGTATGACGCAGTGGCGGGGTTTTGACTTTGTATTACAGGATAGAGACTATTGCTTAATACTTCAATGATTCAATTGCTTTTGCAAGGGCAAGGTACCATATATTATATACCATCATGAATTAAGATTCACGTACCCAATATTATTATTTGAAAAGATTACTTTAATTTGCATGTGACTAGAACTTGTACCGTAATGGTTTGTGCCTGATTCAAAACCGCATACAATTACATGTTATTAACAAAACAAAAAAAATTACTTTGAACCAAATACTTAATTTACGTGACTTTCACCATCAAAATAGTTTCTCTTTGGGTCAATCAATTACGAATTGTTGATCTTGAAGATGGCTATAACTTCCTTTCTAATCAACCAGATTAAAGATGAGTTGGCGCCTCATATATATCGGAAAATTGATGGTTGTACAGTTATTTACTATAAACAGCAAAAATTAAGCATATCGTTTACAAGAGAACAAGATTAAAGTTTGCCAAATCTATGTAAAGCTTTGATACGAAGCGCACGTTAGTAAACTCTTTGATGTTGGCCGGTTCATAAGAGCATGTGAATGCTTAGACCCAATCTCTACATAGAGTAAAGATTCGCCAAACTTTGCGTCCCCTTTAATTATCAGATGATCTGAACCTCAATCACTTGTACTTAAACATATTGATATGATAGAAAGCAATGAATAGAAAGCGATCAATATGTGTGTACTGTATGTTATAAATTGCATCAACGACGCCTGTTGCATTCATTGAAGTAACAATTTTGGTTTGGAGAGAGATATGCAATTGGGTATGACTTTAACATTCAATGTAATGTACCAATCATGTCGGTTTCTACAAAAACCGAAGCAAAGACTTGCTTACGAATTTGGCTACCGACACATAAGCCATCTATAAAGTAGAGGAATTATTTTATAAAGGGAATATTATTATTTCAAATGACCGCAATACGAATTTACAATTTGCAATGATCTTTCTAGTAATAGGGATACAGGCTTGAATCACTAAAGAATCAAAGTCAACCAGTCAAGTATCGTTAGCTTGAGGATAACGTTTACTCTGAAAAGCTTTGTGGTTTTAGTTGTGTGAATCCTGGAAGGAAGGTAAGCCCCATTCCTCTGGTTTGAAATCTAGCAGAGAGGCCAGAACTTGATCCGCTACACCACAGTAGGACTTATCTAATCTTGGATCCGGTACCATTATCACATTCCTACACACACACCATTCAGAGACGATGTTTTAGCTAGGCCTTTTAGGGCTCAAACTGAACCGCTAAAATTACTCATCCGCTGAGAGAACTTGGAAACTGTTATACAAGAAAGCCACTTACATTCCAGCGTTTTTAGCTGCCTGGACTCCAGAAGGTGCATCTTCAAACACCAGAACCTTCCGTGGATCTACAGGACCGTCCTATGAATTCCGCAACGAAGAGGGAGACATTAACTTACAAGATCGATACACATGCTAATATGAGAGCTTTATCTTGATACTATGGTACTTATATATGTATAGTAGTTTTATTAATCATATGTGTTACCTCAAATCTCCTGGATGCAGCAAGAAAGCCATCTGGCGCGGGCTTCCCTTCCTTCACCTCTGGGTCATCTCCCCGCACTACGTGATGCATCAACGAGAAAAGCTCACGGTGTCTTTGTGTTTTGAGATCAAAATGTCGAGTGTGTGTTCTGCATCAAAAGAGAAGCCAAAATCAGTTCAGACATGCCAAGAAAGAAATATAAATTCATAAAAAGAAGCTGAAGAAAGCGCCACTTGCATTCTTAGTTATCTATTACAAGAAGTGAATGTGCTAATGGAGAAAGAGATAGATACCCCGTGGCAATACAAATTGGAATTCCTTTCCCATGGAGATGTCTAAGTAGCCGACTAGCTCCTGCAATAAAAGGATGAATATTGGATTAGTGATTAGTCACATTGGCTACTAGTCACTAGTACTCTTAGAGTGATTAGTGACTCAAAAAGAGTATGAAACAGAGGCATTAAACGAAAGAATGGCTAATCATCATCAGCAAAGACCAATCAATTTCTCAATAAGAGGAGGCAATATGCGGATTGTAACCTGGCATAAGGTCACTAGTAGGGAAGAGGTCTTGCAACATGGACTCTCTCTCAACAATGAAATCTTCAGCTGAAAGAGAGTCACTGATTCCACTTTCGTCGACGAAAAGCCTAGCAGCTTCAATGGCTTTTCTCCCCATCATCTTTGCTTTCAAAGACCAATCAAATGTTTTATTGTATCTAGCAAGTATCTTTTCTTGGACCTCCGTGTAAAACTTCTCCGTATCTGCAAAAAGAATACAAAACTTTAGCATAAGCTATGCTCCTCTGCTCACCGGAAAGAACTTAACACCAGCAAAGACAGTTCCTTTTTTTTTTTTTTTTTGTTTTGTTAACACAGCACAATTTTTTCGACTAAGAACCAATCGGAACTTGATTGATCAATGAAGCTCTGAGACTTTGAAACTAGAGAAACCAGATTCTTATAAAAGCCTTAAAGTTTCCAACTTTCGGACCAGAACTCACACAGTGATTAAAAAAAAAACACGAACTACATTATAAAAACAAAGGCAAGGATCGAAGAAGAAGAAGTTACCGAGAAGGAGACCATCCATGTCGAATATGACATGAGTGATGGTTCCTCTGCCGGCTTCGGTAACGGTTGCGTTGACGGCAGCGGCAGGGGTCGACGACATCGTAGCTACGAATCGAAGATTTGATGATGAAGCTCTGATCAGTGGTTTCTGAGGAAAACCTTTGGGAAAGTGAGAAACGGAGATCGGAATCTTATTATAGGAGGAAGATCGGAATGGGTTTGTTAAAGCAACGAATCTAGTAGTCGTCGTCGGAGTTGCTATCATAGTTTTGTTGACGACGCTAATTAACATATTTGACCTCTGACGTCTTCTGTATATAAACGTCCCTCTTAATTGGGCTTTATTTTGGGCTTCATAGCCTGTAATTCATCATTTTTGATAGATAATTTGTAAAAAATTCAACTTATTCAAATAGATAATTGGGCGAATCTTGTTAACTATGTCTGTAATTTTATTTTTACTTTATCTGTTAAATAAAGTATTTTAAATAAATAAATCATAATGCCCATAAAAATTTGGATACACAAATTCGAGATCTAAAAATTGCATGCACATGTTTAAATGAAAAAAATTGAGACGCAAAGAAACGTAAAAGTGTGAATCCACGTCAGATATTAAGAAGTCTTTGTATTTTTTCTCTACTTTTCCGACAAAAGCCTAATGTACATGCATCATCTCCAACTCACTTCTAAAATCAAATCTGCCTTTTGTTTCTCACCGAATCCAAAAAAACACAGAAAGGTATGAAAAAATATCAAAAATCTTACCTTTTCGGTTCATCTTTTTGGATATTTTCTTGTACACAATTATTATTTTCAGGACGTTAATACATTTTGTTTATTTTATCTCTTTCGGAAACTCCAACTCTTTTAGAGAGACATCCAAATATTACCGAATCACACACAGTCCCTATACTATTTTATTATCTATGCACAATACACTCATATTTCAATTAATAGAGTCCATGGACAGATCCACTTTAATTGATCCAACTGACAAAAGCATAAACTTTTTGTTGCTTATAAAATTGTCAATATTCAGAATAAAGTAAGTACGAAATGTGTTATATCGACACATGCCATTTTTTTATATAGTGAGGTCCGGTTAGTCCAAGAATGCTATAAGAAATTTAGAAGAAAAAACAAATGTCGACCATCAATGTTTTGTCTTAAGGCTTGTCCTGTATTTTGTACTTTGACATTGTTGACAAGGCATTGATCTTATCCACAGGACATTCACTTTTTAGTTTTTACGACAAACTAATTCCATTTTACTCTTAATCAGAAATAAAAACCCACTTAATCAGGAAATTTTTGTCTTTTGGTAACTGTCCACGTTATATCATTCCGTGATAACATCATAATTCATAACACAACCCAATATTTGTCCACAAGTATGTGTGACTATATAAATAAATTCCCGGTAATATTTGGTAACCAATGAAATTCCTTGCATTTTCTGATCCGATCCCCACATACAAAAATCTAATTAACCACCGCCACTTGCATATGTTAACTTAAGTTTCAAGCTCTTTCATTTCTCTTCTTACATTCACTTTATTTGCTTACTTCAAAAAGTTCACTACCCAAAACTAATAATAAAGGTCACACAACTTTTCACATTGCGTAAACATAGAACGTTTACAAATTTACAAGAACAACGAAACCAAAAAACAAACAAAAAACACTTAATAATCATCACTACTTTTGCAAATGTTATCCTCAATCTCTTCCTCTTCTCCTCCTCCTCCGTTCTCTTCTGCATAGATACTATCCAAAGCCATCTTCTCCTGCTCTTCCAAACTCCCATTCTTCTCATTTCTCTTCGCTCTACTTCTCAAATCCTCCAGCAGTTCCCTCACAGCTCTCTCTTTATCCCTCCTGTTCTTAATCAGAGCCTCGCTTACATCAGCCGGAGTAATCTCAGCCTTATCAACCACTTCCTCCATCTCCTTCAAAACGTCATCGTTGAGATCACCTTCCTCGTATCCCAAGTAATTCCTCAGCAAGATCTTGATCGAAGGAAACGTACAGTAACTCATGTGTACATGCATATCCATTCTTCCACTTCTTAGCAACGCAGGATCAAGCTTATCAATATGATTGGTCGTGAACACAAAGATCCTCTCGCTGCCACAACAAGACCAAAGACCGTCAGTGAAGTTCAGCAAACCTGAAAGCGTTATCGTGCTCCCATTACCGGAGTCCTCGACAAAACCGGTCTCTGTTTCATTGCTCTGTTTCTTGTTCCGGTTCGTCAAATTGATCGAACAATCAATGTCTTCGATCACGATTATCGACTTGGAGCTAGTCTTCATCAGGAGCTTCCTCAGTTCTGAATTGCTTTTGACCTCCGTGAGCTCGAGATCGTAGATGTCGTACCGGAGATGGTTAGCCATAGCAGCGATCATACTCGACTTCCCTGTTCCGGGTGGTCCGTAAAGCAAGTATCCTCTTTTCCAAGCCCGACCTGTCTTCTGGTAAAAAGATTGACACTGAGCGAAATCTGTGAGATCGTCCATGATCTGTTGCTTCTTAACCGGATCCATAGCGAGTGTATCGAAGGTACTCGGGTGCTTAAAGGGAACAGATTCCCAAGGAAGACCTCTTGAGTCAAGAGACCCACCTCGTGAATTCGTGTAGAGAAGCCGATCTTGATTCGTCCGGCGAATCTCGTTAGCTCTCTCCATGATGTATTCCAAGTAAGAGTCAAGGATCAAGTTCTTGTCTTTCTTCTTGATCTGGAGCGTGAAGCCGCGTTTCTCTTCCGGCATTGGTCTCCAAGCGAAGGTTTGAGTTTGTCTCTGCGTAACGATGTGTTCCCATACGACAGTGACGGAGTTGTATGTGTCGACGATGGAGTCGTTGTTGGAGAGGCCGAACGTGATGGAGGAGGAGTTGACGGCGCGTGTGAGGCTGAGACGGTTTCCGGCGACGGAGACGGAGGAGCTGAGGTAAAGCTGGACGGCATTGTAAAGCTCGTTGGTGTTGACGCCGTCGATCTCTGTTATGTCGAAGTAGCAGAAGGTGGAGAAGAGTTTGAATACTCTGTTTGATAGTTTCAAGAAAGCGAAACGGAGCTCCGGTGGGAATATTGAATTCATTAGGCTTTTACAAAAGGCTAAAACGCCGAGTAACGAAGCCAAAGATGTCCAATACTCTCTCATCGTGTGGAAGAGAGAGAGAGAGAGAGAGAGAAGCAGAGAGCTTTTGAGGAGTTTGAAAAGGTGAATACTTTACGGCTAAATTACAAGGTGAGAGAAGAAGAAAAAAAAAGGAGAAGATGGGTTTTTGAGAAACCGAGGGGATTTGATTGGTTTGTCTCGTTCAAAATCTATTGATTTTTTGGCAGAGAGAGTTTTCTTGAACAACGAGTCTCGTGTTCCCGGATAAAAGAAAAAAGAAAGGAGGAGGCTTTTTTAGTTATCAAGGGTTGTGATGGTGCGGGTTGATGTGTCTTAAAGAGAAATCGAGAAGAAAGGGGTTTGTCAATTTATACAGGCTCTTATTGGTGACCATATTTAAACAAGACGGTTAGAAAATTTTGAACAGTTGAAAAGAAAGCGGTTAAAAAGAGAGCGGTTAAAAATAGCGGATAGAAAAGATAATATGATTGAAGAAAGAGTAGTTGAGTATTTTGCTTGATTGGTAGCATTATAGCGGTTGAATAGTACATGTTATATTAAATTATAAAAAATTAAATTAATTTAATTCAATAATAAAATATGGAAGAACATATTATATTTTATAACATGAAAACTTAATAACCATTAAATTATAAAAATTGTAGGCCTGGGCATTTGGTTAACCATTCGGTTTCGGTTCGGTTGTATTCGGTTTCGGTTATTTTGGATATAGTAATATAGTAACCATTTGGATATTTATGAAATTTCGGTTTAGTTCGGTTCGGTTTCTTTCGGTTCGGTTTCTTTCGGTTCGGTTTCGGTTTGGTTATTTAAATAAATAACCATAACTAACATAAATTATATTAACATTAACCAAATAAACCAAATATAACCAAAACTAACCGAATATAACCAAAATTAACCAAATATACAATAACAAAAATACAAAAAAGGGAAAAATATTGATTCAATTTTACAAAATAGTATTTAACTTTGTAAATTCAAAATAATAACATTTACATATATTGATTATTTAAAATATTTAATTGTTTTGAATCTAGAAATAATTTATATTTTAAGTTTATTTTATAGTTTTGCATAATATTAAGTATATAATATTTGATATCTTCTAGGTTTTCGGATATTTCGGTTAACCATTTAATTGTCGGTTCGGTTCGGTTCGGTTTCGGTTAGTTTGGATATAGATTTTTACTAACCATTCGGGTATTTGAAGAATTTCGGTTCGGTTCGGTTTAGTTTTTTTCGGTTCGGTTTCGGTCGGTTATTTGGTTATCGGTTATTTTGCCCAGCCCTAAAAAATTGTATGCAATAAAAATATATTTTAAAATTCCTAATTTGAAATATTAATGGTTGTTGTGATGATTATCTAAAACATTTTAAACATATAATTGTAATTTAGTTCTACAATTAGGCTAATTATAAGTTCTTACAAGTGAATCTGTCAGTAAATTAAAATTGTGTATATATTTTTAAAGCCTAAATTAATAACAAAACATAAAAGTTTATCACACTAATTGAAAATCCAATCAAATTTAGTTTCTTCACATGTATTACTACATACACGTTAATATTTTCCACTTTTTAAAAAAATCATCATTATGAACAAATATTTAATAAAAACAATTGTTTAATCTTCTTCGTTTGCAACCGAAGTTGCCAAACACTCATATTTTTTGGTGGTTGGTTTTCATCTTTTCAACCGCTCAAAATCACTTCCAACCACTTACTTCTTCCATGGACTCCAACCGCTCATCTCAAATATCATCTCCAACCAACATGATGATTGGTAGTCATTTGAACATCTAGTTTCCAAAAGAGGCGGTTGAGTAATCAAAGCCACAATTTGATACTACAGTACTAGCTTTTTTTATATATCTTTTGCTTTGACAAACTTTTCATTTCTTTGACTTTTGGGAAACATTTTTTTTACAATTAGAGAGAAAATTATACTATCAAAAAGCATGTTATGTTACATGTACACCTCTTGAGTAGAAAGTGTAGCTTGTAAGAGCATGCGATATTTGTATTTCTGAAATAAAGGAAAACTGATTATGTATATTCATTTTTTTTTCATATTGTGTTTGACTAAACATAAGGAAATAATCTAAATACATAAATATATTGGGGATATTCCTAATAATTTGGGCCATAAAGAGGAAATAAATGTTTGACCAAAACAATGGAATAAATTTAAATTTTGGCCGTTACTAAAATTTAGGACGTTCTCATCCTGTTATCCATTCGACTATATATAATACAGAAACAAAATATACTCAAGTAGTCAAATTCATACTAGTAAACGTTATGAACAAAATATACTCAAGTAGTCAAATTCATACTAGTAAACGTATATTTACGAGGTTATTTTTGAAAAAGAAATTAGTGGATCTATTTTTTAGCTTACACATTTGGTGGATTTCGGAACATAGAAAATTGAAGAAAAATAATTCTTAAGAAACATACTCTTCGAGTTGGAGGATTTGAGCCTGGTTAAGAACCGATTAAAGAACTATGAAATTAAGTTAGTTTGGATGTTTAAGATAATGGCTGAGATCTACACATGTGTTGGTCAGTGTTGGTCTAAGGCTTAAGTGCATGATTGTGCTAGGTGTCAAAGACTGCATGTGCACATTGGCAAGTGTAATCCTAAACTAGCAAAAACCAACAAAATCTAATCCCAAGTCTAAAGTCTTCATTCTCCATATTTCTATCATTCTCTATAAACTTTCCTATATATATGAGCTCCCTTCCTTTTCTCATCACCGCTCCCTCATAAACCCATCATATCATAATCTAAGTATATGACAGGGAAGTGATCGGTCTAGTATGTGTACCATCAAAGGATTATAAAATACCAAAAAAAAGTGGAGGGAAATTTATTAGTTTTAGTACCCAATTGATAAAGTGAGTTAAGACTTAAGTTACGTACACTGTGCATACCTATTTTCTCAAGCAATAGACTGGTGATATTTATTGTACATGCATAATAGAAATTGAGATTAAGAGTTGAATCAATAATTTAATCAGCATTTTTTCTTCACATTGATCAACATTATTCCGGATTAAGAAAATATGATCAACACAGTAGTTAATTTCATTAGGAGGAGGACTTTAAGCGAAAAAAACGTTTAGGGGAATAGAGGCGGAAGAGGTTGAAGGCGGAGATGAAAGAGAGGAGGACCATAAGGCCTGCCGCGATGTAGTTTAAGATGATGGCACTTCCCACCTGAAAGCAGAACCTTGTGAACTTGTAGCACCACTTCATCCATTGAAGCTCCTTTGAACCCGTTACCACCAGCAATGAGTGTTGCGCCGCGGCAGATGTCCCGGCGAAAACCACGTAAGCCGCTGTCTGTGTTAATTACATTTTTCATCACACATACAGTTATAGTATCATCAACGATAATCTATACTAAGAGAGTTATGAATACCTGATCCAAGAGGTAAGAAAACCATTTGGTATTGGAAGTCTTTTTCTCAACACTGTGCCAATGAAGTCCTAGTTGAGCCAAATTATACGCAGCAACCACAACATCAATGTATAACTCAGCCCTGTCATATATACACACACTTTTAATTAATACTAATTATCATAAAACACAAACACAAACATATTATAAAATGAATACTTAATTTAACTTTTTGTGGGATGATATTTAAAGAGTTGTTAAACCGTACCCAAATATAAAAAGAGTAGCAGTCCCCACTGTACAAAAAGTCATTTTTATGTTTAACCAAAACAGAAAATTTTCCTAAAATGATACTAAACAAGATCCTTCCAAAAATTGTGAAATCATTACCCCTTTTTTCAGAGCGCATAAAAATTCAAATCTACTAGTTTTAAATACAATTGTGACTTATTCCGTGAGTTTTGAAGACATTGATGGTTTAGTTCCAAGGTATCTCATGAATCATGATATTAAGATTGTATAAAGAGAAATGAGATTATATAAGTTACACATATATAGAGATATTATATAATTTGATATAAAAAAAATAAAGGAAAATAATGGACATACTCGAGAGCAATCAAATATTTGAAACTGACTTTCTTGTGGATATAAGCAATCTCCTTGGTTTGAGAATCCAAACCGATCAAACAAGCAGTGAGGAGAAGAAGAAAGACGATACAGACTCTCAGGATCACTTCTGTTTCTCTCAATTTCACCATCTCACTTCCTTCTCACCTATGATCCCCTTCTCTGTCTCAGCTTGTCTTTTTAGATTCTAGTTGTATCTATATGAGAATAAAAGGAAGACTGTAACATAAAATCTGTAATTGTTGTATATGATATATAGAATGGTTTGGAGTTGAAAGGATTTGGCAGGTGGATATATATAAATATTTAATATATGTACGCGGCAGTTTGTAGATCACTTGTATGAGTAAGATTGATAAAGAAGAATACAGTTGGACTTCTCCATTGGCATTGAATGTTTTTGATAATTTATCTAACTGCTTTCGCCTTTCCTATGAATTTGATCCGTAAGTACTACTTTCTAATTATATTTTCTGTCCTTATCTCTAAAAGTGATACATATTATATAGATAGCTATCTCATGCTTTTTCTGGATTTTATATACTAAAACCGAAACATTTTGATGACTTTTATTTTATTTTAATAACAGTTTTCTTTCGTTGTATTTATTTTCTAGGCTAGAATAGAACCCAAAATTTTCATAATTCTTACGACAGTTTCACGGTCAGACGACATCTTCGAATTGATAGAAATTCGAGAAGGTAATGTGTTCATATATCGTCATGAGTGGGTCTAAACGACATGATTTTGACTTAAACCAGATTAGTAATCAATAGGGAAAATGACAACTCGATCTATTATACCATCCTATTCAACAATCTTAACTTGTGTTTGTTGTTTGGACCCATTTTCATTAAGTCATTATCTGTAATTTAAACTTTGTCTCTTGAAATTTGTCATACACAATAGCTAGGTATATAAAATTATTGTTTGGACATGAGTTATAGTTAGCCGTACTGGATATCCGGGTATCGATCGGCAAAGCGCTTAATCTCGGAGATGGACCAGACTTTTTTGGTAAGAAATTTAAATTATCTGCAAGCTTACCACATGCAAACTACACGAGCAAGTGTCTAGCTCATTGGTCCAAACAACAGCGTCAGATTTGAGTAATATCTTGTTGAGATTTAATTATAAATTTTTGTATTGTGACTAATTATTTTTACTGAATTCTCCTTTGAAGACAAATTGGATGACCGGTGAAATGAATAAAAACTTGGGATTATGGAGAGTCGGAAACTCAACAAAATTTGTAAATTCTGGAAATGTAACTGAATTATATGAAACGAAATATATATATATATATATATATATATATATTGGATATCGAAAATAACAATTTAGTTTGAGAAATCATTGTCGAAGAGAGACACGTTCTGTGCTTTAAATTGGACTGTCCAAATTCATTTCCTAAATGTGGCTCTTAAAGTCTTTAATGTTAGGCCCTATTAGTTAGTTGAACCAACCATCGCATTCATTAAACTTTGAAATCGAAACATGTTTTTTTTTTACTATTTTCTGAGTTTCACAGTATTAACATGTCAAGAATTTTTACATTGAGCTAGACAAAAATAAGTGCTCTGTAAAAGAAAAAAAATAAAGAAAAAAAAATCAAAGATATTGGTGTAGTACTAGAGTTTCCAAATAAAGTATTAAAAAAAAAATCCATTTAATACGTTTATGGGTTACCAGCCCCAGTCACAATGTAAAAGGACTCTAATGACTACCATAAGTCCATAAATTTTAGAAGAAAACATAGAAGAATTTTAGTATCATGGTGGTTACTATATTTGTAAATGGAGATAATTTACTTATCTCGCGGTGTTTTGAAGTACAAACAGGGGACTCTGTTGTTTTGATTGTTGTGTGTTTCTTTTCGTGTGCATTTTTTGAAGCACATCGATGTTGCTTTCATTGTACGGCAAATTAACGCTCACACCGCATCGCGATATAGAATTTATTATCGATTAACAAGTGTAACAAAACATTATTTTCTTAGGAAGATTACATATGTGTATAATCGTATCTCAGAAACACCAAAAGAAAGACCAAAGTAAACAACACAAGAATGAAACAAAACGAAGAGAAAATAAAATAAGTTATTGATAAAGTGCTTGAAAATTTTCAAAGAACGATCATTCAAGTTTATTACACTCCTTGGGGAGACCCTGGGGGAACCTCTTATAATCAGTACAATAGTTGTAGATCATGTAATCGTCTTGCACCCACTTCATCTGTCCGTACTGGTGCGGAGTGAGAGTGGTCCACATCCACGAGTTGTTGTTTGCGTCACAAGACACCCATGTTGAGTTCGATGTTCTGCTGCATGAGCTCTGATCGTTGAAGTTCCTGTAGGAGGCGCTGAATGGTGCATTGCTCCAGTCGATCTTCACGCGACCGCCTTGAGTTGCCCAGTCATCGGCTTCCCAGAGGCTTGAGTATATCTTCATCGGTTGAATCTTAGGGAAAGCCACCCCATGTTTCTCGTTGTTCTTGAACACCCGAATTGGGATCCCATCCACAAGGAAGCTTCAGACACAAGAAACGAGCATTTATGTCAAGAACTATATAGTTTATATGGTATTAGACGTGTCAAAGTTCTTAAGCTTTTCTATCAAAACCAATTGGTAGTAAATGATATAAAATGTATATTAATATTATCAATGTAGGATTTGCTTATAGACTATTTACTCACATGATGTTAATAGGGTTCCAGTGGACGGTGTATGTGTGGAAATCCGCGGTGGGATCGAACCATAGATGGAATTGCATCTCCCGGTCTCCTTTACCTCCGGTGAACACATTGGTGTGGATAGTGTAAGGCTGCCCTGTGAGATTTCCCAAAAACTCGAAGTCAATCTCATCCCATGTCGCTCCTTTAGACGAAAGCTGCCACGCAAAATATAAATTATTTTAACGATTGGTTTTAAGATGAAAATAATTCTATTATACCAAAGATTTGAAATCAAACAATTTCACAAGGATATATATATTCCGTACGTAGTATGCGGTAACGGTACCAGCGGAGTTTCCAGCGACAAGCTTGAGCTTCATGTCGATCTTACCGAACAAGTACTCCTTCTTGGATTGAAAACCCGATCCGGAGGTCTTGTCAAGCGTGCAAGTGAGAAGCTGTCCATTCTCCAATATGTTGGCACGGCCATCTCCCCAAGTGATATCAAAGCTCTCGTAGAAGTTTCCGGCAGATGCAGCCACCACAAAGAAGCCGATGGCCAGGAGGAGAGACAACAACAGAGGCTCTTTGGTTGCGAAAAACGCCATTTTTCCCCGGTTCTCTGTTGTTTCTCGCCGTGAGAAATAAGTATTTGTCGATGGATTTAGATGAATTGTTCATAAGAGGTTATTATATAAAGAGAGTTATTTCGTGGCGGCACATTATCGACGTGGTAGTCTTAAACTTTGTATTGTATGTAATAATATTTAAATATAGAATTATTCGGCCTTACACGGTTCAGCTCAGACAAGTTCGTGGAACTTTTTTGTTGTCCCTTTTCAATATAATATACTAATATATGTCATCAAATTAATTATATTTTTGCTCAACATTAGCTTCGATCAGAATACCATTTATATCAGAAGGGTTGAAAGATTCAAGTGTAATTAGGTTAATTATTTAATAGTCAAATAGCATATATATACATGTATTTTATGGGCAAATGGCATATAATTTATAGTTTTTTTTTCTTTTTTTTTCTTGAGGAATCAATCATAAGATTCTCAGAAAATGATGTTTATTTAATTAGAAATTATTCGTTTTTACTTTTCATATCAAAATAAAATGGAATACTACTCTAACAATATATGCATGAAATTGTGGTTGATTAACAGCTAAGACCGTAAAATCAGATTATTTTGACGTAAATAAATAGGGAATCGTTTTTGATGTAGTGGTTCATAGCTTCATAAATTAAAGTGAATAAAGAGAAGGTGAAAGGTTGTTGAACAAAAAAAACAAAAAAGAGAAGGTGAAAGGTTAATATCATGCAAATAAGATTATGACATTATCTTATTGTTTGGTGTACAAACAATTAAATAAAAACCGGAATTTGTAGTCTAGTGGTTTATATTTATTATCGTTAATGAATCATAATATGTATTCAAACTTACGAATGTAATTGGTAAATAACGGGACAAAACAAACAAAACGGACAAAGAAAATAATATAACCTTATCTCCTTAAAAATGTACAATCATGTTGGACCAAGCACAAGATGTATCCAATATATAGGACACAACAGTTCCTAAGGATAGCATGAGAAAATTCACATTGTTTAAGTGCTGGACGAGACCTCATGGTCATGGCCATGGCGGAGGGTTTGTAAAAGTTATATAGGGTTTACGTTGTACATTTTGGAATTAAGATGAAATGCTTTTTCTATTGTTTTATCTGTTCTCACATTGGTCTATAACTTTAATTTTCCTGATGGTACGTTACTACGTTCAACTGGGAAGGTGATGGATCATTTAAATACGCATATACTCACATAGAAAGATGTAACTAACACTACAAGAAAACAGAACGTTTTCCTACAACATTTCCTACAAATCTTTTGAAAGCACTATTTTCCTTCGAAAAATCTTCAAAGTTTTGACAGAAAAAAATTGTCGTAGGAAAATAAAAGAGAATAATCCTACGCTAAAAGACATAAAAAAAAGCGAAGGGAATTTCCTTCGAAAACCCGTCCAAAACTATTTTCAAAAGAAAAATAGAGGGAAAGTTGGAAGAAAATGAAAGGATAACTATGGGAAGGAATTATGAAGGGATATTTACATTCGTTTTCCTTCGAAAACAAATTCGTAGGAAAAACCGAAAGAAAATGGAAGGAATTTAAAAGGAAACATATTTCAAAGGTATTTAGAAGGAAAGTCTCATTCAATTTTCCTACTAACTAAATGTGGTAGGATATGTCGTAGGACATTGGAAAGATAAAATCATAATTCTTTAATTTAATTAGAACTTTTTAAATTCATACAAAAAAATAACTTACTAAATATACCTAACATGAAATTTTTTCTTTATATATAAATTAAAATGGAAAACCTAAAATTATTTATGATAGAAATATTACTAAAAAAATTACAAAATCAAACAAACCATAAAAATAATTTTAAGTTTCTTTTATTGATGCAGTTTTGTACTTGGCCATTTAAGGAAGACAATTCTGTAATGGACTTTAGCAAAATCGATTTTCTTTAATGGGTTAAGGCAAAATCAATTTTGTGTTATTGGGCTATATCCTTTACCCAACAATAGCAATGGAAACGTAAAAACCCTAGATACACAGAGCAGTTTTCACTTATTCACCTCCTAGTTACCTAAAAAGATCAAGCGGCGTTTCTCATCGAATTCTTCTCCGGTAAAATCCATTTCATTTCCTAAAACATCTAATTCCTTCTATTCCATCTCATGGTTAACCGGAAAGCATCGAGTCAAAGGATGACTGACGACTCTTCGTAGTCTCCGGCTCCAGATCCACACTATTCCGTATGTGTTTCTTCTCAACTACTTGAACAGCCACTGTAAGTTTTCAAGTTTTACGATGTTGGTTTCAGTAATTTTGTTTTTTTCTGATTTTTTATGTTAAGTTTTGTTGCAAAAATAAAATTGAATTATTTTCTTGGGCAGATTTTGTGTTTTTTTTTCTACGGGGAGGCTCATAAATGTTAATTATTTTCTTGTCCATGAATTTTTTTTTTTCTACAAGGAAGCTCATAGTCATTGTCGGTTTTTTGGTTTTCGGCTAAGTTGTGTTTTCTTTCTTTATGGTTTTTTTTTTTTTTTTTTTGAGTCAATTGTGACTAAAAACTTTCTGTTGAAAGGAACAAACCATAGAGATTGCAGCCCAAAAACTCTACCAATCGAGGAAGTACAATGGGTGGTTTAGGGGTCGCTAAACACAACAATGGTGCAAAAACTTATGAACGACGTTGGGATGAGATGGTAAGTAGTTCTATTAACGTTTTGTTTCTAGCTTTAACAATTTTATTACCCAGCTCTGTTTTTGTTAGTAACTTCTGGTTTTTGAATTCACTTCACTTTTGAATTTGATTACGCCTATTGTTTCTGTTTTTATTACTAACTAACTGTTTCTGTTTTTGTAAGACAATTGAACTAGGAACGTAGCCTAATATGATTCATTTCATGGAACAAAGTGTGTTTGATATGGCTTATAGTCAGATGGAGCTCATCCAATCTCAACGCCAACCTGAGGGTGATGCTTCGCTTCAGGAAAATCCTCTTACACGAGAGGATATTATGATGATGATGACGCTGACACAACCTTGATCGTGGTCCCCTAGCATATATAATTAGTTTTTTGGTAGTTCATCTTGTATGAAGTTGTAAAATTGTATGGATTGATAAACTGTTTTTTAGAAGTAATGAATATGTATTCCTTCAATTGTTAAAACATTTTGAATTTATAAAAATGCAAAACTAATTGGGAAAAGGAAAATAGAATTAGTTTGGGGTATGATCTAGGAAAATAATATGAAAATTCTGAAGGAAATAGAAATAATTTTTTGAAGTAATCTTGTGAAAGATTGGAAGGAAAATTGAATGAAAATATTAGAAGGAAAACAGTGAATATTTTCCTTCTAATATTTCGTAGGAAAATGAGAGGTGCTACCCTTCACTTTTCTTTCGCTTTTCCTACGAAACTTCCTTTGAAAATACGGGCTATTTCCTCCTTCGGTTTTTGTAGGAAAACGGTAAGAAACAAATATTTCCTACTAATTTCCTTTAATTTGTGTGGTAGGATATCAAACATTTTCTTGTAGTGTAAACATTTGATACCTTATATGATATTGAATGAAAGAATAGTAGTATTAGTTTTAAAGGCTTTGGATATTTTGCTTAAAAGATTCACGTAGATAAGCACTCGCGTGGAAGACCTTGAGGGAACCTGTTAGCGTCCGTACAATAATTTTAGATCATGTACTTATTCTGCACCCGTCTCATCTGTTCTTGACCTGTCAAGTCTAGCTCCTGGGACAACCACGAACCACTACTTCCTTGTTCTGACCCGTTAGGGCATGACGACTGGCCGTTGACCACGACGCTAGCTTCTTCGTTGAAACCGCGGTAGGAAGCGGTGGAAAGGAGCTTTAGACTAGTCGGTTTTGACGAGACCACCCCTTGTGGCCCAGTCTTCTACATTCCATAGATTTGAGTACATTCTCATCGGCTGGTTCTTAGGAAACAGAGTTCCTTGAGATTCCATGTTCTTGAATTTTCTTATTGGAGTTCCATCCACGGAGAATCTGAATTGATAGAAAAAAAAAAAAAGATTATATTCAAAAGAGTTGTTCAAGATTGGTTTATAAATAATAGTAACAAAAGTAAAACCTAATCTAGTATATTAGATGGACTGTTTTGGCTCGGATTTGCTATTTAGTTTAGTTTACGATATCGTCAACTTTATTTAACAATGTTGGGATCAAGAAAGAAGAAGGCTTACATGATGCGTTGTGGGTTCCAGATGATAGAGTAAGTGTGGAAATCACTAGTGGGATCGAACCAGAGCTTGAATTGTTGTTCTCTATCGCCTTTGCCTTGCGTAAAGACATTGGTATGAAGTGTGTAAGGATCACCACTTAGATTTCCCAAGAACTCGAAATCAATCCCGTCCCATGTAGATCCAGGAGATTTTAACTATAAATCCAAAAGAAAACACATTTAGCGCCTAAACTACTCTAAAAATATGTGTACTTTAGAAAACAACACTAAAGCTAGGGAGGGACTTACATAGTAAGCGGTGACTGTTCCAGCTGAGTTTTCGGCAACGAGCTTGATCTGCATGTCGATTTTACCAAACAAATATTCATTCTTGGATTGGAATCCTGAACCTGAGGCTTTGTCAAGAGAGAGTGTGAGAAGATCGCCGTTGTTTGTGATCTTCCCACGTCCATCTCCCCAAGTTATCTCTACGGCTCGTTGAAAGTTGGCGGAAACAGAGCATATCATAAGAGCAGCAACCAAAGGAACCAAGATTGTAGAAACTAGGTTTCACAATGAATTTGTTTGAGGGGGGGGAAACAAATTCACTCAAGAACTCTCTCAAATAATCGGATTAAAACTAAGAACAAAAGAGGATTTAGGTCTCTTGGGAAAGAAGTTAGGTTCTTGCTCAAGAATAATGAGAAGATTAGGGTTTTGTATTAATTGTTTGATAATTTACAAAAATGGGGATGTCCCCTATTTATATGTTTCTCTAGATTACAGAATATAGCTACTTTCCTAATGGATCAAACCAAGATTAGGAAAATTTATTCTTCCTTGTTAGGTCGGCCGTCGGGCGATCTAGGAAGTCGGCTTCACATTCTTGGACCGGGCCTATAAGATCTTGTTGGGCCCTGCTTTGAAAACCGAATTCGATCCTCTTCCCAAATTTTTTGGTTTAGCTAACCGATTTCGATTCATGGTTTAGACCAGTATGTTGGGGGTGCTGAATCCCGCATTTCGACTCACATTCAATGGAAATTTCAATTCTGTTTCTCTTTTCTTTTTTGTCAAGTTGTACTTATGCCGAACTGCCGAGCTGAATCCAATTGACTCGCACATTCGATGGAGATCTCGACAAAAATAAACTTTATTGAAATTCTGGCTGCATTCGTTCAATCTTTACCAAAAGATGAGGAATTGCCTACGTACCCTGAAATAGGGATCAAGCCAGTCGTAGTTCATACTACATACATAACATAGGTGGAGGTCGGGTTCCCGAAACCTCCTAAATAAGGTCGTAAAGGCGACCTAATAGTAGTAACGCTTCAAGTGTGCCGCGTTCCACGAGTTCTGGATCCGCTCTCCAGATATAGTCATAAGCTCGTAAACGCAAGGGCGAACTGCTTTGGATATAACATATGGCTCTTCCCACCGAGCACCGAGTTTACCGGCGTTGAGTTCTCTGGTATTCTCGTAAATTTCTCGTAGGACCAAGTCACCTTCTCTCAAAAGCCACTGACGAACAGTCTTATTATAATACCTATTAGCCGCATCTTGGTAATGTTGAATCCGAACAAAGGCATGGTCACATAATTCCTCAGCGAAGTCGATATGATCGATTAGCATGTTGTCATTGAGATCAGAATTATCAACCATCATGGCTCGACGAAGTATTGGGACACCGGCTTCGGCCAGGGCGAGCCCCTCAATCCCATAAGCCATAGAGAAAGGGGACTGTCCTGTAGATCGCCGGGGGGTTGTTCGGTAGGACTACAGTACACCATCGAGGTGATCTGCCCATGCTCATTTTCTCCAAAAGAGTCGTTTCTTCAGTCCATCTACGATTGATTTGTTCATCGCCTTGGCTTGACCGTTTCCTTGAGGATATCGGGGAGTTGACGTACCCAGACGAATTTGCCACTTACTCAAGAAACGCCTGGTGATGAGCGAGGTAAACTGCGTACCATTATCGGTGACGATCTCGTAAGGAAGTCCGTGACGGCATATGATGTTTTTACATATGAAATTGGTCACGTCCAAAGATTGGACCTTAGTGAACGACTCCGCTTCCACCCATTTAATGAAGTAATCAGTTAGTACAAGGACGAACTTCTTGGATCTCGACGGCAGGAGAGGTCGAACCTGATCCATTGCCCAGCGCATGAAGGGGTACGGGGCCGTTACAGTACTTAGTAGTTCGGGCGGAACATGTCGCATTGGCCCATGACGCTGGCAGGCTTCACATTTCGCCGAAAAGGCCTCACAGTCGGCTACCATGGTTGGCCAATAATGACTATCCTTCTTGATTTTCAAAGAAAGTGCCCGTCCACCGGAGTGATTACCACCCTCACCTTCATGTACTTCGGTCATGATTAGTTCGACCTCTTCGCGGCTAACGCAGGTAAGGAATACTCCGGATGAACTGAGACGGTATAAGTTTCCATTAAACAGGACGTATCTCGCGCTTTGAGCTTTTGAGCGCCGAGCAGCCCAACGTTCTGGCGGGACGATCCATTCAGAGATATACAACTTAATCTCGATTTGCCAATCGTCAGGTGGCTTTGTAACATCCGTTAGGTCTTCTATCGGCTCTTCAACTTCCATTGGAACCGAATCGTCGTTGATAAAGGTGACCAGGTTGGCTAGATCGATGTTGGGTACCTCTACGCACTCAACAGGAATCGTGCGCTGCAAATCTGGATCCGAGCGATTTGCCAGGGATGCAAGAGCATCTGCTGATGTGTTCCCGCTTCGTGGAACCTTTGTCAGAGAAAAAGAATTGAATTCCTCAGACAATGTCCGGACCAACTGGCGGTATGCACCCATTCGCTCGCTCTTTGCATAGAACTCTCCACTGAACTGACTGACCACTAGCTGGGAATCACAGAAGACTTGCAGATGTGTTACTCTTAGTCCTCGTGCTAATCGAAGTCCTGCAAGAATGGCCTCGTATTCTGTCTCGTTATTGGATGCTTTGGAATTGAGCTTTAATGCTTGCTTAAGCACCTCACCGCTGGGAGATCGGAGAATGAGTCCCACACCGGATCCCTGATGGGATGACGAACCGTCGACGAACATGGTCCAATGCTCTTCCCTAGGAGTTGGGTCTCCGAGCTCGTTATTGGATGCCAATTTTTCCAGCGTAGGATATCTTGACTCTGCGTTGTTGAGGGCTTTGCTAGTATAGAATATTGGTCTTTGATCGCCGCGATCGTTTCGGACTAGCACGCCACGAACAGTCGAGCCAGAAATCAAAACGTAAAGGTATAACGTCTCGCCATTTTCCGGCTTGACTAGCACCGGTTGACTGGTCTTCAATTGCCGAAAGGCGATCTCGCAAGTGTCGTCCCAATGAAAATCCTTGTTTCCCCGGAGAAGATGATAGAAAGGAAGGCATTTATTCGTTGATCGGGCGATGAAATGATTTAGAGTAGCGATCCGGCCAGTCAAGCGCTCCACCTCCCGTTTGTTAGTAGGGGATGGGAGGCCAAGTATGGCTTCAATCTGTTTGGAGTTGGTTTCTATTCCTCGCTCAGTAACGATGTATCCTAGGAATTCGCCCGAGGTGATTCCAAACGTGCACTTCGTTGGATTCAGTTTTATTTAGAATTGATCGAAAATGTTGAAGCATTCATGGAGATGCTGAATATGCTGCTCCGCGATTAAAGACTTGACCAACATGTCGTCGATATAGACCTCCATAGTTCGTCTGAGCAGATCGACAAACATCATATTGACCAACCTTTGGTAGGTTGCCCCGGCGTTTTTCAATCCGAATGGCATAACTTTGTAGCAATATGTTCCTCTATCTGTGATGAACACTGTTTTTTTGCGATCCGTCGAACTCATGGCAATCAGATTGTATCCTGAGAAGGCGTCCATGAACGAAAGCAATTGGTTCCCTGTTGTGGCTTCGACAAGTCGGGCTATGTGCGGCAAAGGGAAGCTATCTTTAGGACACGCTTTGTTTAGATCGGTGAAATCCACGTAGACTCTCCATTTTCCGTTTTTCTTTTTTACGACGACCGGGTTGGACAACCAATCAGGATACTGGACCTCCATTATTTGATCTGCTTTGAGTAAACGCTCGACCTCGTCTTGGACTGCTCTTGCCCGACGCCTGCTTTTCTGTCTAACTGGTTTGAATGTCGGGTCGATATTGAGCTTGTGGCAGATGAGCTGTACCTTAATATGGTATTCCAGTTCGGCCCCCACCTCGACAGTTCGTAATGGATCCGTAGGGTTGATATTTGCTTGGATTATCCATATTTCCAGAGATTTGAGATGGTCCCCACTCTATAATTGCTATGCGTCCTGGTTTTTCGATGACGGAGCAAGATCGGGCCACCCTCCAAGACTCTTTCGACATCGAATTCGCCCATAGTTACTTCGATGACCAGAGGATCCGAATGAGGATGTTGAATCCCTTTGGCATCTTCCGATGTGAACGATATGGGATCCGAACAGAGTGGAGGTTCGTTCGAGACCGACTGAAGGCTGCAAACTTGGCGTGCCCTCTTTTTTAATGCTCGAACAGAATCGGTGCAATCTTCGGGCGGGCCTAGTATCATAGTTATTCGGCCTCAGTGAGGGGAGTTAGGTCGCTCAGGGTTCTGTCTCCTTTGTCGCTTTGGAGGACCGGGTAGCTCGTTCTCTTGGGGCATCTCTTCTTGACGGTCGGCGAATACTTGACTCGCTGGCTGTTGAATATTATTAGCAGGGCCGTTGTTTGCGTAACCTCGACCACCAGCTCCTGCGCTGCGGCCACCGTTGGATCGACCACCCCGCCAGCCTCCACGACGACCTCTCCCTTCCACTTCACCAGAAAGATATTTTCCATAGAGGTAGTTCTTCAAGTGCATGCACTCATTTGTTGCATCGCCATGTACCATATGGAAATCACAATACAACTCCTTTGGTTCGGACGTCGGTTTGTTTTGGCCATCGGCTTCTGAAACCGCATGATCTATGCCCTTCTTTCGGTCCTCAGGGTCGTGATGCTTTCGGGGCTCGTGGTATTCCTCTCGATTCCTAACCTTCGTGGGGGCCGGAGGTTCTAGTGCCGTTTTGGCGGCCAACTTGGCGTCTTCATCTTCCAGGAGTGCAAACCGGGAAGCTCGATGTAGCGTGTCGTCGAGTTCTTTGGGTTCCCGGATGTTGAGATCCTTTCGTAAAGCTGAACCGGAAAGTAGGCCTTTTCTAAAAGCAGCAATTGCGACATCTTCCGGGACAGAAATATTCGCCAGTTTTTCTTTAAATCTGCCCAGGAAACTGCCAATGGGCTCGCCAGGTTCTTGGGCCATCTCCCAGAGATCCGAACTCGTCACACCTCGTTCAATGAAAATTCGGTAATGCTTGAGAAAAGCTGTGGACAGCTGGTTAAAGTTGTCGATTGAATTCGATTCAAGCCGCGTGAACCAAGTCAGAGCGGGACCGGAGAGACTGTCGACGAACAGTTGGCAGTACCCAATATTCCGCTGTTCGTCAGTAAATCGCGCCTTGGCCACAGTTGCCATGAAAGATGTCATGAAGTGGACCGGGTCCTTATCGCCAAGGTAAGTCGGGAGCTTCAGCTTGACGTTCGGTATGGCGGCTTGCAGAATCCGCTGAGTGAAGGGGGTTCGCCGAGTGACCTCGACGATCCTATCAATTTCTGGATCTGTGCTGATAGCCCGGTGGAGGAGCGAGCTTATGCCGCAAATCTGCGACTGGATCTCCTCGATCTCGAGGCAAGCTCCCGTGTTCGTTGAGGGAGCGATCAGGATAACCGGGGTCTCACGAATCCGTGAGACGAGTTCGATGGTCGGAGGCTCGACGTTTCTTGTGGGAGGAGGGTCTTTCGCTCCAATTGGTTGACTGTCGGTATGTCCGAGAAATCGAGATGACGGGTAAGAAACTAGGTTTCCACAATGAATTTGTTTGAGGGGGGAAACAAATTCACTCAAGAACTCTCTCAAATAATCGGATTAAAACTAAGAACAAAAGAGGATTTAGGTCTCTTGGGAAAGAAGTTAGGTTCTTGCTCAAAAATAATGAGAAGATTAGGGTTTTTGTATTAATTGCTTGATAATGTACAAAAAAGGGGATGTCCCCTATTTATATGTTTCTCTAGATTACAGAATATAGCTACTTTCCTAATGGATCAAACCAAGATTAGGAAAGTTTCTTTTTCATTGTTAGGTCGGCCACCGAGCGATCTAGGAAGTCGGCTTCACATTCTTGGACCGGGCCTATAAGATCTTGTTGGACCCTGTTTTGAAGACCGAATTTGATCCTCTTCCCGAATTCTTTGGTTTAGCTAACCGATTTCGATTTATGGTTTAGACCGGTATGTTGGGGTGTTGAATCCCGCACCAACAAAGATGGTGGTGGAGTAATTGATCACTGACATTGCTTAGATACTATATTTTCTTGTATTTGTTTTTTTTTTGTGTTTTGAGTTTAGATTTATTGGGTTTTTGGGTGATGTCGTATTTGTTTGTATTTATAGTAAGAGCAGAGGCAGGGAGATAGGAAGGTTCGATCAGGACGATAGGTTTGGTTTGGTGAAGAAAAAAGGCGCGTCTTGATTCGGACAGCTGGAAGGTGGAAAGTGATGGCTAGTGACATTAATTTGGTCTTTGGAGTTGGAGACGCGGTTTTGTTAAAATGTCTTCTTTATACATTTATTTAATCTTGACCATCGTCGCTTTTTTTTCTAGATAAGTATGGGCATGGCCGTATGGGACACAGCTAAGATCTCTCCCTACTTGTGATGACCATCTTTATTGACAAGTTTCATATTAAGCAAAGAATCCAAGTGCCAGCCTCCTTAAAATCAGTCCCCCTCACGCACGTAAACTCTAGACCCTCCTGTAAAGATGAAATTCACAAAATAATTTTACATGTGTGTGTTTTTTTCTTTTCTTTTTTGATAACAATTTTGCAGAAAAATAAAAATAAATTAGCAGTTGATATCAAAATATCTGGAATTGTGTTAGTTGGATTAGCCAAATTCTTGCCGTAGATTCTCCAAACCTAACTCCTTTTTATATACTAAAACATGTAGACATGTTACGTGCTGCATGGTCTAAATATCTGCTTGTTTGGTTCTCCTCTGAAAAAAGTTTTGAGACAAGAGACATGTCTTTCATGAGTTGGGTAAATGGGTCTATATTTATTGGGTCTTTCATCAATGGAAGACATTAATTACAAGATACGAAAAGATAATCAGATTGTTTCCAAGGTTTCTTGTCTTACTGCTGTGCTGAAGATTATTTTTAGTACTTCCGTAGGTCATCGTTTAAATTCCAGTTTAGTAGATGTGATACAGTTTAATTTCTCATACATACTTTATGCAATATTTGATCAAATTATATGTTTCATTGTTTTGCTTCTAGAGTTTGATTTTTGGGATTTTGTCTCTATATTTTTACTAATCTAGCCTAGGTTTATCTGAGCAATTTTCATTTCCAGAATTGTGGAATTTTGATGAACCTACGAGAATGATATGTGGAGTTAAAAGGTTTCTTATTGTGTTAACCTATTCAGCTATTTCAATACTCTACCGTATTATTGAAGATGCTTTAACATCCTCAAATGCTCTACGAAACAAGGAAGAAGTCATATCAAACTTCTCTGAGTTTCTATCACAAGAGAAGAGATGAGAGGATATCCATATGCTGTTGACTCATCTCAGACTCATTTTGCTCTCATACCAAAGGTGAAAACTGCGAAAATCAATCTTTGCAAAAATTATCGAAGTTGTTGCAAAAATTCATGGAAAAACTGAACTCCAAATCAATCTTTGCAAAGAAATGGTGGAATGGAGATTCATGGAATCATCAATGCTAGTACGTAGCCCACCACAAGCATACTAGCAAGCAGCCTGACTATCGGTTAGTTATGTTGATATAATGATATATATTCCTAAACTGTACAGGTCTACTATTACTATATACTAGCAAGCAACCTGACTATCCATCCATTCATCATCATCATCAAGCTCCACAATATGTGCTCTCCTCTCAGCAGCTTTCCTCCTGATGAAGAACCCCCATCTCATTGCAGCTTTTATCTTTAGCCACCCAACAACCGCTTTTCCTGATCGCCCACGGTCCTCCTCTTCATATCCCTGCATCGTCGGTGTATTATGCATAAATGATGGGAAAGCAAACCCATCTTCCTCATTGCCATCTCCCATGAAGAGCTGGAGCAGCTCTTGCATGTCCTCATTAGCTAACAATTCATTGCTTCTTTGCCGGATCTCTTCTTCGGAGAAAAAATCCCCCTCATGATGATTTGACCAGTCTTCAAAAGGATTAAGATTTTCCTGATCAACAGAAGATTCAGTGTCTTGGTACCCGCTTGAGGCTGACTGTGGAGGACCAAAAACGAGCCCAGTTACATTTTCATTCTCTATGGTGGTTCGAGTTTGATGTTGATGTTGATGTATTCCCATGAACTGATCTCGCTGCAAACCATTGTCGAATTGTTCTTGCGGGTTATGAGGCTGCGCTGTAGCCAACGTTTGATTATACCCTGCAGTAGAGATCAAAATGGGAGGCAATCTTATGATATATAACCAAGAACACAATATCTAAACGATTTGGTGATTTACAAGGGACTGATTTTCAAACCTCCAATTGAGAATTCTGTAAGCACTGAAGACTGATTAGGAGGCACTGCGGATGGAATTACTGTCACATGTATTGGATTGTCAGCAGCAGCGGTGGTAGAGTAATTAGCCAAAGTCGCTGCAGGATCAGTCTGAGACATATCCAACCTCTCAGGTTGGTTGAAGTTTAAAAGAGATTTGCCTTCATACTCCACGACTTGGTTCCAATTTTCATTTGCTTTCTTCACCAGTTCATCCACGTATACCTTTCAGAATTAAACACCAAAATTTTTATACTACCGCATACATATAACAGAAGTGAATTATGGAATCAAACATCAGTAAAACAAAGATCTGTAAATAAGAGTTTACCAGAACAATAATACAAACCAGCAAAAGCAAATAAGTGCCAAAGTTAAGGAGAATGTAATAGACCTTTTGGCTTTCAGAGAGTGAATCAGCAGATAAGTATTGCTCCCCAGAAATATAGCCACTTAGCTCGTAAATGTTATTGAACACAACGCCGACAGTCCTTGAATCTTCAGCATAGTAGACATAAAGTTTACCGCTTAGGACACATGTTTTTGCGTGCTCCACTAGCACATCCCACATCTTATTTGACATGCCACTTCCAAGAATCTAAACACACATCAGACAATTATAATAATTCATGAGCGTAAGTTAAATAATTATTCTCATCCAATAGCAATGAGCTTCGCGTTATAGGTACTTACAGCTCGTAATTCTGCAGAATCCCTGACCAAATTTCTCAGAAAGCCTTCCACAGTAACTATTCCTGCAGCTCTTAGCTTCTTATGGAACGCACCATCTTTACCAATCTTATCCAACCTCCACACCTCATCATTCAAAGCAGGTGGATAATGTTTCTTGTACACTGCACACAACAATCCGAAAACACATTGATTCAGAAGAAAGAGAAGTGTGCAAGTACAAGTCACAAAGAGAAAACGATAAGAAGAAAACACATACATTCTCCCCTGTGATCTCTAACATGGAAAGCTTCTGTCTTTGCCTCACGTATGCGTATGCCATCACAGTAACCAGAGGCGACCCTCAAACCAAGTCTGAACTTCCGACTTCGAATCCAGCTTGAATTATCTGTGAAAGTTACCTCACCCAAAGTGCCTACCCCTTCTTTGAGAACAACACACATGTCTCCAGTAAGCAACGGTCTCTTTCCTTCACGCTCTTTCACAACATGGCTCTCAAACTCTTCCTGGGTCCAGTCTTGATCATTTTCGTTGTTGAAGTCACCTCCAAGCACCACAACATCAAGCTTCAGAGAAGCTTCGGGTCCAAATGTCACAGGACGGCCAATGTTTGCATCAATCAATACAACATGGATAGCAGCACCTTGCTCTCCTTCCACTCTCCCTCCAGTGAATAATGGGAGAGATAACCTAGACTTGAACTGCAGCTGCAAATTCCGGCCATCTGGACATCCAATTCGTTTCGGAGAAGACCCAGAACTGCAAAATGCTCATACATTTCAGGATACACACTACCTAATTTCGAATGAGCTAAAGCACAGAACACTATCCAAATCCAAGGTCCACTAAGTTATATAGTAAGCTAGCCATTGTACAAAAGATATTACCTTGCAGTAAGCCCAGCAGCAGGTACCAATTTAGCTAAAGCACGTTCCACTTCCTCACTAACCTGTTCAACACCAATACCGTACTAAGACCTTAATAATGAAAAACTGATTCATAACTAAGGTTTTAACAGAGACAGAGAACAAATACAACACAAACAGAGCTAAAAAAAAAGAAAAAGTAAACAAAATCTTACAATTCTGCGGAGGATAGGTTCCAAAGACGAGCAAAGCTTCTGCAAACTGTCTAGTTTCAGAGCCTCAACAATCACACTGCACACATAAGAATAACAAAAGGATAAGCAAAAAAAAAAAGTCTTAGAAAATTGCAGTAATCAATCGTGTAAAAAATTAGAGAAGATGAAGAGAAGAGAAAAAAGACCTAGCAAGAGCAGGACGCTTTCGTTCAGGCTTGTCGTCATCATTCCCCTCTAAGTTCCTCTTCATATTCGTTACTTCCTCTAAAAATTAAAAACCCTAATTTCTGAGATCTGCAAAACAGCACAAAGTACATAAATTAGACTGTATAAAACACCCTCGGCGAAATCATCAACATCCCCAGTAATATAAAAACACGAAATAGATTAAATTCCCCTAACCAAATCCTACGTCGAAGACTTGGAACAGACTCACCAATAGAAAAATAGATTAGATATCAAAGCGAGAGAGAAAGTTACATGTCCGATGGTCTGAGTGAATTATCCGCCGGCGACGGCAAGTAATTTGGTGTTGTCGATAGTTTTCCGACAGAGCCTCCGTCTCCTTTGCTCTTCGTTCGATTCTCTGTTTTGGTTAGGTACAGTAATTGGTGTCTCAGAGTTTAAGTGTGTGTTTTTATTTTTTAATGTGGTACTGCACGTGTGGTGAGGTCTACGGCTTTTTACGGTGGAGCTGCCGTGCTACTCACGTGTCAACACTTGCAGATAAGTCCAATGTGGGCCCCACTACGACATTCTCCAAGTGATCCACGCCACCTGCCCCTTCATGCGACCCTTCTTCGGTTGTCACATAAAATCCTAGCCGTCCGTTCCACATATACCTGCTGCTTTTTTTCCTTCTTATAAATTAATTTTATTTCTCATACTTCAATCTGATTTATTTATCTATATATACATTTTATTATATAAAATTAGGTTTTAAAAGTTAGTCATTAACAAGTTTTTACATGTGTCAAATCTATATTAATTTAAGATTTTGACATGGGTAAAAATTAATATTTAATAGGAAAAATTTGAAATTACAACAAAAACAATATTAATAATGTAAAAACATAATTATCAAAAAAATTACAAAAATTAAAAGTTTTAAATAATTATAAGGAGATTATATATATATAATTCAAAATTATAACATTATATACTTATTTTAAATTTTAAGTTATTAATTCTACAAAAAAATAGAAATAGGATTAAGACAAAAATACAGTTAATTATTAATTCTAAATTTTGTAAATACTCACTTCTATATAAACATAGATTGTCTCATACTTTTCATCTAACAAAATAATTTATTCAAAAATATTACTTTCAACTTTGTTCTATTGGTAAAACATTTTTAATGGAAAGATAAATTTTTCTTAATTTTTAAACCAAAATTTTCTGCTACTTTCTCCTTTTCAGTTTGTAATAGGTAAGATTAATATATTGATCCAAAAAAGATTAATATATGTGTTTTTTTCGAATACTGTGTACTTCAAAATTTAATGTAGTATTTTTAGAAATTTTTATTTAATTTATCTTTTCACCTTTGAGTTATTTCGAATTCATAAATTATCATGCTTATAATTTTTTATTGCTATATTTATGTCAAATTAATTTTCTTCTATTTTTTCAACACTGATTGGTTGGTCATAGACCCTTTTTGTGCAACCATAATTGTTACCATTCATTCAATCTCAAAAGAAGATAAAGAGTAGAAGCTCATCAACCTAATGGGTAGATAAAATAGGCTAATTAAACACAAGCTTACAACAAACATAGATAGATAGATTGGAAAAACAAAAATTGTTGTTGATAGATCTATTGGAGTTCGGAGACTGTGACATCCTGGTTTGCGGATAGGTTTAAAAGAATTGATTTGGCCACCTATGTCACCAAAGTGCACTTATTTTTTCGATCAAGGGTCCTGAGAGAACTCTAGAGTTAGGCGTGCTTGAGCTGGAGTAGTTTCAGGATAGGTGACATTTCGGGAAGTGATTGTCGGAACTGTGCGAGTGAGGACAAAATATAGAAAAAGATCATATGGTGATTTATAGGGGTAAATATTTAAAGCCTTTCGGATATGGATGGGCTAGAAGTAGACGTGGGGTCTACTGAGGAAGGTGGTCCCATGGACTGGGAGTGGACATAGGCTCACTAAGCAAGGTGGCAGTCGGGGTGTTCTAGAGAAAAAAGGCTACATCATGGTGTGTCAAAGACACTTCCATGAATAAATTGGAAAATTTAACATTAGTTACTATCAAAAGATTTTATAACATTATAAAATGGTCTTTAGTTTCATTGATTGTCGGAGCAAGCCATTTTGAGATAGCTAAAAGACGTGAACATGTTCTCTCTACACATTAGGAGGGCAGAGCCGAGGTTCTCTTTATGGTGGAGGACGTTTGACGCAAGGTTATCTTCTCTAGGGAAGAAGGTGGAGGAGATTGGACGAAAGGTTAAAGGTGGAGCCAAGGTTCTCTCCATAGTGGAGGAGATTTGACGCAAGGTTCTCTCCATAAGGAATGAGGGATGAGCTGAGATTCTCTCTATGGTTGGTCATACACTATTGTGATGTTACATCATTGATTAGTATACTATGTAATATATTTTTATTCGAAATATTTTTTGAGCCAATAATTTTAGTAATTAAAAAAACTATGCAAAAGTGAAAGTAAAAAGATATATAATAGTTGGCTTAATGTGTTCATACAGACATTTTCTAGGTGGTGGTAAAGAATATATTTGTAACATCTTATTATATAAAGTTTGGTTCTCAAAGTTAGTAACTCACCAGATCGTGACACGTGTCAAATTTAATGATCAAAAATCACATATCAAAGTTAGTAACTCATCAGATCGTGACAAGTATCAATTTTAACGATCAGAAATCACAGTTTTCAAAGTTGATAAAACGATGAATAAGATAATTGTAATCTTATTATATTAAGAAAACCTTTGTTAATCCTAAAAGGAAAATGATTGTAAATATACCCATTTATATAAGCAAATAAATGATGACATATTTTTCACCAAACAAAATAATTTCGACTAGTTTTGTTTTTTCTTGGTAAAATTTTCTTCTTTGTTTTTTATCAACCTTTTGTTTGACACATCATCGTTCTTCAACAAGTCTCGAAGGTAATTTGTTTGTTGTCTAATCGAAGCAACTATATAAAAAGATTCCTAGATATTACCACGTGTTTTCGTCGTCGTTTCTTTGAATTTTGTTTCGTTTCTCAATTTTATAATGCATACTATGCAATCTTTGACTTTGAAGTGTTAACAAAGTTTTTTATGCATAATAACTAAGACTTTTGGGATTAACAAATTTCTCACGGTGTTATTATTATTTCTATTAATTTGCAGGACAAGTAGCATAAAAAAAAGATGAATACACAAATGCAAGATAACAACATAAATTATATAACACTAAATCAACTAAACAGAAAACGTTCTTATCGTCGATAGTACGTCTTAAAAGAAAGTGGGAAGCAATAAATTTTTGAAAAAAACAATGAGCTCAATGGAACAATTTTTCATAAAATAGAAAAGGGATTAAAAAAAATATGCAGAAAAATTATTAATTCTAAAAAAATGTAAATACTAACTTCTATATAAACAAAGATCGTCTCATATTATTCATCTAACAAACTAATTTATTCAAAAATATTGTTTTCAACTTTGTTCTATTAGTCAAACTTGTTTAATGGGAAGACAAATTTTCCTTATTTTTTTAAACCAAAATATACTCCTACTTTCTATTTTTTTAGTTTGGAATATGTATGATTAATATGTTGACCCGAAAAAAATGGAAGATTAATATATGCATCTTCTTTTTCTAATACTGTACTTTAAAATTTATCGTAGTAGTTTTAGATTGTTTTTTCTAATCTATATTTTCATCTTTGAATTATTTGAGATTAATATATTATCATGCTTATATTATTTTCTTAATTATGTCAAATTAATTTTCTTCTAATTTCTCAACCTTGATTGGTTGGTAATAGACCTTTTTTTTGTGCAAACATAATTGTTACCATTCTTTCAATCTCAAAAGGAGATAAAAAGGAGAAGGTCATCAGCCTAATGGTTAGATAAAATAGGCTAATCAAACACAAGCCTACAACAAACATAGATAGATTGAAAAAACATAAATCATTGTTGATAGATCCATAGGAGGTGAAGTGACCTTAGCGCAATGGCCAAAGGTAAGTCCTTAATGCACAAGACACCATCACACCAGGAATCAAGTCTCGCGTCCTACGAATGTAGGGATTAGGCTAATGGACCGACATGTTGTGGTCCAATGGTTGATAAAAAAAAAAGATCCATAGGAGCTAAGAGACAGAGGCTAAATCATGGTGTGTCAAAGAAACTTTCCTGAAATACATTGGGAAATTTAACATTAGTTACTATCAAAAAAATTTGTGACGTTAGAAAAAGGTTTTTAGTTTCATTGGTTGTTGGAGCAAGCCACTTTGAGATAGCTAAAATACGTGAATATGTTCTTTCCACACAGGAGGAGCGCAGAGCCGATATTCTCTCTATGGTGGAGGAGGTTGGACGCAAGGTTATCTTCCTAAGGGAGGAAGGTGGGGGAGGTTGGACGCAAGGTTATCTCCATAAGCGAGGAAAGTGGAACGAATGTTCTTTCTATTGTGGAGGAGATTTGACGCAAGGTTCTCTCCATAAGGGAGGAGGACAGAACCGAGGTTCTCTCCATGGTTAGTGATACACTATTGTGATGTAATTTATTTTTTATTCAAAATTTTTTTTGAGCCAACAATGTTAGTGATTAAAGAAACTATGCAAAAGTGAAAGTAAAGAGACATATAATAGTTGGTCTAATTTGTTCATATAGACAATTTCTCAGTGGTGGTAAATAATATATTTGTAACATACAATATACTTTGGTGCAAACATACACTTTTAATGGTAAAATACATAAAAGTTTTGTACATGAATATAAATCAGTGTATTATAGAAAAAAATAGAAATAATGTAAAATAAATTTTAATATAGTTTTATTAAATTTATAAATCTTTAAATCCGCACATCGGACAGGTTCTTATCTAGTATAGATATATATATATATGAAATAATAAATATATATAATCAAATATATATATATATATATCTGATTTATTTATCTATATCTGATTTACTAATTTTATTTATTTATATACATATATATATATATGTATGGAATAATAAATAAACACCCTAGTTGCATGGTTAAAATATCGACAAGCTCTTCTTTACTAAAACGACAAGTGGTAAGTGGTAACCATAATCGAACATGGAAGCCACTTCTCTAGTTGACATTTTCCCAAATTGCATTTAGTCATCATTAATTATGCGCTCTAATTTTTAAACATATATATAATCAACCTCATCAAATCATTTTTCTTCCACCATCCAAATCTAAGGAACACAAAGATGGCGACTACAACAACATCAACCCAAACCATACTCTTCGCAATTGCCATTCTCTTGGTCGCCATCCAAGCCGTTCATGCAGACTATTACCGTCCCCGGTTACCTACAGTCCCGAGCCCTCCTTCCTACGTTGCAAAACCCAAGCCGCTCCCAACTCCCAGCCCCAAACCTATCCTCTATCATCCTCCTCCCACCTACCAACCACCCACGGGCTCGTTCGAACAACAATTTCTTGATCCACATAATACTGTCCGAAGCGGCCTAGGTACTTTTTTGTATATTTGATTATAGGATTAAATTAACTAAGACCGTATGCATGTGATATTAATTAAGAACTTATGAGAGCATAAACAACATAAACGGTCACTTGGGATCTTTGTAATCTTTGTTGTCATATTCATAAGAAATTATATGATCATGATAAGACGATTAGGATAATTGTGTATGGTTTATCTTACATTTTGCTCAGTCTACTACATGGTGGTAGTTCTGTGATCAGTTTACATTTTAAGATCAGTTTTGTTTAAGAGTTTCTTATAGGCCAAATTTACGTCTGAAATATCATATTAGGGATATATTTGTATAAATGTAATATTAACAAAATATTTCCTTAATAATTCTGCTATTTTCTTATAGCTAAAGACCAGATATAATTTGTTTTGTTCGGGACCTTAATATATACACGAAACACGATCTAAGGAAATGGACTACCTTAAAAAACGAACAATTTGATATATTGTTTGCATAATTGTGGGGTCAAATTAAATTATTAATAACTTTGTAGTTGATACTACCTTAAAAAACGAACAATTTGATATATTGTTTGCATAATTGTGGGGTCAAATTAAATTATTAATAACTTTGTAGTTGACTTAATTTTCATTCCCAACAGGTCTGCCTCCACTGGTGTGGGACGGAAAGATCGCGAGCTACGCAGCATGGTGGGCTAACCAGAGGCGTTATGACTGCTCCCTAACCCACTCCACCGGTCCATACGGTGAGAACTTGTTCTGGGGAAGTGGCTCAGACTTTACACCGACTTTTGCTGTGGAGTCATGGACCGTAGAGGCTCAGTCCTACAACCACATGACTAACTCGTGTGAAGGGAGCGGTATGTGTGGTCACTACACTCAGATCGTGTGGCGTGAAACCAGGCTCCTAGGTTGCGCTCGAGTTGTCTGCGAGAATGGCGCAGGAGTTTTCATAACTTGCAATTACGACCCTCCGGGTAACTACGTTGGAGAGAAGCCTTACTAACTTTGTCTAACAATTTGGTTTTCAATTTTAATTAACGTTGGTGATTTCTTAATTTATATATGTTTTTATTCTTTGTGTCTTTTGTTTCTTTCGAAATTCATCATGGTGTGGATCTTAAGTTGGTGGTGTTATGAACATTTTGTTGTTTCATTTTGTGATGGTCATGTCTCCAAATGTTTGTTTTTTTTTTTTTTTGGTATACAAAAAGACCATCCATAGTTCTATTAATTTTCTTAAATCATAACTATAGTATATGAGACCATGTTAAAAGTTAAAACACTTATCCCGTTTGCATTTTTGAATTTCTTAAAAAACATATCATCTTTTCATATATTATATATATACTGCGCATTCTTACGGATATATGAATAACCGTTAATGCAATTACAACCATCATTATAATAATCGAGATACATAAATCAATATCACAAACCCCACACAAAAACTTCTATTAATCTAGCAATTAAAATACACAAATACACCCACCTAATTTCCTCAAAAAGTCATAATACTATCTAAAGATAAGATGACTTGAGAGAATCGGATCATCAACAGATGAATGATGATTAGTAGGGTTTCTGGCCAATGTAGTTACCGGGAGGATCATAGTTACAAGTCATGAAGATTCCACCATTGTTGCATACCACACGTGCGCACCCGACCCTCCTCGTGTTCTTCCACACGATCTGTGTGTAATGGCCACACATCTGACCAGGGTCGCACGTGTTGGAGCCGTAATGATAAAACCTCTTCTCGCTGGCCCAAGCAACCACTGCGTCGGCCGGAGACCAGTTGGCGCCGGATCCCCAGTAGATGTTCTCACCAAGATTAAACTCTCCGTTGGAAAAAGAGTGTCTCAGAGCACAATCCCCCCTTCGTTGATTAGCCCACCCTTGAGCGTAGTTCTGGAGCCTGCTGTCCCACATCAAAGGAGGTTCGAATCTGGCGGCACGGACCAGGTTGTGTCGGAATAAGAACTGCAAGGAGTCGTGGTCACATCCCGGACACAATCCCTTGCAGATTTGGAACACATGACCAAGTGATGAAAATTTGGTAATCGTTGAAGATCTAGTTATTGTTGATGAAGATCTGGTTATTGATAAAGAAACGACGGCATTAATGGCACCTAAGAGTAATATAACTCGTAAACAGGATGAGTTCATCCTCTTCTCTTTTTTGAGATTATATTGTTTTGTAGGTGCTAATGGATTCGGAGGTTTTAGTGAGTTATTTAAATATACAGAGAAAATCAAGGAAACGATAAATTGTGTTGGAAATGTATGGATACAAATTTGAGTTTTTTGGTTTTTTTTTAGCGTCTGTGTCTATTTTTTAACCGCATAACATGGGTTACCAGTGTGAATGAAAGATTGCTTTGTCTGGCAGATTGTATATTTTAGAACGAAAAAAAAAAAGAAAAGAAAAAGAGATTGAGGACAAATATGGATTTCATTATTGGAGACATATGATAATGAAGAGGGTATGATTGTGTTTTATATGTGTTATCCCGTGAAGCCTAATCTTGGCCGTACGTCACGGAACAATATGTCAACATGCCAACTCATATGTGCACTCACAACATTATTTCTATTTGAAACTAGAGAAATTAACATCTCCGCGTATACGTCGTTTATATTTCTTTTGCATGACGAGGTTAATTAGTCTTCTCTTGTAAATTTGTTTTTTGGGTTCTCACTTTGGTGTCGCATATTTTGAGTTTGATGTAAGCTAGCTATTATTGGAAAGCTCTCAAAAGGTTCATGTGGTTTTGATAGTGAACCTCTTCGTTGTGTTTAGGTGATTTTGAGCGCACAAAATGTGATAGGTACAAAGATATCTTCCGCGAGTACATATATAGAATAACGCCACTCCCATTGAATCAACTGTATAAATGTATACCAAACGCTAAGCTTGGGTAATCACTCATGCGACCCAATTTAATCCATGCAAGGATAAAAGATAAATCGACATTTATATAGTAAGGGATGAAAGAAAAAATAAAGAAGAATCGAATGAGTAAAAATCGCATAAAACAAATCGAAATGAAAAAAATGTGAAAGTGTTTTTTTTATATGGGCAACGTTTTTGTCATGCATTTGAAATAAACATAGTCAACTGAGTACCATGCAATGCAATAGATTGACTTAATTGTCCTTTAATTTCTAACAGGAGTAATACAAATGCAAACAATTAATAATAAAGACTAAAATTTCCAAAAGTAATATATGAAATATTTTTCTAGATTTTTAACGAGATATTAACACATTATATCTGTAAAGCCTTCCAAAAATTTGAGTTAATTTATTATTTTGTTTGTTGATAACATCAACATTAATACAAGTGGATCCATTTTTAACATTGAATTAATTTATCTTCCAACCTATATTAATATTTTTTTATAATTAAAAAAAAAAAAAAAAAACATATTTTGACCAAGTGGTTCTATGTGTTACCGCTACTGTTCATTAGCGCCTCCGCAAAAACCGCAACTGTAACGCTTCTTCGCCGGAAAAAGTTTACGCGACTTGTCGTCATCACTTGGTTTACTCAGGAAGATTACTACTTCCTTGTTTTTTATTATTGCTTACTTTTTTTTTTACTTCCACATGATCGCTTCCTTCTCCAGATTCCAAATCTCAATCCCCGATTTGATTCCGTCTTCACCTCGATTTCTTCGGCCTAGTCAACTCCAGTTCCGTTTCGGATTACGCCTTAGATTTCCCGCTCGATCAAAGAGTCCAGATCAAATGGAGTGGATGAACCGCCTTGGTATCGGTTGTTTCGCGGCGAATCGGAGCAAAAGAGAGCTGAAGACGGTTGACAGCGGCGGCGAGGATTTTTTCGATGCGGCTGCTATGGAATCTGCTGAGAAGCCGGATCATTTGGTGGTTATGGTTAACGGAATCGTTGGCAGGTAAAAAATACAATCAAAGAGCTTTCAAAACGAATACAGTTTGGTTATATAGACTTTTTGCTAATTCCTGTGTTGGATTAGTGCGGCGGATTGGAAATATGCGGCGGAGCAGTTCGTGAAGAAGTTCCCGGATAAAGTACTTGTTCACCGTGCGTTGTTTCTTTAACCTTTTAGAGATTTGTGGTTTTGGGTACTCTGTACTTTTAGGATGTTTTGATTTTGATGAAACTGTTTGAAAGCAGGTAGCGAGAGTAATAGTGCAACGTTGACATTTGATGGTGTTGATAAAATGGGTGAAAGGCTTGCTAATGAGGTATTTTGCCAGCATTGTTGTTTTCTCTTTGATCTGCAAATTGTTATTATAGTTCTTGATTTTCTATGTTTGAAATTTTGTGAAGGTTTTGGCTGTTGTTAAGAACAGAAGTGGGCTGAAGAAGATCTCTTTTGTGGCTCATTCTTTAGGAGGTCTTGTTGCAAGATATGCCATTGGGAAGCTGTATGAACAGTCAGTGGAAGTCGACTCTTTGGACTCTCCTTCCAAGGACACGAGCTCGAGAGGAGGCGAAATTGCTGGGTTAGAACCTATGAACTTTATAACTTTCGCAACGCCTCATCTTGGTTCAAGAGGACATAGACAGGTGAATTGATGTTTTAGATAGCATGTCTAGGTCAGAATGTATCTGTAAGGTTTGCATATATGTATGTATAGATCATATGTTTCTGTGTAACATGCTTATTATGCTTGTCTTTATCCGCTCAGTTCCCGATTCTTTGTGGCCTTCCGTTTCTTGAAAGAACAGCATCCCAAACTGCACACTTGGCTGCCGGGAGGACTGGAAAACATTTGTTTCTGGTGGACAACGATGATGGAAATCCTCCACTTCTTATCCGAATGGCTACAGATTGTGATGACTTGAAATTCATGTAAATTGCTTTGGTCTCTGGGTGTTTTTTTCATTGGTGACTTGCAGATTAAGATATGCTCACCTCTTCTTATGACCTGAGCAGATCAGCTCTACATGTTTTCAAGCGTCGGGTGGCATATGCAAACGTGAATTTCGACTGTATCCTTCCCTGAAACAGAGCATGTCTTTTAAAAAGCATGTTTTCTAAGTAACTGTCAATGATTTCTCAAATTTTTATCAGTTACGAAAGTTTGCTTTAACTAGTGACAAAGCCATGGTTGGATGGAGGACATCTTCAATTCGCCGTCCAAATGAGCTCCCAAAGGTATGTGTTTGCTTGTTATATTTGTGCACATCTTTAGTGGCGACAGTTGTCAATAAACTTTAACCCTTCTCATCTTCCAGCCAAACCTCCTAGAAACTGATCCAAACTATCCACACATTGTATACGTCGAAAATGGAAATGTGGACAATGGTAGTTGCCGGTCAACTTCCACAGTAGTAACAGAGCAAAACACTGATCTCGAAGGTTTGTCCATTTCTCTCTTGATATTTTCTCTAGATTTGCTAGAAACAATGATATCTCTATAAGATATTCCGGAAGTGCGGTAAATCCTTGCCTCACTATGTATATAGCCCATTGTTCTTCCTTATAATCCATAGCATCACAAACTTCATCATGTTATGGTTTCTGTGGAATGTAGAGGAAATGATACATGGACTCAGTCAGCTATCTTGGGAAAGAATAGATGTCAGCTTTCACAATAGCAAGCAACGATACGTCGCTCATAGTACCATCCAGGTAAGTTTCTTAAAACTCAAAAGCATTTCTGTTAATGGCATTTTACTTAATGTTTTTTTTTTTTTTTTTTTTTTTTGTGATGTGTAGGTTAAAACATATTGGTTACATTCTGATGGCAAAGATGTTGTCTTCCACATGATGGATCATTTCTGTCTCTAGCCCCTCCAGCATTTTTAACCGCTGCAATTAGTCAGTGCGTGGTTCACCGGTTCCACCACCGACTAGACAAAAAGTGTGATTCAGTTGATACAGAGGTGCGCACTGTAAGAAGGCGATTGCATTACAAACTTCTTCTTTTTCTGGGTATTTATATCGTTTTTACTTTTACTATACAAATTGTGGTAAAGTTCATGCTACTATTCGAAATAACTTATTTCGAATGATATTCATTTTGTCGAACGATGAATCTGTACAGATCTATTCGTTCTTTGTAAAAATTAATGTTGGGTTTTTCAGTAGTTCTGTTTGCATCAGTTGCGATCTCGTTTGTTAGACACGTTCACATATAAAAATAGTACGAATTGGACAAGAAAAGGAAAGGACGTACACACATGACCCCAACCATTGACCAATTGCCCATGCTAAAAAAAACAATTATTCAGTTGGTAGCAGAGTAGTCTCCATCCATTATATATGTCACTGTTCACATTGTCGGATCAGCCTAAAAAACTAATATCTCATTGTCTAACTATGCTTTTTCAGTTTCACTGAATGGTTATAAAGATAAAAGTTATATGCCGAAAAAAGTTATTGATAAAAATGGTTATATATTTGGGGCTATTTGTTGATAGTGGTATATATAGAAATTTAGGAATAAAGCTGCAAAGAGAATATAATTCTCAACTTCGTCTCGCCGCAACAGATTAGCTTAATAATATTCGGCACGTCAACACGTGCCAATGTCGCCACATGCCTTCAAGTTTTTCTTTCACCTGAAGACAAGTGTTTCTCCCTCTTGTTTTGTCGTATCATTTGTAATGACAGTTACTAATCTTTCTTTTTAGCAGTAATTAGAATTACTACTAATCATATAGTATTTAAGTTCTCATAATAATTACATAAACCGGATTTCCCTCGACACAGAACACGGGAAAAATATAGACGACAGTCAAAAAAATAAAAGGACTAAAACCCATACGAATTAACGATGCAAACAAACAAAAAAATAATGAAATTGATCCCACTCACTCTGTAAGTTAGGTCCACGTTATGACCCGACCAGACCCGCATGTCTCAACTCCCAATCAACAGGTCACCGTAACTTCCGGTGCTCTGCCGTACCACTTTTATACCAGCTGGCCTCCTATTCATCTTTCTTCACTATGATCGCCACAAGTACAGCTCTGAGTCTGCTCAAACCGAGTCGCCGGCGTAGCTAGGTAAGTAGGTTTGACATCTCCAGCCATGATGACGAGAAACTTCTCCGGCATCGTCGCGGGCTTAGTCTTGTTAGTGTCCCCGTCGGGTTTGGCATCATCTCCACCCTCGAGGTCACGCTGAGCAGAGCCGGAGAGTCTCCAGTAAGAACAAGCAAGAATGAGAAGAGCGAGGGAGATGAGAGCCAACATGGCGGCTAAACCACCAAAGAGATAAGGAACTGGAGAGCGCCACGGTGAGTGAGGCACTACCATGGAGGAGCTAGTACTGTTTCTGCTGTCTTGGTAATTATATTGTCGTCCTTCCATTGTCTGCATGTGTGTTTGGCCTTTGGGATGTGTAAGGGTGAGGGTGTGTGAATGAAAGTTTTTTTTTTTTTTTTTTAAATAGATTGATGGGAGAAGAGATTATGTTGTGAGGGGCATTTATAGAAGATAGAAGAGTGGATTATTCTTAATGCATTGGATTGTGCTTTGTGCATGGTTCAGTATTGTATTACGAGAATCAATGATTATTGTGACTCTTGCCAATTTAATATTCGTGATTTGTACTTTGTAGAGAGTACTAGAGTGAGTATATTAACTAAATCATTTTTTCTAGCGAATCATCTTCTATAATGGAGTGAATAATTCATTGGCCTTGGTATAGCGATGAAATTTTAAATACTTACATTTATTTTCTATTAAAATTTAAAGATGATGTGAATTATAGGTCGTGACGCAATAAAGATTTGTATAAGTGGTATTTTCTTTCTTATTCTGGATGGTTAATTTGAACTTGTATTAGTTTTATATGTTGTCATAGGCTTTTTATATCCCTCTTCTCTTTAGTACTTTAATAAAGTTCAAATCTTATTGGCGTATTTTAATACTCTTTAAATGCAATAATGGATCGAGGTTTAAGTGCGGAACTATTCGGTAGAAAAATAATTGTTTTATAATCTTGTTACGGCAATTTGCACATTAACCCCTCACTGTTTAGATAATCAACATTGCCTAATGCATATGTACGAGAAACCAAAAATTGAATTATTGGAGTAGTTCGACTGATTGAATGGAATTTTCTTTGAAAGAGCTAGATAAGACCAGATTCCAAGTTTAAGTCTGGAGCTATTGCACACTATACATGTTCTAATCCCTGATTCAAAACAAAAATATGTATCTTTTTTGTTTGACAAACCAAAATATGTATCTTGAAAGTAGAAAGTTTGTGATTACCACACAAAAAAAAATGTAAAAGTTTTGAAAAAGATGAAATAACGTACCAACTCAAACCAATTTCAATTCCATTAATCTTTCTTTGGATGACTTTACTTGGATTTGTTGGGACATCTGGATTATACAGTAAAATGAAATGAGTAATCAGCGTCAGCTTCCACCATGTCTAAGGAGAAAAAACGGATATTCCATTAGTTTCCAATCACTTTCACTTACGTTCCCCATTTCCACATTCTTTCACTTTTTGCCTTGTTTTCTTTAATTCGTTCATTTTATATTTTTATATCATTCTTTAATGTGTCCACTAAGTATTGTGTTAAGCAACTAATATTTCATTTAGACGACTAAAAGGAATTTCTAAGGCAAAACTTTTCTAAAGCATCTAAGCCAACATATTGTTGTGCGGTTAATATTCCATCCAACACAATCCCCCTCTTACATTAATCTACAACATATACTCTAAAGTGTATAGGTTAATTTCTTCATTGTCATTTGACTCATTTCCCTAATTGTGTATATGTATTCATACTGTCATCTATATATAACATGTGTGGTGGAGATGGAATACATAACTCGAATGATATTATTTATAGTATCAAAAGTTACTAATTTATATATACTTTTTTATAACCAAAGCCTAAAAGTATTTATAGATTAGTTTTCTTTACTGATTGGAAATGCACTATTTAGATTAACAAGTGTGTGGTCCGTATAATGTATTCCCTGATCCGACTTAAATTATCAGATTTGATTTGTGTTTGTACATGAATCATAGGGAATCATATTCTTGTTAAATAGGCAACGTTACATGTGAAGATAATGTATAAAATTAATACATACCTAGGAACCCATTAGTTTCTCGAACAAACAAATTTAAGTACGATGATTAAATTTTGGAGTTCTATTCTTCCTCTTTTTTCCGGTAATTATTCTGCGAAAGTGGTTTAGACCAATTAGAACCAGTTTTATCGATAAGATGGATATGGGTTCTTCATGTTTGTGCTTGGTAAACAATCAGAATACTTGTCCTCTTTACTTTAATTTCTTCTGGAAAATCCAAAAAAGTTGCCAAAAATACATGGTAGGAGACTAATTAATTTGTGTTTCTGCTCAGGATTTCATGGTTATACACTAGTAAAAAAAAAACGTATAGCCACGTTTTTGTCACTATGAACCGTGACTAAATAATTATTTGTCACGAATTAACCACAAAAAACATTCGTAGCACATTCATGACTATTTAGCTACGAACAGTGGCGGATCTAGCCAAACTTTATACCAGGTGCAAAAACTGGAAAGAAGGGAATCCAACCAGCAACCTTTTTAATTGACTGGTGCATTTTCACCACTAAGCTACTTCAACCTTAACAACTTCAATACAAATTAAACAATTTATACTTTTCATATGGTGCACATCATCCTTGCTCAAGGTGGATCCGCCCCTGGCCACGAAATAATCACGAATATAGCATGTGACAGCTTTTATCACCAACTAGCCACGAAAACATTCGTAGCTATCTAGACACAATAATATTCGTGGCTAAGTCGTGACTTAAATTAACCACTTACATGTTTTCGTTGCAAGTTTGTGGCTATTCCATTGAATTAGTGAGATGATTATATAGCCACGACAACTAACGTAACGAAATTGTGACTACTGACTGCCACAAAATATTTGCGTGGCACATTCGTGCCTACTCCGCTAAATTATACAAGATGGCTATATAGCCACATAATTATTAGTAGCTAAATTGTGACTTAATTTGAGCGAATAATAATAAAGTTAATTTTTTTGGCTAAATATAAACATAGTTGTATTTTGGCAACTTTTGCGTCTTTGTAGTTGTACCTTAATTTAAACTATTATGGTGTAGTTGGACAAATGATGTTACATTATTAATTATCATTTAGGAGTTTCTCTTAACATAATTTGGACAACATCATAATTCTTACATCTTTTGCATCAAAAGAGATGATCACTTACGAAGTGTTCCTTACCATAAGAAGTATATATTGGAAAAATGATAAATTCAAGTTTTGTTTATTTAAAACGGTTTCCTATACTTCAAGTTGTTTTTAAAATCCTCATAAATCTACCACCCTAATATTTTTGAGCAAAAATACAAATACATATACGTTTTTAGTTGTACCTAGGTAAACCTGCTTGCACAAATACACAAATACAAATATTTTCTTTGTTATACCTAGTCGAACCTTGGTTATATAAATTTGACAAATACAAATACAAATACAGAAATGTTCTTAGTTGTACCTAGTCAAATTTGGCATTGGAAATAAAAATACATTACAAGACTAAAGTATAAATTTTGCATATATAATTCACATGACCCTTGTTATATTTAATTTTCTTAACATAACAATTAATGTTGGTAAACCAGAATTAATTATATAAAAGAATTCTCTAAGAGATGAATTTATAACCTTATTATATTTTATTTTATCAAGAAATTAGTGTTGCTACAACAAATTAATATTAATAAATCATAGAATTGTTAATCTAAATTCATTAAAATTAAATAATTCTTTTACAACCAAATTTATTTGGTTTGGGCGACTAGCCCAAATAATTTCCCACCATCACCAATTCGCCCAAATAATTTCCCACCATCACCAATTAGTTTCCCGATAAAATAAACATTTCGGCTAAATAGTAGTAATTTTAAGGATATTATACTACTCGTTTTTCTCCTTCCTAGTTCATATCACCACACTTAGAGAAAGAAAAAAACAAAAATACCCTAACGCCTCTTCTTCTTCTCCAAGCCGATGTCCCTAATCTAAAACTAGCTCCAATCAATCTCTTTCTTGAAGAACTGCAATGACTCTATCCGGCGACCGTCGTCTATGGTTCTCTGTGTCAGATCCAACAGGTAATTAACGGTGTCTCTTCTCCTTCTTCTTCTTCCGATTGCAGAATTGTTCCCTAATTACTAGTTATGTCTCTTTCTCTCTTCTCTAGGGCTGTTTAGATCTTTTGTTTTTTTTTTCTAATTAGGGTTTTCTAAGATTTGATTTGTTCATATTTTTTTAACAACATGTTAACAACATGATGGTTAGGATTTGTAAATGCGGATTCTTATTTTGGCTTTGTTCTATGTTTAAATTTCACTCAAATTTGTGGATTTGTTTACTTGAGTTGTTATTAATAGGACCTAAATTTGTTTGAGCTTCTAATTGAAAGAGGTGCAACGTAGATGGATGCTGACTGGGAGGCTGATTGAGACACTCTAATGGAGTACTGCCCAATAGAACCATCAAAGAAGAAGAGCAAGAATGCTGCTGGAAGCCGCTTATCTAATCCTGATGGCAAAGGGATTCACAAGCATTGTGCAGGTCCTCGAAGTTTTTTTTTGCAGATTGAGCATGAGAAGGTAAGTGTTATATTTCTCTTATGTTATTATTTACTTTCATATCTGGGCTTATCCATGGGACTTGCCTAATAATATTTCCTCTTTGTTTTTGTAGATGATTGAATCTGGTTTGGATGAACCACCACCTTTCATTGATCTTATGCGGAGGACACACACACGCAAAGATGAAACTTCCATCGATCCTCGTGTTGAGTGTCTTGTAATCAAAGTAGAGTAATCTGCTGCACAAATTACATCAGAAAATGGTTCTCTCCTCTGTTTGTACCGGGGATTAATTGTTTGTACCGGGGATTACACAGTTTAAACAAATAAAGATTTTGTGGGAAAGAGCAAGCAAGTTCTTTTATTAATCGGGGAAAACGTGAGATCGTCACTTAAAACGAGTCGAGATAGAGCTTGTTAGTTCACAAGCGAACTAGCAAGCTTAAAGGGACGAACTGAAAACAAGAATGAATTATACGAAAGACAATAGCAATTTTCGATGCAAAGTGTTGCTCTGTAGGTATTGTCTGCGGGTCCGGATCCTTTCTCCAATAGATGTCTCGAGCTATTTATAAGCGAATGTAGAGTTAGAACACTCTAGGATTTTCTGTGTGAAATCCCGAGATTGTCCTCCGAGGTTGGCCCATTTCCTTCTATCTCTGGTGAGTCTTTGTTGGGCCGAGTAGGCATATGGGGCAAAGCCCATATCCAACAATAGTCCCCCCCCTTAGTCCGGCGAGCGAGATATTTCTGCGATCGGCGGGCGTACTTTGAGTCTTAACATATGCCTGCTCGGCGTTAGGCGTTCCAGACTGCTTCAAGAAGATCTAACTTTGTGTGGTGATGGTTAAAGCGATAGTTTTTGTTGAGCTCGGAGCTCGTTCTGATGTTGTATGCGTTGAGTGTGTTGTTCTGGAGCGCGAAGCTTGTATGAATGTTATGTGTCTTGAGCATGTCTTTGCGGAGCGTGGCGCCTGGCGCGTGGAGCGTTGAGCGTGGATCTCATCTAGATGTTATGCGCCTTGAGCACGTTTTTACAGAGTGTAGTGCTTGATAATGGATCTGCAATGGTTGAGGATGGAGTTGCCGCACATAGTTGGTAACCAAGGATCAAAGAAATTGAGCCAGACCGGCATGCGGAGATTGAGGTCGGCGAGCTTGAGATTGAGGTCGGCGAATGAGTTTGAGGTCTCCGAGATTGAGGTCGGCGAGCGAGAGAGTGAGATTGAGGTCGCCACCGAGAGTGAGATTAAGTTCGGCGCTGAGAGTGAGATTGAGGACGGCGAGAGTGAGATCGTCATCGTCGAGGTTGAGGTTGAGATCGGCGAGTGAGATTGAGGTCGCCACCGAGAGTGAGATTGAGCTCGACTTAAAGGGAGATCACTGTCGTCGAGGTTGAGATCGTCGTCATCAAGATTGAGATCGCCACCGAGAGTGAGATTGAGGTTTCCACCGAGAGTAAGACTGAGGTTGGCGAGAGTGAGATCGTCGTCGTCGAACGGGGTCGAGAGGTGAAGAGAGGTCGACGGACAAGGATTGATAAGTGCTGAGGTTGGTTCTTGCGAGATCGGCGGATTGAGGTCGGCGGGACGCTGCGCGATGCCGCGGAGTTCGGCAAATCCTCATTCCAGGTCGGCGCTTGTCCTACCATTGGGGCGAGCTCCGACGTAAACGTCAACGCCAAGCTGGAGGTCGGCACCGAAATTAAGGTAGGCACCTAGGTAGAGGTTGGCATCAACCTTGAGGTAGGCACCAAGCTGTAGGTTGGCGCCAAGCTGGAGGTCGGCACCAAGCTGTAGGTAGGTGCCAAGAGACTCGAGTGTGAGAGCGTCGAGTGTGAGAGTGTCGAGCGTGAGAGCATCGAGCGTGAGAGTGTCGAGCATGAGAGCATCAAACGTGAGAGCGTTTGACTGTGAGGGCGTCGAGCATGATAGTGGCAAGCGTGAGTGAGTCGTGCGTGAGAGCGTTTGACTGTGAGGGCGTCGAGCATGATAGTGGCAAGCGTGAGTGAGTCGTGCGTGAGAGTGGCAAGCGCGAGTGAGTCGACTATGAGGGCGTCGAGCATGAGGGCGACATGCATTTGAGCGTATGTTTGATATGCAACAAGGCTTTGTGCTTTACTGGAGTAAAGTGGTAGGCGAGACGGACTCGCCATACCTTTAGGTGTGGCTTTTGTGTCCGGCTTATCCTGTTGGTGTTTGGGATTGGCAAGAACTTGCAAGCCGGAGCTTGGCTTATTAGTCCATGCGCCCTCAAATTAGTGCGAGACTTGCTCGGCTTTTTGCTTGGTTTCGAGATGTATTTTACGGGGAGAGACGCCTCTCGGCTTATACTGTTATGTGTTTCGAATACCAAGTTTTAGGTTGGTAGTTGAGATGAGCTCGTCGTACCTTTTAGGTGCGGCCCTGGTGTCCGGCTTACCCTGGGGGAGCCCCGAGGTCGGCGAGAGTGTGCAAGTAAGAACTTGGCTTATTCAAACTTGACCGCCTGCTAGCTGAATGCGAGATTGGGCTCGGCTTTTTTTGTGCGGATTATTTCACCGCTGCATCCATGTGGAACGCGTTTTTAATCGAACACCTGGCCAGGGTGACGATGTAGAAGCTGGACACTCGTTAAGACGGACTCGTTCGAGAGAGCTTATTTGACTTAGAGTACTCTTGCGAGTGTAATTTTTTTTTTTTGTAAATGACTTCTTTTGAAGAGTTGATGAGCTCGGCAAGTGAGCGTTCTTTTTTTTTTTTTTTTTTTTTTTTTTTTTTTTGCTAATGATATTATGATGTTTAACTCACCGTTGATCTTCGGTGTTGAGCTGCGAGTTGGTCGTCGATGTCGAGCTGCGAGGCCATTGTTTGGGTTGGGTTTATGGACAAACCATTGCGTAAAACCAAAATTGTGAAGGTTTGGGGAGCTCTTGCAATAACCCGACTCCTACGTGGGTGGTTTGTCGTTGGATTGATGATCGGCTTGCAGGTAGTAGAGACGAGCTTGGTAAGTCGACAACATAGATAAGTTTGAAAGGTCAATTGTTTGCCAGATCGCCAAGTATGAATGTTGGGAAGATCAGAGCTAGTGAGGTCGTTTCTCGCGATATTGAAGATATCAGAGGGTAGCGAATTGGTTTGGGTGAGGTCGATCTCGCCGAACTGAGCTCGGCGCCACTCTCAGGTTTCGTCAATCGAGAGACACCGTGAATATCCGACGGTCCTTCCTTTGAGCGCGGTATACAATGAATTTCCAGAAACGGGCGTGTCGCGAATCGAGGTGACGGATTATGGCAGTAAAATTTCCGTTTTACTTATTTATGTCTCCCCATCTCCTCCTTTTTCTTCACTTCCTTCTCTCCATAAAAAGGTAACTTTCTCTCTCTATGCTTTTATTTTTATGCTTTTACTTCTTTCTCTCTCTACTTTTCTCTCCCCTTTGTTTGGTCACACATCCTTGAAGACCTAGCAGCCGCCGCCGCCGAGCTTCTCATGCGGAGATCATCGATGGTCGGTGGACGGCGACATACGAGTTTTGCGAGCTCGGCCGAGAAAGGCGATGTGCGTGAATCCGGCCGATCGACGGAGATTGACGGGTCCCAACGGGGAGATTCGGAGGTCGGCGGAGAGGACGAGGTCGGCGAGAGGATGTTCGGAGGTCGGCGCCATACGAGTTTCGCCCGCCTGGCCGAGAATAGCGGCGAGCTTGAACCTGGTTGATCGGCGGGAATCGAGTGCGGCAGAGTGAGCGAGATCGGCGCCCGGATGGTCGGCCGAGAGGACGAGGTCGGCGCCCGGATGGTCGGCCGAAAGAGCGAGATCGGCGCCCGAATGGTCGGCCGAGAGGTCGAGATCGGCGCCCGGATGGTCGGCCGAGAGGACGAGATCGGCGCCCGGATGGTCGGCCGTGAGGTCGAGATCGGCGCCCGGATGGTCGGCGGAGAGGACGAGGTCGGCGCCCGGATGGTCGGCCGAGAGAACAAGATCGGCGCCCGGATGGTCGGCCGAGAGGACGAGGTCGGCGCCCGGATGGTCGGCCGAGAGGTCGGCGCCCGGATGGTCTGAGATCGGCGCCGTGTCGATTTCGTGAGTCCTGTTGAGAGAGGCGAAGCGTCCGTACATGGTGGATCGGCGGAGATCGGCGGATCGGATCGAGAGGATTCCGGATTGAGCGGGGTGATCGGCGCTTTTCCGCCGAGAATGGTTGGATCCGGCGAGTTCGGCGTGGGAGATCTCGGATCTTGGCCTGGCGTCGGCGAGATTAGGATGAGGAATCTCGGAGCTCGGCCTGGCGTCGGTGAGATCGGTATGGAAGGCATGTCCGAGGCTGGCATAGTTGAGGGCGTTGGTTTACTTGATTCCTGTTTCGTTGATATCTCCCACGAGTTTGATTCCGACGATGGCGACCCAGATCTTAGGATGGGAGGGCGCCGAAACAAGGAGATATTGGGAGGTCGGCGTGATTTTAGCAAGTCCGACACTCGCGATATTGGGTCGATTGGAGGAGATCACATTGAATTCGACTTTCGGGAGAGAGAGTGGCCGAGAGCTGTGGTCGGCCAAATATCGGGGATCGAAGATCGGCCCGCGTCAAGACCACCATCTAATGGAGTAAATTAAGTGAGTAACCATTGACCAATGTAAAATAACCAAAGAGGAAAGCAGTGAGGTTGGTCGAAGAATGCGGCACGACGACCATGTTGCGAATGGGATCACTTGTGACCCGGTTGGGATCGATGTGGGAGATCGACGAGGTCAGCATTTGTGCGCTCGACACCGACCTTGACGAGATCGACATTACTCGCGAAATTACTCGCGACACTCGCAGGGTTCGGCCAAGCGATGAGAGGGAGACGGGATATCGGCACAATAGTGTGTTCGGCACATCGATGCTCGGCGGCGACGAGCTTGGCGCGACTGATCTCTGAATTGCGGTTGGTTCTGATTTTGATGAAGGCGACGCTGATCTTATGTGTGGAGGTCTCGGTTTTCCGTCATCAGGCGATAAGGCCCCAAGCGAGAGAGATCGGCGAGGGGGTACGGACGAGGTCGGTATTTCGAACAGAAAGGAAGGTCGTCTTTCGACGAGCTCCCGAGTTCTAACGTATACGCGTGGTAAAACTCTTGCGGGAATCCAGCGTGCTTTTACCGAAGAGTTCGCGGCTTATAAAGACGTTTTTGATGATGTTAGTGTCGGTATTGGAGCAGAGTGTGGAGACTTCGATAGTTTGGCCAACGACTACAATTTTGCTGATATTCTCGAGTTCAGTGAAGATAGCGACATTGGTTTTGGTGGGAGTCCTATGGATGTCGTCCCGGCCGAGGATCCTGGTCCTCGTTCAGCTGTTTTGGGTCTTAATGCTGCGTCGATTGGTGCTTATCTTTCAGCCGGTCCGGCCGATCACGGTCCTTCGGCCGGGACGGCCACCTGCTTCCTGAAACCGGCAGTTTGCTTTGAGGGTGAGCGGTTGTGCGTCAGAGTTGGCGAAATCGACACTATGGGTGAGGGGGTCGGCCAATGGAGGTCAGTGTGGCGTTGTACGGTGCCCTAGAGGTTGTCCCTGTGTGGGTGGCATATCTCCAATCCATGTCGGTACTTGTCTAACCGTTAGGGTGAACTCCGAGGTCGGCTCATAATTGGAGGTGGCAAGGTTGACTATACAAGTATATTGGAGGCGTATTGGGAGATATGAGCGAGAGAGGTCAGCAGGATATTCTCCAAAGAACAAAACCTAGCCGCCGCTCGTCGCTTCTTTGCCGATAGTAGGTCGGCAAGATATTCCGTTCACCGTCGATCGAGATGACCTGATGGTGGTTGGCGGTCGCCCTGGTTCAGCCCGCGCGCACAGACTTTGAGGTCGGCATCATAAGAAACAAATCTGAGGTCGGCATAGGGCCACGAGGGGGAGAGAACTCTACAACGGGGGTCGGCGCAGGCTGCATGCGGATCTTCCTTGGAACAAGATCGAGAGGCTGAGGTTGGCGAGGATGGCCATCATGAGGTCGTCCCCAATCTCGACTTGGGCGGCGACCGCTCTCGAGGTTGGTCTCAAGGTTCGTTGGGTGGAGATGGCTCATAGGAGCAAGAGGGGAGGTCGGTATAATGAGTGTGATTCTCGCTTGGTTGGGAGCGAGGTAAAGGTCGGCTTTGCGACCAGGATGTGAGATAGGCAAAGGGATGGTGAGCTCGAGAGTGAAGGCATGAACGCTGGTGAGATCGGCACCTCTCGTGAGATTGGTACATTTCGTGAGATCGGTATCTCTTGCGAGGCTACCCATGGTGATGCTTTGTTAATCGGAGGGCGGAGCGACCGAGAATCTGCCGATCTGGATCCGGCTAGCTTTGAGATCGATCGAGAGGATGTGGAGCTGAGCGGTGATGTCGGCTTTGGTTGTCGCGAGCTTGGCGACACCTCTCATGAGGTCGGCACTTCTCATGGTGATGCTTTCGACGGTATCGATATTGATATTAGGGAAGAGTGGAGTTTTGGTTTCAGCAACAAGGGTTTGACCGACGATCGTGATTTTGACGACATTCTTGAGTTTGGTGAAAAGTGGTGGTTTCATGGATCTTTCTGTGGCTAACGAGAGGCCTACTACATCACCCATGGCTGTTACTGGAGGTAGAATGGGCACTCTGAGCGCTCCCAAAGTCGATGGTGTCTCGGTGCTTGTTCTTCTATTGTTGGAGTCAGTTGATTTGATTAAGGTAAGCTTTTTTATGTTGTAGCGAGTGTGTCAAGTCGCTCGGCTGTTCGCATGTCCTGGCTAACGAGACTGTCGATGATAGTCTACATCAGATATTCGAAGTTGTTTCTGCGTCCAGCAAGCAAGGGAGCTGAGAGGGCGGCACCGTCAGTGAAAACTAGAGCCATGGTTTGGAGATGTTGGGCATGTGTGGCAATAAGAGGTTCTGATGGCGTATCAGGCGCTGGTGTAGAGGTTGTGTTGGTGACCAGCTGGTCTGCAGCAGGTCCGGCTTCAGCGTGTGCAGCTACGAGAGACTCAGAGGGCGCGTCGGGCGCTGGTGGAAAGATTGTGCTCGGCAGTGAGCCTTCGGTTGGGCTCGGCAGGGAGCCTTCGGTTGGGCTCTCTGAGGAGTTCGGCAGGGAGCTCAGTGGGGGAACTGTTCGTGTTCTCGTTCGCCCCCATCGCTTTTCCGTTGGCTGCTCCGTTACTTCGTTGAGGTTTTCGCTGGGGTTCGTCATGAGTCTTGAAACTTCGAGGAAGTGAGGATCGTCGGTCTTGATTCGTCAAAAGAAGCGTTTTACTCTCGCCCCACGGTGGGCGCCAATTGTTTGTACCGGGGATTACACAGTTTAAACAAATAAAGATTTTGTGGGAAAGAGCAAGCAAGTTCTTTTATTAATCGGGGAAAACGTGAGATCGTCACTTAAAACGAGTCGAGATAGAGCTTGTTAGTTCACAAGCGAACTAGCAAGCTTAAAGGGACGAACTGAAAACAAGAATGAATTATACGAAAGACAATAGCAATTTTCGATGCAAAGTGTTGCTCTGTAGGTATTGTCTGCGGGTCCGGATCCTTTCTCCAATAGATGTCTCGAGCTATTTATAAGCGAATGTAGAGTTAGAACACTCTAGGGTTTTCTGTGTGAAATCCCGAGATTGTCCTCCGAGGTTGGCCCATTTCCTTCTATCTCTGGTGAGTCTTTGTTGGGCCGAGTTGGCATATGGGGCAAAGCCCATATCCAACATCCTCAGCCAAACAGGCCACATCTGGTGCTATTCTTTCTCGTATTCTGTTGAACAAAGAATATCTCAAGGTACTCTCTAAAAAAACTTTTATCTTTCTTTATGCCTCATGCTCTATGGTCTGTACATATTGGTGAAATGTCTTGCTCTCTTTTTGTTTTGTTTGATTGGTTAAGTTTGTCTGATTTGTTAAGTTTGTCTGTTTGCATTATATGTTTGCTTTTGAATATTGTTTGATATTCATTTTGTTTCTCTCACATGGGAACGGTTATGGGCTAACTGGTTGCATCACATGACAAGCACTTAATCTGATTATGCAGTCTTTTGAAATTAGACAACCCTCTGCTGCTGCTCCTGCTATTGAGTCTTGATACAACTTCTACAACTGCTGCTCATGATCCAGCTTCTACAACTGCTGCTCCTGCTCCAGCTTCTACAATTGCTGCTCCTACTGAAGCTTCAAACCAATGCAACATTAGGTCTTTTTGTCAAACTTCAAACGGTTAGACTTGTATTTAGTAAGCCTTTTGGTAAAATGTAAGATAAGACTACTTATGGTATTGTAAAATACTAGATGAATACCCGCACGTAGTGCGGGTTTTTTTATATCTATATATATACATTTATTGTAATACTTTTTTTGCTTCTTATATTTTCACATTTCAAAGATTAAAAATTATATATAAACAAACAAAACTAAGATTTTTTTGTGAGGAGGCAAAGAATACTAAATTTTGTTTAAAGCTAAATCTTATTCTAAAGTAATTTTTGTAGACGAAAACTATTAGCATATTTTTTGTAGGAAGTAAAATAATCATATCATTTGCACATTTGATTGGTATATAAAAACGTTTAAACATCCTACAATTCTTGTCTAAAACTTAGGTATTTAGATATATTTGTATTTAAGCTTCTTAACTAAATACCATTGGACTCTCAAATTCTCTTTTATCAAAAACATTTTCATTTGCACATTTGATTGGTAGATAAAAACATTTAAACATCTTACAATTCTTGTCTAAAACTTAGGTATTTAGATATATTTGTATTTAAGCTTCTCAACTAAATACCATGGGACTCTCAAATTCTCTTTTATTAAAAAGATTTTCATGCAGCTTGGTTAACTCTTTAATGGTTATAATTAAGATAGACAATTTTCCTTCCTGCTAGTTATTCAGTTTTTTGAAAATAACTCTAGAATTTAATTTAATTTTCTTCTTTTTTTCTGTATTTTCCTCAACCAACATTATATTATTGATTTAACTATCTTTCATTCTATAGTGAACAAAACTCCGATCTTTTTCATATATTAAAATTTATTTTTCTAAGGACACACTTTCATGAATTTCTGTACAATACTGACCAAATTCCCCGTCACTGCTACAACCCTTCAAAATTGTTGAGAAAATTCTAGCGCCTAAACCATATGTTCATTTCTTCATGGTTTACTCTAAGAGAACGAAACAAATCTTTGGTTTTATTCTCGATACACTTTTATCTTTGGGTGATGAATTTACTTACTTAAAGAATAAATCAACATGTTCTAAGCCTCTCTAGATTTTTTATATAAATATTAAAATTGTTTGTGATATGAAAAAGAATAAATGACATGTAAGATGTTTCAAATTCCTTTTTAAATTTAAATATGTTTGCTTTAAATTTAGGAGCTTTTAATTTTGGTTGACATGTGTCACTCTCTCCATTGTTGACGTGTGACTCATATGGAGAGAGTTGAGCAACTTTCATAATATAGATTGCTATTTGGATTTCATGTTTTGTGAATTTTGCTTTTCTTTACAGGTTTTTGTTTTTAGGAATCAATATTATTATTTTTTGGCAAATATATAATCAGCCACAAAACTAGAAGATTATTTTCGTAGCTTTGGAAGCTATTATCTTTGTCACGAATGTTCATAAAATTAGTGGCTATATTGTCACAATTATGCCACTAACAAATATCGTGGCTTATATACTGCAGTTACTAATTTGCGACTTTGTAATTCGTGGCTATTTTATCACGAACTGTTTGGTGACAAATGGTGGCTAATTTAGTCACTAAAGGATAGTGGCTGTTTCGTAGCTAGTGTTAGCCACAAATGGTGAGTAACTATTTCGTGACTTTAGAGGCACGACAAAGTCACGAAATAATTTAGCTACGAGGCTATAGCAACGAATTTTTTTGGTGATTATTCGTGACTATTTTAACATATAGCCACAAATATTTTGGTTCAGTCATGAAAATTTTGGTGGCTATACATGTTTTTTTTACTAGTGATAATATATACATCTTTTAAGTTTGTTAAATCAGATGCTCTGTTGTTTATATTGGTTAACAATTAATCCAATATACGTAGTTCCTAATCTTGTTTAAGTTTGTTAAATCAGAGTTATACATACAAGTACTGTTATGAGTCTGGATATTAATGAATAGGGATGGATATACTCTACCCATTTAAGTAGTCAACGAACAAATCTATCTTTTATAACAAAAACATATGTTTTAGAATATAGAAGGATAAGCTCTGAGTAATTGAGCCACTTGAAAAGTAATTAGATGAAGAAAAAAACACAATTTAAAAACTAGGTGAAAGCATTAATCTCTGAACGTTGCAGTATTTATCTAATGGTTTTAACTTTTAAAACTAGATATTGGTGTTATCTACGTATATCTTTTGATCAGAGGTGGTTTAATGTTTATGTGTTGTTAGGGTTCTTTGTACTCTATTGTGTTTTGTGTTTTCCTGTTTTACTCTATAGGATCTCTGCCTTTGGTTCCAAGAGATACTCTCCTCCGTCGCATCTGCCGTGTAATTCACCCGATGTGTATATTTAGTTATTTCTCTATATACATAATACATTGGTTATTTACTATATTTTCTAATTTAGTATACTATATATTTTTATTATATTATTGATATTAGTAAATTGGCCTAAAGTTAAAATAATAGTTTACACTTACAAAAAAAAAAATTAATTGAACAAATAAAGTTTTTTAAAAATGTTCATGCTATATTGCTATCTATAAAACTTGGCATCAATTTCTCTCTCGTTAAAAACAAAGGAATGTTGTTGATATCAAGATGAATGAAACATAGTCAGAATAAAGAGTAACTTATTTTCTAAATGGTTTTCTAATAGTCAGAAACTCAGAATGCATAGTCTACTACCCTACATGAAAACATTAGCTTATGTACCACACAATACAATGAAACGGTATCGTTTCGATTAGAGTCCGTTTTTTTTTGGTTGGCAATGACATTACGTATCATCTATCTTCATTTTGTCATCTCATTAATTAAAACCAAAAATAGAATTGTGTTGAAGGTACACAAACGAATTATAGCCTTCAGTTGGTTATATATTATATTTGCCTTCAAATATTGTAAAATGTTTAGTAGTCTAGTGGTAAATGGCTTTAAGAAATTTTCTTGAGGTGCAGTTCGACTTGCCTAGTTATTTTAGATGTAAATAGTTGCATAGTTAAAGAGATTAAAGAGGTTTTAAAAAATTATTCATTTCAATTGAAGAGGTTAAAAATAATTATTCAACTCATTCAATTTAAAAAATTGGAGATGAATGAGTTAAATGATATTCAACTTAATTTTTTTTTATTCAAAAAAAAAAAGAATTGACGAGGTTAAAAATAATTATTCGACTCATTCAATTTAAAAAATTGGAGATGAATGAGTTAAATGATATTCAACCCAATTTTGGGTGCAAATGAATTACTTAAATTAATAGGTTGAATGAGTATTCATCGAATTTTTATCATTTGAGATGAATAAGTTGGAAAAATTATACAACTCATTCAACCAAAAAAGTTAGAGAAATAAATGAAATTTGTTCACACTTTCTATCTCCTATTTAGTAGATGAATGGGTGAATGCTATTCAACTAATTTTGTTCAACTCATTAATATGTATGCAACCATTTCCACCCTTTATTCAACTTCATATTTTCAATTTATTCAGTTTTAAGCAACATTTGTGCTCTTTATTTGATTTTTTTTTGTTTCTTTCACTTAGCACTAATTTTTTATTTTTTCAACAGTGGTAAAATCTGTTGTAGCGTACAATAAATTTTTACTGACAACTTCCAAGCAGCGGCTTAATATTGAAAACTTAATTGATGCAAACTATGTTGGAGAGGATCTCTATCGAAGTTGTACCTTGATATTGACTGAAGGGGACTCAGCAAAAGCTTTACCTATAAGTGGTTTTTATCTCAATTACTGTTCTATTTTTACCTTTAAAACTCCCAATTTCAATTTTGTTAAGATGCTGGAGATGTTTTTCTTTAATCGTGATTTTTACAGTGTGTATCCACTTCGTGGCAAATTACTTAATGTAATTAAAGTCAACAAAGCTAAAATTTCTAAGAATAAAGTGATTAAGGACATCATGGAAATCCTTGGACTTAAGGAGTATATTATAGAGTACAAAAATACCAAAGGGGGGTGACATTGATGGAAAATCAATTGATTCCGCATTTGGGACAAAGGAAATTGCCATTGAGAAAAAGATATGGTGAATAGTCAAAGATATTTGTATAATTGTTTCTTTTATTTAGTTTTCTAAAATCGTTTATTTGCTCAACCAAATGTTAAATTGGTCGGCTCAATCCGGGGATGTCTTATGGAAACTTCATAAACAATGAGTTAATAATATTTGTCGCCCAAAGATCTTTTTCTTCATTTTTTATGGGTTCATACTTGGTGTGCATTCACTGTTCAAGAGAAAAAATAAAGCGCTATTAACTTTAAAAATAAAGTATTGAACCCAGATTGCTTCTTATGTATCAGAGCCTACAGCTCATTATCATTGTGAGAGGAGTCTTTCTAGAACAATCATCCGTATGGCCCAAAATTTTGTTGGCAACAACAATTTGAACATTCTAGCTTATTGGTCAATTTGTTTAAAGAACAACTGTACGTATTAGCAACTCTTCTCATTTGTTCATGTTTGTACATATCCCACTGTTTTCATTTATCTATGCTCCATTTCATGTTCTGAATTATCTATGACAAAAAAAAAATTATTTATGCTCTATTCATTGTGATATTAATTGTTTATCTATCCTATTCTTTTTTTCTTTGTTTTACAAAAATCTATGCTATTCCATGTTCTTAATTATCTATGCTTTATTCACTGTGATAATAAAGTGGTAAAAATGTTGTTGATGCGAGAAAGGAACATATAGTCAGCCTAAGGCATGAAAACACCCACTACCATCAAATCTGGTGAAGTCTTACCTTAAGTCTAGTGAAGTCTTGCCTCAAATCTGGTGAAGTTTTGTCTCAAGTTTGGTGAAGTCTTTCTTTAAGTCTTGTGAACTCTTGCGCCAAATCAAGTGAAGTCTTGCCTCAAGTTTGGTGAACTTTTGCGCCAAATTTGGTGAAGTCTTGCCTTAAGTCTGGTGAAGTATTTCCTTAAGTCTTGTGAAATCTTGTGCCACATCTGGTGAAGTCTTGCCTCAAGTCTGGTGAAGTCTTGCCTCAAGTCTTGTGAACTATTGCGCCACATCTAGTGAAGTCTTGCCTCAAGTCTAGTGAAGTCTTGCCTTAAGTCTGGTAAACTTTTGTGTCAAATCTGGTGAAGTCTTGTCTCAAGTCTGGTGAAGTCTTTCCCCCTCTTGAACTTGTATTTGATAGGATTTGGTAGGATTTTAACATTTTAGAGTTTTGAAAGATTTGATTAAGTTTTTAGGAGATTTGATTATTTTTTAAAGTTCTTATATTTAGAAAACAAGAAAATGAATGTAATTCTATGAGATTTTGTTATTAAACTTTGGGTGATTTTAGAATATTTCACAACAAAAACAAAATTATTTTTGTTAATAAATGGCACGACTACTGCTCGACTAATAAAAGGCACGACTCACAACATATGTTTCTGTTGAAGATTTTATGATAATTATAATAAAAGGCAAAGTGATCATGCTCCCATGAGATTGCACTCTTCTCTCACTCTTCTAACATTCTCGGTATAAAATTTTGATTTTTGGGATTGAATACAATCATATTAGACGTTTTTGGACTTTGTGTGTTGACTGGTTGAGGAAAAAATTCAGTAATCAATCAATTTTATTTGCTCTGCAGCTAGGGAGAAAGCTATTGTTGTGAATTTAGAGGTCATAAAGGCAATAGTTACTGCAGAAGAAGTGCTGCTGTTGGATCCTCTCCATCCTGAAGTTCTTCCATTCGTTGAACGACTAAAGCAATAGTTTCCTGAGAGGAATAGGACTGACAATGCTCTGCAAGCTTCTGCGAATGTGCAATCTCCTTTTCCTCTTGATCCTGAAGTTGCAGAGGGTCTGCAGAGTCAGCTTCCTTTTGAATTTCAGGTCCTGGAGATTGCACTCGAGGTTGTCTGCTCATATGTTGATCGCAGTGTGGTAGTCCTTGAGACAGCTTGGCCTGTCCTCGATGAACTCACCAAGAATGTCAGCACCGAGAATCTGTGATCACCTTTTTACCTTGTTTATGTTAGTTTGTTTTATTGTTCTTTTCAACAAGGCTCCTTCTCTTTTTTTCTAATCCATTAGCTTAGTAAGTTATGTGGTTTACTTCATGCAGTAAAGGAAAAACTGGGCACATTCCATTCAGAGATTCAAAACTAACACGCATACTTCAGTCTTCTTTGGGAGGAAATGCAAGAACTGCCATTATTTGCACTATGAGTCCTGCGAGAATCCATGTTGAGCAATCCAGAAACACACTGTTGTTTGCGAGCTGTGCAAAGGAGGTGACAACAAATGCACAAGTCAATATTGTCATGTCTGATAAAGCTTCTTCTCTGTGCTACTTCTCCAAAGGGTTTTGTTCTTCCTCTTCATACTCGTCTTTTACTTCTTCTTTTTGTTCATGTTCCTTACGTTTTTTGCAGGTCTTTTGGAAGCCAGTTATGATATGACCATGGCTTTCTCGCAGGTTCCTTGATCTAAACCCATCTATATTTGTTCTGTTTTATGTCTCAGTTTATCTTGAACTTGAAGGATGCCTTTGATCTGTCGTTGTCGTCGGATCTTGCTACCTCTTTGATGGTCCCCTCTTTCCCTTTTATTTTATTTTACTGTTTTTAGACCAGCTAATGTCTCTTTTGATGCAGAGCCCGAGAATTTCCTCCATTATTTTATAGAGATGTGAGAAATTTAAATCAGATATAAGTATATAACTGAGAGAGAGAGACAGAGAAAGGAGATGATGAAGGAGAGAAGAAGAAGAAAAAACTTGTAGACATTCCAATTGCCGAGAGAGAAACGACAGAGGAAGCCCAGTAGTAACTGAAAAATGAAAATTCTTTAAAAAATTACCTCATAAGGTGTGATTTTATTAGACATATATTTCAACTAAAAAACAGAAAAAAAAAAAGTCTCATAAAATCATGCAAAGTATCAGTTTTTAAAAAAGTTATGAAATTTTGAATAACAGTAGATTTCAAATAAGTTTTATAAATCATTGATTGAATAACAAGATATTCTAGAGTAGTTTAAATAAGTTTACATAAATCCAAGTTGAATAACATAGGATTTTAAAAGATTTTTTAAAATCATCAATTGAATAACATAGGATTTTAAGAATACTGTAAAATCTTTTAAAATACTAAGTTCAATACCCCCTCTAAGTCTTGTGAACTCTTGCGCCAAATCTGGTGAAGTCTTGCCTTAAGTCTGGTGAAGTCTTACCTTAAGTCTATTGAATTTTTGAGCCAAATCTGGTGAAGTCTTGCCACAAGTCTGGTGAAGTATTTCCTTAAGTCTTGTAACTCATATTTTCTTAACCAGACTTGAGGCAAGAGTTCACCAGAATTAAGGTAAGACTTCACCTGATTTGGCGCAAGAGTTCACAAGACTTAAGGAAAGACTTCACCAAACTTGAGGCATGACTTCACCAGAATTAATGCAACTTAAGGAAAGACTTATCATATTTTAACAAAAAGGAAAAACCATAAATAGAAAGTAAATACAACAACAAAGTCCAAATTAAGATGAGGAAGATTGACAACAGAGAGTAACTAGGAAGTAAAGCAAAACGAATTCGGAAAACCTCCTAAACCAGAAGAAAACAAAATGTGCTACTTGATTGCGTCAGTTGCCTTTCCAACAATTTTTATTTATGATTCTTCAATCTCCCTTTATGTTTCCACAGAGAAAGAGAGACATGAAAAGGTGTTTTTAGATCGCAAACTTTCCAATACAGCTGCTGCATGCTCTTCCATCAGTGTAGATGTAGATCCATTTAATTTTTACATATCACACAAGATGAAACACTTCACTCAGAGCTCAACTACTTCAAATCAAAGAATAAAAGTGTTTAAGTAAAGTAACATCACCCCCAATATCTCTATCTTTTTCTTTCTTAATTTTTGCTCTCAGTTCCAATTATAAAGTGGCAATTGACGACAAAACAATCAATAAGGCATGAGTGCAAAAACCTCCTAGACCAGAAGAAAAAAACAAAAACTTGCTACTCGAATTTGAAAGCTATACTCTCTCTAGAGATAAAAACAGGGATGATGATGATTTGAGAACGAGCTGTAAATATAAAAGAAAAGGAATGCTGAAAATGGTTTGAACGGTTCGGTTCCTTTCCCAAAATTGGTTTCCTTTAGTTTATTTATTTCCCCATTTCTAAGCTTGATTGATCCATTGAACCACACTAAACCGGATCTGAAATGATGAGATGTGTGCTAGATCAAACTGGAGCATCAACAAGATCCTCTATTAATTTCAAGGTGAAGACCAAACTGGAGCAGAAGATTCTCGTTGACTTGTTGATTTTTTAAAACCCGATCCACACGTGGCAAGAACCCTCACGTGCCCAACACCTTAAAACAACTCCTTGTGGGCTTTTATTGGGCCTGATTTACGAATTTAGATGAAGGCCGACCAATAACACAAAATACCCATGTAAGAAACCCTTTCTCCTTTCTTCGACTACAATTTCTCACGACATGAGAACCAAGACATCTTGAAGACGACACTGAAAATCCCGATGAACTGTACAAACAAAATCCGGCGAGTTTGTAAACAGATCTGCCGTCTTCATCTTTCTCTCTTTCTCTTTGTTCTTCATTTTCACCAACCTGGAGAGAACCCATCACTTGATTTTCTTCAAATAAGATCATAGCTCTTCTTCCTCATCTAGACACATCTCAGGATCTAACCTGTTAGAGACAGTATAATCTCAAATCGGTTTCCAAGCTCTGATACCAATTGAAATAATGAGATGTGTGCTAGATTTACAGACTTGTATGACAGATCTGTATGTGCGATGCTTAACAGAGAGATGAAAGGATAGTGAAGAGACGACACAAGAGATTTGTTAACGGGGTTCGGATAACCTACATCCCCGGGACCAAGTCCAGAATCATTCACTAGAATTAGAACGCAAAAGTCACATTTGCCAATGGTATCTAGCACACACTTGTGCCTACCACTCTAATCTACATGAACTAAAGGAACCACCACTCTTTGCCTTTTCCGACGAGTGTGAACCTCTACAAAAACCACCAGCAGATTCTCTATCTTACTGGTGGGACAACACCACACACAACATGTGTGCTTCTCTCAATTTTAGGTCTAGGGTGCGTAAGCTTCTCCTTGTTACCACCTCTTCCTTTTATACCTCTTAGAGTTCTCCAAAAACCCTAGGTTCCACAAGCTTCTTCCTCTTGTCTTCTGGGTAAAAGCTTTTTCTCTTTTTGTCAATTTGACCCATACTTTTGTTCCTGTCGTACCTAACAAAAGCATGCTTCTCTGACACAGCCGTTCCACTGTTTGCTGCAACTTGACGCTTTTCCGCTCTGTTGCACTACACAACCTCTTCACGAGGTTTACCTTGTTTCCAGCTCTGTTGCACTTCAAGTATACTCAACTGCTAAAACCTATTTCTGCTATGTTGTGCTTTTCATGTTTACGCAGCTGCTAATGAAAGACTTGTTCTCATGAGCTTAAAGCATGACTGATTGAGCTCTCACTTCTTGGATCTTCTCGATAAGACTCCAAGGTTCAGCATGTCACTTCATTCCATGTGACTTCACATCTTGGCTGAGCTAGTATTCTCTGATTCTCTTCATGAGGAATCATTGCGTCTTTGTCTGTAGCTGGTTACACATGTATCTTCAGGATCATGTACCAAATATATTATTTTTTTTTGTGCGACTAATTTTCGGTACAACCACCCAAATCTCAGAGATATCAATGACGAATTTTGGAGTCTCACATTAGTAATGCCTCGTTACCGCCTAAATCTACATCAGCCACAGTCGCACAAAACAAAATAATATATTTGGTACAACTTACAATATATTATTCGCTTGAAAGACGCAATACTTGTGAAATTTGGGGGAAAGTTGAGTGGTTTGATCATGTGGTTGAGGTCCCTGCGTTAAGTTCTTTCTACAAGGATCTTTCTGCTACTCTCTGATGATTGTGTTAGAATGCTTGAACCTTGTCATACTTTTGTATGGTGTACGCTTGTATGGTGTCTCATCAGAATGCTTGAAGTACCGTTTCATACTTTTGTATGGTGTACTCCTCTTTGTATGTTGTTTTATTCTATGCTACTTTAGTATAATTATTATTGGCTTTGATTTCGATTTATTTTCCTTGCTGTAATTGGTTCGTAAGTTTAAAGATCACTTTCTGTTGTGCCTTTCGTAAAGAGAGGATTTGTATGAACAAGTATCATATTTGAGCTTTGATGCAAACGGAGTTTATTATTTGTATCTCCTCCTGCTCACAACTACTAAACTCAGTTTGTTTATAAAGACAACAGTTATCGAATACATACATTTCTATTGCCTACTATTTGTTAAATTAAGCTGAAAGTTTTGTTTCTTGTTTTCAATGGGCCCAGTAGAGGAACAATAACAGTCATGATGTCTCTGAGGAAAAAGGACCTAAACAGAATGTTTCCTATACAAAAAATTCGAGCTAGCTAGTGATATATGTTTCCTGTAAACAAAATGTCGCTCAGGGAACTCCGAACTCGAGTAGATGAAACTGAAACACCAACCTTGGTTTACAAATAACCAGCTGGATCTCGAGATGGGAAAAGCCGTGGTAAGCTTCCGGCTATTTTATTATCATCCTTGGTCATAGAATTGTTGTCTAGAGATCCCATTTCCTGTTCTTTGGTTTAACATTTTTCTCTTCACGTCGGTTTGTTTCAGGTATAACCAGCTTTTTTTTTTTGGTAGTGATCAGGTATAACCAGCTAAAGCTGTGGGTTCAAGCATTAGAGTGATTAGATATTATATTAACTAAATATATAATTTAATTGTGTTTTATTAGAAAAATTAATAATCACTCATTGCTGTATAATATTTTAAATATATTTTCACACATTTAATAAATATTATAAATTGTTATATATATATAAATTTGTAATTTAATAAATTTAAATATATAACACATTAATTACAAAATAATTAATATCTAAACTTTTTTATAAAAAATTATATCTATATTTACATTTTTTATTTCAATATCTCCAATTGGCTTTTTGGAGCTAATCTATTTATAAACGTTATATCTACATCTATATATTTTAATGTATTAAATAAATTATTATACATTTTAAATAGTAACATTAATAAGTTACTGATAAATATTATCTTATAACAAATAAATTTATGTTTATGAAATCATAAATTTTTTACATTTTTAGAAAATAAATTAATTATATAAAACTATTTTAATATATTTTAATATTTTAGAGGTAAATGTTTGGCAAATGTTTAGTAAGAACATAGAGGAAGAGAGTATATGAGAGTATTTGCACCTTCAAAATGCTCTCTTATATGTTATTTTAATAAATATTGATTGGATGATAAAATTAAAAAGAATATTTTATATACATTTCCAATCAAGACCTTGGTACTGTGATATACTTGAAATGCAACCACAGCTAGCTAAGTTGTTTTTGCTATGTGTGCCAAACAAAAGCAGGTTCAGAAATTGGGAAATGTACTAATAGGTGATATGTAATTGTTTGTGTATCAATAATACAAAGGCATGAGAGAGAGATTAGTCAAGCATCCCCGTGACTTTTACTTACCTGCAATTTTCCTTTGGAATTTGCTTCTCAAAATTTCAACAATATACTATTCTGAATACGTCTATTTTCATATAAATTTTAAATTCATAAATCGACTAAGAATTATATTAATTCAGGTGTTGTAATATAGGTGCATTATTTTCATGTAATTTTTACAAAAATAAACCTAAACATATTTACTTTGGAACATGAAACACGTCCCGTCCCATCTCTTCACATCCCAACTCATCATTTCTCGTCTCGTCCTGTCTCATCCCGTATCCATCATAATTTTTCGTCTTATGTTCGTTCTCTTTTTAATTATTACTCGTTACACAATGTTTACTAAAAGAGATTGGGTAAAAAATAAAAATGTGATACCAGAGTTCTTCGTTGAATATTTTTTTTATTTAGTTAGATGAAATTATCAAAAAAAATATAATTTTCAAAAACTATGTAATTGTTTTAAAAAATACCAAAATATTAAAATTGTATGTTCCAAAATGGTTAGTTACATGTCGCATAACCAATCCGTATCAAAATTAGTGAAAACTTGAGTTTTGAATTTATCTACTTATATTTTATAATTTTCTTACTTTTATCTAAGATTTATGTCCCTTTAAAAAAAAATTCGATATATTGGTTCTCATTATTCGAATTTCCCGTTTCAGTTTACATACTATTTCTCGTCTTAACCCAAACCGACATATAATTTTGTTATAATTAAAAATCTAAACACTAACCACCTTATTTTTAAACCCAAACCGACATGTAATTTCGTTATAATTGTAAAATTTAAACTCTAACCACCTAATTTGCAATGGCATGCCAACATATAATTTCGTTTTAATTGTCTAAATCCTAATCACCTCACTTTTAAACTTAAACCGACACATAATTTCGTTCTAATTGTAAAATCTAAACTCTAATCCTCATTTATAAATTCAGACCGATATATATCCTCTTTTAGTTGTAAAATCTAAACGAAAAAAATATTTAACTTTCTTTAATTAAAATTATACATAATTTGTTTTGCCTTTTAATTTAATTTTGATTTATTTTTTAAATTATTATTTAGAAAATTCTTATTGAAAAGAATGAGTTGAATAGAAAGATTTACCCCTACAGATGAACTTAAATATTTTTCTTTTGAAAATGCCCCAATCTTAATTAGTGAGAATCTCATTAATTAGAATTAGTTTTAATAATAGTTGCTTATGAACAAAGCTAACAGGTTGTCAAAAAAAAAAAAAAAAAAAAACAAAGCTAACAGACCACTAAACTTAATCCATGTACGACATATTATTATAAAAACTGTAGTTTGGTTTTCTAATAATTTTCTTCTTTTTTCAATTAGCGTTAAAAAAAAGTAAACTTTTTGGTTATAAATTGTCCTCCCCAGTGGTAATAATAGTGCAAGGTTGCTTTGTTGTATCAGATTAGTACTAATTAATATGGTTTGTTTTTTTACCACATTAATTTGTTTAACCTTCTGTGGTGAAAGAGAAACACATAGCAGAGATGTTATCTACCACACTGACAATTCTCTAAAATTCCATTAGTGTGCTGCAATTAAACAAACCTCAACTTACCTAACAACTAAGATCTTAATAGAAACAAATGATGTACTGATTCAGATTAGAAACACATGTAAGATGTCATCAAAACCTTGATTCTTGATACTGTTAGTTAGAAAAAAGAATACAAAGGAAAAAAATCTGATGAAAGAGAGTATACAAAAAAATGATTATTCAAATGAAGCATACCACCGATCACACATCTTTTATTGCAACCCATGGCTCTTATGACGCTTGTCCTCTATGTATGCGTAGTGGACAAACTCGTATAGTTTTCCCGTGATGTTTGAATAATTTCTTTAGACGTTGTGTTAAATCTTTTCAAAAAAAATTATGCGTAGTGCATTCATTCTACACAGCACAAACTGAAATGAGTGAGAACAATAGTCTTGAAGATCAAAGTGAAGATTATAAAATATGAATCATTGAAAGGATCACAGAAAACACATATAAATAACAAAAAGCTGAAAACTCACTCTTGGTTTCTTGTCAATCTTATTATGAGTCTTCCACTCTAAACACTCGACCAACTGTAACACTTTCATTAGTTTACCCTTGAAAACCCAAAAAGGCTCATATAAGAAAACAAAGGTTCATTGAACCGTTTTTAAAATTCCTTTAGTTATAAGCTTAAACACAAACAGATTTTCAGGAGGATGTACTTCAAATGGATAATATTATACATAAGTCATGTTTATGAGAATGAAGCGGTGGTGTCTTACCTTCTATGAGTTCATGATCAGTAACTTGAAGAGCTTGTTCTTCATGTTTCTTATGTTTATTCTCGTCTTTATTTCACCTGCTTTCACACCCAAAGTAGCTTCAGCTTCCCACCAATTATATTATCATATACCATATATACACAACACAGTTTGTCTCGATATTAACTTAAACTTATATGGTGATGGATTGAGACTGAATACCATATATACACAACACAGTTTTTCTCTGTCGCCTCTCTCTATTTTTTTTTCTGTTCCAGTTAATGCTTACAACGCCATTTTCCATGTCCTATGAAAGTCCTCTATCCAATAATTGTGGGATCTTTAGCATGAAAAAACAGTGCTTCAGAACCATACCCAAGATCTCAGTCTTATATAAAATGGATAATACAAAAATAGAAGATCTCTTACCATAGTGATTTGTTATTTTTCTTTGGTGTCTTAGCCAAACACTTCGTAGGGGAAGATTCATCCAGTTTCTCACAGAAGGAGATGAAGAAATCTGCGACCTGCAAATTTAAGAAAGCAAAAGGATCTTAAAGATAAACATAAACAATTTGATTCTGCAAAAAATCAATGATCATATTAGATCGAGTGAGAAGGGTCATAGAAATTTTCAGAATTGGATAACTAAAAGCTGAAAAACTCAGTTGCTAGTATCTATGTCAAAAATTTAATCAGAATTACTCATCCATAACACAAACAGAATTTAGAAATTGTTTTAAAATTCAATCAATAAACATGGGAAAAGTTCAGACAATTAGAAAAGAAAACAATACCCATATCAGCAGTAAAATCACCAGCCACAACATTCTCTCTGCAACTTATAGATAAATCAAAATGTCACAACATATGACATATACATGTGCCCCAACTACAAAATACGGAATTCTAAAAATGCATTTAACACAAACTCCCTTGATCCGTGAAAGAAATTAGCTTTCACATGAAAATAGCAATAAATCTCCTGTATCATCATCTTGGTTTTAAATCGCGCAAAGCGCACTGTGGCACAAACATCCTGTTAATGTGTCATACGCCATGGCGCATGCGGCGCATCACAACATGGATATGAGGCGCTTGGTGTTTAAAAGAAAGAAAATAAGAGGTTTTCTGCTGAAACTTATTAAAACTTTAGAATAAACTAGCATAAAACAATCCAATTCATCTCAAAAGAAACTAAGAAAGTTAAAAAAAAAAAAACAGAGATAGTTCTTAAACCCAGTAAACCACTAAGGCTCTAATCGAATTGAGTATTCTCAAACTCATAGTCATCACGATCCAAAATAGTATCTTGAAAGAGCTCTCCTCCACCAATACAAGTATACAACAGTTTCGATTAGTAGATGATTACCTTTTGCAGTAGTTGTAGACGTGTAGTAAAGCCGATTGACGTCTTCACGTTTAGGACTCGTGAATGAAAGAGATGAGGAGACTAAATAAACTAGGGTTTTCGTATATATAATGGGTGAAAAAATGATCAAATCAAAGATTTTTGATTACATAAAATCAATAATGAAAGATATTATTCAGAAAATCAAATATACGTTTGATTTATAAGTAAACTACTATATTACAAAATGATTTTTTACCTTTGAGCCATGAACCATGTTGCACTCGCCATACGCAATGGTCGCATCGGCTATGGCTCATCATTTCACTCGCATCATGGATATGGCCTTGCCATAGTGTCCTGTTTCCCTCATCTCCTCACAGCAGTGTGCAACGCGCCATGGCGCGCCACAGGCGCACTTTTTAAAACCAAGATCATCATCATAAAAAAACTACATCCAATGAACAAACGACAATATCACAAATCATATTCATCCTAATCGTTTCAAAATCAAATATACTATCCTTTAAAATTGAGAATCAAGCTCAAAAGATCTAATTTTGCCCAAAATAGCAATAAATCTCCTGTTTCGGGTTAGGATTTTGTTTCTTATTTTTAATATTGACAGAGTAATGGACGGCTAAGATTAAAAAGATTTCAAAATATACGGTCAGGATTAAAAAAAAAAAAGGCAATGAACGGCTGAGATTATAACATAAAACCGGGTTAGATTATCGGATTTGTATGATCCACGTGTTTGTTTATCCGTTTTTGTGAGAGGTAAATAACGTTTTTGTCCTTTCTAAAAAATATTAAAATGGTCATAACTCCAATGACATTTTATTGTAATTTCTTACAAAACTAAGGTTAATATGTTAAAACGTTTTTCTTTTAGTAGTAGGGATATGAAATAGTTGATACCTCTATACATGTTTTCAATAAATGTGTGTAGTACAGTTTATTCACTCTTGACCAAAATAATGTGTCATTATAATAAATATTCGGCAAAAAACTTTTTGTTTAAAATTATCAAAGTCCACGCAACGGCCCATAAAGCCCAACAAATATTTAACTTACCTGTTTTCTTCTTCCTAAAAAGATGGAGGAACCCTAAAGAACAAGTACGAAACGACTAGGACGACGTCGACCGATCCCTAACGAGCAAGTAAAAAGAAATGGAGAGGAAGCCAACGACTAGGACGTCGTCGAACAAGAAGAAGAGGAAGACAACGACTTCGACGCCGCAATCGACCCCAAATCCGTCACTTCCCGATGATTTGCTATTGGTCATCATCGCACGCGTCCCAATATTATGCTATCCGATTCTCTCACTGGTCTCCAAGAGCTTTCGATCTCTCCTGTCTTCACCGAGCCTTTACAAGATACGGTCACTCCTGGGACACATGGAGAGTCGTCTCTATGTGTGCGCAGATATATTTCCTTCCGAAAACGGCCCTAGCTGGTTCACCCTCTGCCGGAAACCTGATCGAACCAGTAGTAACAAGGAGGAGGAGAAGTCAAGTGGTTATGCTTTGGCTAGAGTCCCAATTCCCCATTCTCCTCTGGCCACGAATAGAAACCTCGTGGCGGTTGGTTCTGATATCTATAACGTTGGAACCACATCCTACAGTAAAGCGTCCTCCTCTAGTGTCTGGATTCTGGATTGTACGTCGCACACGTGGTGCGAGGCTCCAAGCTTACCGGTGGAGCTAATTACTGTTACAGCTACCGTCCTCGATCAAAAGATATACGTAGCAGGATGGTACAAAGAAGATGATGGCACGGTGGATTCCATGAAGAACTCCTTCACGGTTTTAGACACAACAAAAACACAACAAGCGTGTGATCTGGTGCCTATCCATTGCAGCTTGGCACAAGGCAAGTATATCAACCTAAGCACATGTATTGGCGGAAAAGTCTACCTGGGGACTTGGGGAATCATGGTTGCTTAAAATCCAGTGGAAGGTAGCTGGGAGGACGTTGGACAAGCCATGTGTCAATATATGTTTTCAGATTGTTATTGCGAGATAGATGATGTTTTGTACTCGATTGCTTCTGACCGAGTGTTGAGATGGTATGACTCTGAGGTAAGAACGTGGAGCAATGTGATGGGTTTGGTAGGACTACCCAAGTTACCTAAGGATGATGCTTTTGTTAGAATGGCTGATTATGGTGGAAAGCTAGTTGTTTTGTGGAACAGGAGTCACGGCCATACGGATATGCTTTGGTGCGCGGAGATTGCGCTTGAAAGGCGCAATACTTGTGAAATTTGGGGGAAAGTTGAGTGGTTTGATCATGTGGTTGAGGTCCCTGCGTTAAGGTCTTTCTACAAGGCTCTTTCTGCTAATCTCTGATTATTGTGTCAGAATGCTTCTGCTTTTTGTGTACCCTTTTATGGTGGTGTTAATTCTATGGTAAATCTTAGGACAAGAGTATTAATTATTGGCTTTGATTTCGATTTATTTTCCTTGCTGTAATTGGTTCGTTAGTTTAAAGATCACTTTCTGTTGTGCCTTTCGTTAAGAGAGGATTTGTATGAACAAGTGTCATATTTGAGCTTTGATGCAAACGGAAGTTATTATTTGTTTCTCCTCCTGCTCACAATTACTAACTCAGCTTGTTTATAAAGACAACAGTTATTGAATACATACATTAATTTCTATTGCCTACTATTTGTTAAATTAAGCTGAAAGTTTTTTTTTTCTTGTATTCAATGGGCCTAGTAGAGGAACAATAACAGTCATGATGTCTCTGAGGAAACATTTGCAGTGAAAATGCCGACTGCAAGGACCAAAACAAAATGTTTCCTATAAAAAAAATAATCGACCTAGCTAGTGATGTATCTGTTTCCTATAAACAAAATGTCAAAAAAAAAAAAAACAAAACAAAAGGTCGCTCAGGGAACTGAAGTAGATGAAACTGAAACACCAACCTTGGTTTACAGATAACCAGCTGGATCTCGAGATGGGAAAAGCCGTGGTAAGTGTCCGGCTATTTAATTATCAGCCTTGGTCATAGAATTGTTGTCTAGAGATCCCATTTCCTCTTCTTTGGTTTAACTTTTTCTCTCTTCACGTTGGTTTGTTTCAGGTATAAAAAGCCTCGGCAAAAAAGCCGGATCCAAAGACCCGATCCAAAAACCCCGATCCAAACCCGTATCCAAAATTGTAAAATACCCGAACGGGTTCTAAATCTCTAAATCCGAAACCCAAACCCGATCCGAACCGAAATCCGAATGGGTACCCGAATATACTCATATTTGTAATATATAGTAGTAATATATTAGTAATATTTATAATTTTAATAATATATAAGTGTCCAAAATATTCAGATTTTTAGATATTTTCGATAATTTGAACTATTAAAACTGTTTATTAGTAAATCTGGGTAAAAAATACTCTAAATTTTTAGATATATTGCGTATTATTGAATAATTTAGACTAAATTAGATATTAAAATTTTGAGTTTTGTGAACTTTGGGTAATCTGAATTTGAACCCTAAATATCTGAACCGAACCCGAAGTCTAGAAATACCTGAACGAGTCCTATACCTCTAAACCCAAAAACCCAAAAATCCGAAATACCCGATTCGAACTCGAACGGATACCCGAATGCCCAAACTGTGGGTTCAACCATTGGTGTCAAGGTTGCTTTTGAACTATTTTAATCTTGGACTAACGAAACATGGGCTCATTTATTCTTGACACTAAATAGGACGTACGCAAGATGTCAGGACGAGCAGTTTTTAATATGCTGAATTCCATAGTTGGGGCTTGATAGCGGATAATAAAACTAAAACATTAGCATTATGCAGCATAAGCATTAATATAACACATTTATTAATTGGTGGAGCAGTAGAGTAATTAGATATTATATTAGCTAAATATATAATTTAAATGTATTTTATTAGAAAAAATAATAATCACTCATTGCTATATAATGTTTTAAATATATTTTCACACATTTAATAAATATTATAAATTATTATATATATATTTTAAATATATAATATAACACATTAATTACAAAATAATTAATATCTATTATAAACTTTTTTATAAAACATTATATCTATATTTACATTTTTAATTTCAATATTTTCAATTGGTTTTTTTGAGCTAATCTATTTAAGTTGATAACAAAAAAAAATCAATATTTTTCTATAGAAATATAATATAACACATTATTCTAAAAGAAAATAATAATATATATTATAAACGTTATATCTACATCTATATTTTTTATTTTAATATTTTTAATGTATTAAATAAATTATTATATTATTTTAAATGGTAACATTAATAAGTTACTGATAAATATTATCTTATATCAAATAAATTTATGTTTATGAAAACATGTTTATTTACATTTTTTACGAAATAAATTAATTATATAAAACTATTTTAATATATTTTAATATTTTAGAGGTAAATGCTTCCTTCTAAATGCATAGAGGAAGAGAGCATATAAGAGCATATGCATCTTCTAAATGCTTTCTTATATGCTCTTTTAATAAATGTTGATTGGATGATAAAATTAAAAAGCTCTTTTATATACACTTCCAATCAAGACCTTCCGTGACATACTTGAAATGCAACCATAGCTACCTAGCTAAGTTTTTTCTTTTTGTTTTTAAACTCCTTTCGCATCATTAGTATATAATTGGAAGTTTGGAACAATGTTTTTGCAATGTGTGTTCCAAACAAAGGAAGGTTCAGAAATTGGGAAATATACTAATAGGTGATATGCAATTTTTTGTGTATCAATAATACAAAGGCATGAAAGAGTGATTAGTCAAGCATCCCCGTGACTTTTACTTACCTGCAATTTTCCTTTGGAATTTGCTTCTCAAAATTTCAACAATGTACTATTCTGAATACGTCTATTTACTATGACATATGAAATAGTTGATCCACCTTGTGAAATTTGGGGGAAACTTGAGTGGTATGATCCTATGGTTGAGGTCCCTACGTTAGTGTCTATCAGCAAGGCTCTCTCTCCTACTCTCTGATGAATGTGTTTCAGAATGCTTGAACCGTCTCTGATGAATGTGTTTCAGAATGCTTGAACTGTGCCATACTTTACTTTTGTATGGTGTACTTATCAGAATACTTGAATCGTGTAATACTTTTGTATGGTGTACTCCTCTTGTATGTTGTTTTTTCTATGCTACTTTAGTACAAGTATCATTGGCTTTGCTTTCGATTTGTTAAGTTTATTTATTTTTCTTGCTCTAATTGGTTCGTTATCACTTCATGCTAAGTATTTGTTTCTCCTCCTGCTCACAACTACTAACTCAGCTTGATTTAATTATAAGGGACGAAAATTTACTTATGTGGCCTATTTGTTAAAGCTGAACCTGAAAGTTTTGTTTTTCTTTTAAAGCAGATATCGAACAAAAGAGATCCACCTTCCAGTTTACCATCCTTGCAGTGCAAAGCAGAAAAAAAACAAGAAAGAAAAATCTCAAAGGAAAGTAACAACTACCAAGCCTTGAGCCGTTGTAACCTGATAAAAAGAGTTATTGGTTTCATGATGTGTCTCAAATCTAAATGATGCAATTTTCAAAGCAATATGACTATATTCACAAGTTCACAAGATTTAAGTAAAGATTTAACCAGACAAGGGAAGACACTTGAGGCAAGACTTCAACAGATTTTACCAGACATAAGGAAAGACTTTACTAGACTTGAGGCAAGATGTCACCAGATTTGGAGTTCAAAAGACTTCAGGAAAGACTTAACTACCAGATTTTACCAGACTTGAGGCAAGACTTCCCCAGATTTTACGTCAAAGTTCACTAGACTTAAGGTTAGACATCACTAGACTTGAGGCTAAGACACTTGAGGCAAGACTTCAGCAGATTTTACTAGCTTTAAGGAAAGACTTCACCAGACTTGAGGCAAGACTTCACCAGATTTGGCGCAAAAGTTCACACAAGATTTAAGGAAAGACTTAACCACCAGATTTTACCAGACTGTCTGAGGCAAGACTTCACCAGATTTGGCGCAAAGAGTTCCCAAGATTTCTACATTCCTAATCATCACCATCTCATCGCTGTTATATCACCGATTACACATATAGTCGATAAGTTCTATGTAACGCTAAAACCAAAATGATAGAAAAGACAAAATAACGCACCAAAAGGTCAAAAAAAAAAAGACTAAAAAAATGTCAGTTTCCATTAGAAAATACAAAACATTCGAAACTCAAGCATCCCTAAATTCTCTTTACAACACTCACTTCCATTCTCCATCCAACCTTTAAACCTCTCTTTCCAAGATGGAGTCATATACTTTAACCACCTCTTCCATTTCCTACGCCAAACCCCTTTCACCCTACTTCCTCACAGCGGAGCAACCTTCCTACATCCTCCGAAACATCAGTCTCACTTCTCATCCTTCCCAAATCCTCGCCATTGTTGGCCCTAGCGGCGCCGGAAAATCAACTCTTCTCGACATCCTGGCCGCAAGAACCTCCCCAACCTCAGGCTCAATCCTCCTCAACCCCGTCCCTATTAACCCTTCTTCTTACCGGAAAATATCTTCCTACGTTCCTCACTGTCTCCGAGACCTTCACTTTCTCGGCCTCCCTCTTGCTACCAAAAGACCGATCAAAAGTCTCCAATTTCGTTGCTTCTCTCCTCAGAGAACTAAACCTAACACATCTTGCACATACAAGACTTGATCAAGGCTTTTCCGGTGGTGAACGCCGGAGGGTTTCGATTGGTTTAAGCCTTCTTCACGATCCAGAATTTATACTCCTAGACGAACCCACCTCGGGTTTAGACAGTAAATCTGCTTCCGACGTCGTTTAAATTCTCAAGTCTATTGCTACATCAAGACAACGGATCGTGATCTTGTCCATACACCAACCTAGTTTCAAGATCATGTCTCTCATCGATCGCGTATTACTTCTTTCCAAAGGAACCGTTGTATACCATGGAAGGCTTGACTCACTCGAAGCTTTCTTGTTCTCTAAGGGATTCACGGTTCCCCCTCAGCTGAATTCTCTTGAGTACGCTATGGAGATACTTCAGAGCCTCTATGATACCTACGAAAACGCCAGCATTGCTCTCCCAGACCACTGCCCTGAAAGTAAAAAACAGAGCAAAAAACATAGCATCGTTCGATATAAAAGCTCGAGAATTACCTAAATAAGCCTTCTTTCTAAGAGATTCTAGAAGATCATATACCGTACGAGGCAGTTGCTTCTAACCAACATCTTAGAAGCTCTTGTAGTCGGTCTTGTCTTAGGCACTATCTACCTTAATATTGGAACCGGCAAAGAAGGAATTGAAAAGCGATTCGGCCTTTTCGCATTCACCCTCACGTTCCTCCTCTCTTCGACTACCCAAACCCTTCCAATATTTATTGATGAGCGTTAAATTCTTCTCCGAGAAACCTCGAGCGGACTCTACAAACTCTTCTCTCACATTCTTGCAACCACCTTGGTTTTCATGCGCTACTTACTCCTCATCGCAGTCATCTACTCTATCTCACTCTATTTTCTTGTAGGTCTCTGCCCGTCATGGCAAGCGTTTGCCTACTTTGTGCTCGTGATCTGGATCATTGTCCTAATGGCAAACTCATTTGTGCTTTTTTTGAGCTCTCTCGCACCTAGCTACATTGCTGGAACATCTTTAGTGACCATTCTTCTGGCGGCATTCTTCTTGTTCTCTGGTTACTTCATATCTAAAGAGAGTCTTCCTAAGTATTGGCTCTTCATGTACTTCTTCTCGATGTATAAGTATGCACTGGACGCACTTCTGATAAATGAATACTCGTGTCTGGTCAACAAGTGCCTAGTCTGGTTTGAGGAAGCTCCTGTGAAAAGCTGCATAGTTACTGGCGGTGACGCGTAAGACAAGAAAGGGCTTCATAAGAGACAGAGATGGTTTAATGTTTATGTGTTGTTAGGGTTCTTCGTACTCTATCGTGTTATGTGTTTTCTTGTTTTACTCAAAAAGGTTTCTGATTCCAAGAGGTAATTTTTAATTTATTTTGCTTAAATTTGTATAAGAGCTTTTCATGTTCTGTCAGATTTCACGGTATATGAACAAGTTGATTAGATTGTACCCCATAAGTGCTATTATGAATACTGTTTAACTCGATATCCAATGAGTTTCGCATAATGTCACGAGAAAACCAATACTGTATATCTATTTGATGTAACCATCTATCTTAGAATGATTGACTGAATCAATTAAATAATGACTCTCGATCAGAGACAGAGAGAAGGGTTACGGTTAATGTAATATAAGCGATAGGAGGAGCCATGTTCGTGTGATTTGTAGGTTGGACAAAAAAAGAGGAGATATGTCACGGGAAACCACATCTACTCTGAGAGACCACATTAGTTTATATACCTTTTGTTTTAAAAGTACAGTATGTACAAAATTAAACAAAAGTGTTTATTGTAAAATTTCAGTTGTTATTTGGATTCAAGATCTTGAGCACCAATTAACTATTTTGTAGTCTAGTGCCATTTTTATATTTTAGCAGCCGTGTCTTTAAGCGATGTTAGATGATCTCATCTATTACTGTTGTAGATCCTCTAGACTTTACTTTGGGACCATCAATTCATGCTTCTGGTTGGTTATCCAAAAAAAGATCACTGAGCTATACCTTTTATTTGGTCAGTCACAATGTTAAAAGATTAAAATGTTTTGGTTGACAAAAATTAAAATAGAATTGTGGTCAAGTTGATATACAAAAATGCTACTTCTTGTTTGTATTTTCTTGAGTTCACGGACATGCAACCTCATTGGTCGCCCGTGAACATTTTTGTTTAACATAACAATTTTTTTGTCCCAACCAAGCTGTCTTCCTGAATCAGTCACAAGATCACAACTCGAATTCTTTTTCCTTTATTTTTCGCCTAACTTCAAAGGTTTACCCAAAAAAATAAAAGTCATATGTATATCATGTTTCAATCTTGGAGTTTAATCAAGAATAGGATATATAACAACATGTAGTAATTTGGAACCGGTTATCCATCCATCAAACCGGACTATTTAAAAGGCCAGCCTTGCAGCAAACAGTTTATTTACAACTATCGGCCCAATAAAAGCCCAAATCCGTAATATATAATATTAATAGTCTTTTTATCCACACAAAACCCTAATTTCTCCCTCTTTGCTCAAGCAGCTCTCACAGTGCCTCTTTGCAGTCGAAAGCTAGCTCAACCAAACAAGACGATATGGTATAGACTCTCTCTGCTTCTCTTTATCTTTTCACATTCTTCTAAAGTAATGGAAGGATTTAATCCTAGTATATTGATATTGTGATCTTGTTCGTCATCTTATCAGATTATCTCAGAGAACAACCGCAGAGAGATCTGCAAGTACCTTTTCAAAGGTTTGTGAGCAAATGCATTTTTTTCATTCCCTTTAATTTTTCAGCTTTCTTGATCTGAGGTAGTAACATTTTTATTAGGGTTTTAGCGAACCGCAGCTTGTAGTGTGGTTCAGTTAGATTGAATAGGGGTTTATGCTTGCTTTCAGCTCTGTTAGGCTCACGAATTGAAAACTAGTGCTTTCTTAAGGTTCAGAGTAATTGAAATGCTGGGTCTAATGTAGTTTTCAAGGTTTGTTCAAAAGTTTGAAACTTTGATTATTATATATAACTGTTGAGTGATTTATATAACTGTTTAGTGATCATATCTTGTTGGGTTTTGCAGAAGGAGTATGCTTTGCGAAGAAGGATTTCAATCTCCCAAAGCATCCGTTGATTGATGTACCCAACTTGCAAGTGATCAAGCTCATGCAGAGTTTCAAATCCAAGGAGTACGTTAGGGAGACATTTGCCTGGATGCATTACTATTGGTTTTTGACCAATGAAGGGATTGAGTTCTTGAGAACTTATCTTAACCTTCCTTCTGATGTTGTTCCTGCTACTTTGAAGAAGTCTGCTAAGCCCCTTGGCCGTCCCTTTGGTGGCCCACCTGGTGATCGCCCAAGGTTAGTTTACTCGAATGTCTCGTCTTAAATCCATTAACCTGTCCGGTCTGAAGAGTTGTCTGATTCTGATATGGTTTTCGGTATTTGTTTCAGAGGACCTCCTCGTGATGGAGACCGTCCCAAATATGGTGATCGTGAGGGATACCGTGGAGGCCCACGAGGTGGTGATATTGGTGGTGAAAAGGCTGGAGCCCCAGCTGGTTTCCAGCCGAGTTTCCAAGTAAATTTTCCACTTTACCATCACTCGTAGTTTACTGTGCCTAGAAGCTTATTTAGAGATGATATGGTCTTCGTTCATCTAAAGTATTTTTAGCTAGTTGATGAAGAGATTTGTCTAACTGTCGGTTTGTGAATTGCTTGTGTTGGCAGGGAGGTGGTGGTAGGCCTGGTTTCGGCCGTGGTGCAGGCGGCGGTTACAGTGCAGCAGCACCATCTGGTTCAGGGTTACCTTGAAAAATTTGTTGTCATCATACGACGATGGAAGGACAGTTTTGCTATTTTGTTCTAGTTTTGTTTGTGTAATGCAAATCCGGAATTTATAATCTATCAATCAATTACTCTCAGTCTCACTTTGGTTTAAAACGAACAAATCCTGTAGTTTCAGCCAGGATTAGTTGTAAAATGTCCGTTTCTTACTCTCATCTGTCATGGAAAAATGGTGTCTTGTCCAATGAGTAGTAAATGGGTTGGCTGCTTATTCAGATCAAGAAGTAGAGTGCGATCAAATCAGTCTTCTATAGAAAATCTGCATTTTTGTCGCGTCTTAATTTGTATAAATCATGTTAACTTGGAACTACGTATCAAAATTCAGTATTTTGTCTCTATATCTTTGAACAAGCCTATCTCAGATTCTACAAAATTGATCAGTCACAGACCAAATTAATGTTTTTTAAAATCCAGTAAAGTACTCTTTTCTTCAACAACTAACATCTAGTCATCTACTAACACCATCTTATTGTCTTCTTGAAGATACATCTAATCCAACTTAGTCTTTTTTTTCTTTGTGGTCAAAATCCAACTTAGTCTAATAATGCAAAATCCAATCCCACTTGGTAGGTATCCTCGATTTTGTCTGTGTGTTGGCTTCCAATTTTTTGACTAAAAAAGCTTTTTTCGAAACAGGTTAAAAGGCCGTTTAAGAGGCCCATAAGAAGAAATAGGTTATAGGGCCTATCCGATAAAATTGAAGGCCTCTATGTGAGCCAAAAAGGCTTTGACACGTAACGACGGTCGGCGGAGTAAACCCTAAACCCTAGCATCTCCTCCTCTATTGCTTTATCTCTCTACCTCTCTCTCCGTGTTAGAGAAGTAGAACGAAGCCGTAGCAAAATCTCACCATGGGTAAGGTCAAAGGAAAGCATCGTTTGGATAAGTACTATCGTCTCGCCAAGGAGCGTGGATTCCGTTCTCGAGCTTCTTACAAGCTTCTCCAGCTCGATGCAAAGTACTCATTTCTCCACTCTTCCAGGAGCGTTCTCGATCTCTGCGCCGCCCCCGGTGGTTGGATGCAAGTCGCCATCGAGAAAGTTCCCGTCGGCAGCCTTGTCCTCGGAATCGATCTTGTTCCGATTATCCCTGTGCGTGGATGTATCGCTATCCAGCAAGATATCACACGCACTGAGTGTAGATCGAAGATTAAGCACGTGATGGAACAGCATGGTGTTAGGGCTTTTGATCTTGTTCTTCACGATGGGTCTCCAAATGTTGGTGGTGCCTGGGCTCAAGAAGCTATGAGTCAGAATGCTTTGGTTATTGATTCTGTTAAATTAGCCACTGAGTTCTTAGCTCCTAAAGGGAATTTAATCACTAAGGTATGCTTCTGAAATTTAATCACTAAGTTATGTGTGTTGACTGACATAAAAGTTTATTTGCTTGTCTTCTGTTCTTAGGTTTTCAGGTCTCGAGATTACAACTCTGTGCTCTTCTGTTTAAATCAGGTACTGTTTTGTTGTTACTCTGAATATTATTTCATATGGATGAGTGTTCTCGGTTTGTCTCTTATTGGTTATTTTTTTTTGTTGCAGCTATTTGACAAGGTTGAAGTGTTTAAGCCGCCGGCTAGTCGTTCAGCATCTGCAGAAACATATATTGTGGGTTTGAAATACCTAGCCCCTGGCAATATTGATCCCCGTCTTCTTGATTATAGACATCTCTTTAAGGAGACAGCAGAACCCACGAGAAAGGTTATCATTATTACGTCTTATATGGTGTTTGGAGCTGTTTCTGCAACTCTCCCATTTTCCTTAAACTTGTGTGTTGTGTTTTTAGGTGGTGGATGTGCTTGGAGGATCAAAACAGAAGAAAAGACGTGACGGGTAGGCAACATCCACTATCTTTATCTATTATTTGTTGTTATATATGAACTTTTATTAACTGGAAATTATATACAGGTATGAGGATGAGTCCATTTTGAGAAGAGTTGCAACTGCTGCTGATTTCATTTGGTCCGAAAGTCCTCTTGAGGTTCTTGGCACGGCTACTTGTATATCCTTTGATGATCAAGCCTCTCTACCTTTAAAGGAACATGATTTGACTACAGAGGAGGTACCATTTCTACATATTTTACTAGTCGAGGTTTTATGACCTCCGCACGCTGGTATCTTTTCCTTTTTTTCCAGATTGTAATTCTACTTTTCCTTTTTCCAGATTAAAATTCTATGTGACGACCTTCCTGTTTTGGGGAAGAATGACTTCAAGTATCTCCTAAAGTAAGAACTGCGTCATCATGGACCTTTTTATACTATGAAGTCTCACTTGTTTATTTTTAAGCTTTTCGAGGAACGTGATACAGCTTTGCTTAAAATGAATTCAGCTATTGTAGAATCACTTAGCTCTATATGGGTTGGGTGAAGAACAGTGTCCCTAGCACTTTAAGTGTTTACCTATGCTGTTCTGAGAAAAATCTTGCGTGCTCAACCAGATATAGCATTGTGTGAAATAGATGTTAGGGTTGGTGTGAGAGAAGTTATATTAGTTGCTAAATGGACATTACTCCCTTGGTCTTGTAGATGGCGTATGCAAATCAGGAAAGCTCTGACTCCTGAAAAAAAGGAAGTTGCTAAAACGGAGCCTGATGTGGGAAAGGAAGATGAGGAAAATGATGATGATAAACTACTCAATGAATTGGAAGAGCTGACAAACACAGTTGACCGCAAGAAGAAACGAGCAAAGAAGATTCTTGCAAAACGAAGGGCTAAGGTTATTTTAACCTTTTGATAGTAAACTGTCGAGTTTTTGTGTCTTAGTGGCCTTTGTGAGGGATCTCTTAGACCTTATACTTCCTTTACTAAATTCAATATGATTTTGCCAGGATAAGACGCGGAAGGCGACTAATCCGCAGATGGATGTACTTGAAGATGGTTATGTCGACGTCGACCATGACTTGTTCTCTCTTTCTGCTATCAAGGTACTTCATTTTTGTATCCGATCTTTGCAACGAATTTTGTTTGTTATGACGGCATTCGAAGGAAGCCTTTATTCCTGTTTGACAGGTTGAAGAGCATACTCCTTTCACCCCATCTTATCATTCAATTGTTTGGTTTGAACATATGCTGGTTCCATTCTGAATGAGATTGTTTGTTTCCAGGGAAAGAAAGATCTAATGGCAGTTGACAATGACGAAGATGATAATGGCAATGCCGTTGACAGTGAGAACGAAGACGGTGCTGAGGGAGCTTCAGATGACTCCAAAGACAGTGACTTAGATTCGGATGAAGAACGTCAGAAGTAAGGCCACTTTCTGTAGATTATATAGTTAGTGCTGTTACGAGACTTCATACATTGCTCAAGTATGTCCAGTTACTTTATCTTATAGTCTTTTTAACATTACAGATATTCTGAACAAATGGAAGAGATTTTTGATGAGGCATATGAGCGGTATATGGTGAAGAAAGAAGGAAGCGCAAAGCAAAGGAAACGAGCTAGGCTGGCTCATGCTGAAAAGCTGGAGGTATTATCATTCCTTACCCCAAATTTTTTGGATGGAACAGAGTTTTGGAACTAGAAATTTTTTCGTTTTGGCTTTGCAGGACGGTGATGGAGATGAAGAAATGAAGATCGATTACGATTCAGATCTGAATGAAGAAAAGGATGAGGCAAACCCTCTTGTGGTACCACTTGATGATGGAGAGACCCAAACAAAGGAGGAAATATCCAACCAGTGGTTCAGTCAGGATATATTTGCAGAAGCCGTGGAAGAAGGAGACTTGGGAAAAGATGATGGTGAAGACGAAACACGAATTGAGAAAAAGAGCAAAGATCTGCCTAAAGCCGAAAAGCCAAAGAAGAAGGCGTCAAAAGAAAGCGTGTTGCCTGATCAAAGCTTGCCCAATAAGAAGGAAAACGGTCTTGAGGTAGTCCCTACACCAGCGACAGATTCAGACTCAGATTCATCCTCTGATGATGATATTCATACAAAGGCCGAGATACTGGCATGTGCCAAGAAAATGCTAAGGAAGAAGCAGAGAGAAGAGATGCTTGATGATGCGTATAACAAATACATGTTTGAAGATGAAGGCTTACCCAAATGGTTTTTGGACGACGAGAAGCAGCACAGACAACCGATGAAACCCGTTACGAAAGAAGAAGTAAACGCAATGAAAGCTCAGTTCAAGGAGATCAACGCTCGTCCAGCCAAGAAGGTGGTGGAGGCCAAGGCACGAAAGAAGCGAGCTGCTCAGAAGAGGCTGGAGAAGGTGAGGAAGAAGGCAAACACGATTTCAGACACGTCGGATATATCAGACCGGTCAAAGGACAAGATGATAGACAAGCTGTACAAGAAAGCAGCAGAGCCAAGGAAACCTAGGAAAGAACTGGTTGTGTCTAAGAAAGGAGTTGGTGTTAAGGTTGGGAAGGGACAGAAGAGAGTGGATAGGAGGATGAAGAGTGATGCTAGGAAGCGTGGGGGAGGCAAACCCGGTAGAAACGGGCAGAAGGGCAAACCGGGTAAAGGAAAAAGACCGGCTGGTAAACCACGTGGGAAGAAACCCGGTTAATGCCCCTCGATGTTTGACTGAGGCGAAAACGGTTAAGTTTTGTTCCGTATTTTAATTAAGTTTTTGGCCATTCTTGACATCTGGATTTTTTTTTCTTTTAATCATAATTTATGTTTATCATGTCCTAAGTTTAACTTAGTGGATCTATTTATCTTGTTCCAAACCTTTTAAAATTGCCATAAACCAACAAAATCAGCAATTATTATTATGATAATCTTGCTTTCTTAAGAAGTAATAACAAAAATTAGTCAATGACATAAAAGATAATTACGTTGCCAAAATAAAATGGTCAAGAGGTACAAATCAAACTTAACAAATCTGACAGACGGCGATTTTTCAAGGACGACGGCGATTTTTCAAGGACGACGGCGAATGAAGAAGTTTAATGGCGACGACTAGATCGCTTTATAAGAAGAGACAAACGAAGCGATCGATGATTCAGTCTCTTCCTGCTTCTCGCCGATTCATTTCCCGGAAGAGGATCGCGGTGATGATGGTTCCTCTCGCTCTCTTCTCCGGACTCGTTTTCTTATTCTTTATGCCATTCAACAGTTGGGGTCATCAACCATCTGCCTCGCTGGATCTCTCCCATAGGATCCTTGAAATCGAAGTGGTTGCTGAGTTTCCTCATGACCCTGACGCGTTTACTCAGGTTTATTTTCCTTGGGGATTGAAGTGTCTCATTTCGTTTTCGAACTTTAGTTTGACTCAAATAAATGATTGAAAATTCTTGTCGTGGCTCCGCCGCAGGGTCTTCTCTATGCGGGAAACGATACGCTCTTTGAATCGACTGGTTTATACGGGAAGGTGATTGATTCGCCTTTGCATTGTCTTTAAATCTTGTTCGAGATCATTTCTCTATTTTTGCGGACAATGGGAAGCTCGAGTTCTTGATCCATTCTGTGTTTTTTTTTTTTTACAGTCGTCAGTGAGGAAAGTGTCTCTACGAACAGGAAAGGTATGGTTTCAATCTTGTGTTTTGATGAAACAAATGAGTTTCTGTGTTATTGAATTGCAATATAAAATGCAATTTTTTTTTTTTTGGTTGAAATTGTAGTTTTGTTTCCTTCCTTGTATAGGTTGAAGTTCTTGAGAAAATGAAGGATTCATACTTTGGAGAGGGTTTAACACTCCTTGGTAAAAGGTGGGTCTTATCTTTCATGAAACTAGTTTTGTAATTCTGAACAAGAGTTTTCTGCTGCTTGTTGGTTCTTGTTCTGTTTCTAGGATCTTGTTGTCTTACATTGATACGTTTCCCAACTGACAATCATTTTAAGGGTTAAGAGAGTGTTCTGATTCACTGATTCATTATCTGTGGTAGGCTCTTTCAAGTCGCATGGTTGACCAATACGGGTTTCACGTATGACCTTCGCAACTTAAGAAAAGTTTGTACTGGTCTTATCCTTCTCATACTCTTTTTCTTTGCATAGTTTGGGTTTATAGCTATTAGTTTATCATATTGGTCAAGCAACTCGTCTAGGTCAGCCTGCTTGCTAGACTTTTTCAGCTTGTTTTGTTTCTTGAGATCAGGTGAAACATCTCTGTCATAGGCTGGAGATGAGGATTCATGTCTAGTGATTGAGTTTCTTATTTGTATCTTCCTTTGTTGTGGTGTTGTAGTTATGTTACCGTATGTCCACTGCATTATCACTTCATGATGGACTGGTATCGCCATACTATGTTATGTTAAGCATATGTGATCTCACTGTAGGTAAAAACTTTTAGACATCATATGAAAGATGGATGGGGACTGGCTACTGATGGAGAAGTGTTGTTTGGAAGTGATGGCACTTCTACACTATACCGGATGGACCCTCAAACAATGAAAGGTGTCTCACTTATACTGATTAAGTTTTCGTTCCCTTGAGCCACTTATTTCCTAATTTTTTTAAAAAGAGTAGATTTTTAGTATTTGATACTGTCTCTTCTCTGCAGTTTCTGATAAGTTTACGGTCAGATATAATGGCCGTGAGGTACGTTACCTTAACGAACTGGAGTACATAAACAAAGAAGTTTGGGCAAACGTGTGGCAGGTATTCCAACTGTTTCTGTTGTTTTGATATTTTCATTGTGACATGATATCTGAAAGAAATTATTGCTACACAAACTTATAGAACATATCTAATGCAAATTCTACTTTTACTACAAAATTGTGATACAAGGCCAGTAAATTTTCATACGTGAAACCAAACTGGAGTCGTAATGAACAAGACTTGTTGGCTTTATCATTTAGGCTGATGTGTCTTTCTATTGCAGTCTGATTGTATTGCTAGAATATCACCCAAGGACGGATCGCTGCTAGGATGGATACTGCTTCCAAAATTAAGGTTGTTGTTTCTGCGAACATGTCTTTGTTTACGATAAAATACTGTGCTATAATACCATCATCTTCTTATTGCACCATTGATCATCCTTCTGCAGACAAGGATTGCTGAGATCTGGACATGGGGTGAGTTGAAATCTGAAAAGTTCACAAATTTTGTCTCTCTTCTTGATAAGTCATCTCCAAAAGTATTTTTCCGTTGCCTTAATCTTGTCTGTAATATAGGGTATTGATGTTTTGAACGGCATAGCATGGGACAGCGAGAAGCAACGCCTCTTTGGTAATAAATCTTGTTTTCAGTCCCTTGAGCTTGATCACTCGACCTAACCTCCTAGTCATAGATTTTGAGTCGGTATCATTGTGTGATGCAGTAACGGGGAAACTGTGGCCAAAGCTGTACCAAATCAAACTAAAACCGGCATCAGCAAAGAGCGGAAAATATCTTGAGCGCCAATGCTTGGTATGACCACAAAAAAAAAAAACATGTGGTATTAGAATGCATACTGTTGTAGCGAAAGGTTAAAAGGCTAATGTAGTACCATGTATTCATAACAGTAGCATTAAGCTTAAGCAGAAGAATGTGGTAACTTAAGGTCCATGACCCAAGTTGCAGTGTCGTCTCGTCGAGATTTGTATCTTTCTATATAACATTTTTGGGGTCCCAAAAAAAGAGAAATAAAAATTATAAGAAGAAGAAAAACCAAAAAAACAAAGATACTACGAGGATTTGTACTAGCGAATAGTAATGTGACACGTAGAAAAAGCCCATATGGCATCAGCCTCATAAATGGATGTAACTTGTAAGAAACTTGTTGCGTTCCCTTCTTGTTTAGAAGGCCTAACTTTTTGTTTCCTTGTCTTCGAATTCTCATATTTCATTATCGCTGTTTCTGTGCTTTTACGTTTATGCCATTTCGACCCACATTTAGAGGGCCAGTCCAAATATCTTAAGAATTACATCATATGATATCGAAAACAAAATGACGTTATTGAAGAAAAACGGAGATAAATAAACAATGTCACATGGAATACACGGAACTATAACAACCATGGCACAAGTCTCCACATGTAGTGATGTAGCGTCCTAAACACATCCACACTCCTCAAAATGAAAAATCTCTACTTATAGGAAAAACAAATCCAAACTAGTGTAGAAACAGCACTTAACCGAACAATTGACAGTAATTCTACTAGTTTTCAACTTACGTTCACGCTTTCTATTTACTATCTTTTTACTAACAAACTAAAATAATCATATATAAAATCAAATTTATGTGATTTCATACTAAGCATGGTTAAGTCTTTTAACATATTTGAACTAAAAATCTGGAAATTAATAAAGATAACAAAAGTGTCTTTAGGTCAAAATTCTTTTTTTTTTTTTTCAAGATGGAAATAAAAATCCAAAGAAATCTAATTACAATATAGAAAAAAATCAATCGAATAAACAAATGATAAGAAAGTAACCGAACAAATTGTTTCGAGTAGGGGCAATAATGTAAAACTGATGAGAAAAAGGTGAGGTGGGGTAGGATTAGTCGATGAAAAAAATACTAGAGGGCAATTTAAGTCACACGAAACTAAATCGTCCTTCACTTGTAATTTTGCTTTATTTTAATAAGAGAGAGAGAGAGAGGGAGAGAGAGAGGACTCAACAAAATAATTAATAATTTTCGAAAAAAGCATAAAAAGAGAGCGAGAGAGCAATTTTGCCCAATTCCAAAAGAGATTTGTGGCCTCACTTTGCATTTAACACCACATCTCTCTCTCTCTCTCTCTATCGCATCAACACAAAGGTCCCTTCCTCTCTCTCAATTTCCATGGCGGCAGGACTCTCAACCGCCGTTACATTCAAACCACTCCTCCGCTCTTTCTCCTCCTCCGGATTCCGCCTCCATCACCCGAAATCCGCTTCCTTATTATCATCCCTTCCTCCTCCGTCTCTCCGATTCAAAGGCTTCTCGGTCTGTTACGTCGTCGAGGAACGGAGACAGAGCTCTCCGATTGAGAACGACGAGCGGCCAGAGGAGAGCACGAGCTCGACAACCGCCATAGACGCCGAGTACCTGGCGCTGCGTTTGGCGGAGAAATTGGAGAGGAAGAAGTCGGAGAGGTTCACTTATCTAATCGCTGCTGTGTTGTCTAGCTTCGGTATCACTTCCATGGCTGTTATGGCTGTTTACTACAGATTCTCTTGGCAAATGGAGGTATAACAATCCAAAATTCTCGTTTCTTAGCTATTTATTTGATTCGATTTCAGAAAAAAAAAAAAAAAAAAAAAACTCATAATCGTTTGGTTTGCGATAATTTAGGGAGGTGAGATCTCAATGCTGGAGATGTTTGGTACATTTGCTTTATCTGTTGGTGCGGCTGTAAGTGTTTTCAATATCTCTCATCCATCCCTGATTCATACATAAAACAAGTTTTTGGCTGAGATTTTTTTTTTTATTATTTGAATTGGATTCAGGTTGGTATGGAGTTTTGGGCTAGATGGGCTCACAGAGCTTTATGGCATGCTTCTCTATGGAACATGCATGAGGTAGTTTGCTCTATTTCTCTATATTTATTCTTTATCTTCATATAAATTTTTCTCAAACCGTCTAAATTTGGTTTTGTTAGTCGCATCACAAACCAAGAGAAGGACCATTTGAGTTAAACGATGTGTTCGCTATAGTAAACGCAGTTCCTGCGATTGGTCTGCTCTCATATGGATTCTTCAATAAAGGACTCGTTCCTGGTCTCTGCTTTGGCGCCGTAAGTCTTTAAGTCCTCTCTCTCTCTCTCTCTCATTGGTCTTGAATCTTTGACTCTATATTGGTTAGTTACTTAAGCCCAATTTGTTTATACTACTATAGTACTAGTATTAGTTTAAAACACTATAGTAATCAATTAGGATTTATTGATAGTTAAGGACCCATCCCATACCATAATAGTAGGAATTTTTCTTTTATTACCCTCTCGATTGGTGGACTGAGAGAGATCATACGTTAAAAACGAATTTAATTTAAACGTATCTATGTATCAGGATTTTGTGTCGCTCTCCCATTATTTGTATTTTTTTTTTTTATAATTTAAGTGGATACTACATGTGATGACAATTGACTATTTTGGCTGCATTAACGCTAAATGACCTGTTGGCTTAATTTAGCTCTTACAAGTCGTTGTTGTTCTTGTTGTTCTTGTCTCGTCCGCGAAACAGGGGTTAGGAATAACGGTGTTTGGGATCGCATACATGTTTGTCCACGATGGTCTGGTGCACAAGCGCTTCCCTGTAGGTCCAATAGCCGACGTCCCTTACTTACGAAAAGTCGCCGCCGCTCATCAGGTAACGTAATCCAATCCTTTCCCAAAATAGTAATCTTTTATTTTCATATTTTATTTCACTATTAATGTGTTAGCTCACAACTACTAGTACTAGATTGGTGGTAATTATTAATGGTCTCGTGTATGGTTACGTTGCAGCTACATCACACGGACAAATTCAATGGTGTACCATATGGACTGTTTCTTGGACCCATGGCAAGTTTCTCGATTTGCCTGTATTCTTCTTAATCTTCTTGATATTGTTCTTGGTTCTTTTCTAATAATTCGATTTTGTGTTTTGAATTGGTGGTGATTCAGGAACTGGAAGAAGTCGGAGGAAATGAAGAGTTAGATAAAGAGATTAGTCGGAGAATCAAGTCTTACAAAAAGAGCTTAGGTTCCGGGTCGAGTTCTTGACTATAAAAAAAAACAAGTCCCAATTTTTGTTTTGTCCCTCTGTCATGATCATCTGAAGACGGTCTATGTTGATAAATCAATCTTCTTTTTTTTTTTTTTTTTTTTTTTTTTGCCAGCATAAATCAATCATATATGCAGATTTTGATTTTAATGAAATATTTATTTTAACAGAAATTAATCCAATAATAATAATTAGCCTTGGTGTAAGAAAAGCAATAGCTTGTGTGTATGGCTTAAAAACCATTGTATATCTATCGTCTCTACATTGTTTAAATTGCTCAACTGAAACCTTATATGAAACATGACTAACGCAAATCTTTAAAGTACAAAATCTTTTGCTTATTATAACCAGCAAATATTCATCAAGTCAAGTGCTTCTTATCTGTATCTGATAAGTCCAAATGACATACATATACACCTAGATTGATGTTTATGGACTTTTCTTCTTCACGTAAATTAATATTTGCACTATATACGCTTACGTTCACAATATGGCCGCTTCTTCGCGAGATCTCGCGGAAGTTAATGGACGCCCTGGTCGCGTTGCGTGTAAGAACATAAATCAGAATTATAAAACAAAAAATAAAGATTGCAGCTAGCATTCTCTTGATGTATATCATCATATAGTTGAAGAGTTTTTATGATACTGCTCGTTGTACCATATAAAAAAACATGTTCATTTTAAAGAGAAAATTGTGAGAAATTGAGAATCAAAGTGGTTGTGACACGTACGTAAACGCTTTTTACAAAACTCACTTCTTAAATAATATGAAAAGGATGTGTGGTTTGCCATATCAAATATATTGGTACTCAAACAATATGGACGGCCTGTGGACGGCTCGAGTTCTAATATAGAAAACTACTTGGCGGGTGAGATCATATATAAAAGAGAAATGACTTTTAAAGGAAAAGTTATTGAAACGTGTTTACGTGTTGCGAGCCTGTCCAATATATCTCACTTCTGACTTCACTAAGTGGATACACCACAACATTTCCTCATGCACTCACCAAATGGTCCAATTTACTAAGTGGAAGTTATTATGTGCACTCCTACGACACTATCCAATTAAATCCCAAGAGATAAGGAAAAAAGACCTATTTGATTATCTTTAATGGGTTTCTTAAGAGTTATCTGGAAAGAATTTTAGAGTTAATTAAAAGTGCTTTGTCGCCGAAAGGCATGTGATGGTCTCACGACTCTCACCTTTGTCATCGATCTCTCTCCATCCTTTACATCTCTGTATACTCTATGAGGATGAGGTGGCGTGGAGGCCTAATTAGAGAAGGACACATAAGTGCAATAGAGAAGTCGATCATAGCTTTCTATTTACACAAATAGTAAGTTCTGTACGCTTTTGGCGAATAAGATCGAATAATAACCGTTAATCCACTAATCAATCCATTATCACACATTCCCTTTATTATATAACTTTTCGTTGTTTTATATCATTATTGTAAAGTCAAGATGCATTCGTGGACGAATGCTATCAATTGTGGCCACTCCACCAACTAAAATGACGATAATTATTTTTAACCTAACCAAAATGACGATTATGTGATTATCCCAATACGAAAAAAAAATTATACTAGTATATAAAAAACTATAGAAGGTAATATAAAACTAACGCGTTTTGCAATGTCCATATCCAAATGACATATAAGGTTAAGCTACGTGTCCCATTTTGCTACGTGTCTTAGGCACACTTAAAGCTTAAGTCCACTGAAAAAAAAAAAGAAGCAAAAATCAATACAAAAAAAAGGAAAAAAGAAAAAGAAGAGAAAGAAAAAAACTCAACGCATTCGTGATGCATGCATTAATTTGGTTTCTAAGTAGGGGATCGAAATCTCAGTCAAGCTAGCTAGTATTCATACCCATATCATAATCTAAAGACTGTTAATAATTGTGTAACTTGTGTTACACAACAACGCTATCAGAGCCGGTTCATAGTATAAATTTGGTCGCAAGCAAACAAAAAAAAAAAAAACATAAAACATCATTTGTCACGTGTCTTTTTATGATTGGATGATAGATAACAAGTCGGCCTACGTTACCTGAACTAATCTAGTTTTCTTCTGGATCTCCAGACAGCTAAGTACAGACAGTAGTATCATCTCTCTGTACTGTCCGATTAAATTGGTGGAGTTCTTTTGAGGCATTTGCTTCTATGCCACTTTTAAGAGGTTTGGATCCAATTTCTTCATCATCTTTTTTTGCTCTTTGTATAATTTTCTAATCGAATTGACTTCTTTTTTTTTTTTGTAAAAGTTTTTATTTCGATTAGCTTTTCATTTGTTCCTCAGATTTAATGCTCAATCATGGGTTTAAGCCTAGTTAGACGATTGAATTATGATGCACCATAAGTTTCTGAGGCAGATCTGGTCTCTGTTTTCATTCATTAGTTAATACTCAGCCATCTTGTTTCACTTACGCACTATGATTTGGTTTAGCTGATGATTCTTGAGGGTTTAATGATATGATTGTTGAAGTTCTTGGCTCTATTGGCAATAAGGGTTTCAATATTCATTGAAATGATCAGGCTTTTAGCTTGTGTGATGTATCTTCTTCTATCTTGGGTTGTTGTTGAAATACAACTGGCATGTTTTGCATATACTACTGTTAGCTTCTACAAGTTTGAATGCTATTTTTTTTTGGCTGTTGCTTTAAGATTGATGTTAAGCATCATAGGCTTCTGTGTTTCTCCTTTTGCAACTTTAAGCTATTAATCATGTGATCGTCAATGCAGTAAAATGGGAGAGTCTACGGGGTGTGGGAAAGGAGGAGTAATGATCCCAAATGTTAAGTCTGCAAATTCTTATAACTGCCTCTCCCTTTAGTTGTCTCCTTTTGTTTCTGTTTGGGATTGTGTTGTCCGCACCATGAGGTATTCCTATATACCAGAGTGGTTCTATAGTCTTTGAAATCCTCTCAAGACAGCGAGTTTAGGTGCATTTTCTTTAGTTAGAATTATAGCAAGCAATAATGGATCATCATACGGTGTGCAAGCAGCAAGTTCAGCCTGTCGTTAGGAAAGCTAAGAAGAAACATGTTAAAGATGAATTTGATCGTGTCAAACAAGCTGAGAAGAAAAAGAGACGTCTGGAGAAAGCTCTTGCTACTTCTGCAGCCATCCGGGCTGAGCTTGAGAAGAAGAAGCAGAAGAGATTGGAAGAACAACAAAGGTTAGATGAAGAAGGGGCTGCCATTGCTGAGGCTGTTGCTCTTCACGTCCTACTGGGCGAAGAAGACTCTGATGATTCATCTCCTCGAGTCATGCTTAGCGAGGAAAAGGGTTTCACAGTGGATCTGTTTAGAGATGAAAGGACCAGCTTTGCTCCTCGCCAAAGATGCGCTAGCTATGTAGTTATAGGAGGAATTGAGTTTGTGTCAAACGGTTATGGACTAGGAGATAGTAACTGGTCAGTGTCATATAAGCCTTTCGTGAAGGATGTTTGGGATAACAACATGGGAATATCTGCGGATTTGATTGCTGCTCAGGCTGTTTCATCACTACAGATTTCTGAGAACGCTGATGAGAACTCTCTTTTCTTTGAAACAATGTTCCGGGGATGACAACTGCCATGATCCCAATTGCTAAGAGAACTGTTTGCTATGATAGAAGTAAGTAACTTTTTCTGTAATCTAGAAACCCTTATTGAGTGAAAAATATTTCATGTGTATCTTTTTATGTTAGACCAGCTGAGAAGATGACATCTTCTGCTGCTTTCTCTCTCTGTAATTTTTTGCGTTCTAAGTTGTATACAGCATACATTTTGAATCTCTGTCACTAGCTAGATTCAATCACAAATTATAGTGTATTGAGACTAATAAAACCTTTCGATCGATATGAATATATCAAGATTTGCGAGTAATAACGTGACGAGTATGATCTTAACAAAAGCACACGCTGATATAAAAATTTGGAAAAAATGATGGGTTCAACGTTGATACAAAGTAAAGATTACAGAACGGGAGAATAGTGCTGAGAATACACAGTTAACCATATGCATTGCGATGATTGCTACTAAAACAGTAGAACATCAGAGTCCCTGCTTTGTTTTTTCTGATTGGTGATTGCATGGTTTGCATCTTCATCTTTGTGCCCTATCTCTGTACTTGTGGAGGGTTTGGCAGTGTTAAGTATGCCTTTGAACCAACTACCTTGCAGTTTGAAGTTCCCATTATCTGAATTGTTGAGAGTTCCGGTTCGCTGTGGAGAGCCATTGGACCCATTGGTCACGTTCGAGGTAACATTTGAGAGGAAGCGATAAGCCACTTTACTAGCTGACACAAGTTCTGTTTTGGCTTGCTTCATCTGCATATTCCCAAGTTTACAAGATTTAAACACCCATATAACGTTGCATTTAGGTTCCAAATAAGCAAAATGAAAGACAAGAGAGAGAACCCACCCGCATTGCCGTGTTTCCTGCCACTTCCAAGGCTGTGTCACCAGCATTGGCAAAACGATTCACCCAACCTATTAAGAGACAGAACCCAAGCAGTCACATAAGTCTCGACGGCCAACACAAACACACACCCTGATTACCAAACAAAAAAAGGCTTTTACCTGGGATCTTTGGCACACCAAGCTTGTCACAGAGTAAATCGCAGAAGTGATTGCAGTTTTTTGACAACAAATCATAAGTGTGTCCTGGCCATTCCCTGCTGAGCTCACGCAACATCTGATTCACCATGAAGATTGTGCAATCTGTCTTCCCAAGGACAATTTTCTCACGATAAGTGTACATTGGATTCTTGCCACTGGGACAGCTGAACACACCAGTTCCTTGTTCACAATACCCGTAAGACCATTCATCATCTCCATATACCTGAACAAAAATTCATCAAAGATGTTAGTCAATAGTCATCTAAAAAGGCACAAGAAAATAACAAAAACCATGAACAACAACAATAATCCTATGTTCTAATACTTATACAGACCTAAGACATAGACTTGGATAACCCTAAAGTCAAGCACTGGTAGTTTTGTTGATTTAGTAGTACACACCAAATTCTCTAACTCGACCAAATTGCCATGACTCAAATGGGAAAGTGTTATATTTGTCCAAGTCAAAAGATCAATTGGAAGTAAACGTAAGCCATCATTGATTTTGTCAAGTCTCTAGAGATCCCTTTGTCAACATATCCTATAAAAGGTTACCAAAAAGTACTAGGAAACACAAGATCCTTCCTTAAGTGGAGAGAAGCAAAAAGGGAACTTAATCTCCAGATCTTACTCGAGACCATTGATCTAGAACCTCACAACAGATCAAACCAAAAAAATCCAGAATGCATCGTTTGCACATACATACACACACAAACACATACCAGAGTAAACAAAAACAAGGCAGAGTGATCATCGATCGATACATAGACACGAAGATCAGAAGCAGTAGAGAGAGAGAGAGTGAGAGTACCTGAAGAGCGCTGTGGAATATACCGCCTAGACCGATCCCGTCTTTAAAGAACCTATTGATCTGAACAATGGTGTTGTTAGTCTTCTCAGATCCACTGTTGGTCACATCGTATATGTGAAGAACAACCTCCGTCATTGATTCTCTCTCTCTCTCTCTCTCTCTTTACCTGAAAACACGAACGAAACCCTAATTACTACCAAAATCGAGTTCGCGGATTCTATCTAATATTAGCTTAAGGAAACCAGATGAATCGTACCAAATCCACTTGCGTTCAACGAATCCAACTACTACTTAGATCTTCCCCAGAAACGACTCAAAAAAAAAAAAGCGAAATTAAGTTTGATCTTATCTTCTCCTCTCCAGATTTCTCAATTTCAGACGTAGGAGGAGGAGATGAAGAACCTGGTGCGGCGGTGGTGGTGGTGGTGGTGGTGGTGGTGGGATCGGAGAATGACACTATTACCCTCGCCTTTCTTGTGCAATTGCTACTTTACGAGCTCCTGTGTTAATTCGTTGTTTACAACTTAAGCACGCACATATATTTTCGTGTATTATGAACACGAATAACACGAATCATTAAACTATAAATATGTCGGTCAAGATTAAACAACCTGTCAACCTTTTTTAAAACTTCTTTCTTTTTTAACATCTCTTTAGTTCATTTTAGATAAACGTTTTAGATTTTTAACAAGTGTCCTAATGAAAATATATTAAAGTTCTGCTGCCAAAGGGGGAAAAAAAAAAGAGAAGAAAATATTATCAAGATTAGATATAATGACTGTAGTAAGATCAAAATCTTAATGGTGGATGGAGGTGATTTCTTGGTGATTTATTTGTCCAAATTCGAAAATGTATGGGTCATTTCTTGGTGGTTGAATGGGGATGCTCAAATCACAAATCTTAATCAATAACTTTGAATGCAGATTAAGCAAGTCCTTATTTTTAATTAATAGTTAGAGGGAAAAAAAAATTATAAACCTTTTATATTGTAATTTTAACACGACATTTGTACATTTTGGGCCTGAATCAATTTGTATTTAGTTAATATAAATCTACAGGCTGAGGCTACTTACTGCATTGGAAGAATCTAACGGCTGATAATAGCTCCGTTACGAACGCTGGGGTCCCCACAAAGACACGAGTAGAGAAGAAGAAGTCGCACCGGCCAAAAGAACTAGAAGTCTCAAAGTCGCAATTGATTCCTTATTGACACGTGTCCTGTTTTCATTAGTAGACGCGCTACGTTTCTTCTACTATTATCTATCTCTTCTCCTCTCTCGTCTTCTTCGTCTCTTTCTTTTTTAATACTTACGATCTCTATCTCTTAAAAATCTCTCTGTCTCTCTCTCTGTCTCTCTTTGTCTGAATCCAAACAGCAACTTTACTTCCTGCGTTTTGGTTTCTCTTTCTAAATTATCCGATTAAAACTAGAGGTGTTCTTTGAGGCAGCTGCTTCTATGTTATATTGCAGAGGTTTGGATCCAATCCATTTTCTTCATCATAATCTTCAATTTCCATAGATTTGTTAATCTTTGAATAAAATTGATCTCACGAGAAAATTCGATCAGCTTCATTTGTTCACCTGAATCCATGCTAATTATTGGTTTCAAACCTTATTAGTTGTGTAATTGTTGTTGTATTAAATTTGATGTTAAATTTTTTGATCTGGTCTCTCTATAGGTTAAGTTTTTTGATCCGAGACAGATCTGGTCTCTCTATAGGTTGTTTTGGTGTAATTTGATCCATTAGTTCTAGTTGAGTTGCTTGTTGAGGATTACGACATGTCGTGACATTTTCTGTAGAATTGACTGTTTCTGTTGAGTCCCTGCTTATGCGGTGGTTAGCTTGTTACAACTTTGAATGATAGTATTGTTTTAGCCTAAGGCTTATGCTTTTGCTTTAAGATTTGATGGTATGCATAAGGCTTGTGTGTTTCATCATTGCGCAACTTTTTTGTTAAAACTAATCAAGTAGTAATTTTTCAAATGCAGAAAATGGGAGAGTTTAAGGGGTGCGGGAATGTTAGACGAATGATTCCAAAGGATAAGTCTGCAAATTCTTATAACGTCTCCCTTCTCTTGTCTCCTGTTGTCTCTGTTTGGGATTGTATCGTCCGCACCATGAGGTATTCCTATATACCAGAGTGGGTGTAGTTCTTTCTTGAGACACCTCTACGACAATCGAGAGAGTTTAGGTGCAGTTATTTTAGTTAGACTTATATATTTATATAGCAAGCAATAATGGATCATCATACGGTGTGCAAGCAGCAAGTTCAGCCTGTCGTTAGGAAAGCTAAGAAGAAACATGGTAAAGATGAATTTGATCGTATCAAACAAGCCGAGAAGAAGAAGAGACGTTTGGAGAAAGCTCTTGCTACTTCTGCAGCCATCCGGGCTGAGCTTGAAAAGAAGAAGCAGAAGAGATTGGAAGAACAACAAAGGTTAGATGAAGAAGGGGCTGCCATTGCTGAGGCTGTTGCTCTTCACGTCCTCCTGGGCGAAGAAGACTCTGATGATTCATCTCCGGTCAATATTGGCCGCCAAGGAAAAGGTTTCAAGATGGATCTGTTTAGAGATGAAAAAAGCAACCTTCTTCCTCGCCAAAGCTGCGCTAGCTATGCGGTTCAAGGGATTGGGTTTATGTCAAGTGGTTATGGCTATGGCCTTGGAGACAGTCATTGGTCGCCATTCACGAGGGAGTCTTGGGATAACAACATGGGCATATCAGCTGATTTGATTGCTGCTCAGGCTGTCTCATCGCTGCAGATATCTGAAAACGCTGACGGGAACGCCTTTGTGTTTAATGGGATGTTCCGGGGATGAAGATCCCATGATTCCAGATGTGATTTCTACAATAACCCTTTCTTATGGTATAAGTTATGAATTGTTGTTTAATTCAGAAGCCCTTCTTTGTGTTGTCGCTTCGGTGTGAATGCTCTGCTGTTGTTAGATACTGTACTCTGTTTGCTTTCCATGTAAACTTTATACTTACGTTTTGAAAATCTATTCATATCTGAATTGCAGCCATCCTTTATCAGAATTTCTTAACAAACAACGTCACTATACTCTTATGCATATATGCTCAAACTTTCTTGGTACTTGCTGGTAACAACATGTTGAAATTTACCTTCCTAATAAAATCACACGTTATGCTGAAAAGAGAGAGAAATGGTTTCCAGTGGCGGTACAAAGTAATGGATATAGTGATTCACATTTGGATAGGTGGAGGATATACAGTTAACCGAATGCATTTTGGTACTGTGGTGGTGGATCAGTACAGTTGCTACTGAAATAGTAGAACATCAGAGTCCCTGGTTTGTTTTTTCTGATTCGTGATTATGTGGTTTGGATCTTCCTCTTTGTTCCCTATCTCTGTACTGGTGGAGGGTTTGGCAGTATTAAGTAGCCCTTTCAACCAACTACCTTGCAGTCTAAAGTTCCCGTTGTCTGAATTGTTGAGAGTTCCCGATCGTTGTGGAGATCCATTGGAGCCATTTGAACCATTGGTTATGTTCGAGGTAACATTTGAAAGGAAGCGATAAGCCACTTTACTAGCTGACACAAGTTCAGTTTTGGCTTGCTTTACCTGCAAAAAGTATCCCAGTTCACAAGGATTTAACATCCATAAGCATTCAAGGTGTAAGAAAGAAGCAGCATGGGCAAACCAAAAAGAGAGAGAAACCCACCCGCATAGCTGTGTTTCCTGCCACTTCCAAGGCTGTGTCACCAGCATTGGCAAAACGATTCACCCAACCTGTTAAGAGACAGAACCCAAGCCAGTCACATAAGTCATGACGGCCAACATAAACACACACACCCTGATTACCAAAAAGAAAATGGCTTTACCTGGGATCTTTGGCACACCAAGCTTGTCACAGAGTAAATCGCAGAAGTGATTGCAATTTTTTGACAGCAAATCATAAGTGTGTCCTGGCCATTCCCTGCTGAGTTCACGCAACATTTGATTCACCATGAAGGGTGTGCAATCTGTCTTTCCAAGAACAATTTTCTCACGATACGTGTACATTGGATTCTTGCCACTAGGACAGCTGAATACACCAGTTCCTTGTTCACAATACCCGTACGACCATTCATCATTACCATATACCTGCCCAAATTCATAAGGAGATGTCAGCTAATTACTCTTCCCTGCATATCAACAGTCAATCTAAAAAAGGCACAAGAAAATAACAAAACCATGAAAAGAAAGTCAAAATAAAACGTTATATGCTCTCATAAAGGCCTAAGACACAGAACCACTAATGGTAAACCTAAATTAAATCGTTGATACATCACTGGATTATACAATTTTCTGTGGCTTTCTTCACAGTCAGAGGGGTAGTTTCTAAGTTTGTCATGACTCAATTGTGAAAGTGGTCTTTGCAATTAGCTTTGCCTAGATCAAGTCTCTAGAGAGCCATTCACGAGTTTATCGCACCCATTCTCCAAGAAAAAAAAAAGTTTCCAAAATTACTAGGATAGGAGACCCTGTGTGAAAAAGAAAAGAAAGCTTTAAGTTCAAGATCTTATAGATACCTATAAGAACCACAAAACCATCAAACTAGAGCCACAGAGATCAAATTAAAAGTATCACGCCGTCAAATTCTTCATCATTTACACATAACACATAATTAGAAACCACAAATCCACTCGTATAACGTAAAACCAAGCAGAGACATCACCGATACATGTGCGGATGTAAAATTGAGAGACTAAAGAAGAAGATCAGAAGCAGTAGAGTGGTAGTACCTGAATAGCGCTGTGGAATATACCGCCTAGACCGATCCCATCCTTAAAGAACCTATTGATCTGAACAATGGTGTTGTTAGTCTTCTCCGATCCACTGTTGGTCACATCGTATATGTGCAGAACAACCTCCGCCATTGATCCTCTCTCTCTTAACAAGAAAAAAAAAAAGAACCCTAACTACTACCAAATCGAGGTCGCTGATTCTTGCAATAGCTTTTGGTGAAGAAGAAACTACCAAAAGAGAACTCGTACCAAATCCAAATACTTGAAGATCTCTACGAAATGACGATACACATAACGACTTCGTTTTTTTAAAAGATTTTGCTCGATCTAAAGCGTGACAAGTTCGATTCGAGTTTGGTTTATCTTCTTCTCAAGATTTTTTTTTAATTTTTCAGTTTCAGACGTGGGGAAATTGAAGAAACTGATGCGGCGGTGGTGGTGGGGTTCCCGTGAAATGACTCTTATGCCCTCGCTTTTTTCTATGGTTCAGGTAAGCGACGTCGTTTTTGCATACTCAACCGACACTTTCTCTTTCAATTCAGTTGAACCGGTTTAGATTTACCAGACAATCATACTACATTACTACTCTATCCCTCATAATCTGGTTTTGAATTAAGATGTTCACAGACCTTTTAACATCTATATCAAATGTACATGTGAGATGATGCAACCACTCATAAGAAATTTTTGGAAGTTCAAATTTGACATACATCAAAAAACTTTGATAACCAAATAATTAAAAGCATAGGATATGTTACTTTCCAAATTTCCAACAATATGGGAAATGTCATAAGCCCTCAAATGTGTTCTATAGAAAACAAATGATGTCCACATTAAAAAAAAAAATAGAGAAATTATCATACTTTGGATCAAATTAAACGATATCACCATGTCCTTAAAGTTTAACATAAATATCAAATTGATTCATATAAAGTTTATTGATAGCCTTATAAATAGGATAAACAAAAAAGCTTTAACATTTTGGTACATATGAGATGATGCAACCATTCATAGAAATCTTTAGAATTTAAAATTTGACATACATCAAAAAGGTTGGGTAACCAAATAATTAAAAACATAGGATATGCTGCATTCCAAATTTCCAACAATATGGGAAATGTCATAAGCCCTCGAATGTGTTATAAAGAAACCTAATGATGGCCACATTAAAAAATACAGAAATTAGGGGAAATGATCATACTTTGTACAAATTAACGATATCATCATGTTTTAAAGTATAAATCAATATATATATATATATAATATGGATCTATCATATGATGTAAGTGTTCTTGTATTGGTTTTGTATAAAAATATATATAAACTATGCTGATCCTTTTCTAGTTCACTTTTGTTACATTTTGAACTTAATTCTTTTATAGGTCACCATTTTCAATATCGAATTTATTTTTGAAAATTTACAAAAATAATATTTAAAACACATATGATAATTTGTTCAACTGGCCTATATATTTAACATGACCTATTATTATTATCATGAACAACATAATAACTTGTTTTAACTTAAACTTATATATCCATTTTCTAGTAAGTTTTGTTTGTTTTTCAAATATCAAATTATAACATATCAAAAATATACAATTTATTTGGCTAAAGCTGTAACTTCGGAGACATATTTAGAGATTGAAAAATATAATGATGAAAAAGAGTATACGTTTTTTGGATTATACAAACTAAAAAACTTATACTTTATAGTATAAATGATAATATACTATATTTACATGGATGATAATATAAATGCCTAATGGGTTTAGTTTATAGTATAAATTTTCCAATTTTAGGAAACAAAAAAAGTGATTTTAGCTTAACATTTCACTAAATTGTAATACAAATATTCAAATAATCATTTACTATTTTGATTAATGGGTGATCATATGATCTTATGGTCATATAGACCAATTGTATTCGGAAGAAAAATAAAGAATACTTATCTTATAATAAAAATGATTTTTAATTCAAAAAGGTTACATATACTGTATGATATATATATATATATTTTTTTGTTTTTATCCAAAATATGGCTAGTTCACAAAACGACACAAAAATTAATGTGTCAAATTTGAAATTCATGTGTTTTTGTAATAGCTAAAATTTAAAAAAAAAAAAAAAAAGTAAATTTAATTTTATCACTAAGAAAAAATAATCACATCATGATCTTATATTTGGAAAATATGAAAAGAGTATTTCCAACAATGATACATCAACATACATATTTTAATATTATTAAGCATGTGATGTGATGGTATTAAATCATCAAGATTCATGATCTTCAGTTTTTACTTTGTACTCTTTTCCCGCTATTAATATGAACCGTTGGATGACGCCAGAAGAGAAAAAAAATCTGAACCGTTGGATTGGATTTATATATTAATTTTATCAACTACAAAAATGTATTTATAAGAAGAAGACTTTTTTCCATTTTTCATCTCTCGCGTTGTCACCACACACGCCATGGAAGCTGCTCTTGCTCCATGCGCTGTTCCATCCTCTCGAATCCTCAGAACCAAACATCGATTCAGATGTTCCTTCTCCAATCCAAAACTACCCATTCTTCCTAATTCCCTAATCATCCGCGGCAAACCAAGTCGGTTTACAACCTCAGTATCATCACCAACGTCATCATCAACCGCTACACCAACGAATTCGCCGCCGGAATCTGACACCGGATTCGAATCCGGGTCGGATAAGTTCGACTGGTACGCTAATTGGTACCCGGTGATGCCAATTTGCGATCTTGACAAGAAGGTTCCACATGGGAAGAAAGTTATGGGGATTGATTTGGTGGTTTGGTGGGACAGGAACGAGAAGCTATGGAAAGTGATGGATGATGCTTGTCCTCATCGTCTTGCTCCTTTGTCTGATGGAAGGATTGATCAATCTGGGAGGTTGCAGTGTGTTTACCATGGTTGGTGTTTTAATGGATCCGGTGACTGTAAACTCATTCCTCAAGCTCCTCTTGATGGACCTCCGGTATACACATTAGCTCTTATCTCATTTTCCTTGATTTTGGTACGACTGGTTTAGCTAATGAGATGGGTTTATAATGGAACATATAAAGTTTAAGTCTTTTTTGGTTTAGATCAATGATGAGATTGTTTTGGTAATGCAAAAATCAGGTTCACACTTTCAAGCAAGCTTGTGTAGCTGTTTATCCAAGTATTGTGCAGCATGACATCATTTGGTTTTGGCCTAACAGTGATCCAAAGTTTAAAAACATTGCTGAAACCAACAAGCCTCCTTACATCCCAGAGTTAGAAGACCCATCATTCACTAAGTTGATGGGTAATCGTGATATTCCTTATGGGTAAATACGTGTTTGCATTCTTCATTCTCTGTCTCGCTACTATAATTGGGTTTTCACATCATTTCAACAAGAAACTTTGTGTAATCTTTCAGGTACGATGTGTTGGTGGAAAACCTCATGGATCCGGCTCATGTTCCCTATGCACATTATGGACTGATGCGGCTTCCAACCCCAAAAGGCAAATCATAAGTTGCATTTTCAAACAGTCTATATCTGATATGTTTTAGATCCATGTACCAACTTTTCAGACTATTTTGCAGAGAAGATTGACAGAGAAGGGGGAAGACCACTCGAAATTAACGTTAAGAAACAAGACAGCAAAGGGTTCTTTTCAAAACAAGAATGGGGTTATTCTAATTTTATTGCACCATGTGTCTATCGCTCTTCCTCAGACCCTCTACCGGAGCAGGAAAATGAGTATCCTGCACCAGCTGCATCTGATAAGGTCATATAGATTTTACGGCAAATGAACATTTTGTCTGGCTTTTCTTGTTTAGAATCACGTGTTTTATTTACCAAACCGTATGGTTCTGTATCCAGGCGGCATCCTCAAAGCGCAGGTTGTCTTTGATCTTTATATGTATTCCGGTCAGCCCAGGTCGCAGTAGGCTGATATGGACGTTCCCGAGGAATTTTGGTGTATTTATTGATAAGATTGTACCTAGATGGATGTTCCACATTGGTCAAAACACAATTCTAGACTCAGATTTGCACCTCCTTCATGTTGAGGTAATTCCAAGTCCATCTTAGACACACACTGTTTTGAGTAGAGAGTGATCAATGAACTGTGCTGATTTGTATGTTGTAACGTATGTGTGCAGGAGCGGAAGATACTGGAGAGGGGCCCTAAAAACTGGCAAAAAGTTTGCTTTATCCCAACGAAATCAGACGCCAATGTGGTTACATTCAGGAGATGGTTTAACAAGTATAGCAATGCTCACGTCGACTGGAGAGGAAAGTATGATCCATCTCTTCTTCCTCCTACGCCTCCTAGAGAACAGCTCTTCGACAGGTTACTTTATCTCCCTTGTGAGTTTTGATGACTAACTAGTTCTAAACATCCTAACAATAAAAGTTGTGTGTTTCTTCTCCCTACATGATTTTTTCAGGTATTGGTCGCATGTTCAGAACTGCAGCAGCTGCAAGAAAGCTCACATATATCTCAATGCGCTAGAGGTGATCTTACAAATCGCATCTGTTGCGATGATCGGAATTATGGCTGTGATGAAGCAAACCGCATTGTCAAATGTGGCAAGAATTGCGGTGCTTGTGGCGGCTATTTTAAGTTTTGCGACTTCGAAGTGGCTATCACACTTCATTTACAAGACATTCCATTACCATGACTACAACCATGCTCTTGTTTGAAATGGATATTTGTGTACGTTTACACTCTATGAATATATTCAGTCCACATGGTGTATATAATACTCGGACAGAAACTAAATTGTGAATCTGTCCTTTTACTACAATTCTAGAGAAGAGAAGTATACAATTGCTGAAGTCATACACCCGAAAAACTATCGGTTTAGATTGATCTGCTCGGTAAATATTTGTTTGACGCATTCTACCAGTTTCTGGTATCAACTCTACGTATTTGTTTCATGTTCTAAATTTATTTTGATTTTAGCGTCTACATTAAAGAATGGACAACCTGATTCTTACAATTACATCACAAAAGACGAATGTGTCAGTAGATCAGTTAAAGTGGACCAGTATTTCCACTGTCTCAACTTTTAGCCCTTTCCTTCTGCACTTTGGTAATTGTGTTCGTTTCATGATCTGTGTACAGTTTTGGACATGTAACTCCAGTTTTATGTATGCGTCATTGTCCCAATAAAATCATCGTATACGTCCGTCTCAAACAACACGTGATCATTTATTTTGGAAGATAAGGCCTGAGCATCCAAGCTTTGGCCGAAAAAAAACAAAAAAAAATGCAGAAAGATTTCATTTTTTTTCTTCTTCTACAAAAACTACTTTCCAAGAAAGGAAAAGAAAAGAGCAGTGAACAAACACAGCAACAAAATCTAAAAGCCCTCTTGAGGAAAACTCTAAGCCCTAACCAAGAAGAAAACCACCATAATCACCAGGCATCTTCTGCATCCCTAAAACTCTGGTTTTGCCCCAAACACCAAAAGATGAAAAAGAGAATCTACCAAAACCCAAAAACTGTTATATCTTATTGTGTTATGACGCTCCATTGTTGTCATTGTTGATGGAAACAACAGAATGTTGTTGTTGTTGTTGTTGTTGTTCTGCGTTTAATCTGAACCGTCGGATGTTATCACCGTCATCTTCCATTGCCTCCAAACGCCGAGGCGGATGAGGAGGTCGGTGCACCATCTCATACCTGTTCCCATTCTTCTCCTCCTCCGCTCCCTCATATTTACACCCACCTCCTCGACTTCCCCCACCATCACCAAACCTCCTATTGTTATTATTATGGCGCATAAATGGTCTGAAGTGATTGTTTTCCGAATTCACCCTTCTAATATTGTCAAATCTTTGCTCTGGTCTAAAACTCCTTCCTGGCGGGGATTTTCTTCCCCTCAAGTTGTTGTGATGATTCTCCCCACCACCATCATTGTTTCTGCCATCGAAAAACCTTGAGTTTCGCTGGTTTCTTGGCGGCGACATGAATCCCATCTCTTGATCCACCGGAAACCGTTTCTGAAACGGCATCCTCACTCTCTCCATCCTGTTTTCATCGCCCCTGAACCCAGGAGGAGATCTGTTCCGCCCGTTCCATGAGCCTGGGGAACGGCTTCTGGACCTGGACCGTGATTGGGGATCATGCATTCTCCTGAAGACAGGAGGGGAGTTGCTTCTGTCTCTCCTATTGTTCATCCGGTTGTTGTGCATGCGACTTGGATAGTCATTAGCATCACCCGGAGGGAAGGGACGATCTACGCCTCTGAAATCCCGAGTCCCGCCACCATCTGGAAACCTACTGAACCGACCCCGGTATCCTCCATTTGAGAACTGCCTACGTACATAGCCATGTGGGCCTGGACCTGGACCTGGCTGATCAAAGCCATTCATCATAACTCGGTCATCCTCAGCAGTTTTATGACGCGGACGTCCAAAACCGTATGGACCACCTTTGTAAATAGGTGGGGAAAAGCGACGCTTGGTATTCCAGCCGCCATATTGTCCTCTCACAGGACTTCTGCTTCGCATAGGCATCCCTGATCTGTCTCTCCCAAATTTATTTGGACCAACGTCCCTCTCATTTGACTCTTCGTAATTATAAGGCCTGAAACAGGGAAACCACTTTAATTAGCAAAAGAACCAATACTCAGTTATCATTAAAGAAGGAAATGAGATAAATAGGTTCAGCAGAAGTAACTTGCCTTCTCCTTTGGATACTTTCATGTGAGGGTAACTCTTTGTATTGTTTTGACCCGAAGCTCCTTGACGGAGAAGATCCTTTGGAATGAGAATCATTCATGCAAACAACTACATGCTTCTCTACATCACTACTTCCTTCACGCACATTGCCAGAATCACACTTGACAGCTACACACTTTGTCTCTGGCAAGATTCCCTTCTCAACGTCCTCTAGCTTATTCTCATTACTTTCAGCCAAAGAGTAGAACCGCTCATTCTCTGGCTCAGAGCCATAATCCACTTGTTCAACATCTCCACTATCACCCTCGTTTTCTTCCCAAGGGTAAGGTTCCCTCAACTCTCCATCCTCAAACTGGGAATCATAACCAGATTGGCATTCCTTCCCATTTCGAGTAGAGGCTTCAGCCTTTGCCCCAGACGGTGATGGAGAATTCATGTGCACATCTGATGCAATCAGGCCTGCCGCGTAGTCCTTACCACCATCAACATGTCCATTCTCTGTAACAGATTCAGTGACTTCTCCATCAGAATATCTTCGGGTTACTTTATCAACTACATCACAAGGTTGACCCCACGCATCTGTTGGAAGGTTTAAATCCCAGTGTAATCTATCATCTGTAAGGCATTCAGTGCTCTTACCCTTTCCAGTGCGCTCATCATCAGATAAATTCTCTGACACAGTGGCAGTTTCACTCTGAGGTGCTAAATTTCCGCTATCATCTGCTTCCATAGTTTCTTTTGGCCTTTCTGTTGAGGATTCATTTGAAATAGCAATGCTGATGTTCTGAGCTTCTATCATACCACTAGATGCTACAATACTATGATGCTCTTCACTCAGATCAGCAGTCGAAGCATTACCCAAAGTATCAATCAGAACTTTTTGAGGCACTAAGATTTCGCTCTTGCCTTCCCCAACTTTGTCACTGGATTCAATCGTAGTATCTTTCCCAGAGACATCAACAGTGCCAGATGATGAATCATTACCTTCCACATGAGCAGATAAGGTCAAACCATCTTGCTGCTGAACAGGTTCAACAGGCTGACCGTCTACTAGGGATGCAATATCACTACTCATACCACTACTGCAAGCAACTTCTGCAAGTATCTTAATACCAGAGAAGTCATGACTGCTGCAATCGGGCTTATCATCGGAGATTTCTTCTGTTTTCCGTCCCATTAGATTAGGGTTCAACCTAGAAACAGGCAGAGCATGGTTGATCTCTGCACGATGCTGCGAGCCTTCGCCACGAGCAGAGGACTTTTTCAAAGGTGATGGAGGGGGAACCATAAACCTCCGTTTCTTAATTGGAACATGCTCTACTCTTTCTGCGAAATGCTGGCCTAGAACAGAAACGCCAAGCTGCCATCATCGAAAGAATCAAGCATTAGAAGAAAAAGAAAAAAAAGAAACCAAAAACATTCCTTAAGAATCAGGGAAGATAAAGAGTACAAAATGGGAGAAGAAACTGAGGATAACCTTTTCCGATTCTGAATCCCCTTCTGGTGCTGCACCAGCGGAACTTTTGTTTTCTGTCTCAATATCTGGGGCTGCAGCTCGTGCAACTTGTTTCTTAGTACGCCTAGTGGAACTCCTACTACCTTTGGCCACCACTTTCCAAGGAAGACCAGTATCAATGGTAGCCTTAACCTCAACACTGCCAATGCTTGTCATAGTTTTAGTGCAGTCCCATCCACGTCGGTTCATAAATCTTTTAGTGCGGTGTAATCGTCACCTGAAAGTAACAATTTCCGTAAGCAAGCCATAAAAACAACACAAGCCATGGAAATCTTCAACTAAGACAGCAGAGAAAAAAACAAAGGGACGATCCACGAATCTCCATCAGCCAAGACATCTTTCGTTGGATCGGAAAAAATCAGGTCTTTTAGGACACTCCTAAATCTATAAGGTAGAAAAAAGATCTCAGATTTGAGAGTCCACTAGCTCAGAACCAATACAAGAGTTTCCCGACTAATGATCGATTGAGCTTTTAGCGATCCGTCGATCCTCTTGAGTAATCAGTAAAAAAAAAGGAAGCAAGATCTCGCCGTAGCCGACATATAACAAAGATCTCTCCTCATCGTGTGGAACACATGAATCAAAAAAACCATAATAGAAGAAAGAGCAAGGAGCTAGGGTTTTCATATACCTGTCGACCAAAAACTGTTAATAATCAAAACACCAAAACCGCCATCGATGAGATATCAGATCAGATCAGATCAAAAAACTCCTTCCAACAGACACAAATCTTAATCGCTCAAAACGACCCCGCCTTCACAACTTCTTCTTTCCTCGATTTATATGATAAAATTACCAAACAAAGTGCCCTCAAGTCTCGAATCAAAACTCCACAGGAAGAAAGATCGCGCGAATCAAAAGAAACTGGTGAGAATCCGGAGATTAAAATACAAAGCAGTGAAGAATCTCTCCTCTAAGAGATATAATATAGAAAGAGGCGGCGAAGCTAGGTCTCCCTTCTTCTTTTCTTCTTTTCTTCTTCTTCTTCTTCACACAGAGCACACGATTATAATATTATTAATAATAATTTATTTTTTCTTCTCTCAATGGGATGGATGAACAGCGCAGAGCCCTCGTGCCCTATCACCACGTATTTATCATCTTCAATAAACCGACAATACCCTCCATTGTAATTATTAATTACGGGTTTTTGCCATCTCAATTTGGGCCCTTTCTTTTTTTTTTTTTTTTTTTTTTCCATTTTTCTTTTTGGGCGATCAACAACCTTTTCTTTTCTAGGGTTAAATTCATCATATTTGTTTCCTCTTCTTCTAACTCTTCTTTTTATCCCACCTTTTTGGCCCTTTATGCTTTACGTACGTATGCCAATATATATATATATACCCTCCTCCAAACCATTACAATATAACGCGACTTTTTTTTTTGATAAATCCTATCGGCTGATCGGCTGATCCAGTCAGCCTCGATAGAAACGCACTGAAGTGTTTTAAAGTGGACTTCTCTTCGAAAGGCCATCATAATGTTTGTCTCTTGAATGCTTTCCGACTAATATTAGGGGATAGTGAAACTGCTTTCATTTCTGACTACCAGGTAAACCAATTGGGCCAAGGCCCAACTGACAGACTTCCCACACAACTATGATTTTTGTTTTCAGGATGGATTGAACCTGGGTTAATTCCTTTCAACCTTTCCCCAATTCTTCCGTACTGGTAGATCACAGCTGTGCGGGCTATATAAACTGGTTAGACAACTATAAAATAATAATATATATATCTAATATATATATATATATATAATCTAATATATATATATATATATATATATGACATGGCCAGATATTTTTATTTGTGAGGAGATTGTTGTTTTTTTGGGTGCTAAAATAGACAACCATGAGATAAGATTTGAAATGCTTGATATTTATTATTAATAAAGTAGGGTTTTGGATCGTTTAAATAAGTTTTTTTTTTCTCATATGATCTGTAAAATCTTTTAATGTGCATGTTTCAAATTTATGTAAACAAAGATAACTACTATGATTTGATACCATCAAATTATCAAGAAACAGTAGGGTAAAAGGGAAATTGTCTTGGAGAAGAGAAGACAGAGATGTGATCCACTAGAGTCAAAATACTCACTGGATGATATTTTTTTTGTATCTTAATGGGCTTTGTATTATTAACGTTTCTTCCACGGCAATAACCCCCACCCAATCTTTATTACAGAGTCAAGAAGATTCCTTTTCACTAATTGAGCAATTCCAATTTTTGCTTCTAAGTGGGGTATAAATTCTTAATCACATCACCAGGAAAGACACCATATATTTACTAAAGCTCCCAACTCAAGCATTCTATTATAAAACCCATTATTCTAATTACAAACTTAAGACGCTATGTTAACTTTTGATTCCATCTTGTATATTTTATAGTTCAATAATAATTAACCGGTCCCTAAAAACGATGAAACTCTAAAGTTTAAGTACCATACATTCTTATCCGAGAATCTTTACTAATAAAAATTAAGAGCTAAACTCCTAAGCCCATCCACATAGGATTTTAAACAACTAATAAAAATTTGATATATCACTTATTAACATTTTATACAATTTCCAGAATTTTCTATATTAAAAATTATTTTAAATAACCTATCATGATTTGACATGTCATTCATTAACATTTTTTAAATTTACAGAATTTTTTAGAAAAAGGAAAATTTTAAATTTATGAAAATAAAAAAACTAAGCACAATATCCCACATCGGCTAGAAATTTTTTAGACAATAGTTCAGAACCAGTATAAATAAGATTAATATGTTTCCAACAACGAATGAGCAGGAAAGCTTGATTTATCAGGCGTCCAAGTTTAAAAGTTTTATTTGGTTTGATCTGGTTTTTTATTTGATCAAATTAAAACTTTAAACAGTTTCAAAAAAAAATTATAATATTTAAAAAATTTTAAATTTTAAATATTATAAATATTGAAACTTTTAAAAGTTCTTAGCTTTTAAAAAGTTTTAAAATATTATAAGTTTTAAATTTTAAAAGTTTAAAATATTATAAATATTGAAACTTTTTAACAGGTTCAAATTTTATATTTCGAAACCTTTTAAAATTTTAAAATATTATAAATATTGATGTAATACATAAATTATCTTATTTATCTACGTTTTTTTATTTCTTATGAGCTGTAAAACATATTTTTGTGTATGATTTTATAGATGAGTTGATATTCTTTCATTAATTTTTTATTTTTATCTTATTTTTTATTTTTATGAGAAAAGAAATGATTTTGTTCTTGGAGTTTGATGGGTTAACAACTTGTGTGGTAGTCTAAAAAGAATGTTTTTCAGTGGAAGAATGTGAAGAAGTTGATGAGGAAGAAGAATAAAAAGAGTATAACGAAAAACCAGACGGTAAAAGTAACGATGACAATTACCACAAAATTTGACAATGAAAATGACAAGAAAGAATATGAAGAATAAGACAACATGAAATAAAAAAACACGAAAACATAGGTCATACCGATCAATTAAATATGAAAACAAGTTAAATTCATGATGATAAAATTGTTCCGTTTTTCTGGTGGTCAAAAAAATTGTTTAGGATATGTGAGGTCATCAGTTTAATTCGCCTCGCCTCGACGTCGAGTTAAATTGATGATTTTTTTATCAGATTTGATTTTATAACACAACTGATTTTTATATTTTAAAAAAATGTGTATCTGAATTTTTTTTTCCTAATACTAATTTAAATTTTTTTATAAAATATAATATTTTATTACCATCATCAATTATATATAATTTTCATCAAAATATATCAAATAACGCGTGGTTCAAAACCTAGTACCTTAAAAGAAACCATAAGTTATCCACATTAATTAAAATTCGAGAATGGACCTTCTTTTCCTCCTAGATCAAAACCCGAAACTCGGGTCATGCAAGGACGGCCAATAGTGAACATTCTTATATTCAAGTTTCTTTCCTCCTCAATAGTGACAAGGGCTAGTTCAGGAGTCAGGGACTCTATATATCCCTCAGTAGTGTGGAGCTTCTTCTCCTATGAACTTGCCAAGTTCGAATAAACTGATCTTAGCCATTTTGAACATCTCGGCCCATGTATGTAACATTTTGGGCATTTATACTTTCAAGAAGATCTTGAAGAAGTAACTATAAAAGCCCAATAAGCTAAAATTATTTCTTCTGTTGTTGTTTTACGTTTTGAACTGTCGAGTGATGGAGGAGTGGCTAAGAATGTCTTTTGTGTGCAATAGTGACTTGGGTTGGGGGTGTGAGAGAAATGTGATAGTGATTCGGTTGTGGGCGTAACAACACAACTGGCTAGAATAATACCTCGTCGATATTTTCTCATTCCACCACATAGTATTGGTTTAATATTTGAAGGTGACATCTAGCGACTTTCGATATCATTGATTTGATGTGAGACCCAAAAAAATAAAAAAAAACTGATGAGACCAATCTATATGTTCTAGCCAGCGGCATGAAAACTATGAGTCTATGATATTGCTTGGGTTCGAAATTTATTTGGTTACCTAAAAATATTCATGATCATAACAATGGTATCATCACAAGTGTATCCTATGACACAAAAGTCAATATGGCACGGCCGTTTCTGGTAAACTGACTGGGATCAGTTCATGACATGCCGAAGATCTTTCTCTTCAATTCTTTGACGCACAAATAAAAAGAAAAAGTCAACGGAAAATGTCATCATCATCTGTTTGGGTTGATGACAAATGTTTTAAATTCTGAAGCAGAGGAAATAAATATAAAACGACGGAAAACAAAACAAAACAAATAAAGCAGCTGGACAGTAGTGGACCATTTAATTTAGCTAGTTTCCGTCTAAACGCATTCATACAGATCTCCTCTCCGACTCTTCTACCTATATACAATATTCATTTTTACTTACGTAACCTAACTCACTTCTTTTATTTTGCCTTCTAGAAGCCTTTGTTAATTCAGTAAACGGAAGTCAATCACCTATTTTTGGAAACGACAACTTGCCCTTTTGGTACCTAAATTCCATTTTTATCCAAACTTAGTTGGATTAAGCATTTTTCCTAACTTACGTATATATTTATTCTTTTTATTAATTTATTGGCTTTCATCTAAATTGGGTGTGTTTCTTTCTTGACCACTTTATTAGTAGATACAATCGTCAATCGGTATCATCACTAGGATCATTCATATGTATATAGTCTTTCTTGACTGCAGTCCCTTATCTTTTGCTGTTGATACGAGAAAGTTTGCATCTTATCTTTTCCGGAATCATTTTTTTTAATTCTCCAGTAGTGTTCGGTAGTTGTGTTTGTGTACCTCATTTCTACTCCTTTATAAATAAATCAAATATATTAGTTATAGTTTAAGGGTTAGATTGTCAAAAATGAGAGTTAAATTAGCCAACAACATATAATATCAGTTTATAACCAAGTGGCAAAAGTAAGTAGTTTGACCAAAATACTATTGTATCCACTAATGATTATGTTATAAAGATTATGTTATTTTATAAAAAATACATTATACAAGTTGTATACACCTATTCTATTGCACATGTAATCTGGTACAGTGAAAACATGCATGTGAGTTATATAAAGGGAAAATGTCATGAAAACCCACTTTGGGTATGAGTTCTGTCACAAAAACCCACTTTTCATTCATGGTATACTTTCCCAAGTTTTTTGTTTATGTGTCCACTTTCCTTTTACATTTTTGCCTTTACTAACAACTTACCTCTCTTTCTCTTCTTCTTTTCTCTCTTTTTCTCTTCTTTTTTGTTGTTAATACTTTAACAAAGTAAAATATATTTATTTGTTATCATAAAACAAATTTTCTATTTATTTATATAAAATATGTTATGATTATATATTTTCTACATTTTAAGATACATATTGCTATATTTTTTTATGAATTTTTAGATTATACAGTATCCATCAGTCGTTGAACATTTGTTCAATTATAAGTGGATAATCAATTGCAGTATTGTTAATAGATAGTTACTTGTGTTTATTCATACAAAATATACATACATAAATTTGGTTAGATCTTTATCTATAGCATATTATCTATAACACAACATAGACCAAATAAGTACAAAACCCTTTAATTCTAAATTTTAAATCTTAGAACATAAACCCTTGAACCTAAAACCAAAACTATTCACTTTAAAAAAAAAAACAAAGTTTAGTGGATAGAGAAACTGTGGATAGGTCTCCATGGATTTACAAAGCATATCTAGACGTTAAGCTGAAGAATAACAGTTGAATGGTGGCTATGGATGTGATCATGTGGATATTTTTTTGTGGATACCAATGTAGACAGACCAAAGAATCATCATACAACATCCACACAATTAAATCCATAGACACCATGAGCTCCTTGCTTCATATTTTGTGTTGGTCCAGAAACATATACACTCATAAGTGGTTAATAAACAAAATAAAAATTAACAACATTGATTTATTTAGAACATTTAATATCAATCATGTGGATTAGTAGTTATTGATACTTATCTTATAATATCTTGCTCATTCTTTACATGAGCAGAAATTTGTCCAAGATAAATTAGCCACATAGATTTCTTTTAGCTAAATGTTTTTGTACTATTTTTCAGCTAGAAGTAGGTATATTAGAACTTAGAAGTGTCACTAGAAGCATACTACACAATAAACATGGTCATTATTAATCTCAAAGCCTATCCACCAAATTCTGACCACGTGGACAAGCAATCCAGATGAAATTTATTGACAAGTTTGTTGCATGTTCAAACATCACTATAGTTTAGCCACTTAGATGTCTTTTAGCCAAATGTTTTTGTACTATTTTTAAGCTAGAATTAGAGATATTAGAACTTAGAAGTGTCACTAGAAGCATACTACACAACAAACATGGTCATTATTAATCTCTAAGCCTATCCACCAAACTCTGACCACGTGGACAAGCAATCCAGATGAAATTTATTGACAAGTTTGTTGCATGTTCAAACATCACCATAGTTTAGGGTTTAGACTTTAGATGGTATATAGATTCAATGTCTATGTTTTGAGTTCAAGTTGTATTGTCTAAGGTTTAAGGTGTAGGATTTAGGGGTTAAGGTTAAAAGTTTAGGTTTAGGTATGTGGATGATGTGTCTATATTTTTAATTCATGGTTTATATGGATTTAGTGTCTATGTGGTGTTAGGATTTAATATTTAGGGTATAAGGTTAACTTTTTTTTGTTTGTCAACAACTAAAGTTACTAAACTTAAAATTTAGTATGTTTATCACCAACTAAAGTTAGTAAATTTTCATTACTAAACCTTAAACCCTAAACCCTAAACCCTAAACCCTAAACCCACAACCCTAAACCCTAAACTCTAAACCCTAAATCCTAAACCCTAAACCCTAAACCCTAAATCTAGGATTTAAAATTTAGAATTAAAGGGTTTTGTACTTATTTGGTCTATGTTGTGTTATGGATAATATGCTATGGATAAAGATCTAACCAAATTTATGTATGTATATTTTGTATGAATAAACACAAGTAACTATCTATTAACAATACTGCAATTGATTATCCACTTATAATTGAACAAATGTTCAACGACTGATGGATACTGTATAATCTAAAAATTCATAAAAAATATAGCAATATGTATCTTAAAATGTAGAAAATATATAATCATAACATATTTTATATAAATAAATAGAAAATTTGTTTTATGATAACAAATAAATATATTTTACTTTGTTAAAGTGTTAACAACAAAAAAGAAGAGAAAAAGAGAGAAAAGAAGGAGAGAAAGAGAGGTAAGTTGTTAGTAAAGGCAAAAATGTAAAAAGAAAGTGGACACATAAGCAAAAAAAACTTAGGAAAGTATACCATGAGTGGAAAGTGGGTTTTTGTGATAATATTTTAGGAGAAAGTGGGCGTGGGTGTCATTTTCCCTTATATAAATGGGATCTCACAATGACAAAGTAATAACAATTCTCATGTGATTTTGTCTCTACCATACACTTCCGTATCTTTTGATGGAGAAGGGAAAGCATTTAAGAGAGGCACGACGCCATCATGTCCATAAGGTTATCCCCAACAATGGTTTTAAAGGAGAGTTTTAAGGGAAAAGTAGGGAAAAAATAATTCTAGAAAAGAGAAAAAAACGAAGAGCTCCTCTTAATTAGTATACTCGATTTCGGATAAGAGCCTGTGACGTGTCAGCGCGTGGTTGGATAAAGAGTTTTATTCAGAGCAATTTTTTTTTTGGGGTCTTTGATGTTCTTTCTCTTCCTCTCTCTCTCGCTCTGTCGCGAATCTCTCAATCGGAGATTGAATCGGACGAGATTGAAGTCGATAGCTACAAGATGAGAGACGGAGAGGCCAACACTATCATCATAAGCAAGTGGTATTGAAAGAATACGTTAGTGGTTTCCCTAGGGAATCCGATTACAATCTCACCACCTCCACCGTCGAATTTAAGGTTCTGGGAGGTTCTAACTCGGTTCTGGTCAAGAATCTCTACTTGTCATGTGATCCGATGATAATGTTTTGTGTGTGTGTGTTGGATCGTTTTTGTAACTTATATCTGGATGCATCTTGTTAGTCAATAAACTAGATAATTGTATGTTATATATAAATTGTCTTATATTTTAGATTGGTGTTCTTGAAGATGCTTTTGTCAGCACTTGTTATATCTGTTGGAATCAACTCTTGCCTATGTGTATTGTTCTTCATACTCTACTCTGTATCAAGGAAGCAGCAACTACGAGATTTTTTTACCTTGTCGTCTCGCAGCTGGGACGTCTAAACGTAGACGTAACAAAGTGGCGAGGTATATACCTTCTGTTAAATGGATTTGGAAATCATGGAGCGGTTTCGCTTAGCTTGTGCTCTGGTGGGGAGTGCTTCATCTCCGGTTCTCTTGATCGAACTGTTTTGCTTTAGGATCAAAGGGTCGAGAAATGCCAGGTACTTTACCTTTCTTTCTTAGCCTAGGTGCTTATGGATGTCTTATGTCAGTCACCACCATATATTTATAACTCCGATCTTTTGGTTTAAACATAGGGTCTCTTACGAGTCCAAGGAAGGCCTGCTGCAGCTTATGATGATCAAGGGTTAGTTTTTGCAATTGCCTTTGGTGGCTACATAAGAATGTTTGATACCCGTATATACGAAAAGGTTTGTTATTGACAAATAATTACCAATGATCCCTCTGTTCTTTAGCAGCCTGATGGACTATATTCACTTTCCTTGTTATAAAGGAGCTGCAAGTGAGTTTTTCTTCGTTTCTCTTTTAAGTTGTTGTTTGGATCAGCCTTGATAATTAACTGTACGGTTTTAATCTAGTTTTGTATAAGTTTTGCAGGTCACAGAGTCTGCTTTGTCTCTGAGAGATGGATTGAAGAGTGAAGAAGAAGACTTAAGCAGACTGCTTAAGGTAAGATAACTCTGTTCTTCTCTCTTTCTTCTTTTCACTAGGATTTCCAGATTTACTAACTTCTTTGTTATTCTTCTTCTTATAGGGTTTGGTATGTCTCTCTCTCTCTCTCAATTCAATCTGGTCACCGCCTCTGCATTCCTACTTGTGGAATTCTCGCCAATGATTTGTTTTAAGGTGCAGAGCATACTTCAGATCTTTGATTGAAACTTTATCTTATGATATGTCTTCTGAATAATGTTTTTAAGTATTCTGATGATTTCAATTTGCAGCTTGCTTATGGAGCGAGGTGGTTCCGGGGAAAGGTACATTTGATCATTACAACATGATGACAAAGTATAATGTCTTCTCTCTTATCTTCGAATGAATTTACTTACTTTCAGTATTTTTGTTTGTAACATAACTCTGCTTTGTTTTGTCATTGCAGGTCTCCATCTCATTTTGGAAACCAATTATTTGTTTTAAAGTGCAGAACCAACAGAGATGCCTCGATAGATGGGGATGAAGGCGAAACAAGCAGTACAGCTACTCAAAGTATGAATGTGGAACACTTTCAAAACAACAACACCAAGCTGCTCAGCGAGTGCACGCGTATATGGTCTGACTATGAGCAAAATGTATATGTACTCTCAAAACTGGAGTGGTGTAATCATTTTGAGATTGATGGGTGAGCTTTGGGTCAAACTAAGATTGATACCAACACAGCCTTGGGTGGGAGCTGTATCATGTTCGTTTGTATCACTTCCAAAGGTCACACTTCAACTTGCAACATTCATATTGTTTAATCTATTGGGTATGCATTAATCTTTCTCCTATGTTGCATCTCCATGATATTGTTTGTGCTGCTTATTTCATATACAATGAAGAGACTTTTGTTCTTACTGTAATTCACACATTTTTATTTCTTGTGTCATAAAACTTTTTAATTTCAAAAAGCTATCTTTTAAAAAATAAGAAACTCAAAATTATATCCCACCATTAGAGGGGATAATTTTAATTAGAAGATCAAAGGTTCTTATTTTTAAAACAGTAAATAATTTATTCATTAAAAATTCAAATAGTACATAAAAAGCTCAAAATTAAAACCCCAATGGAGATGCCCTAAAAGTTTCTCTCTTTTAAGTTCAGTTGGATGCTTTGAATCATCTTTATGATCTGTTAGACATGTCAACGTGGTGCCCCATGAACCACCGGTTAGCTTCACCTACCCTCCACTCTACACCTCCGACAAAACGAAAAAAAAATAACAAATATTACCTCAAACAAAATAGACATACATAACCAATAAATGACAATTAAATTTCATTAAAATTCTAGAATAAAAAGTGCGTTACGTTACTAAATAATTAATCTACATGACATAAACAAAACCAATTAATATATTAGATTTCATTCATTTTTATAAAAACTGAGACATACTTGTGGTCTATTTGCATGGTGGACAATCATCGTCTATAATATTTAAGGATTTTGAATTGATAATTATTAGCATCCACGAGGATATTTTAGATATTATTACCTTCCACGAAATTTTTTTTCTTTTTTTAAGAGAAATTAAAAAGTGCATGATTCATGATTCAACGGTTTGTTATATAAACCAACAAATAAGTCGGCAACTAACCTTGACTCAGAGACAGAGAGAGAAGTGAGTAGTAGCGTGTGGAGGAGATGGATCCGACGACACCGTTGCTTACGGATAGTGGCCAACCAGAGGAGGATTACGCTCCGGCGAGAAGCTGGACCGATGTGAAGCGAGTTCTGTATACGGAGTCCGCTAAGATGTGGCTCATAGCTGCTCCCGTTGGGTTCAACATCATCTGCCAGTACGGCGTTAGCTCCGTCACTAATATCTTTGTTGGTCACATCGGTGAAATTGAGCTCTCCGCAGCTTGGTATGGGAAGTGCACTTGAAACACTCTGTGGCCAAGCATATGGAGCTGGTCAAGTCAATATGTTAGGAGTTTATATGCAGAGATCTTGGATTATCTTATTCGTTTCATGTATTTGCCTCCTTCCTCTTTACATTTTCGCCACGCCTGCTCTGAGACTACTCGGTCAAGCCGAAGAGATTGCAGTTCCAGCTGGACAGTTCACCATTTTAACCATCCCACAACTCTTCTCACTAGCCTTCACTTTCCCCACCTCTAAGTTCCTTCAAGCGCAGAGCAAAGTTGTGGCTATCGCTTGGATTGGGTTTGTGGCTCTTGCCCTACACGTTGGTATGCTCTGGCTGTTTATTATCGTGTTTGGTTGGGGAACAAATGGTGCTGCTTTGGCGTTTAATGTTACAAACTGGGGAACAGCAATCGCCCAAATTGTTTATGTGATTGGTTGGTGTAATGAAGGCTGGACTGGTTTGTCTTGGTTGGCTTTTAAAGATATTTGGGCTTTCGTTAGACTCTCCATTGCATCCGCTGTTATGCTCTGTCTTGAAATCTGGTATATGATGAGTATCATCGTCCTTACTGGCCGCCTTGACAATGCTGTTATCGCTGTTGACTCCCTTTCTATATGGTGAGTTTCCCCCTAATAAGCTTGGAATACTTTTGTATCGGACTCTTAATTGACGTTTTCACTCTTTGGATTTTACATTTCAGCATGAATGTCAACGGCTTAGAGGCCATGTTGTTCATCGGAATAAACGCTGCTATAAGGTATCATCTCAATCTGAGAATCTTTTTTTTTTTTTGTTCCTGTTGTTCAGCTGACAATTCAACTTATAACACTCATGTGTCTACGTACTACTTGTGTACTATTAGTGTCCGCGTTTCCAATGAGCTTGGACTAGGCCGTCCACGAGCAGCTAAATACTCTGTCTGTGTCACCGTCATAGAGTCTCTCCTCATTGGTCTTATCTTTATGGTGGCTATCATCATAGCCAGAGACCATTTTTTAATCATCTTCACAAGCAGCAAAGTAATTTTTTAATCATCTTCACAAGCAGCAAAGTAACTCATGTCCATATCTAAATAAAAGTGGAGGTCTGATCATCAGATTTATAACAGTCCTGGTTTGTTCATCTGATTAGGTGTCGCTGTTGGAGGAGGTTGGCAAGGCTTAGTGGCTTATATCAACTTGGGTTGTTACTACATTTTTGGACTTCCCTTCGGGTATCTTCTTGGTTACAAAGCAAACTTTGGAGTGATGGTAAGAGAATGGCATGTTTAATAGAAATCTACTGAAATGAGTTAAGGCAGTTCATCGTAAACACGGTATACTATTATGTTTTTCAGGGACTTTGGTCTGGAATGATAGCCGGGACAGCGCTTCAAACATTGTTACTGTTGATCGTTCTGTATAAGACAAACTGGAATAAAGAGGTAAGAAACGGAAAATACACGACCATACACTTTTGTCCATGGAGATCTGATTTGAATCCAAAACATAATAAACTGTGATGAACAGGTGGAGGAGACGATGGAACGTATGAAGAAATGGGGAGGGAGTGAAACGACATCGAAGGACGTAACTGCGTGATTGATGTTTTTTTTTGGGTTAAGCTTACAAAAACAAATGTAACACACTCGGGTTTTTGTTTGTTTGGTTTTCATTTAGGTTATAGTTCTGTTTAGGCTGTAGGAAACTATTCAATCAGTGATGTTCTGTTTCTATCCACAAAGAAAAGAAAAAGGAAAAAAGAGCAATTGAAGCCATAACATGTTTTGCTCGTGTAACCCCCAAAACGTATCATAAAAATTCTAGCGAACTTGAAATAATTAATAACATTCCAAATGCTTGACAAGCCAATTCAAGATTTCCATTTACTCATTGATTTGTATTTTTAGTGGTAAACAATTATGTATTAATCTATAGTCTATAGTGGTAAACAATTACATGTGGTCAGGATGGCCGAGTGGTCTAAGGCGCCAGACTCAAGTTCTGGTCTTCGTAAGAGGGCGTGGGTTCAAATCCCACTTCTGACATTTTTCTTTCTGCTTTTTTTTTTTTTTTTTTTTTTCTTTTTCATTTACATTTGGCTCAAACAGATATGAAAACATTTGCGTTTGTATTGCATGTATATTCGTTACGTGTTTGTGCTTTTATTTATAGTGTTAACGTGCTTACCTTCGTTAGATGAATTGTTTTATAGGGCAATATCTTTGGTTTTGAAGAAGACGATGAGCTTTGTTTAGAATTAGACCACAAATAGATGACAAATTTATTAGTCTCTTAAAGGCCGTGTGGACTTTGGGAGATCATAATCTTTAATTCCTGCATGTTTAATATAATTAGAAACAGAGGGGTTAAACCTAAGACATTAGTGCAGACACTTCAGTTCTTTGTCTTCTAAAGCTGAAAAGGTAAAACACACAATCAAATCGTTATAACGTGATCAAAAGAGTCTTTTATAACTTAATAGTATAAAAGAGAAGACTCTCTTACAAAGATAATAACTTAATTTTGAATGACAAGTATCTGAAACAGAGGCTGCGCGAGGCCGAGACAGAGAAGCAGTATCTGTTTGAGAAGATTAAGCTGCAGGAATTCTCGAGGGTGGCATCACAGATGAGAGCAGAGGTGGTGGAGGAGACCTGACCAGTCACAGGTGTTGATGTACTCAAAGATCCGCGATCTGAAATAGGATACAATCTCGCGCCCAAGATCAAACGAGCGCCATCCTTTAGATTCAACCCTTGATGCTTCTTCCCTTGTCTCTATATGTAGTCTTCATATCCTAAGATTCATCACTTTGTTTTGTATTGTAGCCTTAGTACGTAACTCTACTTAGCGAGAGTTACTTGTGCAAAGAACAGAGTCTGAATTATATTGTCTTTTCTGCAACTCTTATTACACTAGCTTTGAGCTATATATCTAACTCTTCTTATTGGAGGATTCTCTGCTAAGAACTCAACTCCTTGTGTTGTTGATTAGTCTCAACGTAGCAACTTGCAAAAGTTATTATATATGGAGATGACCAATTCTTTGACCAGCTAAACACATTGGACAAATCATCATGACAAAGATTTCTCAAAATCAAACATATAACTTGAATAAAAAAAGGTTTTTGTCATATATAAAAAAGCATAGTGTTACAAAACAATTGGAAAACGCTGTCCAGGGGATAAAAAGAGAAAGAGAGAGAGAGAGAGAGAGCGGAAACAATCCAACCTATATGAGCAAGAAACAATCGACCATCACCATCCATCCATCCAAATAGCTAAATCCAAACTAATTAATATATATATACACACATTAGCTAGAGAGAAATAAATGGACACCCTTTATCTTATGGTGATGGGGACTGAGGCATGGAGGTTGAGGTGGTAGCAATATCAGACGACAACTTCTCCTGTCACATGATAATGTAAGAGACTAAAGATGACGACAGATCTTTTTCCAATTGCAAAGGGTTATATATATATATATGAAAAGAAAGGAAAACTATATAACCTGCTGAAAATCAAATATATCAGAGTCACGAGTGGTCTGATACTGATCAGATCCCTCCTTCAAGTCAAGTTGATCCATACGGGTAGAACAAACTTCCAGCGACTGCTGAGAGGCCAACCTGCATATATAAGAGCAGCAACAACCATTACCATCGACAATAAAAGCTATCATCTATGCAAACACATTAGAGAGATGTAAAAAGAAAATGAATGTATACGTTGATGTCGACGGACTCATCATGGCAGTGGTAGTCTTTTTCTTTCTAGGATAACAAATAAGAGTCAACTTCGGCTCTGGCTGTTAGAAATTATATAAAGATGTTCTAGTTAATAAACAAATCAATCAATAAGTAAAAACCCTATCGATGACAGAAATGACAGAAACTAAATAGATTCTCAATTTCGATTTGCAAAGGTAGACTATATATATGTATATGAGAAGAAAGAAGCCAATTACCATGGTCAGCACAGACTGAAGCCAGTCCTGATCGCAAGAATCCATCCAGGCCTGATTCAAACCGAATCGCTTCATTCGGCGTAAGATGGAAGCAAAAGACCCCACGGGCTTTCTCCTTCCCACAATCTTCCCCTAGAGGTCCTCTCAACCAATCAGAATGCTTTATTTAATATTTCATTTTAAAAATAAATCAAAATTAAATTAAAAACAAAAACAAATTAAGGAAATAAATTCTGTATACTTTTATTTAAGTAAAGTTAAATATTGGGTTTAGATTTTATATATCGGTTTGGGTAGTTTAGATTTTACAATTAAAATGAAATTATATTTCAGTTTGGGTTTAAAAATAAAATGGTTAGGGTTTAGATTTTATAATTAGAACGAAATTATATGTGAGTTTGGGTTTACAAATGAGATGGTTAGGGTTTAGTTTTTACAATTAGAACAAATTTATATGTCGGTTTGGGTTTACAAATGAGATGATTTAGATTTTACAATTAGAACAAAATTATATGTCGGTTTGGATTTACAAATGAGATGGTTAGGGTTTATATTTTACAATTATAACAAAATTATATGTCGGTTTGGGTTTACAAATGAGATGGTTAGAATTTAGATTTTACAATTAGAACGAAATTATATGTCGGTTTGGGTTTACAAATGAGATAGTTAGAGTTTATATTTTACAAGTTGGTGTTGGTGTTAGGAGCTGGAGATTATTCTTTTACTTTTTGTTGTGGATTTATCGAACTGGTTGTTAGTTTCGGTTTAATGTTTAAAGGATGGTTTGAAAGACGTTTAAGTTGAATTAATGGATTTTTCGGTTATTTTCGGTTAAATATGGTTTACTTGTGGTATAAGTTAACCTGTGACATGCCATGAAAATTGGGTGTTACATAAAGACCACTCATCATCACATAAGCGTGCAGTTTAACAACTACAAAGCAAAGGAGTTTCTTGCAAAGAGTAAAACTTCTTTTGACTTGTCATTTTAATTTAACACCGCTAATCGTTTAATTTGATTATTAATCGATTTTAAACTTCTTTTCCCCATTTTAAGAGTCTTTCCATTCTTTGTTTTTTACTTGTTTGCTCTCGATAGAAAGAAATTGATTTGTTATTTTGTTGACCTTTTTCCCATCGTGAGGGTTTAAATTTGAAACTTTGAAATGGGTTCTCTGATTTTGTGTGTAATAAATTTATTTCTCAAACACACCGCATAGGCGCATATAGAGCTCTCTTGCCACTCGGATACAAATTTGAATAGCATTGGTGTTGGCTCAAAGTATTGGTTATCAAATCACTGTAAATCAAGAGAACTAATTTAGCTACTCAAAAATGTAATTCAGAGAAGAAAATTTATGGCTATATATATATTTTATCATGACAAAAAAAAGAATACAATTTTGTTGTTGTCAGTATATCATAAAGAGTCAAGACTATTTTATATGATTATCAGTACAAAGAGAGAACAAAGACACCTACGATGCAAAGCTATATGTATAGTTGTCAGACCCATAGTAGATTCTCAATTTCGATTTGCAAAGGTAGACTATATATATGTATATGAGAAGAAAGAAGCCAATTACCATGTTCAGCACAGACTGAAGCCAGTCCTGATCGCAAGAATCCATCCAGGCCTGATTCAAACCGAATCGCTTTATTCGGCGTAAGATGGAAGCAAAAGACCCCACGGGCTTTCTCCTTCCCACAATCTTCCCACGGCGACCTACTCCTGCCATACTACCGTTCTTCTGCGGATATGCCGTGCCTCCTCTAAGAGAGCTCTCTTTTCTGGGTGGGGTGGTTTGCTGGAAACCCTAGCTAAGGTATATAACAAGTAATTTGGGCCTAAATCAACGTTAATATTTTTGTAAAAACTAAAATCTCCACCAAATATTAAAAACTAAAAAATATCAATTTTATCCCAACTATTTTAATACTTTGATCAATAAAAAAATTTAAAAATATATTAAAGAAGAGATATAATAGAACATTGATCTATTTTCTTAATTTGTGTGCAAAGCTCTAGAACGACAAGGGAATGAGTAGAAAATTAGAAATCAATCACAAATAAAAAATCTACAAAAAAAATAAACAACAATTCATAAAATAGAAAGCCCAACCAAAACATATACATCCATTCACAAAAAAAATTTCTGGACATTAATTAATTTTCATCATTCATCTTTATTTCATTTTTGATTCATTAACGTAAGATCGATTCAGCTCCCGTAACTCTCGTCTTTCCGTAGAGAAGAGAAATATATACACCACAAATAGTGTTATTACTTATTAGAGCTAAGATATAGTGCATGCAAGTGACTACGTTTAGCGATAACAAACGTGCGACCTGGTTTGGTGTTGGATGTAACTTTTCGTTTGGATAAAATTTTTGATTGTGTACTATATTAATTGAGTAGTACAAATATAAAACTAATTTTATAAATGGTAAAAATTTATATTGTCATAATAGGACAAATACATAATTTTTCAATAAAGATAAAAATATAATTTTAATATTAGATTAATAAAAAAAATTAAATAGTTATTAATTTTTAAAAAGAAATATTTTCTCTCTCCAATTAATTATAGATGAAAATTATTAATTAATTTGTAAAATTTTGTAAACCAATCAAACCTTTAGGGGATTAATAAAAAAAGAGAAAGAGAGAGCGGAAATATATATATTTGCTAGTCATAGGTGGGGATTTTTGTTTTGCACTTTGAAATTGGTCGGAGCTGCTTAGCTATGGCGAGTCAGGTGCGCGCAAGACCATTCCAACCTATATGAGCAAGAAACAATGCACCATCACCATTCATCCAAATAGCTACTGCTAACTAAATAATTCATACACATGAGAGAGAGAATAATCAAAAGAAATGGTCACCTTATCTTATGGTGATGGCGACTGAGGCATGGAGGTAGAGGTGGTAGCGATATCAGACGACAACTTCTCCTGTTAAATGATAACATATATACAAATTGGGTTGTAAGAGACTAAAGATGACGACAGATCTTTTTCCAATTGCAAAGGGTTATATATGAAAAGAAAGGAAAACTATATAACCTGCTGAAAATCAAATATATCAGAGTCACGAGTGGTCTGATACTGATCAGATCCCTCCTTCAAGTCAAGTTGATCCATACGGGTAGAACAAACTTCCAGCGACTGCTGAGAGGCCAACCTGCATATATAAGAGCAGCAAGAACCATTACCATCGACAATAGAAGCTATCTACTATAGATACACATTAGAGAGATGAGAAAAAAGAAAATGAATTTATACGTTGATGTCGACGGAGCCATGGCAGTGGTAGTCTTTTTCTTTCTAGGATAACAAATAACAGTCAACTTCGGCTCTGGCTGTTATAAATCATATAAAGATGTTCTAGTTAATAAACAAATCAATCAATAATTAAAATAAAATAAAACAAAAACTCCTAGCGATGACAGAAACTAAACAGATTCTCAATTCCGATTAGCAAAGGTATACTATACGTATATGAGAAGGAAGAAGTCAATCACCTTGTTCAGCTTAGACTGAAGCCAGTCCTGATCGAGAGAATCCATCCAGTCCTGTTTCAAACCGGCGTCCTTCAATCGGCGTAAGATGGAAGAAATAGACCCAACGGGCTTTCTCTTTCCCATAATCTTCCCACGGCGACCTACTCCTGCCATACTACCGTTCTTCTGCGGATATGCCGTGCCTCCTCTAAAACTCTTTTGGGGGTGTTGGAAACCCTAGCTAGGTATATTCAAGTAATTTGGGCCTAAAGCAAGGTTTATATGGAAATAATTATATATGTCTTAATTTTTGAGAAGTTTTAATTATTTGCATTAACAGTTTATGTTTTCATATTTTGTTACTGGTTTAATCGTGTATTTGGCTGTTGTGCTTCGTTCAATGAGAGTGTCAGGAGTGAAATTAAATTGACCTTCTTAATTGTGCTCCGCATCTTGGATTTGTAAAGGACACACATGAAGACGTACACAGCATATGTAAAGAACATGATAAATTCAGAAATGGAGATATTGATCATTAGAGAACATGTTTCCCACTTACAAAGGTTGAGGAAACAATATAAAATAAAGGTACTGAAATATTTACGTGAAATGCACCCTTTATCTTATGGTGATGGGGACTGAGGCATGGAGGTTGAGGTGGTAGCAATATCAGACGACAACTTCTCCTGTCACATGATAATGTAAGAGACTAGACGACAGATCTTTTTCCAATTGCAAAGGCTTATATATATACGAAAAGAAGGAAAGTTATATAACGTGCTGAGTATCAAATATATCAGAGTCCCGAGTGGTTTGATACTGATCAGATCCCTCTTTCAAGTCAAGTTTTTCCATACGGGTAGAACAAGCTTCCAACGACTGCTGAGAGGCCAACCTGCATAAGAGCAGCAACAACCATTACCATCGACAATAAAAGCTATCAGTATGCAAAACAAATTAGAAAGATGAAAAAAAAAGAAAATGAATGTATACGTTGATGTCGACGGACTCATGGCAGTGGTAGTCTTTTTCTTTCTAGTTAAGACACAAATCAATCAATAATTTTTAAATAAAAAAACCCCTAGCGATAACAGAAAATTAAATCTCAATTCCGATTTGCAAAGATAAACTATATATGTATATGAGAAGAAAGAAGTCAATCACCCTGTTCAGCACAGACTGAAGCCAGTCCTGATCGCGAGAATCAAACCACTCCTTATACAAACCGAGACGCATACATGTGCGAAATTTTGTAGCTAGAGACGGCCGCCATCCCTTTTTTTTCTTTGACTGATAACCCTTCCCAAGGCATAAACTTCTTCTTCTCATACTACCGTTTTTCTGCGGATATGCTGTGTGCGGTGTACTGGAAACCCTAGCTAGGTATGTACAAAAGTAAATTGGGCCTAAATCAAAGGGTCTCCTTATTCCTTCTCGCTCCAACGGTTTGATCACAAGAGACTGAAGTAGTCATTGTACCGTCACCCATGTGCTGTACACCAAGTAAACTTATCTCGGCCTGTTTTTGTTACCTAATGTCATCATATCTTTAAATCTTCCAAGAAGACACTAATTTACGAGGTCACGTTGTTTAAATTAATCAATCTTACTAGTCGAGAAAATTCTACAAATTTTTAATCCCAAAATTTAAAAACCTTGTCGAAAAAGTTAGCGTTGTAAGCCACGTGAACCAAAAGCAGAGGATTCAAAATGATTACAAAACTCAAAACTTAGATAAAAAAAAAAACCCCTACAGATTCTAAAAGAGACCCGAAACACAGAGCAAAATCTGAGGAACTGGTGGGATAAACGCAAAGTAAAACAAACTTCTAAGCAGCAGTAGCGGCCTTTGTCTTCTTAGGCATACGGTAGCCACCAACCACACAGGCGTGGTCACGCTCGAATGGCTCAAGGGTCACTTGCTCTGCTGGCCTGAATTGCTCCGCTTGCAACTTCTTCACTTCGGTCTGGAACACAGCTTCTGCTGGAACAGTTGAGTCGATACAGTTTGCCTGCAAAACAATGAGAGGGCATACATATTTACTAATCTCTCCCTGTTAAGTGATCATGGATTACATGTTTGGATTGCTACCGACCTTGATTGAGATAACAAAGTGGCCTCCTGTTTTGAGGAAGTATGTTGCATTCAAAGCCACAATCCTAGCCTGCACGGTTCATAGGGAACAGAAAACTTCATAAACAAACAATATACTAGATACAACTCGCAAGCAATGACATAAGACAACTCAGGGCAACTAGGTTATACATCCAAAAAACCAAAAACGAGAAACAAAGACTGAATTTAAAATTTAAGATGGTACTTGATTAGAAAAAGAGATTGTAGAAAAAAAATTCCATAGTAGATTAAGGCTTTTACTTTGGTTACTAAGTCAAAAATCAAAAAAAACGAAACAAGATATTCTTAAGCATCAGAAACTTGGAGTTTGCATCACCCATAATGATCTGAAGGGGAATCCAAGTAAGATCATCATATGCCATTATCAAAACACCATTTTTAAGCAAAGGGCAAAATATAATGCTATTTGGTAAAGCTAGACATTTATTGTAAGATATACAAAAGAACCAAACCTGATCTGGCTGAGCAACATCAGAGAAGATAACATCAACCATGCCTACAAGCATTCTGTACTTAGCTGGGTGTCTAGCATCCTCAATGATTGGGATAACATTGGTTCTCTTCTTTGCCATGTTCACCAAATCTCTTCCACTTCTGTGTGAAAACTCAACAGCGTACACACATCCCTCCTACCAGATCACAAATCCAATATATATAAGAAACTCTAATACACCTCTAAAGTCTGATAATCTACTACATAAAAGTTGAGTTTTTGCTTACAGGGCCAACAAGATCAGAGACATGGGAGACTGTGGTACCAGAAGCAGCACCAAGGTATAGAACTTTAGCACCAGGTTTCTACATTGGAACGGAAAAAACAAACATCAATATATGAATCAAGTCTCACAAACAGAAGCATCAATAAGATTCACTTACAATCCAGATGTTATCAACACCACCGAGAATAGCAGCAGCCAACTTAGAACGGAAAGGGTTCCAGACTCTGTATTCAACCTTAGTTCCATCTTCGTTCTGCAGATTCAATCACACAAAACCATTAAGAACAAATTCATCCAAGAGAGGCAAATACAAAGCATCAACCAATCCTATATGTAATATACCGGAACAGAGATTCTCTTCTCGTTGTAGACAGCTTCACCAGGGACCAAGTTCTTGGTGACAAGAGCATCTTCTTTACCCTTTGCAATAAACACTCCTGCGTGTCTGTGAGGTTCTACAATGACTTTGCTTCCTCCTTTCATCCCACCACGGCCTGCTGGTCCTCTGCCTCCGCGACCACGGTCACCTCTTCCTCCTCTTCCTCCTCTGCCGCCACGACCACCACGGTCGCCGAAACCTCTTCCTCGGCTACCACCTCTTCCACCGCTGAATCCACCATCACCTCGTCCGCCACTGTACCCACCGCGACCTCGTCCACCGCTGAATCCACCACTTCCTGAACACAAAACACCATTCAGTAAAGAGTCAATATTCTCATAAATACTTTACTATAAACTCCAAACCCTATAGAACTAGCCAAGACCTAATACAGTTCAAAACAAAAAGGAACAACCTTGACAACCAGCTCAGCTAAACAAAAAGAGTTCAGACAGAACAAGCTCTGAGTGTAACTCGCCATTGTTAATCTAGTAAACAAACAAGGGAGAAAAAAGAGAAAGAGGCGGCTAGGGTTCTTACCAGTTAGAGGAGGTCTCATATTTGCGTTAGATTCGAGAGAGACTGCTGCTACAATCAAGGAGAGAAGCTTTTCAATGAGAGAGAGAGAGAGAGAGAATGCCCGAATAGAGAAGAAGAAGCTGCGCTCGCGAGTCTTTTATACCCCAAGTGTTTCAAGCTAGGGTTTTTACAGGGTTTTAAAAATAGCTGCTTTATTTACGTTTCGGTCCTTATACTAATGTATTCATGTCTTTTCGGGTGTTAACTATTTCGAATTAACATTTTTACCCTTTTTGTAATTTATTTTGTATTCGTTAACATGTTTGGTTTGTTATAAAACTTGTATGGGAATTAGGTCAGAAAAAAACAGACTATCCATTATATTCGTTGCAAATGAAAATGAAATCCCAATAGCGTCGCACATATCATCAAATATCAAATTAAGAGAGCATATCTTAATTTGAAGAAAAAATGTGACATGATTTTTTTAAATAGAATAGTAGTATGTCACAAAAGATTATCTTAAAGAGTATAATATTCCTTTTGACCAAAAAAAAAAGAGTATAATATTCCTAATTCGAGCATGGAAGCCCAATTCACATTAATGAAAGTATGAAACTAATTAATTGAACATACGAGGAAATTATATAGTCTTAGACCCGAAACTTCTTTGATTCAATGAGATTAGTTCTGTTAACTAAAACATACTTATAACTGGGGAGAGATAGTAGCTCCGGATCGAAGATAGTCTACACGGACGAACCACACACGATAGGAACAACAAGAGTAGTCATCATGTGATGAGAGAGCGGCAAGAATTTAATGAAGCGGAACCAGATCGAGGGAAATGTATTTGCGGGAATGAGTGAGTGTCAATTCTAACTCCCTTTCTTACCTTGATCAGTAGTTACCTATGTCCCAATCAATAAGCAAAACCCAAAAAAAAAAAAAAAAAAAACCAATGATAAATATATGGGCCTTAATCTTATTTTCTGGGCCATAATATTAAGCAAGTTCTCGTGTTGGACCAAAACCATGTAAATCATTTTCTTTTATAAATGAGGTCCAATAAAAATATAGAAAAAATCATTAAGGGTAATATAAAAGATGTATACAAATTTAGGATCCAAACTCCCCCTTCCATTACAAAAGAAAACCTATCTTACTTTTATTCTAACGAAGTAAGAGACTTATAGTAACTCAAAATGATCAGTGAGTTAACATGTTTACATTCAGTTAAAATAAAAACACCAATTGTAGATTACTACTACATCACAATCATTGAATATTGAGATGAGATTAGTGTATATGTAAACACGGAAGGGATAAATTAGAATGAACAACAAAAAAACAAATGGAAGAGAATGGAGAGAAGAAGTGTGCATATGGGATGTTGGGGGAAATAGGGCCCATTCCCCATCCTTTTTCTTTTTGAGTCTCTCCCTACCAATCATTCTAACTTTCCTCTACTTCTAAATTATAAATTGTTTATTTCTATTTGTCAAATTAATGGTTATGCTTTAATATATAATAGAGAGAGGCATATACATGTAGCAGAGTAGCTAGCTAGGTCATAGGCTCAAAATGTTTTTATTATATATGAGTGAAGATTCTCATTTGATTATTCCACTTATTTGGCACTTTAGTTTCTATCATGTTCAGTGTCTACTAGATAAGCATGTGGCTGCGCTAGTGGATGACGACCACCTTTGGAGGTAAATTTTGTTAGTAATATTCCATTTATAGTTTATGCTTTTTTTGTATGTATCCATGTAATGCATATCCATCCAATTCGTATCTATCTACACGTTGCGAGAGACTTACATAGTTCAAACATAATATAAACTTTCGATCTATAGAGGTGTGGATAAGTGAAGCCTTGTTTAGTTGACCTGTTGATCATAGATGAATATTAGATATCTCATATACTATATATATGATTAAACTCAAGTTTAATTACGATAGATCGATATATATATATATATATATATATATATATATAATATGTAAGTGGAATTTTCTTGCATATATAGTAGGAAGAATTTATAATGGTACGTTAAAAACATATATTCATATATATGTTGTATTGATCATATATGATTTATATCTGTATAACTAACAAAATCAAAAGGATAATAGTGGGGAAAAATGTGTTGAAATTTGAAAGGGTTGTATGACGAAAAGGAATGAAGTGGTGATAACTATTGTAAATTGAAGGTTATTTTACCTAAGTATGTGCCACTAATCCACGTTATCGTAAAAGGAGCAAATCTTAAAGTAATTTTCTTAAAGTCAAAGTAAAAAAGAGTAGATTTTTTTTGGAGGCTAAACAAGAGTAGATAATTATAGTTCGTAAAGTACAGAGAAATCCTCCTATTTTAGTCGTCACATGTAACATGTTTTATTGCAACGGCTGCTTTGTTTGTCATAGTATCATTTAGGAGACGACTAGCTAAAAGAGTAGAGACTACAAATACCATATATAAAATCAAGAAGAGTGTGATAGATGGTCATTGCACAGCTTTAACCTCAATTAAGTGACTTCTGCCGTTTACTCCATTATATTAATAATCTCTCTCTTCCTAATAGTTTGATATTTAGGATTTTTCACACATATTAAGATAAAAATTAGTCTATTATTTACTTTTTTTGATGATTTTTTTATAGTCATCATTTTAGAGCAACTCCAACCATAAAACACCAAAACATCAAATTTTGACACTAAATTTTGTGTTTTGATGTTTCAAAAAGTTTTTCATCTCCAACCACAACACCAAATTTCACACTAAAAACAAAACAAAACTTTTGATTATTATATTATTAAATTTAAGATACTTTTTCTAATAGTTTAATAAACATCAATATTTATCTAAACGATTTATTTCAATTCAATACTTAATATAAAATTACAATCGATAATTTAAAATAACAAAAAACATGGTCAAGGACAACAATCTCAAGGTGAAGACCAACCAATTTTACTCGGTACTATGACTATCTTAGTGGAAATAATTTTCCTGGAAATTAGATTGTTGTTCAAATTTATATTATGTATCTTATTGCATTTAGTTTTTATGTTTGTTTAGTTTTAATTTTGTAATATTATGTTTTCACTATTTTATTGAAGTTTAGTATGAACTTTTAATCTTATTAAATTTCATATTTATTTTGAAATTTTATCATAACTATTATTTTATACTATATTAATTATAGTTAACAGTTTATATTACTAAATGTAATTAGATAGTTTTAAAAATATTAATGATATATGCGGTTTTTAGTTAATTAATAATAATTTTAATATATTTTTAAATCAAAAACATGAATAAAATAATTTTTTTTTTTAGTGTTTTGTGAATAGTGTTACACTAAAAAAATGGAGATAGCGTTTGTTTTGGTGTTTGGTTGAAGAGCATTAACGCTATAATTGGTGTTTTGGCGTCCCGTTGGAGTTGCTCTTATGTATATGTGATGATTATTTTTTTCTAACATTTTTTTCCCATTTTTCTAGTATTAAAAATATTTACAAATAAATCTTTTTTTTTTTGTTAAAGTACAAAATCAATGTTTGAGAGACAATAAAAATTCTCTAAAACATCAATTATCAGGAACAGAAAGAGTATGTAATATGATAACTGGTAAGCTATATATATTATTTAGTGGTCACTCCTCCCCTATTCAGAATTTATTTCTATAACGATGGAATCGAAAGTTCTATACGAACAATAAAAATCAAATTAGATTTCCACAGAGAAAAAAATTAACAAAGTAGATTATCATTTCCTTTAATCTCAGTTATTGATATAATTGTCAAAAATAATCTAAAAAATGGGGTATCTTTACTTCCCAAGAGACAAAGAAAGAAAGAAAGAAAGGTAAAGGGTCGCATTCGTACGCACGCACGAGGGCTACACGTAAAAGTCATTATGCAACTCAACAAAAGCAAAAAGATAAGAAAATGCAATGCACACGTGCGCTCTCTTAGCCCATATACCATTCTCTTCCTTTTTCATTGGGTGGTGATAGATCAAGATTAATTGACTAATCTACCCTCTCAATTCTTTTGTCTCTTTGGTTTAGTTTAATATAATGATCATTCATTCACAAACCCTACACAATCATAATTGATTCATCATCGAAGATTTGCCATCACCAAACATCTCCTCCTGATTCTAGTTTCAAGTGTATAACATTAAAAAAGAAAGCCAAAAAGGAAGTAAGATTAGTATAAAAGGTCAACTACTTGTTAGGTAAATTTTAATACTAGTAAGCTGTTAACCATTTTGATAAGGCCGTTTACAACCGTTCGATATGATTCTGAAGAATCTCTCCTTTTTAACTTTTACAATTGATGACCACTTTCACCTTGTCTAATTGATTGACCTCTTTTTACGTATATAATAACTTCTAGAGCTAATTGGTTGTATTTTTTTTTAAGGATTTTTTCCAACTAAAACTGTCCCTTTCAAAATTACCAATCAAAGACTCAGAAGTCTTGAAAGCAAATATCGACTCTTTTCCAAAGAAGCTAGGTATATCCTGTGTGGACGAAGAGTTATTATCTTAGACCATCTCCACTAGGAAGTACTTTTTGAGTTACTCTCAGTGTTGGGCCCCAATTTCTCAATTTAAAACCCATTTTCGAGTCCAAGAAGCTGAGTATCGTTGCTTCTGAAAGCAATTTGAGCTGAGAAACGGTACGTGGCGTTTGCCCATTGGTTCCAACATAGATATAAAAGATATAATTTTTTCCCCCATTTTTCTCTTCATTCTTCTTCCCGACTCTCTCTATCTCTTCTCTCTCGTGGGAAAAAGCGATTGAAAATGCGATTCATGAAAAATTCGGGGAAATCAATTGATTCACACCGAATTCGTTGAATTTTTGGCTTAATCTGGAGGTTCATGGTCACCGGAGGCGATGGCTAACCAAAATCGGCGTAAACCTAAGATGATGACGCTTCGGTTTCTCACGACAAATGACGACGGCGGCGTAACTCATCATCGATTTATTGCATAGCTTCTATGACTAATTTTGATTTAGCAGTGTTGGGTTGATGGCAAGGCATAACTTCTTGTAGCAGTGTTGGAAACTGGAAGTCTTCTCCATCTGATGAAGAACAGATTTTGAAGGCAAGTTAATACTCTTCTGTGGTTTCATCAAGATATTGGGCTTTTCAGTCTTTAGTTAAATGGTTTAACCATATTTATATGGACGATCTATTTATCTTGTTGTTCAGTTTCCTTGTGTTAGGAATGATGGGTTCCGGGAAGACGACAGTGGGAAAGATTATGGCAAGAGCACTTGGTTATACATTGTTTGATAGGTATATTTATCTGCCCATGGTCAACTGTGTCTATTGAGCTTTATGTGAGCTTAAACATTGTTTTGTAAATGTCCCAGTGACACTTTGATCGAGCAGGCGATGAATGGAACTTCTGTAGCTGAGATATTTGAGCATATCGGTGAGAGTGTTTTCAGAGAAAAAGAGGTTGGTGTATGCACTTCTTCGGTTCTTCCTCTAGCATTTCTCTGTAGTTGTAGAAAAAGAGGTTGGTGTATGCACTTCTTCGGTGCTTCTTTGTATACTCTTGCTGCTAATTGTGTTGAACTAGATTGTGTTGAACTTTGTTTACAACAGAACTCGAATTGTTCAGATATTGCATTGAAGCTCGGTTATAAAAGCGTCCCAGATCTTACACCAACTGAAATCGCCATTGAGGTAAGTGTTAGAACGACTCTGTTCCTATTCAGTTGTGTACATTGGAGTTTGTTTGTTGTGATAAGCTCTAACTAGACAATAATACATCATCAGGCCTTTGAGCAAGTTCAGAGCTATTTAGACAATATAGCTAGACCGGATGGCCTCTAGTTCCACAATGATATGTTTCCCCGCAAATTCTCATGAATTTACGCGTTATCAGAGCTTAGTTGTGCCTAGTTTTGAGTGTTGTACATAAATGAATAATAATACTATGTTTGATCACATTGTTTTTGTTTCCTCGTAAACAAAAGAAAGAAGAGGAATTTGTATTTTATAATAAGATGGTAAGAAGAAGCCCTTGTGCAACAACTTCATCAGCGAGTCATCAAGATAGAGAAAGCCACTTATGTGTAATAGACGACCAAGCACTCTTCAATCAAAAGTGTATTTCTTGATTTACTTGTTCCTCCTATGAAAGAAGCGAACTTTTTATTCAACCAAAACAGAGTTACATAGGTGTTTAGTTTTGTAAAATATAAAAATTTTATGTAAGTTTTATGTAATATAAAAATTTCATGTAATTGTTTTGTCATTTTAGATTATTAAAGTTTGATAATTACTAAACATAAATTAAAAATTTATTATTTAAAAGATTGAGCAACTTTGTTTGGGTTCTCTAGTAAAGGAATGATTTTGCAAAAATACTCTTAAGATTGCTTTACTTAAATTAGTATTAATTATATGATTAATTAATTTGAGAATAACTTATGAGAGGTATTCCACTAATAATGCTCTCTTACAACGTGTAGCCTTTTTATTTACTATATGTATTATGTATAGAACAACTGCATTTTTTTTATAGTCCCATAAAAAACCTCACATATATCAAATGGAAGTCATTCAAATTTGTCTATCTAACATATATGTTATCATTCGACGCTAGTTTCAGCAGACAACTACGTACCCATTATTCTCTTTCAAGTTCAGTCAGAATTCTCATAACATGCAAAATAAGCTCAAAAATTGACTACACTACAATCCAAACGAAACTCGATCGCAAAAGAATTGATAGAGTCTTTATATCTTAATAATGAGACTAGAAAATTGACTTCATAAAGAATACATTCACTTTTTCTGGTTAATTAGTTGTTAAAGTCGGTTTCAAATCCACAAATCATTTTATTCCTTGACTAACAATACAAAATCAATAATAATGGTAAATGTAGAAAATCAATCCTAAATGAGTAAGCAACTAGTAGAAGACTAAACAATAGTTTAAGTGAAACGAAATTCACGAATAAGATAAAGCTTCAGGCAACCAACATACATGAGCATGATAAATTTCAAAGACGGTATTAATTATGGATATAAATAAAACTTTAATCAAATCATGTACGCCAATCGGCGTGTTCAGACGCTGTATGGAAAATATAATATGTTGCATAAAGATTTAGAAATACTACTTTCTATTTAGAGTATCACTTTTAATTGTTGAAACTTTTTTTTTTTTTTTTACTAAGAACGTTAATATCATTATAATGAAATGTAGAGGTAATACAAAAGCTATATCTAAATTAGTGTAATATTGACAAAAAAGATAAAAACAAGATTACAATAGGTCAATAAGTATGGTTAAGATAAGGGAGTCATCAAATCCATCGGATCATGAGATTGCTCCAACGTTTTCTATGTCTTCTTGTTGTGATGGTGTTCCGCACTTCACGGTCAATGATTTTGAATATGATGAAAGGTGTAATGGACTGTGAGTTGTGGAGAACATTGTTTCTTTGTTTCCAAATGTGATATACTAAAGCATGAGCTGTAACTTTGCGGAGAGTAGATGGTGCATTCGTTGAAGTTCGTCGCATCCAAGAGAGGAGTTCAGACCAGTTGCAAGGTGGCCTTGTGTTGGGACTTAGTCTTAGGAAGACCAATTTCCAAATTTTAGCGGCGAACACGCAAGAGAGGAACAGATGATCCCGAGTTTCAGGCTGGCAAGAGCAGAGACAACAAAAACCGGAGAGGGAGCAACACCCCATGCTGCCAATCTTTGTCTAGTGGGAAGCATGTCAAGGTGAGTGACCCACATGTTAAAAGCATTCCTCTGGACCACACCTTTAAACCAAATAGAAGCATACCACTCTTTTTCCACCTCTCTTGGCCTCAAAACTTCCCAGGTCCTTGATGAAGAGAATCCCTGGCACTCAAAATCATTTACGACCCAACAATAGTGGTCATTCCTAGAGGTAAGAGTAGGAAGAGGAATTGTGGTGAGATACATATGCAAGGTGAGGCTAGAATCAAATATGGGGGGTAGGAGCCAACCACTATGATTGTATGCCGCAACCACCTTTGCAGAAAGTGGTAATCTTAGCATCCGGGGACCCTCCTCACCGAACAAATATAAGAGGACCTAGGGGAGTCCAATCATCATACCAGAAGGATGTTCTAAGACCATTGCCAATGTTACTTCTAAGGAAGTTCCTAGCAAGAGACCGTAGTTTTAGCAACATTCTCCAGGTCCAAGAATCTCTAGTCGATTCGCCAATTTCCCAGAAGGATTTATTTCTTAGGTGATGATGCTTATGCCATAGGGACTAAAGGGAGGCTTTATCGTCAAATAAGAGCCAAACCAGCCGCAGACAGAGAGCCTTATTCCAGATAGTGAATCTCCTTAACCCAACTCCGCCTTCCTTTTTAGGGAGACAAACTCCATGCCAAGCCACTTTTACTCCTTTGCTAGTTTCAATGTTACCCGATCATAAGAACCTAGAACAGAGAGTTTCAATCTTCTTCAAGCAACCTTGCGGCTTGCGGCAACAGGAACATTGAGATCCAAAATGTCACAATACTAGATATGACTGATGCAATCAATTGAACTCTTCCTGCAAAAGACAAGCACTTCACAGCCCATCATCTAAAATTGCTAGCCAGTTTATCCAAGAGTGGTTCATATTCAGCAATTGTCAGTTTTCTAGACATTAGAGGTAACCCCAAATATCTGATAGGCAAAATGCCAATCGGGAAGCCGAAGTTTGTAATGGCACTTGATTCGATATGATCAAGTCCTGCAATATTGAGGTGAGTTTTGTCTTTATTAACCTGATAACCTGACCAGGAGGCAAAGTCATCAAGAGCTTCGCTGATTCCGTGCAGAGAGGAACAACCCCCATCAAAGAGAACCATCACATCATCTGTGAACATCAAATGAGTAATGTCAAGCTCAGAGGTTTTCGGATGGTAATGGATATAACCTGCTGCGAATCTCGATTGCAGCTTTGAGAAGACCTCCATTGCTAGGACAAATAAGTAAGGGGAAAGCGGATCCCATTGTCTAAGCTCTCTTGTATTATTGAAGTAGCCTCCCGATGATCCATTCACTGAAACTGTGAAGCTCGGAGTGGAAAAGCATTGATAAATCCAATTGATGAACCTATATGGTATGTCGAGAGCTTTAAGTGCTGAGATTATGAAATCCCATCTTACCGAATCAAAAGCTTTCCTGAGATCAACTTTTAGCATACCTCTAGACTCAATATTCCTCCAATTGTAACCATGAATAATTTATGTAGCTAAGAGGACATTCTCGGCAAGGAGCCTCCCAGGAAGGAATGCAAATTGGGATGGAGATATAACCGCAGAGAGGAGTTTCTGCACCCTGGATGTGAGAAGCTTGGCAATAACCTTATACAGGACATTCAAACAATATATAGGCCTAAAATAAGAGATTCTTGAGGCGTTGGTGACTTTTGGGATGAGAACTAGAGTGGTTGCATTCTATTGGTTTAAGAGCTGGCCTGAGGAAAAGAATTCTTGCACTGCATCAGTAACCTCAAGACCAACGATATCCCAAGCTCCTCTGAAGAACTCGGCAGAGTACCCATCCGGTCCACTGATTCTGGCTCATCTCCGGATTCACCAGGTTCTACAGTCTCTCTAAGGATCATATTAGGGGATGTCCTTATAGTTTATTCACTCTGCTTAGTTTTGCTAGTTTCTCCTTGATGAAGCTGCATAGAAGATCTTAGGGTCAAGCCTTCACTATGCACTGTGAACGATTCAACAGACCCATCTAGCACTCCATTTGCTTTCCCTACACTTGGAGGCTTGACTGCCCATACTTGTCCAGCCATCTGTTTACCTTTGGAGGCATCCTGAGAAGATTTGAGGTCTCTTGCATGAGTTTTGGATCGTCTATTTCTTTGGTTTCTTCTTCTCTTTGCACCAACTTCGTTAATCTTGGGTGTTTCTCCGGAAGGTGAGTCGTGGAAGAGCAACCTTCACACGTGATAGGGGCACTTCTACAATGCTTCAGGCTATGGCCAATTTCTTTGCTGTGAGAGCAGACAGGTGGCATCCAGGGGCTGGAGACCAAGACCCTTCATATTTCTCCTGATTCAAATTGAACATTAAGAGCTTCTGGCAAAGGTTTCCTTGGGTCAATAATGGTGAGGACTTTTGCCACTTCAAGGTTGGTTTTGTTGGCTGTAGACATCTCGGATGACCCACCAACCCGACAATATGTTCAAGGGCTTTTTCATTGAAGAACTGGAATGGAACATTCCTCAACTCTAACCAGATAGGAGCAGAGGTAAGCTCAGGCTTGACCAGAACAACACCAGGCTCCCACTTTGCTACGAACATGGTTTGACCCTCAATCTGCCAAAGACGTTGGTTCTAGACACAATTTCTGGTATTAGCATTTGGGATCCGGAAAAGGAAAGAGTATCCTTCCATTTTAGATACCGCTATATCCCGATATTGTTTACTCCATATCCCATTAACGATGTTGTGCATCGTTCCCTGCGATGTAGGGTCTGAGTAAACTGACCGAGAATGAAGCATTCCCAAGACTTTTGGTTTTTCTCTATGACAGAGTTCAGAATCGTCACACATGCTTCACCGGAAGGGAGAGTGAAAGTTGTACCTTTTTCTGGAGAAGCTTCGCTTGTCCTTTGACCATGTTGACCTAAATTTCATGTGATTCAGGTCCTGCAATCGAGGGGACTGTGGCGGGGTTTGGGTTCGCCACATTAGCGACGTTCGCAGAGGTGGAGGGAGAAGACGCAACAACAGTCTCCTCGGTCAGAGTTTTAGTCATCACTGGCTTGGTTGGCAACACAACTTTCACTGGTTTGACAGATTGTAGATCTGAGGCAACTACAACAGCCGCCAAATCCAAGTTGTCTTTTATGGACAAGTCTGTCGAATGGACAGTCGATTGGGCATTATGGAGAGGCAGCAAGTGAGAAATACATGGTGAAGAAGCTGAAACTCCGGACAGACCATCAGGAGAAAGTGGGACTGGATTCCATTTAGCTTTCGGCTTTGGGGCTGGTTTGGGAGGGGATGAGTGTTTGAGTGGTTTACTCTTCCCCATGAAGAGGGGAGGGCCTGAAGACGACGACGGAGGTAGTTTTCGACATCGTGAGAGACGCCGGCGAACAACGGAAAAGGAGGTTAGGAGAAAGAAATTTTTTTTTCAAGTAGTCTAAAAATTTGAGTGAAAATTAGACAATATCAAAAATCATGACCTAAAAAGAGTTGGAGAGTTAACTACATAGGTTGAAGATTAGATATGTATCAAACATTATGATCTAAGAAGAATGGAAGAATTAACTAAATAGGTTGAAGTCCACTCGAAGTCAGATGTTTAAAGTCTGCTCAAAATAAGAGGTTTGAAATATTTAAATTAATTTTAATATTTCAAGTTTATGAACATTTAATTAGATAATATATACGCTGTTGGTTTCTTACAACATAATTTATTAATACATCGTATGATATGTATATAACTACATATCATCAATAAGCAAAAACTGGACGTATACTTTTGAGTGAAGTAGATAAACGTGTTGTTTCACACACAAAAAAAAAAAAAAAAAAAAACCTTTAAAGTAATCATTCTATACCCGACCTTAGCAATAACTGTGTATGTTACACACATATGAAAGCTAATAAATAGTTAGACAGGGAAAAGAAAAAAATAATAATAATAATGAAAGAAGTCACGAGGATCTCGCTCGCTAACCAAACGGAATTTTTGAACTGAGCGGCGAATTTATCTTAAAAGACTCGCAACAAAACAATAAAAAAACAGACTCACGAGTTTCGCGACGCCAGCCATTACTGAGTGTGGCTTTCCTCGTAATTTACCACGCAAACACCAAGGGTAACTTTGGTATTTACTCTCTTCGTTTGCTGTGTTTTTTTGTTAAAAGTCACTCAAATTTTGCCTTGAAAAAGAAAAAGAAAAAAAATAACCGGAGAAAAAAGCCATTTGTATGCATTGGGGACGAGTACGACTCATCACTTTTATTTTATGCGTTACTCTCCATTTTTTAAAAAATAAGTGTTTTTAAAAAATATACTATATTTTTTGGTTCCTTTCCAATAACGTTTTTTTTAGCAATAATCACCATAATGATATTTTTTTTTTAAAAAATACTAATATTATTATTGTTACAATAATTGCGAATAATAGTTTAAAAAAAAAAAAAATGGAAGCGCGTGGGTCCGAACCGTCAAATTCAGATGACGTGGTAACATCTCGTGGAGAAATTGAATGAAAACGTAAAAGATAACGACCGCTGACACTACTACTCACTCTTTGAGAGAGAGAGAGAGAGAAAGGACCAGCTCCTCCTCCTCCTCCAGCCACCAGCCATAATAAAAACGCCTTTTGCCCTTTCTTTATTCTCTCATTCTTCTTCTTCTTCTTCCATTTTTCACATTTTCTTTTGATTCTTTTCTTTCTTACGGACTGTGGTGTTATAGCTGTGAGAGATCCAAGTAAGTGGGTGGGAGGGAAGTTACCAATCTTGATGTTGTTATTGTGAAGTTATGAGGAGTGTTCATCATAATAACAATAGTGTTGACACGGTTAACGCCGCTGCTTCCGCCATCGTCTCCGCCGACTCTCGTGTTCAACCATCCTCCTCTGTCCTGCATGTACTATTCTTTTTATTATATCAGCTCTCTGTTTTTTTTTTTTTTTTGTTGCTTCTTGTAGTTTTTAAAAAAATCCATCAGTGTTTGTTGCTTGACGTTTCTGACGGTGGATCGTGATTATGTTTTGATTGCTCAAATAAATGGTTTTTTTTTTGGGGAAAATAAGAGAATTTTTTTGGATTTTGTTTTTGATGATCTGTTTTGCAAGTGTTACGTGACGGAATTAAATTACTTTCTTTTTTGGCGTTAATTATGCTTTTAATAAAGTTCTTTGGTTTTGAAGTTATGATTTTAAAAATAATAAAACTGGTGTTTAGTTCATGTTTTACGAAATATAAAAGCTTGATAATAAATCCTAAATCCTTGTCTTCTCTTTTGGAAAAATTACAGAAGAAAAAATGGGGAAGCTGGTGGAGTTTGTACTGGTGTTTTGGATCCAAGAAGAACTATAAGCGGATAGGCCACGCACCCGAACCAGCTGCATCAGGAGTTGCCGTGCCTCCAGTCCAAAACTCTTCTAGCAATTCAACTTCAATATTCATGCCCTTTATAGCTCCTCCTTCATCTCCTGTATCGTCCTTACCATCAGGTCCTCCATCCGTGTTACACACTCCTCATCCTGGTCTACTTTGTTCCCTAACCGTCAACGAACCGCCTTCAGCCTTTGCTATTGGACCTTACGCTCATGAGACTCAACCCGTTACTCCTCCAGTGTTCTCTGCTTTCACAACTGAACCATCCACCGCGCCTTTCACGCCACCTCCAGAATCACCTTCTTCTCCTGAAGTGCCCTTTGCTCAGTTGCTTACATCTTCACTTGAACGTGCTAGGAGGAACAGTAGTGGGGGAATGAATCAGAAGTTTTCAGCGGCACATTACGAGTTTAAGTCTCATCAAGTGTATCCTGGAAGTCCTGGTGGTAATCTAATCTCCCCTGGCTCAGGTACATCTTCTCCTTACCCAGGGAAATGCTCCATCGTTGCGTTTCGTATCGGTGAACCTCCAAAGTTTCTCGGTTTTGAGCACTTCACAGCGCGTAAATGGGGATCAAGATTCGGTTCTGGATCAATCACACCTGCTGGTCAAGGTTCAAGGTTGGGTTCAGGTGCTCTAACTCCTGATAATGGTGGTGGAGGACTAGGCTCAAAGCTTGCTTCTGGTGCTCTCATACCACTTGAAGGCAGCCTTTCGGATAGTCAGATATCTGAGGTTGCGTCTTTAGCCAATTCGGACCACGGGTCGTCGTCGTCAAGGCATAATGATGAAGCTGTGGTGGTTGCTCACAGAGTTTCTTTCGAGTTGACTGGTGAAGACGTTGCACGTTGTCTTGCAAGCAAGCTAAACCGATCCGGTTCACATGAAAAAGCGAGCGGGGAACACTTAAGACCACCAAACGGATGTAAAACGACGGGAGAAACAGAGAGTGAACAGAGGCAGAAACTAAGAACGTTTTCCTTAGGCTCGAGCAAAGAATTCAAGTTTGACAACACTGAAGAAGAGACGACAGAGAAAGTTAGATCAGAGTGGTGGGCCAATGAGAAGGTCGCCGGAAAAGGTGATCATAGTCCAGCAAACAGTTGGACTTTCTTCCCGGTGTAACGGTCTGGATTCACTTGACATATTTTACCCAAACAAAAAAAAAAGAACCTTTTTATCTTCTTCATTACCTCTAACATGGGAAGCAAATTCAGTGATATGGTTAGAGATTGGGGTCTAACAACTATACATATATAGCTTTGCATTGTAGGTGTCTTTGTTCTCTCTTTGTACTGATAATCATATAAAATAGTCTTGACTCTTCATGATATAGACAACAACAAAATTGTATTCTTTCTTTGTCGTGATAAAATATATAACCATAATTCTTCTTCTCTGAATTACATTTTTAAGTTAGCTAAATTAGTTCTCTTGATTTACAGTGATTTGGTAACCAATACTTTGAGCCAACACCAATGCGATTCAAATTTGTATCCGAGTGGCAAGAGAGCTTTATATGCGGTGTGTTTGAGAAATATATTTATTACACAAAAAATCAGAGAACCCATTTCAAAGTTTCAAATTTAAACCCTCACGATGGGAAAAAGGTCAACAAAATAACAAATCAATCTCTTTCTATCGAGAGCAAAGAAGTAAAAAAAAAAGAAAGAATGGAAAGACTCTTAAAATGGGAAAAATCTCTCTAGAAGCAAAAGAAAAAGACCTGTCTCTCTCGCTAAAACTGCACTTTTGGTATACCTAAAAAGAATGATACTCTCTGGTCCAGAATCAAGCTCGTCTTTTTTTTGTTTTCAAGGAATACTCTGTTTTGGAACCTATTTTACCTTCGTTCCCTTTTCGGGTTTCATCCTCGGCTTTGGTCTTGCGGTTATAACACCATTTGAGGATTCGTGAGTGTTGTTGCCCGAGATGTCTGTTTCCTGAGACAGAACCAAAGTCACGTGTTCTCCAGAGGTTGCCTCTTTCCATCCTGATTCATTCACATTGAATATACAACTCAATATATATTGAAATTAAACGATTAGCGGTGTTAAATTAAAATGTCAAGTCAAAAGAAGATTTACTCTTTGCAAGAAACTCCTTTGCTTTGTGGTTGTTAAACTGCACGCTTATGTGATGATGAGTTGTCTTTACTTCGGCTGCAGTTGAATTTGAGTTCTTATCACCTTTGTCTGCGTTTTCATGGACTGCCGAAACTTTCCTTCCCTGACTGCTCACTGGTCTCCATATCTTTACAGTTGCTTGCTCACTTGTGGGTTTCACCTCAACAGTCTTCGTTCTTCTATCCTCTTCACTGCATTTGGTTTGGTTATGCACTCCGCTGAGACCACTTTTTGGGATTGTTAAACTGAACGCTCCAATCCGAAGTTCACTGTTCCTTGTCTGATCTAGCTGAGTTACTGCTGCATGTTGTGATATCGATTTGGGGTTAACGGATTTTCGGCTCCAAACTTTAGCAGTATTGACTCTTGTGTCTCTGTTGATTCCATTCTTTCGCATGCCTCCAAGTTTTGGCGCATGATTAGCATGGAACCCATTCGACCTACGGCCATTTTGTCTTTCCATGTATTGGCCATTGCCAAAGCCATCATCATCAACCATTGGCGCTTGACATTCACCGTTTCTCCCATCATTCGTTTCCAAAACTTGAGGGTCCTCGAGGGATGAAGAAGCATCAATCGGTATGGAATCTGGTCTCTGTGCCTCGGAATCAGAAGCTACAGGTAGCTGGCTTGATGACTCAGCTGGATATTGTTGTTCCTCTGATGTGGCACTCTCGTCTTCCTTAGCATCTTTTTTCTGATCCTTCTCCCGCTGTTCTTTCTGTCTTAGCTTCTTCCTCTTCTTCCTCTCCAAAAGCTCAGCTTGTCTGCTCCGAACATAATATTAGTAAATAAGACGCCACTAAAGTGGATACTAAAGTGGATTTAGCAATGTTATATGACTGGCATTGCGATTATAAGCACATACCTTCTTCGAGCAGCTTCTTCCTCTTCAACAAGTAAATTTTGGCACCTCAGAGCTTCTGCATCTTTGTCAGCCAGCCATGCTTTGATCTACACATTAAGAGTACAAAAAAATTTCACATGCAAGGAATACATGCAAAGCAAAAGTTTGCGTATTAGACGCTTTGCTTTGCCAACTAGAGAGGAATGGTGAAACCTTGAAGGAAAAACTTTACCAATCGCTGTTCTAGAAGGAAGCTTGCGCAAGCAACAACATTTTTTGGCTCCAGTACATTTTTACCAATTTCCCCATCAAAAATGTATTTTTGCATTGGTGCAGCCTCGTTACACAGGAATGTTTTTTCACTTGCATCATCGAGAATGCTAAAAAGTTCCTGCGAAGAAACTGGAAAACTAGATGGTCTAGCCTGGAGAATATCCTGGAAAAATAGGAACATATATCAGCCATGAGGTTGAACACTGTGGATACTTTATCTGGAAAGGTAAATAAAGAAACCGTCAAGAGATATATGAATATTCATACCAAAATGCCAGAACCAGCTCTTAGATAATATTGCGGCAGAGCAGTATATCCTGGTTTTTCGATAAGTGACATAAGTCCTGACTCAACTGATACCCCAGGAACATCCTACAAAAATTCAAATAAAGCATCTTGAGTTGGAAATGTCTACAAAACATTTTAGTTAGGAAGACAGATTCATTATGCAGAATGCAGAATGTGAGGGTATGTCTACGAATTAGGTATGGTCTACTCTTGCTTTTCTAACTAACTTGTATTATTTGGAAACGAACCCCATAACCCCGATGAAGTCACATGGCATTTCTAGGAAACATTTATAATAAAACAATGTTTATAATGGTATCACACCTTGCACTAATGAAGAGAAGAAGCGATAAGGCATTGCTAAAGAGTCAAAACCTTAGGCAAGATGTGACAAACAACAAGAAAATTAATACTGGGAAGACTGAAGAACATGTTCTGCCACACTCGTATGATGCTACGCTCTCCATGCATTTTTTAAGGGTGAAGATAAGAAAAAATTTATTGGAAAGAAAGGGAAAGCATCCCTGGGAATCATAATACCTCCAGCATCATGCTCTTTAATGAGAGAATCTCCTTTGCATCAATTGCAGAAAGCTGAAATAACCACAGAGATTGAACAGGATCAGTACCTGATGGAAAAAAACTAATCGAATCGGCAAAAACTGTGAGAAGGCGTCTAGAGGGTAAACTACCTTATTCCAAAAGGCTCCCAGCGCATCTCTTTCTTTGCCAGAATTCTGGAAACATGTAAACACAACCTTCAGAGAGTTTGAAAGACATGAAACCAAAATAGTACTAGTTCAGACTAAGCAAACCTTTTCATGCTTTCTTTGACGCCGATGCATGCGGTGATGTCTTCTATAGTTGACAGGAGAGCAAAACTCCATATTACACTTTTCACACTTCTGCATTTGTATCTTCAAAGGAGTCAGCAATGGCCAGCCTGGGAGCGAAAAGAGAACATCAAATAAAGTCCAGGTACCATACCCCAGGCGACATGATATTCAAGCATCACTTAGATCTTAAAAAACTCAAGAAAACCTTTCAAGAATAAAGCTATATATATATCCTCTCCTAACACCCAATCCACTTGATTCCAATGATAGATTAGTCAGTGACAATGTCAAATCCAAAAAGATGAGAGACAATGAGACAAGCATTTACCTGGACGTTCTAAGGTATGGAGGAGTTGAAAAAGCTGGACTGGAGTATTTTCAGGTCTAGGGAAAGAGAGAAAAGGATCCTTTCCAACCGCTCGTCTGATGAGCATATCGAGTGAATCATTCCCATCTTGTTTCACCAGCTCCATCGAATTCAAACTGCAAACAGGCATTCACAAATTCCTATAAACACAGAAGTTCACATAAATCTATAACACTGAAACCTAATTCTTCCCTAAGCAAACTATATTAAAACCAAATCACATAAGGCGGAACACAGTATTCGATTCAATCGTCATCAGAATCACTAACACAGATGCCTAACAGAGAGCAAAATCGAAATTGAAAATCTAATCAACACATACAGTGATGCGATACACGAAGGAAGGAATGAATGATTCAAATCGATTTAGGTGTTTGTATTCATACGAAGAGAATGGTTGAGTCCGATCACGTACCAGTTAAAAAAAAAAAACAAAAAAGAAACAGTAAACAGATCGGGGCGGAGAATAGGAAGAAGAGAAAAATCAAGAGCGATCCTCGGAGGAGGTGAGAGAGACGGGAGCGAAGCAGAGCTTGAGACGGAAGAAAGTCGCCGAGAAAATCCAAGAAAGTGATGGGACGCAAAAAAAAAAAAAAAAAAAAAAAAAATGAGAGAAAAATTCGGGAGAGGGAAGGAGGGAGAGAGGAGGCAAAAGAGCTGTGGGGAAGAAGAAATTATAAAGGCGTACGGGGAAACAAAAAACAACCCTGGGGGACTCCATTTCGCAATTTCCAGCAAATATATTGGTTTTTTGGATATTAAAATTAAAATTAAAATTATAAGGAAATTTGTAGAATTTTGAAAAGAAAAACACATTTTTTTCTCTGATTTTTCTTTGTTTTTTTTTCTTAACAGTTAAGATTTGTTATTTGAAGAAAGCCACTGGGATAGACATAGATGATTCATCAACAATTTGTCTAGATCTGGTTGGTCTAATGATGAAAGTAATGCAATTTCTTCTTTTTTTTTCTTCTTATTTTATCCAAATAAATAATGAAAATTTATAGAAATATATTACAAATTACAAAATTTCCCTGCATACTTAACTTTTTGATTACCAATACTTTTTAACTAGGAAAAGTCAGACTTAGATTATAATCTCTTCATGGGGATTACAACAAATTTAATTTAGTCTATTTTTCATCTATAAAAGTTCCAACTTAAGACCACACAATAAAAATCTTTTTGGATAGCCAAATTAGTACACCTGTTGAGTTACCAAATATATTTCTATATATCTTTGTAGAAATATTTAAATACGAATATTTGAAAATATATAGTATAAGTAGGAAAATTGTGTTATAACCGGAAATGTTCAAAATAATGTAGTTACATGAACACTTTTGTATATTATGGTTTTTAGAGGGGAAAAATAGTGGTATGTTGGGAATATACTGCGCAAATTCGAATATGGTAGTGTTTTCTTGAGACTAGCAAGAGAGAGGGACTATGTGCAGCCTCATGAATAAGAAAGATGCAAATTCTACGATTCGAGAAACATAAGTAAAATAGAATAAGACTTCGTAGATCTCAGGGAGTAAACAACTGAGTTACTTATGATCATACTAAAAAAAAATCTATAAGTGAGTATATTCCTTTATTCTAAAAAAATAAAAATCATTTATTCACTTAATTACCCCAACGACCCTTGACTATTCACATTTTATTCCATCATAAAGACAAAATAGCTCAAGTATTAAAAATGTTTCAACAATTTCCAATATGCTGAGAAGTGAGAATGGTCCACTAAGATTGAAGAATCAACAAGCGTTACAACTCTTTCTGCAAGTACCGTAGTAATCTGGAGAGCCAATCATATAGACAGGGTTTTTCTTGCATTCACCAAGCTCAGCCCATCTTGGACAGTTGTCATCTTCATCACTGCATTCCCCACTCTCCTCATTTCTTTCTTGTTTCTTGGCATAGATCAGTTTTTTCGCCACTAACAGTTCCCCTTTCACCACAGGGCATCTCAAATGAGTGCTTGTCTCATCCAAAGATGAATTTAAGTGTCTGGTGAAGAACAAAACTGCGTTTCCTTTCACTGGTCTCAAAATGTTACTACCGGTCTCTGAGCAGCTCTTTTTGGATTTCATCTGAAGAAAAAAAAGAGAATTCAACATTCTTTGTGGTGTGCCAAATAAGAGATCTTTTTGCCTCTCAAAATTTAAAAATAAAACTGACCTGTGAATTTGGGAACAGAAGGTCTCCACCTTGAGTTGTGTTTGAGAGGTAGAGAATGACGGTTGCCAGCAAAACTTCATCTTGAGATACCGAGCTAGATTCCTCTCCAAAATAATCAAGCCTTTTTGCCGACTCCTCAGACGTATAACTTCTTACCTTGATAGAGCCACTGTTTTCTGAAACATGTTCGTCAAGGGAGAAACATAAAACCAACAAGTTTGGCCAAGAAAAGAGGCGTTCCAAGAGAAACCATTAAGTCTCAATAGATTGAACATCAAGTTAAGTAAAGTTCTAGTACTTAAATACCTCTTGGGAGGAAAGTCCACGCAGCAATTTTTTCTTCAATTCCAGCAACTACTGGATCCTAGTGTATCCAAAGATTATACCAAAATAAGGAGTGGAACATAACACTATTAAGGCCATTTCGAGCAACTAAGGTGGAAACTGCTAAATAAAGGTGTGAATCATCATCTCCCATAGGGGTGACACTTAAGCATGTATCTTACAGGATACCCACAGAATGATCAAGATCATGACATCATACTTCCTGTCAAGCTTAGGTATTTGCAAACTTCAAGAATACTAAGTTCTTACCGGCACATCTAAAGCATCCCCTGAGTTAAGCACTGAAGTTTCCTTTCTCTACAGTAAAGAATTAACCATTACACACAGAACAATGTATCACTATGTATCTCAAACCGACAAGGAACGGGAAATTAACCAGAGATATCAGATGAGCACACTCTTCCTCAGACAAGAACCCGCGGTAAAGGAAGACCCTGCACATACCAATTAGTTTCAGAACCCCCCAAGTTTATCAAGAGATAACTGTTGCAAAATAATCTTTCATGTTACTACTAATGGTGCAGGCTATCACAATCTTGAGATAAAAAATACACTAATGAACAATGAATATGGTTGAAGCAGATATATAAATCAAAAAGTACCTGACCTTGGTTGCCATGAAAGTTGAAGAACACGTCTCGGATCCACAAATTTAGATCCTAAAACATAACTCCCCTCTGTATCATCACTCTTACCCATCTCTTCTTTATCTCGGAGTTCCTTCCGACTACAGAAAAAACAAAAACAAATACAAAAACTTTGAGGTACAGAAACACCACCATTATAGCTTAACGAAACTGGATTGATTGTGAGATTAACAATCTCGCTACTCCAGAATCTATTACATCTCTCATTCAATCTGGTACAGAGCGAAATGCAAGGATTTTTAAAAACTCAAACTAGAGATTCAAGTAGTGATAATCTCGAGAGGTTAAGGTTCATGTCAACAGAAACGGATGTATGAAAAATCAGAATCAGAAGAGAGAAACGAAGCGCTATGGACTATGATAGATATGATTTGCTAAAGGATGGATTTTTTGAAATTCACCTTCCACCGGAACAGAATGGAGAAGACGAAGAAGACATCATAATCATCAGAATAAGGATGATTTGGCTAAGGCAAGCCATTGCTCCCCCACTGCTACATCGCTGAAACGAGCATCATCTTTCCCAATTTCACTTAAAAAATAAAAAATCGACGATGCGATGGAACGACGTCGTTTGTGGAGTTATGTCCTTTGATGTTTTTTTTTTTTTTTTTTTTTTTTAATATATATCAATTACAATAATTAACTTGAAATATGCCAAAGTTTTAAAGTTTACCCAAAAAGTTTTTTTTTTTTTTTTTTTTTTTTTTCATTTCAGATTTAAACGTAGAATTTGATTTTTTTTTTTTTTTTTTTAATTAGTCCTTGAAAATGGAGACAAACAGATGACAATGAGCTAAAGAGATAATGGGCATGCATTTTACACGGATAAGGATAAATGATCATGCATGTGTATGAAATGTATGGATTGGATGGTGTGTACACACATATAGACGCTAAAAATAGAGTGCAAACTGTTTGAAAAAAGGATGGTTAGGCGAATTTTAAGGTTTGAAAAGGAAAAAATAAAAAACTAACGTGTGGGTGTAATCACAAAAACAGATTAGAGACCAATATTAAGGAGCCTTTAATTAGTTGTCCGAGTTCCCCTCGATCCTTTCTTCACAAAAGGAAATCATCTTCTTCCTTAATCTCATTCCCATTGGACAAATTATTCACACAAATTAAAACAACAAATTTTGTTATCTTCCTCAAGGGCTTACCATTGAAACAAGACATAAGCAATGGTTTGTTTTCTTCTTATTATTATTGCGATAAATTTCAAGGATTGTTGTTACTAGCAGGCAATCTATGTGGTTTTATCCTAGTTAGGACAAAAGATACGCGAGATTCAAATTTATGATTGCTTTAGTTTCAACATCATCCTAAGTTTTGGTTTACAACATCTGTTTTTGAAAATAATGTAAAGCTAATGATTTAAAGAAAAAAAAGGAATTTGGATGCAATGTTTATGTAATTATGTTATTAGACGTTGATCCTACCAATGTTTTTGACGTGGTTATCATTTGTTTGTATATATAGTGTATCTCATTTTAATTCACAACTAGTTAGCGTCATAACTCGATATCTAGACAAAGAATAGAACTAATGTATTGATATTGATTAACAACGTAACCCAAAATCTAGCTAATTAATTCGAAACTAATGTTTCCTAATTAATGTGAATGAATAGGCGAACGCGGCGTCTGGGATGGCAGTGGAGGACGAGTGCAAGCTCAAGTTTCTGGAGCTAAAGTCGAAAAGAAACTACCGGTTCATAGTATTCAGGATAGACGGGCAACAAGTGGTGGTCGAAAAGCTAGGAAAGCCCGAAGAGACTTACGATGATTTCACGGCTTCCCTCCCTGCGGACGAGTGCCGTTATGCAGTCTTCGATTTTGACTTCACCACCGCTGAAAATTGCCAGAAGAGCAAAATCTTCTTCATTGCATGGTAATCATTTTTTTGTTTCTTCTAATCACTCGCTTCCTTAAATTCATATTGACGTTAAATTTGATCAGTGCTTTAAAATTTGGATGATGAAACATATATATGTACATAGGTCCCCTGATTCATCAAGGGTGAGGATGAAGATGGTGTACGCAAGCTCTAAGGATAGATTCAAGAGAGAATTGGATGGCATTCAGGTGGAGTTACAAGCCACTGATCCTAGCGAGATGAGCTTCGACATTATCAAAAGCCGTGCTCTCTAAACCTTTTCAATGATCTATATCTCTCTATCCACCGCTGCTGATCTTCACAAAAAAAACACCATGTTATTGGTTAAAACTGAGTTCTTATCTGTCTTATTCATTTTATAAAACATTTTTTTTTTTTCTACTTCCGTTTGGGAGAGAAGTTGAAAACCATGTAGCTTTGTTGTGTAACTTCTCAAATAAAAGATTAATATTTCCTCCGTTGACGTGCTTCAACAAGAAGTCGATATGTCCGAGTGGTTAAGGAGACAGACTTGAAATCTGTTGGGCTTCGCCCGCGCAGGTTCGAACCCTGCTGTCGACGTATATTTCTAACTTTTGTTAGTTTCAGCTTTTATAACAAGTATCCGAACTTATTTATACGTTTTACATGGCAGTATTAGTAGTAGATACATCAAAATAAGCCATATATCGAAAAGCCACACACATTAACATGGAAAGCTTTAACTACAAACCCATATCATTAGAAAGAAGATGCTCAGTTTCCAGATTCTTGAAATCTCCTCTGCAAAGGCACAGAACCACCATTTCCGCCTCGTTGACCTGCCTCATCTCCTCCTGATAACCCCATTTTATTTCCTAATAAACCATTTACACACCAAAATCAAAACTTTTGATTCAAAAGTCATCACTAACGCTAAAAGCTGAAAACGCTATTTATAACAACAAGAAGAGGCATTTACCAACGGTGGAGCCAAGTGACTGTGAAGAGTCTTGAACAGACTGTGTAGCCTTTTGCGTCACTTCCTCCGTCGTACCAGAGAGCCAAGAAGTAACAGCTCCACTCAGCTTCTCCACCATCCCTCCTTCGCCTTCATCCGCATAAGCTTTGCCGTGTTTCATAGCTGCTTCCGAGCTCGGATCCTTAAATCCTCCTAGCCTTTTCTCCACCTCCTCCGATTGTGTCACTATCCCCTTCTTCGCCGGCCCCGTTTCTCCTCCGCCAAGATGAAGCTTTTCAGCGACCACCTCCGACAAAACCTTATCTTCCTCTCCCGGACTCAGTTTCTCCGTCAGATATTCTTTAGCCGACACGCCCTTGTCTTGTCCTGTCTCTGTACCACCGGTTCCGGAGAATGGTAATTTCGTCATTACACTAGCTCCTGTCTCTTTAACCTTCTCGTAAACTGGAGTCACCATACCTGCGACCGTACTCCCGTATCCCACACCGGAGCTATGAGTCTCCTCTCCCTCAATACGATTCTCGTGTACGCCACCGCCTTCTCCAGAGTAACCGAGCTTCGAAGCGACGGTGTTCTTCGCTGCTACAGCTTTGTCAGCTACGGCTGAAGTAGCTGATGCGATCTTATCGGTGTAACTGCCCTGATTCGACTGATACATCTCATCTCCTCTCTCCTGAGATTTCGAATCTTCACCCTCACGGTTCTGTATACCTTGAGCTCTCGTCGGCAAATCTCTTCCCAAATCTAATTCATCACTCCTCTCCGGAGACTCTTTCCTCAATCCAGATCCGTAGTTTCCGGCGGATAAATGCGTACCCATTTCAGGTTCCGATTTCGTATCAAACCCATGGCTCTTCTTCCCGAAGTCCGTTCCTAACCCTAACCTTCCAAGAGCTGAGACCGTCGTTGCTGGTCCAGTTTCTCCTGAAGCTAGATAAAGAAGAGGACACAGGTCAAAAGAGTTGTAACCCTGAAATCAGAACTTCAGAATTAAGAGAAAAGTTTTTACCTTTTCCGTGGGTGGGATCAGTAACTTTGGACTGATAATTCGACATCCCACCTCCATGAGATCCAGGAGCGGCTGGATCTTGCTCCAGTCCTCTTGGTCGCTCGATATTAACCTTACGTTGGTCTCGAGACTTGTCTCCACCAGGAACAAACGTTCTCGTCACATCTTCTGTCGCAGAGGGCAACGATACGGGCGTGTTATGCGGTGTCAACGTAGAAGCTCCTCCGCTCTCTTCTCTTTTAGGTACGCCTGAGTGTTTCACAGGATGAGACAGTGCTTCGTGGCCAACTCCTATGTTTGGCTCAGAGTGTTTCGTATGTGAAGACGGGAGAACGGGAAAAGCTTTCGTGCCTGGAGGAACTATCTCATACTTCACCGGAATGTGAGCCTTTCCTCGTGCTGTCGAGACCAATCAAACTAACCGGTCAGGTATCACCCCCCAAAACATTAACTAATTTGGTTTGGGAATAGAAATATTAAAGTGAAGCAAACCTGGTGCACCGCCGCGTATTTTTTGGTCTCTGTAGTGATCTCCATCGTCTTCCTGGTCTCGATCGTGATCATCGGGGATGTGTTCTCCACGATCATGCTCATGGCTATGTCCATGTTTTGTAAGAACGTTCTTGATCTTCTTGGCTTTTTCCTTCACTTTCTTTAGAACTTTCGATGGTCCTTTCTCATGATGCTCTCCTTCCTCTGCATCCAAAAACAGAGGAACACATTGAAAACATTCATTTCGGAATGTCAATAAAAAACAAAATGTATACATTATTGAGACATCTGCTTTCGCATACCAGGATGGTGAATCTTTATTGGCTCCTCTGCTTGATGACGAGCATGATGAGTACGTTGCAACTGTCCTTGTGAATCCATAATTTTTCCTGACTTTGATTTTGTTGTTTTCCTATCTCTGCAACCAAATTGATTCTGAGAAAACAAGGGGAGCTTCTTGGACGATTTATACAGAGTTGTAGAGTAGAGAACAAGGAGAAAGACTCGTAAGCAGAACCACCTTTGGCTATATCCTCTGTGCTCTGTTACGAAATACCACGTGTCAAGTGATGCCACGTATCAGGCTCTTGAGTGTGTACGTGGCTCTCTTCCTCTAATCATTATCCGAGAAAGACCGTCGCTGTAACCTCTTTCACAACAACGTGCCGTTTTCCAACAAAAAAAACAGCATATCGTATTTAATCCTAAACCCGAAGACGACAAGAATCGATATCATATGAATATGTGGGTTGGTCCAATATAAATGCACAAATGGGCCTGAAACAAAGATCCAGTAATGCTCTCTATGGTATGGTTTGGTTTTGTTGGTGGTAGAAAGAGCAGACACGAAGCGGAGGGTTCGATTCAGCTACCACAGTATCCACGTGGCGAAATTTCATTCGTCTGTACAAAGCTGCAACGAAAGTAGATAAAATCGAAAGGGATGGGCGAGGAGACCACGTGTCTGCGAAGAAGCTCCCACAATTGGATAATGTAAACGGAATAAAAATTAAAGGATCTGAAGATTGAGTCTTTTTCTTCTCAGAGGCAGCTGCTGAGTTTATTAGTTCCTGTCCTCCATCCAGATTAATCGGACAAAAGACAAGAAGAAGAAAGAAACACAGTTGGATACAGAGAAAGATATGGCTGTCGGGATAAACGCGATGGCGGTGACGTTTGTGGCGCACGCGCTGGCGGTAATCGCGGCGGTTATGGTGCTGGTTTGGAGTATTAGTTACAGAGGTGGATTGGCCTGGGAAGCTACTAACAAGAATCTCATCTTCAATGTATGTATGCCTTCTTTCAAATCTCCCTTTAACTTCATTAAAAGCTCTCTCCTTTATTTCTCTCTTTCTCGCGTCTGCGTTGACTCTTTTTGTATGTCTTGGCCATCTGTCTCATTCACTGATCATTTGTTGGTAATTTTACAAAACCACCTGATCCTAGTTCCGATTTTCAAAGATTGATAGTCTTTTCTAGCTGACTTCTTTTTATCCTTTTCTCAGTACTGTTTTCTAAGTGAGTGAGAATCCTCTTGTTATCTTTATATTTTGTTAAAGTTGTAAAATGGGTTTTTGATCGCTAGTCAGATAACTCTAGTTTTGTAAGCAATCTTCCTCTGGTGTGTCCCAAGTTTTTGCTATGAAGGTGTCTTAGGATCCATGAGTGTTGTTGTTGAGGGGGTCGTATTCAGTTTATTACCGTGTGAGTCAATGTACAGAAGATGATGTTTGGTCTTCTTGTTTTGTTTAATAGATGGTATCCAATAAAGAAGATTTTTTAAAAGTTTCTATTGTTAAGAGGAAAAGATACTAACATTCAAATATCAACATGATCTTTGTCACCTTAGCAAAGGGTCTTCTCTTCAGTTGTCTTTATTAGCCATAAAGATTGTAACAAAAAGCTTGTAATCTTTTGTTTCACTACCTTATTTGCAATCTGTGTCTGTGTTCTGACACATTTTCGTTTCTTGTTATGTGGTCCAGCTGCATCCTGTTCTCATGCTCATTGGATTTATAATCTTGGGAGGAGAAGGTAACGATAACAACATCTGTTGAACAACGATATAAATAAAGATATCACTTTCATTTTGATCTTGGTTAGTCCCGTTAATGGTCATCATCATTTCATTCCATATAATCTTGGTCTTTTTTGGAAATTGGAAACGCAGCCATTATAAGTTACAAAGCGCTTCCCCTGGAGAAACCAGTGAAGAAGTTGATTCACCTTATACTCCATGCCATTGCTCTGGCTCTTGGGATCTTTGGCATCTGCGCAGCCTTCAAGAACCACAATGAAAGCAAAATCCCTAATCTCTACAGTCTCCATTCCTGGATTGGAATTGGAGCCATTTCCCTTTATGGCTTCCAGGTATAATTCCATGGCCTTTTTAGCTCCACTAGACAATTCTTTCCCCATTAAAAACATGTAAATCAATTCAAAGATAATCACACGAGTATTTTGGACTTTGCAGTGGGTGTACAGCTTCGTAGTGTTCTTCTTCCCAGGAGGATCAGCGAATCTGAGAAGTGGTTTGCTTCCGTGGCACGCAATGCTCGGCCTATTTGTTTATATACTTGCGGTTGGGAATGCAGCTCTAGGGTTTCTGGAAAAGTTGACTTTCTTGGAGAATGGAGGGCTTGACAAGTATGGATCCGAAGCATTTCTCATCAACTTCACGGCCATTGTCACTATTCTCTTTGGTGCCTTTGTGGTACTCACTGCGTCTGCTAAGTCTCCGTCACCTTCCTCCTCAAATGATGATGATACTGTTGATTACAGCTACTCTGCTATATAAATAACACTTTCTACATTCCACTTACATCTGAATTCCCCCTTGTTAATTCTGTCAAACTCCATTTATATATGTAGCTAAAAGCTTTGTGTTGTACGCTACTTCTGGTGTGTAAAATCTACAAAAACTTTTGATGAATCTTGCTATACTTTTATTGCCATTGCTTTGAAAAACCTCTCATCATCGAAGTATCATATATAAGTGTTGTACTGTTGTTAGGTCTAAGCTAGTGTAGTCGGTTAGACAACCCATTTTGAGCCAAAAAAACAACTTGAGTGGGAATATTCATTAACTTTCACGAGCTTTGCGTCTCCTAATTGGTGACAAAGTATTTAGACAAAAATGAACACTTTTCTAACTTTCGTTTTCCCCTTTTTGGTCAACCGTAAAGTTTCGTTTTCCCTTATAAATATGATTGACAGTACATTAGAGCGCTGTTGATGAAGAAAAGAATTTAGCAGAAGAATTACAATCTCAGGACTCTCTTTGAGACTCATGCTTCTGAAACTTGGAACCAAACACGACGTCGTTAAGAGTCCAGTTGTTGTTGTTGATCATCATCTCGTTGTAATGGAATCGATCAACATCACTTGTTTCTTCATAATCTGAGACATTGTTTTCGACATTTGGAGCTTGATTGTGCTTAGAGTCTGTAAAAACAGAGGAATCATCGGTATGGGGATCCGAAGAAGAAAGCCATTCGTTGAAGAAAAGCCTTGGAAGCTCAGGAGCAGAAGAACTTTGATAGTTGTTATTTCCGTTACTTTCTTGTGATGGAGATGAAGATTTGTTCTCTAGGAGTCTCTGGAAAGAAATCACATGATTCGAGATCAAGGTTTCCGGGTTTCTTTTTCCACAAGAAACAAGTGATGAAGAAGGAGAAGAAGAAGAGGATATAAATTTTGGGTGCTGCAAGTTCCGAGACTTGAGCCATCTCTTTTTCAAATGAGAATGCCAATAGTTCTTTATCTCGTTATCTGTTCGTCCGGGCAAGAATTTCGCAATTTGCGACCACCTAAATACACCTTTATCATTAGTCTCTCTTTTAACTAGCATCCTAAAAACAATAGGTTTAGGTCTTGGGGTTATGCTTACTTGTTACCCAAGGAAGAATGAAACGTCAAGATGGTCTCTTCTTCTTCTGCGCTAATCATTTCCCTCTTCAAACCTGGTCTTAGGTAATTAATCCATCTTAATCTGCAACTCTTCCCATTCCTTTGTAACCCTATCAAACCAAAGTTGACTAAATTAAGTAATAATTTGGTAGCTGACAAACTAGTACAGAAGAAGATGAAAAGAGAGACCAGCTTTGATGGGAACAGTGGTCCAGCAAGAATGACCATGAGAGAGGATGCAACTCCTTAGCTTCTCGTCTTCTTCGGGTGACCATAACCCTTTCCTCTGTTTCTCTCCAGATTTCGTCTTCGCCATCACTCTATCGTCTCAATTAAAGCTGTCCCTGATACAAGAAAACATGTCTCAATATTATGATGATTGAGACAACATATATCACCAAAATGTCTACAGATAGAGCCTACATACTTAGTGTTAAGAAATGACCAAATAGGCCTGTTTAGAGTAAAAGACAACTGACATGTATACATTGTATTTTTTAATGATTTTTTTATGGATATTTATTTGTGAATATCTTATGTGTATAATTGTATGCATTTGTATAAGCAGTGAGGGAGAAATTTCATAATGGAATATGTAAGGATTAACTATGTGTAGCAAAAGTCTACTTGGATAAAAATGATTAATTATTGATATGCAGTACATTATAAGGTTCCTACGTACATGAAAAAAAAAAGGAAGAAGAATCTTTGCAATTTCTTGTTTGCTACTCTTCGTTTCTACTTATACTTACTTTACTGGAGTTTTATAGACACGAACAAAGATATATAGTTGCAAAAAAATGTCAAAAGAGATGACCAAATGAGCAAGTTTAACGTGAGACGTGATCTAAGCACTAGAAATAATTCTAATAGATGCATGGAACATTAACGTGAGACGTGATCTCGAGATATCAAAAGTGAGTTACAATGGACGATATTAACTTAAAATAGATGTGCAAAATGTCAAACTAGTATAACATAAGAATAGAAACAAAACTGTCAAAACTCAAAAGGGTATAACTCGGTTGTTTCATAGTTACAGAAATATGTTTATAAGATATGTTATATGTGAGTTATACATTTACAATGGACGGTGTCTTGAGGAATCAGATAACATCTTCATATCCAAAACACTCTCAAAATGTCGGCAAGAATTTTATATGGCCGACTTCTTTAATTTTAAATCGCGTCAATGAGTTTTTCTTTGTTAGGAACTTCATCATGGTGGAATAATCTGTCTGATTCAATTCAATGATTTGTGAATAATGATGAAATAATGATTATTAAGAATCATCCAATCTGTTAATCTTTTTCGTAAAGCATCATTAGCAAGCAGCCAAATTGCATTTGATAAAGCAAGTACAACTTGAAATAATAATTAAGAGCTTTTTTCTTTTTTTTTCTTTTCTGAATTATATAAATTCAATTCTAAATATATGTAGTGAAGTCAACATTGAGCTCCTATTTGCTGCTAGTAAATTAGTAATCATCATTGGATGTTTCTTTTCCTCTCACGATGTTGTTTTTCTTGATTAGAGAACAAAAGTAATAACATTTTTTCACGGACAAGTGGACCAATAATAAGAGTAATTGAGGAATATTGTTATTTGTTAACTTTAAAACAATATGAATTCCTTTTGTCCCGATCGAAATGGCCCTGTCGCGATTTTAATATACTCTGATTTTGTATTTTACTTGTTGGCTCTATTGGCCTGTGGAAAATGATGAGTAGATAAAACTGAGAGAGAAACAAAAAAAAAGAAATGACTATTTTGTCTTGGTCGTCTTGATCGCATAAAATATAATTTGCCGTCAAACTAATCGCCAATGAAACACGACTAATGTTATGATGACCTAATGTTTGCCCACAAAACTTCTCCTACTTCGACCATTCCGGCCTTGTGGTATATGATGTGATAAAAGTTAACAACATACAGTATTTGTCATTAGTTAGTTTGTTGATTTCTTACCGGTGTGGTATTTCGTATACCACCAACAAAAGTAGTTTGAACATGGCCTAGTTTGTCTTTCATTTCTCATACACATAGCATTAAAATAGAAATATCATTTAACATTGAATGAAACACATGTTTATGAATTTCTTCTTCTTTTTTTTTTGTTTGTGCTGAAACTTTGAACCAGTTATACATAATAAATCCAACAAGTCTATAATGTAAATAATTCCACACGCATCATCCGAAAATCTCATCTCTAAATCGGTAGCCACAGCTCTCTACCGTACCTAATAAGTAACTTAGCATCTGATACCTTTCTTCTTCTTCAACACACCGAGCAGAATCACGAACTAATCATGTTGAAATGAAATCTGGATAGCTGTTGGGGTATGGTTGATATAACCGGTCCATATCTCTGTTACAGGAAAAGAGCATATGTTTAGAATTTTGTAGCAAAACCCATTTTCCAAAGGTTAATAATAGTGTCTTGATAAAAGTAAAACCTGAACATTGTCATAGAGCTCAAACAAAGGGACGGCCAAGAGTTTCAAGTTTTTGGGCACAGCAAAGTACTCTTTCTCAGACAAGTGAACAATGTAGAGTCTCTTACATTCCTGGCCATACCACAAAAAAAAAAATGAGATATAAGGAAAAGGATACAAGAGGAAAGTTGAAAAGCTAGATTGTGTTCTCTTTTACTACCTTTGGTTTCGTAATGTGAGGAGGGCAATACGGGTACATCATGGTTTCAAAGTTCGGACGCCACCATGTCGCAACACATTCTCCTACCTATTAAAGGGGGAAAAAACCCATCAAAAAACCAACGGATCAGGGACATTGCTAGACATATAACGCAATCAGACGTGTATCAATTCATGGCAGTCTTCTTTCTTCATGTAAGAAATAAACATATAACCTCTATCAATGACCCCAGACCTATCTTTGTTTCATTGTATAAATCCCTAATTCCTGGCATGCTAAGAGTAATGACAAAACTATTTCTATATTGAATTGTTCTCGTTTCCATTAAGAGCAAGCACATGCTACACCGACCTAGTTCTTGTAAGGCATCTATCTATACCTATATCTGGTCACTATCAGTCAAAAAAATAGAGGAAAAACCAGGATGATACCTTCCAGTCAGGTACAAGTGCAGCCGAATTGCCTCCAAGCTTACTGGTCAACTTTCTTTTCAGGCCATCAACTTCTGCAGACACAACATAGTACATCTAAAACTTAAGCAACCAAGTAACTCACAACAGTATAGAAAGTGTTACTAACGGATGGTCATTGTATACCATTTTCTCCCGGCTTCAGGCGTCCACCTGGAAGTTTGCAGAATGTGTTACCAATTTGCAGGAGAAGTATATGAGGATGGTTGTGTTCTTGTACCTGAAAGGTTTACCAGCATAAGGTATCAAGAACAGTCCTAAGGTTAGAGAGATATAGGTAATGTCAATTATCTACTTAACTTATACACCAACAAGATAGTTGTAACTGTGAATTATAAGTTTATAAGGTTGAAGGATGTCAAAACAACATCTTATGTTTCCAACGATCTCAAGAAATGAGAGAGTGAATGTAAAGCAGATGATACTCCATCAGAAAAAATGAAAGCTTAGAAGGGCAAGGGTGCACATAAACAAATTAAGAAATGAAACAACAAGATACATCAAATATGTCTGCTATATGGCACCGTCCAAAACCTGTGACGTACTAAAAGTTCATTTTTATGACTTTATTCAGTCAGTTTTACCAAAATTTCATTGGATCCATAAAGCTTGTGATTTTATTAAGAGCAGTTTAATCCATTAGTTTTTGGGAATAAAAGGTTACCCAAACAGTACAAAACTGAGTTGGAGATGGCAACTAGAAAAGGAAGTAGATGACTCCAGGCATACATCAAACCACTTCTATATTTATGCACGATTCAAATAATAATTGGGTCGAGAACGTATCTTTACAGAGAATGATAAGATAAAGTACAAATATGTTGACACTTGAGTGGTATTACGCATATGACAATGTGGCCATACAATTCATGACCCACATAACTGTTCCACCGATTCTAAGACAGCACAGAAATAAACACAGAGAGAACAACAGACGATGTTGATAACTAGTAGGATAAAAAATTATCATACCAGTAGAATCCCTTCAACGCTAGTCCTCATGCCTTCCTTCATATAGCTGCAACACACCGGTAAGAAATCAAGAAAGAGATACATTAGTCATCAGACTCCAAGAATGTCTTAAGTTAGAACTATAGAATTCCAGATTTCAATTATTCAAGCAAAAAGCATGAGACTTTTTACTTACAAAAAGCTGTTCCCTTCTCAAATCAATCAGTGGAAACTTAAACAGCCTATAAATTTATTTTGTTCACTAAGTCAGATCTCTCTTAAAAAGTTCCTCTAGAGTATGAACAAAGTTATAGTTGCGTAAAATGGCTAAGAGATGATAACAATGTTTGTTAAGGAGCCAAAAAAAAAACAGAGAATAAACAAAATCAAACAAGCCTTAGCCATTCTAAAAGACGAATCTAAAGCTCACCAGCTGAGCAAAGGGAGAAGCTAGACAATTCAGAAGCAGCGAGGGAACGCAGATACGCAGACACACTTATAAAAAACCTCAAATTGTTTACCAAATCAGCGAGATCATGATCTAAAAGCATGTAAAGGCTGGAACGTTCTAGGGTTTTAAAAATTTTTTGTCATCTTCTACAGAAGCAGCTACTAGAAGAAGAAATAAAACAAAGAGGAGAAAGAAGGAGAGAGGCAACACGTACTTGATTTTCATACGAGCGAGTCGGTCGGCGACAGAGGTGTCCTTCTCCAGCTTAGGTTCCTTAGTTCCGAAACTGTAGTTCGAAAGCGGGTACGTGTTCACCACCTGAGACATAGCCATCTCTCTCTCTGTGTCTCTCTCTAACCCAAATCCACTCAGACAAAACCGCTCGGTTTCTCTTCCCCTTGTCTCTCTCTCGATCTATATCGATCGGCGGCGGCGACGGTGACAGAGGAGTAATGTCGTCGGGGAAGTTTAATGACACCGTCTCTCTCAACCGTAGACTCTTTTAATATATTTTAACACTTCAGGCCCATTTTAATGACCCGGCCCGGCCCATAAGAACCCCCTGCCTTCGTCACTTTGCTTAATGCCGTATCAGTGGTTCTTCTTCTTGGTGGTCGGTTTAGTGTTTTTTTAGTATCAATCAACCTAAGAAGCGCGCGAAAATTGGCAAACCCAAGTTCGCCATAGCCACCCACGACCTTCCAGTTTCTCTTACTATGAAGAAAGCAAATATGGGCAAGCAAAAGCAGCAGACGATTTCTCGATTCTTCGCTCCCAAACCCAAATCCCCGACTCAGGAACCGATTCCGGTGGCTGACTCATCGTCTCCGGCACCGAAGATATCCGCCACTGTCTCTTTTTCTCCTTCAAAGCGTAAGCTTCTCTCCGACCACCTCTCCGCCGCGTCACCCAAAAGGACTAAACTTTCTCCTCACACTCAAAACCCCATACCCGAGGACCCTGATTTACACCGAAGGTTTCTCCAGAGATTTCTTGAACCCTCGCCGGAGGAATCTGTTCCCGAAACGTCATCATCAGCGAGGAAGTACACGCCTTTGGAACAGCAGGTGGTGGAGCTAAAGAGCAAGTACCCAGACGTGGTTTTGATGGTTGAAGTTGGTTACAGGTACAGATTCTTCGGAGAAGACGCTGGGATTGCAGCACGCGTGTTGGGTATTTACGCTCATATGGATCATAGTTTCATGACGGCGAGTATACCAACATTTCGATTGAACTTTCATGTGAGGAGATTGGTGAATGCAGGGTACAAGATTGGTGTGGTGAAGCAGACTGAAACTGCAGCTATTAAGTCCCACGGTGCTAACCGGGGAGGTCCTTTTTTCCGGGGACTATCGGCGTTATATACTAAAGCCACACTTGAAGCGGCTGAGAATATAAGTGGTGGTTGCGTTGGTGAAGAAGGTTTTGGTGCACAGAGTAATTTTTTGGTTTGTGTTGTGGATGAGAGAGTTAACCCGGAGGCATATGGTTGTGGTGTGGAAATGAGTTTTGATGTTAGAGTTGGGATTGTTGGCGTTGAAATTTCAACTGGTGAAGTTGTTTATGGAGAGTTTAATGATAATTTCATGAGGAGTGGGTTAGAGGCTGTGATTCTGAGCTTGTCACCAGCTGAGTTGCTGCTTGGCCAGCCTCTTTCACAACAAACTGAGAAGGTAAATTTTATCTCTGTATGAGTAAAATGTTACTAATTTAAGCATTCTTGATTAATTTTGAACACTTTAGCTCCTCAATCGGTTTTACCAGATTTTATCTAGAGTTATTGTGAGCTGAATCCTTCATGATGAACTGTTTGACATAAGAATCTCTGTCTATGTGTGTATAATCTCTATGTAGATTAGTTTAGAAGACTTTAACTTCTTGGGGTATGTGCATACATGTTGTGATAGATGATCGTTTGGTATCTTTGTTTGGCAGTTTTTGTTGGCACATGCTGGACCTACCTCCAATGTTCGAGTGGAACGAGCATCACTGGATCGTTTCCGCAGTGGTAGTGCAGTAGATGAGGTTATTTCATTATGTGAAAAAATCAGCGCAAACAACCTAGTAGATGATAAAGAAGTCAAGGTGGAGGCTGCTGAAGAAGGAATGTCTTGTTTGACAGTTCACGTACATCATTTGATTTTCTAAAAGCTTTTTCTCTATTTGATTTTGATGATCCTCTGTTAACATGGACTTGTTAATAGACACATCTAGCTTTCAAGAAGAGTTTTTCTTTTCTTAAAGGCTTGCTACAATTCCTGCTAACTTGTTCCTTTGTTAATGTTGCAGACAATTATGAACATGCCAAATCTGATTGTTCAAGCTCTTGCCCTGACATTTTGCCATCTCAAGCAATTTGGATTAGAAAGGATCCTTTACCAGGGGGCTTCATTTCGCACTTTGTCAAGCAGCACAGAGATGACTCTCTCAGCCAATACGCTGCAACAGTTGGAGGTACTTTTCTGCTTTATTTAGCGTGCCACATGTTTATTTCAGCCATTTCGAAGTATCATAACTGAGTTTCCCTTATAAGAAATTTTATCTATTTTCAGGTTGTGAGAAATAATTCAGATGGATCGGAATCTGGCTCCTTATTCCATAATATGAATCACACTCTTACAGTATATGGTTCCAGGCTTCTTAGACACTGGGTAAGACATAATATCCTTTCTTCTTAGATTTTTGTAAAGCTTTGTACGTTTGGTCTTGTTTCAAGTGTTTGGAGTTCGAAAGATATTCCAAGTCATTGCTGATGTACCAACTTGTCGTCTTATAATAAAGAAAAAATAATTTACTGGCATCTTTCAGTTCTTGAAAGGGACATAGATTTCTACTTACCCCTCAGAGTTTTCATGAAGTTTTTGCTAAGTGGTATGGAAATTAATTAGAAAGACCTCTTATCATAATTTGTGGGCACTTCCATTTCAACAGGTGACTCATCCTCTTTGCAATAGAAATCTGATATCTGCTCGCCTTGATGCTGTTTCTGAGATTGCTGCATACATGGGATCTCATAGTTCTTCCCAGAACAGCGATGAGTTGGTGGAAGAAGGTTCTGAGAGAACAACTGTATCACCTGAGTTTTATTTCGTTCTCTCCTCAGTCTTAACAGCTTTGTCTAGATCATCTGATATTCAACGTGGAATAACAAGAATCTTTCATCGGACTGCTAAAGCCACAGAGGTGATACTTGGCCTGTCCTTTTCCCTCTTTTATTCGTGCTTGTGTTGTCTAAAGTTAGTTAAATTCTCATATAGTGCAATACTGTAATAATTTTGTCCATGGAAATAGTTTAAACTGCCACCATGTATGTTGACTGACCAAGTCTAATCATAAAAAGCCCCTCTGAAGTGAGTTAAAAAATAATACAGAGGATGGTCTCTTCGCGATTTCTAGTCAAAAATATATGTGTTTCATAGTAATAGGCTAATAGCACCATTGTTCAGTATCCTGTCCTCTTTCCTCTCGTTGGTTTTCATTATATAGACATAGTCATATGGAAAGCTATAAACTTCAACGTGCCAATTCTCAGTTATCTTGATTAGGAAGGAAATAATGGGCAGAGCAGAAAAATATTTAAGAGTTATACGAGTTTTGCTTCACTTCCATGTTTTTTGTTAACTAGCTCTTGCTTTTTAACCCTCTTCCTTACCTGAGGTCTGATGGTTCTTAGCTTTCTGGATGACAAGTTCATCGCAGTTATGGAAGCTATTTTACTTGCGGGGAAGCAACTTCAGCGGCTTGGCATAAAGCAAGACTGTGGAATGACTACGCAATCCACAACTGTGCAGTCTTCTCTTTTAAGAAAATTGATATCTGTTGTCTCATCTCCTGCTGTGGTTGACAATGCCGCAAAACTTCTCTCTGCCCTGAATAAGGAAGGGGCTGTTCGAGGAGACTTGCTCGACATACTAATCACGTCCAGTGGCCAATTTCCTGAGGTTTGTATCTTCTATGGAAATTGATATTATTTACTTTCCTCTTAATGGTATGTTTTATGCATCACACAGCTTCTTTTTCTTAATCTTCTTTGCTTTTTTCATGAATCAATTGTTGAGTAGTGACGATGTTATGGTCCATAACTCAATTCTGTTATTTGCTATGCATAGCTAGCTGAAGCTCGTCAAGCAGTTTTAATCGTCAGGGAAAAACTTGATTCCTCGATAGGTATATTTCGCAAGAAACTCGCAATTCGAAATTTGGAGTTTCTTCAAGTGTCCGGGATCACACATTTGATAGAGGTACCCTCTCGAGAAACTTGTAATTTTCTTATGCTTTCTTACCGCAAGAGTGCAGCTTTCTTGATTTGTTTTGAAATTGCACCTAAAAGGAATCCCAAAAGTATCGTCATGTTTCAGGATAAGAATAAGTATCAAGAAGGTAGCTTGTGTTAGTTTCTTTTTGTGTTTACTGTTCTCACTTTCTTTCTCGTGCACATATCCATTGAGATACTCACAGTTATGAACCTAATTTTTGTGTATAATACTCTCTCATCTTTGAAAGTTGTGGACCTTTATTTCTGATCTGAAGCAAAGGCTTTGTACAGCTGCCCGTTGATGCCAAGGTGCCTGTGAATTGGGTGAAAGTAAATAGCACCAAAAAGACTATTCGATATCATCCCCCAGAAATAGTAGCTGGGTTGGATGAGCTAGCTCTAGCAACTGAACATCTTGCCATTGTGAACCGAGCTTCGTGGGATAGTTTTCTCAAGAGTTTCAGTAGATACTATACAGATTTCCAGGCTGCCGTTCAAGCTCTTTCTGCGCTGGACTGTTTGCACTCCCTGGCAACTCTATCTAGAAACAAGGTTGAAGGAACAAACTACAAAATATGTGCTTGTAGTCACGGCTTTGCAATTCTTAACTTCGTTCAAATTTATGCCTCTGCAGAAGTATGTCTGTCCCGTGTTTGTGGATGACTGTGAACCAGTTGAGATAAACATACAGTCTGGTCGTCATCCTGTATGCATCTGCTCTCACTTCTTTTTCTCTTTCTTTCTATGTTTAATTAAATTGGAAATGTATCAATCATTTTGTTTTGAAAAATTCCCAGGTATTGGAGACTATATTACAAGATAACTTTGTCCCAAACGACACAAGTTTGCATGCAGAAGGGGAATACTGCCAAATTATCACCGGACCTAACATGGGAGGAAAGAGCTGTTATATCCGTCAAGTTGCTTTAATTTCTATAATGGCTCAGGTAACATAGATATTAACAGTATAAGCTTATGCCTTACCAAAATCTCCTACGTATGTTTAATGCTAAATGATTCTGATTACTCCCTTTGGTTTCCCAGGTTGGTTCCTTCGTACCAGCTTCATTCGCCAAGCTGCACGTTCTTGATGGTGTTTTCACTCGGATGGGTGCTTCAGACAGTATCCAGCATGGCCGAAGTACCTTTCTGGAAGAATTAAGTGAAGCGTCACACATAATCAGAACCTGCTCTTCTCGTTCGCTTGTTATAATAGATGAGCTTGGGAGAGGCACTAGCACACACGACGGGGTAGCCATTGCCTATGCAACATTACAACATCTCCTAGCAGAAAAGAGATGTTTGGTTCTTTTTGTCACGCATTACCCTGAAATAGCTGAGATCAGTAACGGATTACCAGGTGCTGTTGGGACATACCATGTCTCGTATCTGACATCGCAGAAGGATAAAATTGGTTTTGATCATGATGATGTGACCTTCCTATATAAACTTGTGCGTGGTCTTTGCAGCAGGAGCTTTGGTTTTAAAGTTGCTCAGCTTGCCCAGGTAAACTCGCTTCAGATACATCATACATAAGTTTTATATCTGACAGACAGAATGAGTAGCATAGGTAGGCCACATCCTAGAAGAGGCCTTAATTAAAGAAATTAAAGATGATCAATGCATGCGTCAGTTACTGATATATATGGCTATGGTTGGTCCACTCATGAAGCTAAACTCACATCTATACTTGACTGCAGATACCTCCATCGTGTATACGTCGAGCCATAACCATGGCTGCAAAATTAGAAGCTGAGGTACGTGCAAGAGAGAAAAACACACGCATGGAATCACTCGGAGAAGGAAAAGGTCATGAAGAAGATCCAGTACATGGTGACCGTGAAGATTCAAAAAGCTTAGAAGAATCTGTTTCTGGTTTAGATGACTTCTTTGCAGACCTGAAACTTGCTCTCTCTGAAGAGAACCTTTTGAAATCATTCGAGTTTTTAAACCGTGCGTGGAAGATTGCAGAAGAATCAGTGTTAGCAAGTTTGGCAAAATCAAACTAAACACACTCCATGTTATTTACTCTAATAGCAAGCATGTTAGCCCCTGCAAGGTTTTGATCATGTGCAGGCAAGTTGTAGCTGTGGAATAGGTAGGTCAATATTGACATTTTGACATTTTGACATTTTAAGAAGATTTCAGAAGTACCCTTACCTTTTGTACGAACCAGTCCAAACGTGGAATAGTCGAATCTAAGGGATTATAATATCCCACGTGGCTAACATTAGCATCTATTATGGTCAAAGTCAAATGCACGGACGGCTATCGAGCGTGTGTCCATCGTGGCCAAGGGCGGGGGTTAAAATATGAGATTCTTCTCTTCGCCACGAGAAAAACTTTCCATTTTCAACAAAAGTTGGAAAAGAGAAGAGAAAGAATCGGATTCATAGAGGTAAAGGCAAATCTATCGCTACGATGTTCTCATCTTAGAAATCGAAGCAAGTACCGATTGGTGTTGATGTCGAATAACATATGTTCCGTTCCGTGTGTTTGGATTTTGGTCGAGGATTAGTCTTTTGTGGTTTCAGGGACCAATTTCTCTGTGTTTTTATGTCGATGGAGGATAAATTGGTGTTTTGCCTGTAGTAGTATTTATCTTTGAGGTTGTCGTTAATTTTCTTTAATGTTGTTATTAAAGATAAGCAAATATATGTTTAATGTTGCAGTCAGGTGAACTATTATATTTTCCTGGATAAGAGTATATAATCAACTCAAGATGAAGTACGTTTCTCCTTCTCCCTGTTTCTTTTCACCTTTTTTGTTTTGTAGTAGTTAGACTCTTTATTAGAATTCTGGTATGCACTTTTGACTTGATAGAGTATAGCATGATCTTCATCAGGATTGAATAAAGTAAGAGTTAGGGAATCTTTCACCTTTGTCTTGGTTTAAGGCTCATGTATTGGCTAGGTGATCATGCTTAGTTTATCTCAGGATGTTTACTATATGTACAATTCAGGCTGCAGCACATTATCTTTGTTTTCAGCTATTAGTAACACTTATTTTCTCTGTTGAGTGTATACATTTCTTATGGCAGGGGACGTGTACAATGGGATGAAGCTAATATAGTGGAAATTGAATCCAACAAACCTGTAAGGCAGAAGATTACCGAACCAAAGACACCGTATCACCCCATGATTGATGATGATGGTTTGTCCATCTCTCTGTTTTGGATTTCTTTTTTCTTCTATTGTTTGCCTACATATATGCTTCTGGCAATACTGGCATATAGTAAATACAAAATAGTAGTCACCATCTCTATACAGAGGAAAATAAATAACACAAACATAACCTACAGTATATGCTTCATGTTGGTTAAATTTGAAATGGTGTCAGTCTAGTTGGAAGAGTGACCTGAACAAAATTCTGATTTCTTTTTCTTTCTGGGTTGGTTTTGTTCAGGTTCTCTGTCTCCTAGAGGAAGATCATTTGACAACTGTGTTGATGAAATGCATCGTGCGGAAGAACTAAGGAAAGCTCTGAATGATGTAGCTTCTTCCAGTAAAACTTTGAGCCAGAGATCCGAGTCTGGTGGCTGGAGCTGGTCCGAGGATGACACAGATCCAATGGATGAATATGAAGGTTATTTACAAAACCAAATAAATAGATCAAAGATGCATGACTCGTAGTTTCATCAGGTTCTTGGTTCCTAGATAAAATCTTAATCTATGTTTTTTGTGCAACTGCAGATTCTGAGATTGAGAAAAATGAAAGTTTCAAAGAGCATAGACGGGTACACTATGACGAGTTTCGAATGGTAAAGGAGCTGAGATCCTCTGGGTCTTTCTATGGTAAAGATGCAGAAGTGGATGATGGTGCCAGAATTGTTAAATCCGAGGCAACAATCTCACAAAAAGCTCCCAGTGTTATTGGCTCGGATAGAGAAACAGCTGATGGTGATTCGGATGCAATATCACCGGGAAAGCCATCTTTGTCCTCTAGTTGATTCAAACCTCAGAATGAACCTTTTGACACTACAGAATACGATGTTACTAAACTGTAGCAAACACAAGTTTTAACTATAAGAAGATCATATTAGAATAGGGAAAATAACTAGAATGACCCATATATATATATATATATATTTTGGTGTGATAATGACCCATATATATTGGAATTAATAACTATAGTAACTTATATATTTAGAAAATAATTAGGATGTTTTTCGTTTTTTTTTTATTTCTCTATAATACCTTTTATAAGCTTTGTTGCAAAAAGAAAATATTACTAAAATACCAATAAAATTTTAATGTCTGTGTGACAAAAACTGCTGTTATTTATGGACAAAACATGAATTTAGCAAAATTTCAAATAAATATGTAAGACAAATATGTGACAGATTTTATTGCATAGTTATCCCAGATTTGTTTTTGATTTACACATTTGTTCTTTATACCACAGATTTATTCTTAAAACTTGTCACAGATTTGTTCTCGCCCCAAATTTGTTATTACGTTGTCGCAGATTTAGAAATTGTCGCATACTTTTTGTCTACCAAAAACATATCTTACAGACTTTTATGAAATTGCCACAGATTTTCTTTGTTCGGTAGATTTGTTTTCTCACACTTATTTTTTTCCTACAGATTTATTTTTTTACCACAAACTTAATGTACAGATTTTTTTATGTTAAAAGACCTTTTTCCAAAGTATTCAAAAATGCAGAAAAAAAACATTATCAGCTAAATTTGTTTAACAATACAAAATTTCATTAATTTGAACCACATTGATGAATTGACTAAAAATAAAAATAAAAAACAATTAAAATAATTAAGAAACAATGACACGGCAGAATTTGATTGGAAATATATGATGATAGACTTTCACTCTTAACATTAATCTTAGTTGTAACTCTAAATTCCTTTATTTTTGTAGATTTCTGACTAATTACAATTTTTATTTAAAATTTCAAAAAAAAAGTGTTATATGATCTCTCATTTCTCCTCCATGAATGTTATACCACCACTTGAATCTTATCGAACGATTCATATGATAACACGAATCTATTGTCCCACTCCTAACCACGAGATCTATTAGCACATCAGCACGTGTCGGTGTCTTTTGATCCACGAGGTCGGTGACGCTTAGCTTGTTGACCGGTATAGTCGGTTATTACCGGTTCTTCTATGTTTTTTTACGGTCAAACATTTTGAGTGTCTTTTATAATTAAATAATGCAATGTACTAAATAGTTTTTCCCCCAACTACAGGTCTCTTAATTTGTGAATTGAGATTGAATTTTTTTTTTTAATTTCAGGTTAGTAACTACATTTACATTTTTGACTATGGTAGAAGAAGTATAGTATTTAAACATTGATTTTTCTTTAATTTTGCGAAAATAAAATTTGTGCAGTCCCTCCCCAAAAATAATATTTTCTCCGTTTTAAAATATAAAATTTTTTAACTAAAATATAGAAATTAAAAAGTTTTTATTTTTAATAAATTTAATCAAACAAAAATAATATTATATAATATAAAATACTAAACTATTCTAAATATTACTTAAAAACTTCGAAACGGAAAGGAAGGAGTTAAAAAATCTCTCTTTCTTTTTTCTTTTCTTTTTCTACAGGTTTTGCCGATTTTTTTTCTTTTTATTTTTTGGTTTTTTCCATCGCTGAATGGTGCAGTAAAGTGTTAAATTCTCTCTTTGTGTACTCTCTCCCTCTCTACTGGGTTTCTTTCTTCAAAAATTTCTGATCTTTTTATTTATTTTGGAATTGTGAAAGTCCATTTCGTTTGACAAGTTGATTTCTGGGTTTTGATTTGAGTTGCCCGATTGGATTCAAAGTTTTAGTCTTTTGTTGGTAAGTTGTATCCTTTTTTTTGCTGAATTTGCTCGTCTGATAATTAGGGCTTTTTGTTTTGTTGGATTTGTATATCTAAAGTCTCTGATTTTTGTTTTCATTTCTTTCAGATTTTGACTACTCAGCTCGATCAGCTGAATCTTTCTGTAATTCTTGGATCCTGAATGGTTTAATAATCTTAGTTTGATCGGTTAGAATAGAGCATAGCAGTTTGGGATCCGTTTTGGCTCAGATTCTGAGAGGACGGCTTTTCAAAGATTTAAGCTTTTCATTTCTTTGTATTTGGACGACTTGGTCTGTGTTTGCTCTCCTGGGGCATGAACAGAACGGTAGTCTCAGGAGCTGTCGAATCTAGTTTCTCATTAACTGATGCTGTTGGTTCGGAAGCTCTAAATATGCAGAGGAGCAGTGGCATCAATAATAATCATAATATGCGTATCCCAACATCACCAATGTCTTTCTCCTCGAGTAGCGTTAACATGCCTGGTTCATCTGTTCTTGATGGGTCTGCTTCAATGCAACACTTACCTCAGCAGCAGTACCAACTACAACAGCAAGTTGGGCAAGGTTCAGTTCCAGTGAGGGATAACAGTTACTCCCATGTTGATAAGAAACCCAGATTAGAAGTGAAGCAAGAGGACATGTTGCAGCAGCAGATTTTACAGCAGTTGATCCAGCGTCAGGACCCCACCGGAAGGAATCCTCAGTTGCAAGCTTTGCTTCAGCAGCAGAGACTAAGGCAACATCAGCAGATTCTTCAATCCATGTCACCCTCTCAGAGACTCCACTTTCAGCAACAGCAGCAGCTGAGACAGCAATTACAGCAACAAGGCACTCAACAGATCCCTCCTAATGTACGTCCTTATGAAGTTGGCGTGTGTGCTCGCAAATTGATGATGTACTTGTATCACCTGCAGCAACGACCTGCTGTAAGCTAATTCTTATCTGTGGACTTTTTAACATTTTCATCACTTCTGTTCAAGTTCTAACCATTACTGATTCCTCTTTGTAGGAAAATTGCATTACCTATTGGAGGAAATTTGTGGCAGAATACTTTTCACCTCGTGCAAAGCAAAGGTTGTGCTTGTCACAGTACGAAAGTGCTGGGCACCATGCCCTTGGCATGTTTCCACAAGCTGCTCCGGTCAGTTTCTTCTTTGCTCTGTGTTTTTTGATCTTTTATGATATTCATGTCCTGTATCTCTGTATCTTTTACCATATAAACGTTACTATTTATCAATTTCATTGCAGTACACAGATTGTTTGATTAATAAGTCCATCATCTCATTTTGTTTGCAGGATATGTGGCAGTGTGATCTTTGTGGCACCAAATCTGGAAAGGGATTTGGTAAGAGAGTTGCAAATTTCATTCTTGTGTGTACTTATATTTCTCTGCCTTCACTTGAGCACAATGAAGAAACTTACACATGCTAATTGCTCTCTTTTTATTGTTTTAAACGTAACTTATTGTTTTAAAGCAATTTCGTTAAAGAAGTAGCTAACTGTCACTTCTCGTGTTAATCCGCAGAGGCAACATTTGATGTACTTGCCAGACTTATTGAAATTAAATTTGCAAGTGGTATTATTGATGAGCTCTTATATCTGGATCACCCTCGAGAAAACAGATTTCCCAATGGACTGATGATGTTAGAATATAGAAAAGCAGTCCAGGAAACTGTACACGAGCAGTTTCGTGTTGTCCGTGAGGGCCATCTTCGCATCATATTCTCTCAAGATTTGAAGGTATCTACAACAACTCTCTGGTTCAGACTTTTGAAAAGAGAAGAAAAAAATCAATCAGCAGTGTGCTTAACTTTACTTTGCTTCTTTCTAGATATTGTCTTGGGAGTTTTGTGCTCGGCGTCATGAAGAGCTTCTTCTTCGCAGACTTATTGCTCCGCAGGTTTTATTCTAACCCTTGCGTAAATTATTATGAACTTAACTTTACAAAAAGACATTTCTCGTCAACTGTGTGGCTATGTTTCCCTAAACATTTTGTGTAATGTGCTTATCTTCTGGTTTCCTATGAATTAGAGCACAAAGTTTGTAATTTTACTTCAAAACAGATGTTTGTAGATGCTGCAACGCTGTTAAGAAGTGTACTAAAACTTATTATTGGTCATGCAGGTGAACCAGTTGCTTCAGGTTGCACAAAAATGCCAGAGCACGATCTCAGAGAGTGGATCAGAGGGAGTTTCTCAGCAGGATTTACAGTCAAATAGTAACATGTAAGTTGATCCTTATTTTCCTTTTTACATCCTGTATGGTGGTTGCAGACTATTCTTTTATTTTCGATTCTCAGGCATTTGTTTCTAGTGCTCTTTGTCATTCTTGGGTGCTAATTTGTGTATCAGGGTCTTGGGGGCAGGACGGCAACTGGCAAAGTTCATGGAATTACAGTCACTGAATGATCTTGGCTATCCAAAAAGATATATCCGAACTCTGCAGGTACTCATTAGCTCCTTTCCTAGCTACTAATTTTGTATATGAAGACCTAAGAAGGCCTAATATTGAGCCATTGCATGTGACAGATATCTGAAGTTGTCAAGAGCATGAAGGATCTGATGAATTTCACTGGCGAGCACAAAATCGGCCCTATTGGTAAGTCTACTAATTTTCCCGTTGGTGTATCTTTCACTTGAAATATCTACTGATTTTTGTAACTCTCCTGGTGAAAATGTTCTCTTTGATTTTCTGAATGAATGTTGTGAATGTTATGTGATGCCTGCTTATGTCATTTATGCAGAGGGGTTGAAACGGCTTTTGGAACAGACGGTGACAGTAAAGCTCCAGAGACAGAAAATGCAAGAGATGGAGCAGTTTGGGAATAGTGGATCTATGAATAGCCCAGCTCAAGCTCAAATGGGATTAACTTCAGGAACGATGAATGGATCAACTGGCAACAACTCCAATAATCACCATCAAATTGTTGGTCGTGGAGCTATGAGTGGGCAAGCTCAAGCTCAAATGGCGTTATCTTCAGGAACGATGGGGGGCTCAACTGCCAACAACAACTCCAATAATCACCATCAAATCGTTGGTCGTGGAGCTATGAATGGCTCAGCTCAAGCCGCAGAAGCTCTGACCAAGTATCAAAGCATGCTTATGAGACAAAATGCTATGAATAACCCAAACTCAAATACGGGCAAACAAGAGGGGTTCTCGAGTCAGAACCCTTCCCCAAACTCAAACCAGAGTCCATCTTCGTCGTCTCATCAGAGGCAGAACCTAGCTCCAGGTGGATTTCCCAGCTCTCCTCAAATGCAACAGCAACAGCGAACCATGAGCGCTCCCAACATGCTTCCGCAGAATCAGCCTCATCATTTGCAATCACCACATTCACATGGTAACAGTCAGGAGCAGCAGATGCTTCATCAGCTGTTGCAGGAGATGTCTGAAAATGGAGCAAGTGTGCAACAGCAGCAAGCCTTTTCGGGTCAAAGTGGTAGCAACAGTAACGCAGAGAGAAACACAACTGCCTCTACTTCCAACATCACAGAAGGAGGCCGAGTTCCAAGCCGCAACAACAGTTTTAAAGCAGCCTCAAACAATAACCTTCATTTGTCAGAAGATATATCGGTTACAGGACTATCTCATGATTTCTCAGAAGACGGCTTCTTCAACAACAGTGATATCTATGGTGGCTTGTAATATCCCGACAAAACAGAGGCATTGTTACTTTGACTTAACACATTGAAAGAGAATTTAGGGCTTATTCTTCTCATTTAGGTTGGTCTTTGTATAGAAACCAAAGAGATATGAGGCCGATGAAGGTATTTGTGATTTGTTGTAACTTATCTATAGGAACTTTTAGCATCTTATTTGTTCCCTTTTAGAGATGGTAAAGATGTAATCTAAAGATTATTTCTGCAGACACTTTCAAGCGATTTTATTCTTTTTAATGCTTTTACTTTGTCGATGGGTTTGATGAGTTCGAAGTCATGAAACTTAATATAGTATAGAGTCTTATTTGTTGATCCAAATAGGGTTTTACATCCCCTACCAAAGTGAGATTTGGTTCTGTATGGGCTGATAAGATCATCATCTTGAAGGGGCTCATAAGTTGTATGAAAAAAACTTAAAACATAACAAGTTGCAACACAACTTGAACTACTCATGAGCCTTTTTTAAAAGTTTTATGTCCTCTTTTATCGTGTATGGCTGTATGCTATTAATCGAATCATTGTGGATTTGTCTGTAGAGTGGCTCTTCAACTTAAAGAAACTGGTTTCTGTAGAGTTGGTCTCCGATAAGAAAAATGAAAAACATTACCATAGAATGCACATACAAGCATGTTTTTATGCAAATATATAACTTATCAGATTAAGGTTTTAATGGCATATTCCAGAGGGTTCATTTTTTTGTTAACTAATAAAAATATAAACAAGTAGTTACTATTTAGAATCCGTAAAAGGATGAGAACCTTAAAAAAACCTCTCTATAAAGTATAAACAGATTGTTAAAACGCATTAAAAAAAAAAAAAAAAAAAAGAATAAGATTACTTGATAGTGTTGGCAGAAATCATTTATCTAAGATTTCATCTCACAATCACTAAAAGGGGAAAAGGAGATGAAGCTAAAGTGCCTATGAAGTTACCACAAATCTTCCTTCGTTGGTCTCATATCTCTTTGGTTTCTATACAAAGACCAACCTAAATGAGAAGAATAAACCCTAAATTCTCTTTCACTGTGTTATGTCAAAGTAACAATGCTTCTGTTCTGCTTGGATATTACAAGCCACCATAGATATCGCTGTTGTTGAAGAAGCCATCTTCTGAGAAATCACGAGGTAGTTCTGGAACCGATATATCTTCCGGCAAATGAAAGTTGTTGTTTGATGCTGCTTTGAAACTGTTGTTGCGGCTTGGTACTTGGCCTCCTCCTGAGATGTTGGAAGTAGATGCAGTTGTGTTTCTCTCAGTGTTACTGTTGCTAACACTTTGACCCGAAAAGGCTTGTTGCTGTTGCACACTCGCTCCATTTTTAGACATCTCCTGCAACAGCTGATGAAGCATCTGCTGCTCCTGATTGTTACCATGTGAATGTGGTGATTGCAAATGATGAGGATGATTCTGAGGAAGCATGTTGGGAGCGTCATTCATGGCGCGCTGCTGCTGTTGCATTTGAGGAGAGCTGGGAAATCCACTGGTAGCTAGGTTCTGCCTCTGATGGGACGACGAAGATGGACTCTGGTTTGAGTTTGGGGTAGGGTTCTGACTCGAGAACCCCTCTTGTTTGCCCGTATATGAGTTTGGGTTATTCATAGCATTTTGTCTCATAAGCATGCTTTGGTAGTTGGTCAGATCTGTTGCCGCTTGAGATGAGCCATTCATAGCTCCACGACCAACAATTTGATGGTGATCATTGGAGTTGTTGTTGGCAGTTGAGCCGCCCATCGCTCCTGAGGATAACGCCATTTGAGCTTGAGCTGGCCCACTCATAGCTCCACTACTCCCAAACTCCTCCATCTCTTGCATTTTCTGTCTCTGGAGCTTCACTGTTGCCGTCTGTTCCAGAAGCTGTTTCAACCCCTCTGCATAAGGGACATCAGCAGTCAGAAACTCAATAACCAGATCAAACACAGCCTTTCAACTGGGGAGTTGCAGAAATCAGTATTATTAGAGTAAAATTTACACCAGAGGGGAAACCTCGTTTTTGGTCTAAGAAGAATGATGTAGATCGGAATACTAGACTTACCAATAGGGCCAATTTTGTGCTCGCCAGTGAAATTCATCAGATCCTTCATGCTCTTGACAACTTCAGATATCTGTCAGTCACAATGAGTTAGGCTACAATACAAATACAAAGATAACAGCTAGGAAAGGAGGAAATGAGTACCTGTAGAGTTCGGATATATCTCTTTGGATAGCCAAGCTCATTCAGCGACTGTAATTCCATAAACTTTGCTAGCTGCCGTCCTGCTCCCAAGACCCTGACACAAATTAGCACCCGGAAATGATATCGAGCACTAGAAACAAATGCCAGAACATGGACAATAAAAGAATAGTCTGCATCGACATTATTGGTTGTAGAAAGGTATATTAAGTGTTACGGATCAACTAACATGTTGCTGTTTGACTGTAAATCTTGCTGAGAAACTCCCTCTGAACTACTCTCTGAAATCGTGCTCTGGCATTTCTGTGCAACCTGAAGCAACTGGTTCACCTGCATGACCAATACTAACTTTTCAATACACTTGCCAACACCATTGCAGCATGTCTGTTCTGAAGTAAAATTACTTTATGCTCTATTTCAGAGGAAACCAGAAGATAAGCACTTAATACAAACTGTTTAGGGAAACATGGTTTTATTGGCCATCCTCAAATTCATAACCAAGGGTTTTAGGAAAACAGATATACAGTTGACCACAAACATCTCTTAAGCTCCGAATAACTAAAACAAGGGCCATGCAGTTAGAATAGGACCTGTGGAGCAATAAGTCTGCGAAGAAGAAGCTCTTCATGACGCCGAGCACAAAACTCCCAAGACAGTATCTAGAAAGAAGCAAATTCAAGATTAGCTAAGCATTAGCACACTGTTGATTGTTTCTTTTCTTTGCTTTCATGTTCTTCGATGAATAGGCAGGGGAAGAGAAAACTGGAAGACAGCCACAATTTTGAACCAGAGAATTTTTCTAGATACCTTCAGATCTTGAGAGAATATGATGCGAAGATGGCCCTCACGGACAACACGAAATTGCTCGTGTACAGTTTCCTGAACTGCTTTTCTATATTCTAACATCATCAGTCCATTGGAAAATCTGTTTTCTCGTGGGTGGTCCAGATATAAGAGCTCATCAATGATGCCACTCGCAAATTTAATCTCAATAAGTCTGGCAAGCACATCGAAGGTTGCCTCTGCAAAACAAGAAGATGACAGTGCTTAGCTACTATTTTGACGGGAGAGTTTTTAAAACAATTATCGGAGTTTTAAACAATAAAAGAGAACAATTAGCATATGTAAGTTGCTTCATTGTGCTCAAGTGAAGGCACAGTGATACAGTACACACAAGACTGAAATTTGCAACTCGCTTACCAAATCCCTTTCCAGACTTGGTGCCGCAAAGATCACACTGCCACATATCCTGCAAATACAATGAGAGATGATTGACTTATTAATTGAACAAACTCAGTGTAGTCAAATTCATAATTAGTACAGGTGAGGTGGAGTAAACTTATATATGGCTAAAGATACAGAGATACAAAACATCAATATCATAAAAGATAAAAAAAAACACAGAGCAAAGAAGAAACTGACCGGAGCAGCTTGTGGAAACATGCCAAGGGCATGGTGCCCAGCACTTTCGTACTGTGACAAGCACAACCTTTGCTTTGCACGAGGTGAAAAGTATTCTGCCACAAATTTCCTCCAATAGGTAATGCAATTTTCCTACAAAGAGGAATCAGTAATGGTTAGAACTTGAATAGATGTGATGAAATTGCTAAAAAGTCCACAGATTAGTATGAGCTTACAGCAGGTCGTTGCTGCAGGTGATACAAGTACATCATCAATTTGCGAGCACACACGCCAACTTCATAAGGACGTACATTAGGAGGGATCTGTTGAGTGCCTTGTTGCTGTAATTGCTGTCTCAGCTGCTGCTGTTGCTGAAAGTGGAGCCTCTGAGAGGGTGACATGGATTGAAGAATCTGCTGATGTTGCCTTAGTCTCTGCTGCTGAAGCAAAGCTTGCAACTGCGGATTCCTTCCAATAGGGTCCTGACGCTGGATCAACTGCTGTAAAATCTGCTGCTGCAACATGTCCTCTTGCTTCACTTCTACTCTGGGTTTCTTATCGACATGGGAGTAACTGTTCTCCCTCATTGGAACTGAACCTTGCCCAGCTTGCTGTTGTAGTTGGTGGTGCTGCTGCTGCTGCTGAGGTAAGTGTTGCATTGAAGCAGACCCATCAAGAACCAATGAACCCGGCATGTTAATGCTATTCGGGGAGAAAGACATTGGTGATGTTGGGATACGCATATTATTATTATTGATGCCACTGCTCCTCTGCATATTTAGAGCTTCCGAACCAACAGCATCAGTCAAAGAGAAACTAGATTCGACAGCTCCTGAGACTACCGTTCTGTTCATGCCCCAGGAGAGCAAACACAGACCAAGTCGTGCAAATACAAAGGACAGATTCTTAAAGAAATGAAAAGCTTGAAACTTTAATCTGAGCCAACAACAAAGCCAAACGGATCCTAAGCGGCTAAGCTCTACGTTCACCGATCAAACTGAGATAATTAAACCATTCAGGATCCAAGAGAGATTGAGCTAGTTTTCAAAGCCTGAGCACCCCAGTGGTCAAAATCTGAATGAAATGAAAACAAAAATCAGCGACTAGATACGAATCCAACCTACGAACTAGAAGCAAATTAATAGTTCGTCGATGCAACAAAGAGAAGACGGAAAGGCGAATCCTTTATAACACTCGAAAGCCCTAATTATATCAGACTAGCAAAATTTGAAGCATACCATAGTTACAGACATCTCTCTATCTCAAAGGATAAAAACTTACCAGCAAACAAACTTCAAATCAAATCAAAAGCCAAAAACTTTCAACCAAGTAAACTCGACTTGCACGAATCCCGAAAAAAAACTGAATTTGAAGAAACCCAGTGGAGAGGGAGGGAGTAAACAAAAAAAATTAAAACTTTACTGCAGCATTTGTAAAAACAAAAAAAAATGGATGAGATATGTTTCCTTTTCTTGACAATAGTTTTTAGTCACAAATCTTTATGCCAACACAAACATAAATAAATATAATATATATATCCTAATTGGGAGTTTGGGACTAGTCTTCAGTCCAAAAAATAATAAACTAATAAAGGTTTAAGATGAGTTTTTTTTAGATCGAAGAAGGGAGTCAATAGGTCCGTCCTAAGTCCTAACGTTGTCATGAAACGTTTATTGATGTGTTCCATTTAGTCATTGAATGTGTTTTGATGTTCGCATTCGAGCTTCGATTTTATTGACAAGGAAAAGCGTTGCTAGCTAATTTGGTTATATGTATTCTATGCAGGTTAGGAACTGAGGTAGCGGAAGCGAATTAACCCACGAACAAGATGCATACAACACAAGGTTTGATTGATTGATTGATAATAATGCCTTAACTAAACTCTATGATTGGAGTTCAAACTGAGATGATAATAACGGAAAATGCAGTACCTTGGCACACAGACAAAAGTTTTATAATCCGACAATAAAAAGAGATCCAAGTTGTAATCTACCGGAAAAGGCATTTAAGCAAGAGACCAAATCTAAATACGACGAAACAAACAGTTACAACATCCTACTTTGATAGAGGTTGTGGATCCACTTTTCATCACTCGTCAGCAGGTGGTGAACGAGACCGGCTGCAACATCAAGATCAAGAATGATGGTTAGATTCATGACATCATAATATAAAGCATCAAATTATTTCAACTAACTAACCTCTTCTGCATTGGGCTCTCTGCACCATCGTAGCCACCATCACTGTCTCTTCTTCCAATTGAGCCAGGGCTTTCAACTTGGCCATTCTCAGGGCTAGACCTCGATCTCTCCCTCCTCCTTTCAACTGGACTATCAACTTCACCCGCTCCATTTATCGGACTTTCCTTCTTCAGTGGACTGTGATTAGGGCTCATCCTATCTCTCTTGTTGTTGGGACTGCGGCTGCTGTACTTAGGGCTTGCGACTCTCTCCCTCCTACGAGGACTATCATTGCCTCTGCGGTCACGACTGTACTCGGGACTTCCACGCCTTGATTTCTTGTAAGGACTTGGGCTACGTCTTCTGCCAAACTCAGGACTGGTCCTGTCCTTTCTGTATGCAGCAACAGGACTAGCACCTCGGCCATAATCAGGGCTTCCTCTTTCTCTTTTGTAAGGACTAGGTGATCGCCTTCTTCTTTCAGGTGACCTATCACGGCGTCTTTCAGGACTGTGACCATTCCCTCTAGCATCATCATCCTTCACCGCATACTCCACAGCGATCACCTTATCCATCAGCTTACTGAATGAAAACACAAGCGAAATGTTAATCTTAAGTAAAGAAAGCAATTAGATACTGAACTGGACAGGAACACAAACCTGTTATTTGTAGCATCCAGTGCCCGGGTGGCATCCTCTTGCACCTCGTATTGGATAAATGCAAAATTCCTCCTGATCCTAACGTTTACGATTTTTCCATATGGCTCAAAGTGTCTCTCAAGATCCCGGGTCCTAGTATTATCCGCATCAAAGTTGATAACAAAGAGAGTCTTGGAAGGTTTCATGCTGGATGAGGATCTCCTTGAACCACCACCAGATCTTCTATCACCTCCTCGTTCACTCTATGCACAGACCCATTAATGCTATCAGTATTTTAAACCTCATAACTAAGTCTGAAAGAAATAAATCCGGAGGTCAGGATCCTACCTTTGTCCACTCAACACGAAGTCTGCGTCCCTTACGCCCAAATTCAATGCGGTCAAGCGCTCGGATAGCATCTTCAGCATCCCTTTCATCTTCCATGTACACAAAAGCAAAGCCTGGAGAAAAAAAGAAAGTAAAAAGCATAGATCTGAGTACATGAACAGTGAGGAAGTAAACCAGGTTAAGAACCTCCAGCAAACACGAAGACTGTCCTCTCTCCTTCAGAGGCATCAAAAAGCCAAACTTACCTACTACGACAAATTAAATTTTGAACATTCCTAGAGCCTAAAAAACTCTGCAAACCAATTGACCAGTAGAGCAGTTACAGACCTTGCATTATGGAATTAATATGTCAAGGAACAACTGAAAATGTGGAAGTCAGACGGGATGTGAATGAAAAGAGAGTGCCTTCTCCATTGCAGAGGTATGTCCAAGTGTGCAACGACTATGAGGAATGAAATGCAATTAAGATAGCAGTGCTATAGCGGATGGTAAGTGACTTGTTTTGGGGACCAAGGAGATGAGTTTTCCTATGGTCCATTCATAAGCTGGTGGGAGTATGGGCATCCCAAGATTAACACACATCCTGCGCCAAAGAAAATGCTGAGTATGGCGGTTTTAACACTAATTTTTTTTCTTTTTTTTATCTTTCTCCTCTGAAGTGATCTCCAAACATCAAGAAGGCGGCATGGCAAGGTGGATATGGTCGCTGTTTAGTACTTCCTTCCGGAGGACTCGTGAACATGGAAGTGGATTTGTATGACATGCATTTGAATTTTGCTATCTCATCGCACTAAGTGGTTTATAATACTGCTTTTTTCATCGAGGTTAACCACAAAGATAAAGAGGACATAAAAGGCAGAAGAAAGAAAAAAAAGGCTTACCAGCTTTCATATCCACCCTCTCAACCTTGCCATATTTCCTGAATAGCCGTTCAAGATCACCCTCACGAGCATCATACTCAAAGTTACCACAGAAGACTGGCTTCATGCTTGCTTCTTGTATATATATACAATGTAAAAAGATTCATGAGAGGAACCCAAAAGTACAAAAGATAATTCAAACAAGAAGAAGATCACAAGGGCTTTGTCAACAAGCAGACCATAGGTGTCACCCAAAATGAAAACTTTACAATGTATATAAGTCTATCAAAACAAAATCTAATTTCTTTGTATATAGATTTGCTTTGCTCAATTATTATTCATATCAAATCACTAATTCAAGACTTCAGATGTATATGAAATTCGAGCTTACAATCTGTGAAATTCATACTACTAAAAGATCCAACAATATTATAACCACAAAAAGTACAAGATTTTAAATTAATGCATCAGATCTAATCGAACTTGAGATCTGAAATAACTCACAAGAGGAAGCAAACGAGAACAAAGCAAGCAAAAGCATGAATCTTTACCACCAAAACAAAAGAAACAAACAAAGAGGCTCTCATAAGATTTTACAATTAAGAAAGAAAGAAAGAAAAAAGAAAACGAGATCGACGAATTCCAAAAGTTGTACAGAGCAAAACAGATAAGATCCTTTCAAGAACTCGAGACTCATGAAAAACAGACAATCAATATACCTGCCGAAGGAAGAATGATCAAAAATGGAATGATCTTGGCAGTTGTTGTGTAGCGTTGAAACCAAACAAAGCTCACTTCCGAGGAGAGAGATGAGATGGTGAAAGTATAAACTAGTACAGAGCAGAGCAGATAGATATTTTTATCTTTTCGAAGACATTTTTTTGTTCAGTTTGGTAAAGGTACTTTTGGTTTTCCTTTTTTTTTTTTTTTAAAATACGTCTTTGACTTTCTTATTTATTTTCTCAAGTTATAAATAAAATTAGTCTTTTTAAGTATTTTTAGCTGTCTACTTTATTGGCCCAATCCGTTATTAACAATTCATTAAAAGCCCAACCAAAACAAAACAAAACATCGATTCACAAATCACAATGTTTTTCCTATCTTACATCTTTATTTCCTTTTCAATTCACCAACCGTAAGATCGATTCACCAACCGTAACTCTCTCGTCTCGTCTTTCTTTTTTTTGCTTTTTCCCCCAAGGGATACCGTTTTAATATGTTAAGGATAAAGAGTTACAAAGTGCATTGATGGACGTATGAAGCTGATAGCTTAGAGCGCACATATTACAAGAAATTACAACTAAGAGATACTATGAGAGTGGAGTAAAGATAAAGTTAATAGCTTAATTAAAAGGTTTTTTTTAAAGTCATATAAAAAAAGCATGTCGAGTTTAAGTTAAAAAAAATAAAACAACTGGAAAACATTGTCCAGGAGAAAGAGAGCGGAAATATATATAATTTGCTAGACATAGGTGGGGATTTTAGTTTTGCGCTTTTAAATTGGTCGGAGCTTCTTAGCTATGGCGAGCCAGGTGCGCGCGAGACCATTCCAACCTATATGAGCAAGAAACAATGACCATTCATCCAAATAGCTACTGCTAACTAAATAATTCATCATACACATACACATGAGAGAGAGAATAATCAAAAGAAATGGACAACGTTACCTATCTTATGGCGATGGCGACTGAGGCATGGAGGTTGAGGTGGTAGCAATATCGTTAGATGACAACTTCTCCTGTTAAATGATTACATATACATAAGTTGGGTTGTAAGAGCCTAGAGATGACAGAACTTCTCCAATGGTTATATATACACATATATGAAAAGAAAGTAAATTATATATATACCTGAGTATCAAATTGATCAGAGTCAAGAGTGGTCTGATGATAATCTTTGTATTTCTTGCGCAACTCTTTAATTTGTTCTTTTGCCTTGGATAGCTCAGCTTTGGTTTCGAGATACTTTTCTTTGTAGGAACTTTGTATTCCTGTTTTCTGACTTTGCATTTCCTACAAATATAAATAAACTTACATTTATTCTAAGTATTCGCATTAGAAATTATATTATATTATAAATCATTTGCAAAGGGTTATGAAAAGAAGATAAATTTATATCAGGACCTGAGTATCAAATTGATCAGAGTCGTCAGGCGTGGTCTGATCCTGATCATCAGATCCCTTCAAGTCGTCGTCAAGTTTTTCCATACGGGTAGAAGAACAAGCTCGCAGCGACTGTGAGGCCAACCTGCATATATATAAGAGCAACATTTAACAACCATTACCATCGACAATAAAAGCTATCACTATACGCAGGGACACATTAATTAGAGAGATGATAAAAATGAATATATACGTTGATGTCCGCTGACGCTTGGCAGTGTTAGCCTTTTCCTTTCTAGGATATATAAGAGTCAACTTCGGCTCTGGCTGTTATCAATTATATAAAGATGTTCTAGTTAAGAAACTAATCAATCAATAATTTTTTATAGAAAACAAAAAAAAGACCCTAGCTATAACAGAAAATTAATTCTCAGTTCCGATTTGCAAAGGTAGACTATATATATATATGTATATGAGAAGAAAGAAGTCAATCACCTTGTTCAGCATAGACTGAAGCCAGTCCTGATCTAAAGAATCCAACCACTCCTTACCAACACCGTGACGCACACATGTGCGAATTCGAGCAGCAACAGACGGCCGGTATCGCTTTCTTAAATCTCTCGCAAACGGATTCCTCCCACCTCTTCTCATACTACCGTTCTTCTGCGGATATGCTGTGCCTCCTCTAAAACTCTTTTCTTTTTCTTTTGGGTGGGGGTGGTATGCTGAAAACCCTAGCTTGGTATATATATGCAAGTTATTTGGGGCTTAAGCAACGTTTATTATCTTCGACTCCTGATCTGGCCCAAACTACATTTTTCTCTGGTTTATTTTATAAATAAATGGTACTTAGGGAAAATGGCCAATTCACCCCTTGAACTTTGTTGCTTTGAGTTGTGCTTATAACCACACAAACTTGATTAAAATTTGAATCAAGTGAAAAAACTTTTTAGCATTCTCGATGATGCAAGTGAAAAAACGACATTCCTGTGTAACGAGGCTGCACCAATGCAAAAATACATTTTTGATGGGGAAATTGGGAAAAATGTACTGGAGCCAAAAAATGTTGTTGCTTGCGCAAGCTTCCTTCTGGAACAGCGATTGGTAAAGTTTTTCCTTCAAGGTTTCACCATTCCTCTCTAGTTGGCAAAGCAAAGTGTCTAATACGCAAACTTTTGCTTTGCATGTATTCCTTGCATGTGAAATTTTTTTGTACTCTTAATGTGTAGATCAAAGCATGGCTGGCTGACAAAGATGCAGAAGCTCTGAGGTGCCAAAATTTACTGGTTGAAGAGGAAGAAGCTGCTCGAAGAAGGTATGTGCTTATAATCGCAATGCCAGTCATATAACATTGCTAAATCCACTTTATGTGGCGTCTTATTTACTAATACTATGTTCGGAGCAGACAAGCTGAGCTTTTGGAGAGGAAGAAGAGGAAGAAGCTAAGACAGAAAGAACAGCGAGAGAAGGATCAGAAAAAAGATGCTAAGGAAGACGAGAGTACCACATCAGAGGAACAACAATATCCAGCTGAGTCATCAAGCCAGCTACCTGTAGCTTCTGATTCCGAGGCACAGAGACCAGATTCCATACCGATTGATGCTTCTTCATCCCTCGAGGACCCTCAAGTTTTGGAAACGAATGATGGGAGGTGAATGTCAAGCGCCAATGGTTGATGATGATGGCTTTGGCAATGGCCAAAACATGGAAAGACAAAATGGCCGTAGGTCGAATGGGTTCCATGCTAATCATGCGCCAAAACTTGGAGGCATGCGAAAGAATGGAATCAACAGAGACACAAGAGTCAATAGTGCTAAAGTTTGGAGCCGAAAATCCGTTAACCCCAAATCGATATCACAACATGCAGCAGTGACTCAGCTAGATCAGACAAGGAACAGTGCACTTCGGATTGGAGCGTTCAGTTTAACAATCCCAAAAAGTGGTCTCAGCGGAGTGCATAACCAAACCAAATGCAGTGAAGAGGATAGAAGAACGAAGACTGTTGAGGTGAAACCCACAAGTGAGCAAGCAACTGTAAAGATATGGAGACCAGTGAGCAGTCAGGGAAGGAAAGTTTCGGCAGTCCATGAAAACGCAGACAAAGGTGATAAGAACTCAAATTCAACTGCAGCCGAAGTAAAGACAACTCATCATCACATAAGCGTGCAGTTTAACAACCACAAAGCAAAGGAGTTTCTTGCAAAGAGTAAATCTTCTTTTGACTTGACATTTTAATTTAACACCGCTAATCGTTTAATTTCAATATATATTGAGTTGTATATTCAATGTGAATGAATCAGGATGGAAAGAGGCAACCTCTGGAGAACACGTGACTTTGGTTCTGTCTCAGGAAACAGACATCTCGGGCAACAACACTCACGAATCCTCAAATGGTGTTATAACCGCAAGACCAAAGCCGAGGATGAAACCCGAAAAGGGAACGAAGGTAAAATAGGTTCCAAAACAGAGTATTCCTTGAAAACAAAAAAAAGACGAGCTTGATTCTGGACCAGAGAGTATCATTCTTTTTAGGTATACCAAAAGTGCAGTTTTAGCGAGAGAGACAGGTCTTTTTCTGTTTTTTGCTTTTAGAGAGATTTTTTCCCATTTTAAGAGTCTTTCCATTCTTTTTTTTACTTGTTTGCTCTCGATAGAAAGAAATTGATTTGTTATTTTGTTGACCTTTTTCCCATCGCGAGGGTTTAAATTTGAAACTTTGAAATGGGTTCTCTGATTTTTTTGTGTAATAAATTTATTTCTCAAACACACCGCATATAGAGCTCTCTTGCCACTCGGATACAAATTTGAATCGCCTTGGTGTTGGCTCAAAGTATTGGTTATCAAATCACTGTAAATCAAGAGAACTAATTTAGCCAACTTAAAAATGTAATTCAGCGGAAGAATGACATCAATAAAGAGAAGAAATTTATAGTTTTATGATAAGAATACAGTTTGTGTTGTTGCTGTCAATGATAAGTCTATATCATAAAGAGTCAAGACCAGGTATTTTATATGATAGACTTTTTTAGTATTCAGTATAATATTAAGACTTTTTTTTGTTTGGGTAAAATATGTCAAGTGAATCCAGACCGTTACACCGGGAAGAAAGTCCAACTGTTTGCTGGACTATGATCCCCTTTTCCGGCGACCTTCTCATTGGCCCACCACTCTGATCTAACTTTCTCTATCGTCTCTTCCTCTTCAGTGTTATCAAACTTGAATTCTTTGCTCGAGCCTAACGAAAACGATCTTAGTTTCTGACTCTGTTCGCTCTCTGTTTCTCCCGACGTTTTACATCCGTTTAGTGGTCTCAAGTGTTCCCCGCTCGGTTTTTCATGTGAACCGGATCGGTTTAGCTTGCTTGCAAGACAACGTGCAACATCTTCACCAGTCAACTCGAAAGAAACTCTGTGAGCAACCACCCCAGCTTCTTCATTATGCCTTGACGACGACGACGACCCGTGGTCCGAATTGGCTAAAGACGCAACCTCAGATATCTGACTATCCAAAAAGCTTTTTCTTTAAATTATTATTATTTCCCCGAAACAGAGGATCCTCGATCCATCGATGACGATATACGATCGGTTGATCTCCGCCGGGGGAAGGTTATCCTAATCCTCGTATGCGAAAAGATCCTCCGCGTGCTTGCTCATTGTCACCGGTGCGGCGTCGTTCACCGGGATGTGAAACCGGACAACGTCTTGGTCGATCTTGTAAGCGGCGGAGTTAAGCTCTGTGAGAGACGACAGAGATAGTCGTGGGGGCACCGTATTACGTGGCGCCGGAGGTTGTTATTGGAGGAAGTACGAAGAGAATGTTAATATGTGGAGCGCTGGTGTTTAACGGTGAGACGGCGGAGAGCGTATAAAATTTAAAAAAAAATTAAAAAAGGGGTTAATTGTAACATAAGTTTTCTTCGAAGAAAATATTATTCTAGTAAAAAAAAGACGGAGTATTAAACCTCCAGAAACAAAAATAGATGACGGTTTGTTTAGTTTTTTTCTTCATATTTGCTCCATATAACTTGTTATATATGTTTTCTTCGTGTCCATTTATTTTTATTTTATTGAATATCACTATTTATAAAATACAATTTTAAAGATAATTGGCACTGCCACTGTATGTCGTCAATCAACCGGAAGATTCATAATTGCGTAAATGGCAATCTATCGATTCGTACTTTTCAGATTTTCAATTTGTCATGTTTGACAAATTAAACGAATGGTTGATAATTTGATATATAGTAAGTATATTTTATGAATCCATTGGTTTTGGTGGACATGTATCGTCGACTCTATTCATTATTCTTCTCCTAATCGATATGACAAAAGTCAAGCAGCCATAGTAATAAAACATATGACGGCGACTAAAATAGAAGGATTTCTCTTTACTTTGCGAACTATAAATATCTACTCTTTTTTGCCCCCAAAAATAAATAAAAATCTACTCTTTGACTTTGACTTTGAAAATTACTTTAAGATTTGCCTTTTTACGATTATATGGATTAGCGGCACACACATACGTAAATTAACCTTCACTATACAATAATGCATATTCCTTTTCGTCGTACAACTTTTCAACACATTGTTCCACTTTATTTTTCCTTTTTTTTTTTTACAATAAAAAGGAATGGAAACTTTTTCCTTTTATTAGTTATAGTCTTACAGATCTAGTTCATAAAATACATGCGCATGTACTGAAAAATTATTGTTGTTGGACTTGGATCAGGAGCATACAATATATGCATGGTCGTGAAAGATTATTCATACATATATTTGCATTAGTATGTTTAACAGATCCTTATATCTATATCTAATCCAGTTATGCAACAGGTCAACCCAACAAGACTTCACTTATCCACACATCTACAGATCGAAAGCTTTTATATATTTTGAAAAGTCTCGCAATGGATATGTACATTGCGTAGATACATACAGATACAAAAAAAAAAAAACCTTAAGCTTTTAATTAATATTGTCTTCAATTACTAATATGTACATGAGCTGTATCCTTTTTGTCAAACACATGAGCTCATGTTTAACAAGTTTTCTTTCTTTTCATTTCAGAATTTGATTTACATAGGTCAGATGACATGACACGTCTTGAGCAGCTCATGGCATCTACAGCCCCCAAGAATCATCCCATTAAAAAGTTTACATGGGGTATATAAGATTCATTCGTCCCTTTGTCTTTAAATTTGTTTAACGTTTAAGTTGCCTTTGTCTTTAAATTGTTCGGTTTTTTTTTTTTTTTTTGCATCCTTAGGCAACAAAAAGTCCTTTTCAATCCTTGAAAAGAATGATAAAAAGAAACTTCTCCATGAACAACTTTTGAATATGTTCAAAACGTATTTTGTGGGTGCTTCAATGAATCTTGTGGTGCATGGATCAGGTGATATTCTTGTGTTTCATTTGATATGTCTCTGTGATATTCTTGTGTTTCATTTGATATGTCTCTCTCTTTTGTGCAATTTAAAGAAATGATTCATTTGATTTATCTTTTGTAGATCCCATCGATAAGCTTGCAACGTGGGTGACATCTCACTTCGCTAATATTAAGCCCAAGGAAGCAACACAACCTCTGTTACGTAAATTTGATCCTAAAATTCCTTTATGGAATCCTTCTGATTCATCCAAGTATCTATATATCCTTAAAGCTGTTGGGGAGGAAAACCGTCTTCAAATTAGTTGGAAGATACCTCCTAAGATTCCTTCAGATTCATTTTCAATCTTTCCTCCAGATTCCGAGAGGCCAGAAATATATCTCCAGAAACTATTAGGCCATAGTAAGTATTTATTATTTTCATTGTTGTGTTTTATGTTGTACTAATATGTTCAGCTCTGTAACTAGTTTTTTCAAATTTTCAGGATCTAAAGGATCTCTCTACACTCTTTTCAAAGAAAAGGGTTGGATACTGATCTAGAGGTCTCTGTTGGGGCTCTCAAATTCGATGCTGATAATGATGAAGAAAGCACAATTGATTGTACTTCCATTGGTAGATTGTTTATAATCTCTCTTCATCTCAGAAACAACATCCAAATTAGTGAGGTATAGATTTATTCTTTACTCTTTCACTTCAATTTGGTTGATTATTACTCTTACATTTCAATTGGTTGATTAATTACTATATATTTTTTTAACAGATATATCGGATGGTTACTTATGTCTATGAGTTTCTAAGCTTTGTCGAACATGAAGATGCTCCATCATGGGTAATGGAAGAATATTTCCTTATGAAGGAAATCATGTTTGCATCATTTGATTGTTATGATGCATATGGTTCAGACCCGCCAGCTTTAACTCAAAGAATTGCAGGTTGGTATTTTCTCTTGCTTGTGATATTTCTTTGTTTTATCATCAATTTCATTTTTGGTTCTAATAAAATTTTGTTTTTGTATAGCCAACATGAGTTATTATTATCCATTGAAGAAATCTCTTTCTGGAGATTATACTCATCTCTCTTGCAGCAGACAATCAGTTTTAGGCCTTCTGTGTTTTTTTACGAACTCAAATATGAGGCTTGATTTTGTTGATAAATCACTTGTTGAAGCAGGTAAAGTAATCAAATCTCATTGTCTTGTTCTTTTTTTGGATCTTATGTTTGTTTTAACTTTCATCCTTGTTTTCAGAATGCTTAGTGGAATCGTGGTTCAACTCCTTCTACAAAAAAACGGAAATTCCATCTACCATTACAGGTAAATGGCGGCTTCGTGTTCATGAAAAGCAGCGTTTTCAGTTTCCCCCCAAGAACAACTTTCTTCCGTCTCGCTCTCCAAATGAGGATGATCTTATGAATGAGGATGATAGTGAGGAGGATGACGAGGATGATAATGAGCCGGATGATCTTATGAATGAGGATTCGGATTCACTTGCCAATGAGGAGGATGATAATGAGCCTTTAGTTCACAAGTCGCATATTAAATTATGGCATTTACCTGACAACGATGAAGTGCCATGTGTTAGTTTCATTGTTTATCCTGCTTTGTCCTCTGAGTTGAAGAATCAACTAATGGTTCACTTGTATGTGAATCATCTAAAAGATTCTTTATCAGAAATCTTATACCAAGTAAGTGTCTCATAACTTCATTTCTTTTATATGAAAGATGTATAGACTTGAAACATTTTTTACCCAAGTTTATATATGTACAGGGAGGAGAAGCCAATTTTGAAACATCAATATTGATTTTCTCAAAAATCAATATTGAATTCAAAGTGAGTGGCTTTAAAGAAAATCTCTTCAAGTACATCTCTGAGATTTGGAATCAATTCAAATCATTTACCCATCCATACGAAACCACTTTTGCGGTATGAATTTATTTATAAAAGAAAATATATTGCAATCTTCTTTTTTATATTGCTAAAGTATCTATGAACCTCTCTTTCAGATGGTAAAAGAGCTAGTGGAGAATCTTCAGAAGAAGAGCGTTCTGGAAGTTTCTGGTTATTCTAATAACTTGATGTTACAACAATTAACACAATCATCTTATGCCATTGATGAGATGTTGAGCACTCTGTCTTCAATCTCTTATGATGAATTTGTTCAATTCATCCATATGTCTTCCAAGGTATCCGACAATCTTTTTTCGATTTGTGATTTTCTAAGTGATTTATTTTTTTTCGTTTTAAACTTCTTTTACAGATGTTCATTGAGGGTCTATTCAAAGGAGATATATCCAAATTATTTAAGATGAATCTTTACACATGTCCAAATTATTTGAAGAGAGTGTAGAAATTCCTTGTGATCAGGAATATGTACATATTCCTCGTGGCACTAATGAATTTCAGAGTTCAAGTTAATTCTGATATCAATTCTTTTGCCGAGGTAAAAACAAAAACTTATGCTTTTAAGTTATATAATGTTCCTTTGTCTCATTTTTATTCTTTTTGTTGGCAGGTTTCTTTCCAAATTGGAATGGAGAAGTTCTCTGCCAAGAAAACAGCAATATTAAAGTTGTTCCACGCAATGATAGGCCATAACTTATAAGATCAACTAAGGTTAGTTTCTCTTCTGAATATTTTGGATGAAAAATTATCAAATCTTTGGTATTGGGTGTGGTTGTTAACAATGAATTTTATGATTTCTAGTGCAAAAGAGAAACTTGGATACCGTGTTGATAGCGGTGTTGATTTTAGGTATGGAATCAACCGATTCGTAATCAACATTACTTCTTCAGTGTACGACCCTGCATATTTGCTAAGTCGTATACACAATTATGTAGAGACTCTTGAAGTATCTCTGGTATGTTTTTCTAATTAAAATTTGAAGTTTATTGTATAGTATTTTCATTAAAAAGGCTTTGTTAATCATTCAACTTCCTAATACTTATAGAAAGAGGTTAATGAAGATACCTTTAAAGGCCACATAGATTTCTTGGCTCAGACATTCCCAAGTCAAGATGGGGAAGATCTGTGGGATCAGATTACTGAGAAAAGGTAACATTTACATCTTTTAAATGATAGTTTGGCCTAGCTTGCACTATTTTGAATTACTAACTTATTGGTTGACTTGCAGATTCTGCCAAGGCTTCAATAAGAATGTAGTCTCTTAATTAAAAAAGATAAGAAAGAAAGATGTTGTCTGCTTTGTCAAAAAGTACTTGATAGCATCGAGTCACCACCACCGTAAACTTGAGGTATGTATTTGGGGGGTGCAACACTCCCTGCCCCCTTTGACATCTTCTGTATGAAGTGTTTGCTTAAAGAAATCTCAGCCGTGGAAGCCAAGGGAAAGTGAAGGTCGTGACCAGCTCAAGTCATCAATCGAGAAGATATAGCCAGCTCTAGCTAATCTAGATACGAAGGTTTTGCAAACCAATATTAGAACTTTTTCAAAGTCTCGTGAAGACTTTCTTAAGTCTTGTGAACTCTTTCTTACTTCTTGTGAACTCTTTTCTTACGTCTTGTGAACTTTATGAAGTCTGGTGAACTCTTTGAAGTCAATTAAGAGTGAATGGTTATTAAAAAATGAAAACTCTTTTTAAGTCTGGTGAGCTCTGAACTTTTTCTGAAGTCTTGTGAACTATTGTAACGGGACCATAGACGGATGTTTGGATCCAATTCACTAGGACGCGGCAAGCTAACATCTAGATTATTATTACATACCAACTTTAAGGTCTCTCTCTGGTGCATCACATCTAAAATTAAATAGATTATATGTAGTTTTTATCGAGACCAAAAAAAACTGTTGACTGAACAATTTGAAACTGGGATGCTAAAAAATAGTCGAACAATTTGAAACTGGGATGGATACTAAAAAAATTGAGAAGTAAGTCTAGCAAAGTCTTGCCCCAAATCTGGTCAAGTCTTTTCTTAAGTCTTACAAAGTCTTGCGCTCAAGTCTGCCCTTAAATCTTATGAAACAAATTGCGCCAAACCTGGTTAAGTCTTGCCACAACCCTGGTCAAATCTGGTTATGTCTTACCTCAAGTCTGGTGAACTTTTGCCTCAAGTCTAGTAAAAATCTGGTGAAGTCTTGCCTCAAGTCTAGTGAATCTTTGCGCCAAATCTGGGAAGTCTTGGTGAAGTCTTGCCTCAAGTCTAGTGAATTTTTGCGCCAAATTTGGGAAGTCTTGCCTCAAGTCTAGTGAATTTTTTGCGCCAAATCTGGGAAGTCTTACCTCAAGTCTGGTGAAGTAAGTCTTTCCTTAAGTCGGGTAAAATCTGCTGAAGTCTTGCCTGTCTTAGACCATCTTTATTGGTTAACTAGAGAGATCCTTAAGAAAAATCGTACGACGTTCAGTACAAACAAAAGTGAACTAGAGAGATCCTTGAGAAAAATGTAGTCTTTGGTACTTTGCCTCTCTAATGTTTTACGATTTGTGTTAAGCTAAGCAAAGTACAAGACACAAACAAGAATGAACTAGAGAGATGTATGCTTCGCCTAGTTTATGCTATGTAAAAATCTAGATTCACCAAACTGGAGACAAGAATTAACCAGATTTGAGGCAAAACTTCACCATACTTGACCCAAGAATTCACCCTACTTTAGGCATGTCTTTTCACTATATTTTATTTATATTTTTTTATCATAACTTTTCGTTCTAATAAGTGTGTCTATTTAAATAGTCATGCTTTTTGAACTCTCTTTATATTTGTCTCTTCATCACTAATTAACAAGTTCATTGAAACAAATTTTCCATTTTATGTTGAGTCAATTGAATATATTCTATAATCTAACTAAAATTTTAGAAATGATTATAGCAATAAAGAAATTTTATACAACTTAATATTGAATTTACAGTTGTGTCTATTTATCTTAACTTTCCGTTTAAAAAAATATTTTAATATTTAAAAATAATAATAACAATTTGAATAAATGAGAACAACAGTTGCGACTTTTCGCAGTACTTTTTTGTAAAAAAGTTAGTTTTATTTGTTCTTTTTAAAAAACTCAAACAGTTGTATTTGTTCATTGTAGAGTTGTGTCTTTTCACTATATTTTATTCATATTTTTTCATCACAACTTTTCGTTCTAATAGATGTGTCTATTTAAATAGTCATATCTTTTGAACTCTCTATATATTTGTGTCTTCATAAATAACTAACAAATCATTGTTCATTGTAACAAATTTTTCATTTTATTTTAAATATAAATATTTAGAATATTATTTTTTTATTTTTTTATTTTTTTATATCTAATATTCAATGTTATTCTATTATCTAACTAAAATTTTAGAAATGATTATAGTAATATAGAAATTTAATAAAACTTAATATATAATTTACATTTGCGTCTATTTATCATAACTTTTTGTTAAAAACTATTTTAATATTTAAAATTTATTTTATTTTGTTCAAGAGTTGTGTATTTTAATTTACCATTGATACTTTTTCACTCATTATTAAATATATTTTTAATTATAGTTATCTAATAGAAAATCACATTAATCATTATAACCATTAATTCAATATTTTCAGTAAGGATCACTTTGTCATAATGAATTTTTTTAATTGTAACTCTTTACCATAATTCTTCATAAAAATATCTTATATTTATAATACTTTAAACAATATGTTTTGCAAAGTTGCGTCTATTCTACATAATATTTTTTGTTATAAGTTTTTATTTTGATGATTGTGTTTTTATTAACAGTTTATGTATTTAAACTATTCTATTACATTTAAATAATTGCATAATGTATAATTTTAAATTTAATTTTTTTTCTCTAAAATACTTCCCCGCGACATCGTGGGGGATCTGAGTCCTAGTAGTAACAATAATAACAATAATAAAAATAATAATAAAACAGCGAACAACAATTGCTTTGTGTATATATACATACCATGAAATCTGAAGGTATTACAAAACACAATAGAGTACGAAACAATCCTGACAACACATAAACATTAAACCACCTCTGTCTTTCATGAAGCCCTTTTTTGTCTAACACGCCACCTCCAGTAACTATGCAGCTTTTCACAGGAGCTTCCTCAAACCAGACTAGGCACTTGTTGAGCACACATGACATGAGTACTCATTTACCAGAAGTGCGTCCAACGCGTACTTGTACATCGAGAAGAAGTACATGAAGAGCCAATGCTTAGGAAGACTCTCTTTAGAGATGAAGTAACCAGAGAACAAGAAGAATGCCGCCAGAAGAATTGTCACTAGAGATGTTCCAGCAATGTAGTTAGGCGCAAGAGAGCTCAAGAAAAGCACAAAAGAGTTTGCCATTAGGAAAATGATCCAGATCACGAGCACAAAGTAGACGAAAGCTTGCCATGAAGGGCAGAGACCTACAAGAAAATCACATATTCTTTTCCTTCAAAGGATTCGAACCCGCCACTTTAACTGCTTCTCGATGCGTTTTTCCTATGTCTCAACCACTATCTTTTTTATTCATGATGCCCCAAAATCTTTTAATATCGTGATGCATAATCACAAGCTTTACCAACTTCAGGGCGAAAGCGTTGATGACTTACTCCACAGTGGATCAATTTACTTAACAAGCCACAAACACATAAACCCACAGTAATCATTCACACCCACATAAACCCATAGTTGTTTGGAAGATATTTTTGTTTATGTATTTGTTCATTGTATTTGCTCATTGTACAAATATTGTAGTAGTTGCCCATGTTAGTAATTTTAAATGATCGTCTAAATGATAAATAGAAACTTTAATAACTAACGATGAAATTCTATTTCTACTAGAGTTAATGGGTTATAATTAAAAAATTTAACTTTTGATCAAAAAAAAATTAAAAATTAAAAATTTTAAGCTTACACAGAAAAAAAAGAAAGTAAGTGTGTATTACAAATTTACAAACCAAATGCATTTGTTTATTACACTCAAGTCGATCAATACAAAGATTTCGTTTTCCTTTTCTTTTCTTCACAAGATTTAAAAGTTAAAGTTTACACAAACACAAAAAAAAAGTATGTATTTCAATACAAATGCATTTGTTTATTACACTAAAGTTAATACAACTAATTCGTTTTCCTCGTCTTCTTTGCTTCACATAATTTCAAAAGTTTAATAGTTGCTTTCAAGGCAGAAGATGTGGCCACAGTATCAAAGTACCACGTGGATGAGGACGAAGTTTCGACTTTCCAATATACAATATGCTACAAACCCTGCATTATATTATCTGATCATACATAACTTCTTTCAATTACAGACTTACACTTCAGCATCAAAAAGCTACAAAAAAATATTACATAAATTAGAGTCGTCTCGAATCTAAGCAACAAAAAGCTCCAAAAAACAAAAGAAATAAAAATTCCAGTCCGATTCATTCACTAAAGAAAGAAAGAATGTTTTTTTTTCTACAAATGTTTCCTAAAATAGAGTATAAAACCGAAACAACTGATTCAGTAAAAGCTCAACTAATCGTCCGTACACCAAAAACGGAAAGATGGTCCCACGAAAGAGAGTCGAAATCATGAAACCGTGGTTCGACCGTGGGAAGTAGTGTCCCTACCTTCCCTTCACTGCCCCCCACTGGCCACTGCGTACGTAATTACGTATACGTGGCTCGCTCTCGATTTCCCTTAACACGTTCATGTCACTTTCAAGCTTTACTTTCTATTTTGCACTAGAAACTTATTTTGTGGTTTACTGCTCTTTTACCACTCTTTTCCCCTCTCGTTGTCGTCCGACGATGTCAATAATGACGTGAGAGATTTGAGAGTGCGATGTCACAGGGATGGTTCTAGTAAACGAATATTTTATGAAGATATTTTATTGTTTTTTTTCTTTTGTTTTTTTAAGATATTTGATAGCTATTATTGAGATTTTGAGAGATAATTTGTAGTTGATTGGATCTCTGAAACAAACAAAAAACAAAAAAAAAATATTTTATAGATGTATTATTGTATCGGTCGACGACTCGACGGTCTAATCTAATCCTTGGCTTAATCAAGTTCTATATTTTAGTTTAGCTTTATTAAAATAGTCGCTGGTTTAACAGTCTTACACAAACACAAGTTATTGTGTCGCTACGCTAGTTTTGGTACACAAACACATGTTAAACAATCTTAAGCATCATTTTTGTGCAGATGATTCTTTGGCCGAAGGTTGTTTTTTTTTTTTTTACTACGTACTTTAAGAAGCGTTGATTGGAGATTAAAATACAATTGCAATAACATGTTTTTTTTGATAAAGCAGATCATTATTAACTAAGTCAGTAGTGAAGCGGCGAAGTGAAGGGAAACACATGATTTTGAAATTGTATATTGTAAAGAGAGAAAAAAAAATTACATCTTGAACTTGAATTAGATCACCATATTAAGTTATATATTGTGAAGAAAAGATATATATATACTATGAATGGGTATAAGAAAATATAGATATACCATGAATGGATATAGAACACTCAATTGGAGCTGATATATTTATAACTATATAAGTTTGAAGCTCTCAATTGGAGTATCTTCTCGTGAAGTTCAACTCACCGTGGTTTTCGACAAGTTTTCCGGCAATAAATGTGGATGAGAGGTAGTTGAAGAGGAGAGAATCAGAAGATAGGTGTGGTGGTTGATGAAGGAAATAAGATGAGACAGGGGTAAACTCTTCCAAGTAAGAAGCTCCCGGCGGAGGTGGAATGGTAATTGTAGGAGGAGGAGCTTGTCACCACCATTAGAGAGAGAGGAAAGAGAGGAAATAGTTTAAAGTGAGAATGAGGCTGAGGGTTGTGTGATCAATTGCATGCAAAGATTTTTATTGCATCTTTACCACACTCTCTTTTTGTCACGTACTCAAACACTTGTTCATTTTGTCTCCCAAACCCGACACACCCCGCCACTTGCCAATACACAGTCAGGTAGAAATCGTATTCTAGAGAATTGACTAATTTATGCGATGAAACTCCAAAACCGTTAGTTTATTGACTTGCGTTCTCGCATATATTCAAGTATAAATTACATAACTTCCATAAAAATCTGAAGGAAATACTATAGAATATTCACAAAAAGGAAAACCATACCAATCTTTGTCCCTTTTCTTTATACTGATATATTATTCTATAGCACCTATGCTTAACATTCACTATTAATTTTCGTTTGTTAATTTTTGGTCATGCTAAAGAGTTTTTTAATCTTCTTGGGTCAGTATTAAAATTTATATGCTCAATCCTATCCGTCTATCAAGATTGTGATTATAATTACACTTTTTGATATGAGATGAATTGTTGTTACATGCCGACAAGCGATTTTTATTCATTTAATTATTAAATCAAGAATGATTATGTTCTTAATTGTTTAATTATTATGATCACACAAATATCTACTCGCACAATTTAGTTGCAATGCAGAATACGTCCAAGAACAAGACACATAAAATATCATTTACGGATATTATTACCCCTCGGTCTTCGGTTTGGTTTGTTCGGATTAGACCGAGTAAACCGAAACATTCGGAATTCGGGTCCGAGAGAACAACAGTAAGTAAACCGATCGGATTGAATAAAATTGGGAATTCGATTTCGGGTAAATTCGGTTTGGAATCTAATTTCCGATCGGTTTTGTAAACCGAGGTATAAAAGCTTAGTTTTCTCATAATCTCATTAACCCTAAACCTAATCACTCTCTGAAACCCTTGTCTGCGACTGCAACGACGATTCTTTCGCCGTGAACACCAAAGTCCGACTCACTCACTCTTCTTGATCATTTCTTCCCTCCTTCTCTTAATCTCTTCTTATGTTACTCTTCTTCGTCTTCTAACAAGTATATAGGCGTTGGTTCTTCAGATTTGGTGAACCCTAATCCCCAAATCGAAAAGGTAATCTCTTATTCCTTTCAATCTCTGTTGTTATAATCGAAATGGTTTGAAATCCTTGGGTTTCTGTTAATTTGTAGTACCCTAATCTCGTTAATCTCTGATTTACAACAAAAAAAACCTAACCCTAAATTTTTCCAAATCGATTTATTTTCCAAATTTTGTTCTAGTTTCTTGATTTCTTCTTCGAGGTTGTTAAATGTACTACTGTTGTTTTTAGTTTTGAAGTTTTAAGCTGAAATTAACCACAACCTAGGGATGTTGTTAGTCGATTGAATTGAGTAGACTTTTCTTGATGGTAAACTTGTTTAAACTTCTCTAATGCTAAGCGTCTGTTATGCTTTGTAGATGGAGGCTGAAGATTACGACCCTAACGTCCGGAAGGATGGTGAAGAACCTGTTATCATAGAAGGAAGTAGAAATAGTAATGAAGAGGTTAGAAAGCAGGCTCATATTATGTTTGATAAGTTTGATAAGTATTGGGATGGGTTGATGAATATGAATCCGATCATCATTGTTGCTAGTGTTTTAGATCCCCGGAATAAAATTCAGTTTGCTACTCTCTGCTTTGAACAACTTTATGGTAAGAATACAATATAGTTTAAGAAGCTTAGTAATTCACTTACATGTGTGATGAAACAACTGTACTCGGAATACAGTTTGAGACTTAGCAACCCTATGGATGTTGATCAACCAGAAGCTGAAAATCCGAGACATATTGTAGATGACTTATCCGATGATGATGACTGTGAGGGTATTGATTCTTTATACAACAAGCTGGTTAGATCTAAGGGACCAGTAGAAGGCTGCAGTGAGTTAGATATCTACTTAACTGAGAAGACATAGGTTAGAGTAGAGAGTTCTTTGGGTTTCCCTTATGATGTCCTCTCATGGTGGAAATGCAACAGCCAGAAGTTCCCAATCTTATCTGCAATGGCTAAGGATGTTCTAGCTATTCAAGTCTCCTCTGTTGCTTCGGAATCAGTTTTTAGCACAAGTGGTCGAGTCTTGGATTCATATAGGAGTTCTTTAACTCCTTATATGGTTGAGGTTCTGACTCTCACACAGCAATGGCTTAGGTGCAACTTCAAAGCAGATGATGAAGTTGCAAACATAACCCAAATGATGGAGGATGTTGCATTCTTTGAATCCCTTGGTAAGTATAACATTTCTGTTTATATACATTTCTTCAGACCATCTTACTTATAAGTTCTCACACTTGTTTGTTTTCATTGTGTAGATTCACGGAATGCACAGACTCAATGAAATTCTTTATATAAGTTAAGTATTTCAATTTATGTGTTCTTGCTTGTTACTTGATAGTTTATTGACTGTTGGAACAAACCGATTATAAGTTCTAAGGCTTCTTTGTTTTCAATGTTTACAGGTAATCATAGGCTGCTCTTTTGTCCTTTTTGATGTGGATTAGCAGCTTTAACTTAACTATTGGCGCAAATGGAAGCTCCTCATGCCTCATTAGTACATTTTGACTAGGATAAGGAGCCTGCGACCAAGACCAACAGCCAACAGCCTTATTGTATTGATTCAATACCCTCTCTCTCTCTCTTTTGAACAATGTGATGGTATTGTCTCAATTCTAAACTGTTCTGAGGCTTCTTTTGGTTCATACATTCTGATGTATATCATGGCAAATATGGTCTGTAATGGTATATTGATGAGCAAAGTCTCATTTTTTTTTGGCTATTTTGGTTTAGAAAACCGAATTACATTGTATTTCAGTTTTATTCGGATAAGAATTTTAGACAGCAAACCGATTCGAATTACCCGAGAACCGTTTAAACCGACCCGAATCTTTAATCGGATTATTTCGGAACCAATTTGAAAAATCCGAATAACCCTGAAAACCGAATAAACCGTTCCAAACATACCGAAAATTCCGAAGCCCCAGGGCTAGATCTTATTATAAGATTCTTATACTATCTATTATTTTGTAGTCGGGTGACAATAAGCTTATTCATGGAACTTAATAATTTTAAAAATTGGTTGTCCTACACTACACAAAACGACAACCACAGTGCCACACACACACATTCACAATTTCACACAATAGAAGGTATAGGAAACCCACATAGAGATATAACGAGTGAAGAAGAGTCAAAAGCCTTCTCAGACAGGTCAAAGGACACATGTCAGACTCTTAGTGAGTAAAACCCGAAAACCTCATTTTTACAGAACCGTGGGAATGCTTAGTTTGTGTTTTGTACTCGTGGCATTCCCAGAGACAGAAGTTTCGTGTTCTTCTTTTATTTTTGTCCATAAAATATCTATTCACTCCGGCCAATATAAAGACGAACTCCCACTCCAGCCTTTCTTTAGCTACAAACATTAAATCCACCTGAAAATATAAAAATAAATATTTTAAACGAAACAGAGATGTTTTACTAATAATAGAAACAGAGAGATCTTTTAGTTACTACTTATTACAACCTTATCCAGATTATTTCAAACAGAGCAATTCCAACAATGAACTCATTCTCTGAAATGTTTGGCTCCGGTTACGAGTCTCCGGCTTCATCATCAGGCGGAGATTATTGTCCGACGCTGGCGGCGAGTTGTCCCAAGAAACCAGCTGGTCGTAAGAAGTTTCGTGAAACTCGTCACCCAATTTACAGAGGAGTTCGTCAGAGAAACTCTGGTAAGTGGGTGTGTGAAGTGAGAGAGCCAAACAAGAAATCTAGGATTTGGCTAGGAACATTCCAAACCGCCGAGATGGCAGCTCGTGCTCACGACGTCGCTGCCATAGCCCTCCGTGGCCGATCCGCCTGTCTTAATTTCGCCGACTCGGCTTGGCGGCTCCGAATCCCGGAGTCTACCTGCGCCAAGGAAATCCAGAAGGCGGCGTCTGAAGCTGCGTTGGCTTTTCAAAATGAGAGTGATACCACGACGACTGATCATGGCCTTGACATGGAGGAGACGTTGGTGGAAGCTGTAGTAACGGCAGAACAGAGCGAAGCGTTTTATATGGACGAGGAGGCAATGTTCGGGATGCCGAGTTTCTTGGCTAATATGGCTGAAGGTATGCTTTTGCCACCTCCGTCCGTACAATGGAATAACAATTATGACGGCGAGGGAGATGCTGACATGTCTCTATGGAGTTATTAAAAATTCGATGTTCATTTCCAGTTTGTGCTATAATCTTTTTAAAATCTTGAAATCCTTTTTTTAGAATGGATCCTCTGCTTCTGTTTTTTTTTTTTGGTAAGTAACGTATTGTGTGACTTGTGTGAGACACGAGTGTAAATAATTCAATACAAATAAATCGTTTTCTACTGATTTGTCTCAGATAAGTTGAAATGTTGAACCCCCAAGAAAAATTAAAAAGTCGAATAGTTGCTTTCAAGGCAGAATATGTGGCCACAATCATTACACGTGGATCATATTGGCGTTGTGTTATATCATCACATACCCCGTGAATGATTTAGAGACTTACACTTTAGCTACCAAAAGCTACATAATAATATTCATAAAGTAGTGTGGCATGTCGAATCTACCAACAAAAATGCTACCAAAAATTCCATTCCAATCCGCTAAAGAATGTGATTTAAAAAAACGTTCCCTAAAATAGAGTTTGAAACAGAAAAACCGATTCAGCTAAACCGAAAATAACATGTCCGTACGACAACCAAATGTTAAAATAAGTTCCACATTCCAAAAAAAGGAAGATAGTCCCCACAAGCTAGCGCATGGGCCAATCAAAATCTTAACACCGTGGCTCCACCGCGGATACACTGTCCCTACCTGAATACCTTCCCTTCATCGCCTACCTTCTACGTGGCTCGCTGTGGAGTATCGCACCACGTGTCCCGTCACTTCAACCTTTAGTTTCTATTTTCTACTAATAGTATTTTGTTGTCTTATTTCTTGACCATGTCTCTCTTTGTCGTCGTGCTTCTCCAAAATATCTAAGAAAACGTGGGAGTCGTGAGTGTGATAGGCCAACGACGGAGACGTTTTTTGGAAGCGAATATAATTAATACTGATATTTTAGAGCTCTATTGGATTTGACTTGAGATATTACTATATTAGGCATACGTTGATATTTTATAGCTCTTATTGGATTTGACTTGAGATATTAGGTACATGTATTATTGAAATTTGAGATATTTTGTAGATTATATAGTAATAGTATCAGTCTAATCCCTGGCTTAATAATTCATTTACATGTTTTTGTTTAGTTTATTAAATTCCAACGCTAGTTTTGTCAAACATCTGTTAGACTTACGTAACCAATCAATCATGCTGACGCCAACGAAAAACCTAAGCAATTAAGCTGACTGTGTTGTAAGAGATAACACTTGCACAAACGATTATTCGGCAGATGATTTTTTATGTGACATTGGGCAGAGTTGAATTTTTTTCTTTTCTTTTTGCGTATAAAAAGGAAAATTATTTCTTTAGTACGTATGGTATATACACTCCTTCTATGGTTTTTTCATGTCTCACAAAGATTCACATTTAGTTAATTAATATCAAATTTTATAAATTTTAAAAAAATAATCATAAAAAATTAAAAATCTTAATAGTGTCTATAATACTTTTTAGTAAAAAAAATATATTGTATTTAAACTTAATAACCATTGTTTCTTAATTTGTGTAAAAATCCTCTAACATCAATATTTAAGGGACAAAAAAAAGTACTATACTACTTATATAGTTTTATACTTGAGAAGGGATACCGGATACGAGATAAAACCGATTGATTAATATGTTTTTTTTTAACTTCAGAATGAATCTTGATTGTCTACTTTTACAAAATTGTGTGTGTATTTTTTTTTTTTTGCATAATCAAGAGCATTATTTAATCAGTAGCGAAGAGATGGAACGAACACATGAGTTTAGATTGTATATTGTAATGAGAAAAAGGTGTTGATAATTGGATAACTGGATATAAAACATTCAAATGGAGCAAATAAATAAGTATGTGATCAAAAGGGTTTACCGGAGTACCTGGACGAGAAATTCTACTCATCATGATTTGCAACGAGTTTTCCGGTAAGGGAAGGTAGATCTAGAGGAGAAGTAGTTGAAGAGAAGAGGATCACAAGTTAAAGGTGTTGGTGAAGGAAATAATAGAAGAGAGGATGAAGAAGCTCCAAGATAGAGGTCTTGGTGAAGGAAATAAGAGAAGAGATGAGGAAGAAACTCCAAGATAGAGGTGTTGGTGAAGGAAATAAGATAAGAGAGGAGGAAGAAACTCCTCCGTGTGAGAAGGAGGTGCGGTGCCTGAAGGAGGAGGAGGTCGCCACCATTAGTAGAGAGAAGAGAGAGAGAGAGAGAGAGAGAGAGAGAGAGAGAGAGAGAGAGAGAGAGGGTTGAGAATTGTGATCAAGTTAATGCTAAATGTTCTTATATTGCATGCTTGCTATATTCGTCTTTTGTCACTTACTCAAACACTTTTCTATTTTGTCTCCTAAATCCAACACACCCCACCTTTTGTCAATGCATGATGTAGAGAATATTAAAGAAAAATGACTAATTATGCAATTAATTTTTCTGTTTATTTTTTTTTTTGCGATTTGATAAAAGAATGTTATGTTATTTAGTTTAATTGAATTAAAGTCTCTATGGATTAAAAATATATATATTATTAAAATTCTAAATACAATTTTCATAGCTTTCATAACATCTTTTAAAGTTATTGTAGAAAAATACAAATTTCGTAGTGTACAGTATATAATTTATAGTGATTACAATGTAAAACTATTTTCTATCCCAAAAAGAAAAACTAGGAGATCACTCAATTTATATTTTTGGAGATGTCATTACTTTAGTTGCCTATAGAATAATGATGATCTAGTTAACCATTTAGGGTTTTCCCAAATTTATACTATTTCGGCTTCCTTATAGTTTATCGACTACGAATCTAAATTTCTATAAACCATATTTCACAACTTTGTACACTTCTTAGTCAGTCTTAAAAACCATTCAACACAACCTCATTTCAAAATATTTGTAATAAAAAAACTACGTTATGGCTTACTTCCTTATATGATTAAATCTAGGCGGTGTAATTAGGATTTTTCAGTTCAGTTTAATTTGATCTTACTGAGAACCATTTGTGTTGCAGTAGCTACTGCTCAACATCAATTTTTGATTTGCACCGCGGTTGCCCAACCCAAAATTGCAATTACGATCTGTGTTTACAATGCTGTGAAGACATCCGTAAAGATTCTCTCTGCCAAAGAGCTGATATGTTAATGTTGGAATATGTAGACAAAGGAAAAGAATATATGCATGGTACTAGTGTTGCAAAACAAGTCTCCAGTTCCGATCCTGAGGACGAAAAAAAACTTGACTAATTGGTTCGGTGGTATGATGATCATACCCGAGTATTCTTTTGTCCATCAAAAAATTTAGGTGGTTGTGGTAGAAATAGTATTTTAGAGTTTAGAAGACTATTACCACTGACATGAATATCAGACGTGAAACAAAAATCAAAGACTATCAAGACTTCATACAAGGAAAATCTTACCGTGTCCAACTACAGGTGCATTCAACGCACAAGTAAAATCCATATGATTAAATCTAGATTGTCTAATGGTTATCACTTTTTTTTGGCATGAGCATGACATTATTTCATACATGTTCATTACCAAATTTGATCAATTTAATTTTTAAACGAAGGAAATCATTATGTTATATAATTTTGTATATTTTATGATAAATATATTTAGCTAACTGTAGTACACAAATATCTAGTCTTGCTATTCATATTCTAGAAGAATTTGCAATGTACAAAATGTCAAGGGAAAAAAAAGAACCAAAAAAAAAAAAAAAGCATCTAAAATATCGTGTTATGCAGATATTTTATGTCTATTGGACGGGTGACAATTAACGACAATTTCTACATTCAGGAATCTAATAATGAATATAACGGTTAGTACACCAAGATACATAACAGCCACACATTGACACGATGAGAGGTTAAAAAACTCATAATCATAAAGGTATAATAATAAACGAGTGAAGAGTCAAAAAGTCTTGCCAAGAAGGGTCGGAGGACACATGTCAGAGAGTGAGTGAGTAACAGCCTAAACAACTCATTAAAACAGAACCGTGGGATTGCTGAGCTGTGTCTTATCCATGTGGCGTTCTCAGAGACACAAACTCGGTGTTATCGCCTTTCTCTCTTTTGCCCCTAAAATATCTAAATATCTCAAGGCCAGTATAAAGCTCCTCACTCCAACTTTTCTTTAACTACAACAAACTTAAAAAAGAATCCCACCTGACAAGAAAAGAGAGAGAGAGAGAAATATTTATTTTAACAAAGCAAAGATCTTTTTTAGTTACTCTCTCTACTTATAAACCTTATCCAGATTATTTGAAACAGAGTATACCAAACAATGAACTCATCATTCTCTGCTTTCTCTGAAATGTTTGGCGGCTCCGATTACGAGTCTTCGGTTTCATCAGGCGGAGGAGATTATTCTCCGACGCTTGCGACGAGCTGTCCCAAGAAACCAGCGGGTAGGAAGAAGTTTCGTGAGACCCGTCACCCAATTTACAGAGGAGTTCGTCGGAGAAACTCCGGTAAGTGGGTTTGTGAGGTTAGAGAGCCAAACAAGAAGTCTAGGATTTGGCTCGGAACTTTCCCGACGGCCGAGATGGCAGCTCGTGCTCACGACGTCGCCGCTATAGCCCTCCGTGGCCGATCCGCTTGTCTAAACTTCGCTGACTCAGCTTGGCGGCTAAGAATACCGAAACTCAGACAGATCTGGTCCAACGTTTCCTAAACTGGACTATAAAACCGAAACAACTGATTCAGCAAAAACCTCCATTAATAGTCCCGTACACACCAAAAACAGAAAGGTAGGTCCCACAAAAGAGCAATGGAAGCTTTCCCCCTTTCAGTGGTCCGTTACGTGGCTCGCTGCGGTGTACCGTAACCCATATCACGTCGTTTTCAAGTTTTATTACTTTCTATTTTAATATAGTAATATAATATATAGTATTTTTTATTTGTCGTTTTATGTACCTTACCACTCTTTCCGCCCACCACCACTCCTTGTCTTATATCTCAGAAGATGTCAAACAACGTGGGGGATGGAAGACTTGATAGCGAGAGGTAAGGACAGAAACGTTTATTGCGAAGATATTTTAATTGATGTTTGTTGAGAATTGAGATATTATTATAGCTATTGTTTTTTGCACAAAAAAAAAAAAAAACTATATATTGTTGAGATTTGAGAGTGATGTATAACTTGCTTCTGTATCGGTCGGTCTGATCCTTGCCTTAAGAAGTTATTTTTGTTTATTTATTAATTAAAGTCACTGTCCCAGTACGCCTCAATTTGTTAAACAACACCTATTATAATAAATTTATAAGTGTCAAGTAACTTTAAGCTCTACTTATTAAGATTTAAGATCCACTACTACCACAGGTGCATATATATATATATATATATGATTATTCGGCGGAAGTATATATACAAATACAACCGGCGGGGGTAAATTAATTGCTCTAAACATCTTACAATACCAATAGCGAACTGATCATATAGAACAAATATGAGTTTATATTGTATATATACTGTAAAAAAACAAAGAAATTATATGAATATATAGAACATTAAAATACAGCAACTAAATACGTTTGGGATAAGAAAGGTTTACCATTCTATCTTGCCGGGAAAATCAACTTGTGGTGGTTTCCGGAAGTTTTCCAGTGAAGAAGCGTGGAAGAAAGGTAGACGAAGGAGAGGATCAATAGATAGATATGATGGTTGAACAAAAGTAGAGTTCCTCCGAGTGAGAAGCTCTTGGCGAATGGGGAGAAGAAGAGGAGGAACTCTTACCACTACTGGAGAAGGGAGAGAAACTATCCTATTGTGAGAGGGATCGGATGCTGAGAATTAATTGCGATAAACATATATACTCGGTGCAAAGGTCTTTTCGTTACATATGCTTACCATATTTTTCTTTTGCCAAATACCCAAACATTTGTTAATTTTATCTTGTCTCCCAAATAAATTACACCCCTACCACTTGTTTATGCACGACCATGTATATTCACGTAAAGGAATACTAGAAGATTGACTAATTTATACGAAATATTTATCCATACATTGCCCAACTTAGGTTCTCATGGATTCAAAACATTCTTGAAATCCAATGTATAGCCTCCGTTGGAATACCAGGAAACTACAATACCATCTGCCGAACTATCGAGACAATACACAAAATTATAAAATAAAAACTTAAAAATGGTTATTTTCAAAAGTTATAGAAAGTAACTTTAAACTATATTATGTTGTGAACAACGTGGCTTGAATTACCTAAACTCATGTATAGAAGGAAAAAAAAGGGTCTCTAATTCTCAAGCCTAAGTTGGTTCCCTATAGTTCATTGATTGCAAATTACAAGCCTAATTAATCCTCCAAAATAGTCAAATTTTATGACTATTTTTAAACATTCATTTGTTTTATCTGTTTTTCTGTCCTTAATCTGGATTGAAATTATAAGATACTACCTAATTCGATTAATATAATGTGTAATGAAAAGTTTGTCTGTTGTAAATATTTGTTTTGACTAAATATTAGGACACGACACAGATATCTAATCTCACAATTCTCTAGAAGTAGTTGCAAATGCACGATATTTAGATGTCAAGGGAGATAAGACATAAAGAAGAGCATTTCAAAATATCTCGTTTCGTTACTCAGAGATCTTTACCTCTATTACTATTATTTTAATAAAAGAGAGACTATGAATAGAAAAAGGTAGTATTTAATAATGGTTGTCGTACACAATAAACAACAGCCACACATTCATATTTCATAAAAAAACTCATAAAGGCATATAATAATTAAAACCGTGGGATCAAAGGACACGCGGCATATTCGTAGCCATTGACAGCCTAAACAATTACAAAACCGTGGGATCGGCTTATCTGTGTCTTATCCACGTGGCATTCATTCACGGGGGCAGAAACTCCGTGTTCGACCCCACATATATCCAAATATATCTTTGCCAATCGGCTTAATATAAAACAGCAAGCTCTCACTCCTAACTTTTCTATAAAAATCTTCAAAACTACAAAATCCACCTAGGATAAGAGAGGAAATAAATATTATTTTTTCTTATCAAAACCATTTACACATATAAGAGATATAGATCTTCTCTAGTTATACTCTACTCAGAATCTTATCCAGTTTTTTCTTTTTTGATATTTGAAACAGAGTATTCCAACAATGAACTCATCATTCTCTGCTTTCTCTGAAATGTTTGGCTCCGATTACGAGTCTCCGAATTCATCAGGCGGAGATTATTATCCGACGCTTGCGACGAGCTGTCCCAAGAAACCGGCGGGTCGGAAGAAGTTTCGCGAGACTCGTCACCCGGTTTACAGAGGAGTTCGTCAAAGAAACTCAGGGAAGTGGGTTTCTGAGTTGAGAGAGCCGAACAAGAAAACGAGGATTTGGCTCGGGACTTTCCAAACCGCAGAGATGGCAGCTCGTGCTCACGACGTCGCCGCTATAACCCTCCGAGGCAGGTCAGCTTGTCTCAATTTCGCTGACTCGGCTTGGCGGCTACGAATCCCGGAGTCAACATCCGCCAAGGAAATCCAGAAGGCGGCTGCTGAAGCTGCGTTGGCTTTTCAAGATGAGATGTGTGATACGACGACGGCTGATCATGGCTTTGACATGGAGGAGACGATGGTGGAAGCTATCGTAGCGCCGGAACAGAGCGATGTGTTTTATATGGACGATGAGGACATGTTCGGGATGCCGCGTTTGTTGGCTAATATGGCCGAAGGGATGCTTTTACCACCGCCGTCCGTACAATGGAATCAAAATTATGTTGTCGACGGCGATGATGACTTGTTGTCGCTATGGAGTTATTAAAATTTTATTATTTTGTGAATTATTTTGTTTTTGTTCCGTTTTTGGTATTATATATTAGATCCTTTTATAGAACGGATCTTTGTTTTTGTGGGTAGTGTGAAAAACGAATGTAAATGATTCAGTAAGGATGTTTTCAAATGAAAGTGTTTTTGAGTGCAGTATATAATCTCGGTCTCCTTATACGTAACAAAAAAAATAAAATAAACATAGAAAATTAAGTAAAAACAAAAAGTTTGGGCTCACCTGTAAAAAGTTAAAATGATTCTGGCATTTCCGTGACTAAGAAAAGTTATAGGCACTTATGTAAATAGCAAAAGTTCCAGGTTGGTTGATAGCAACAGTTTCTGGTACTTCGGCAAATACCAAAAATCAGGGACGTTTGGTAAATATCCAAAATTTCCGTGAGTTTTTTTGTAAATAAGAGGAAATTATAGGCACTATATAGAATATCAAAAGTTCCCGAATTTTTCTCCCAATAACAAAAGATGCGAGACACTTCTAAAATAGTTAAAAGCTCTCTCTTTGTACTTTGTCCAAAATACAAAATGTTCCACATGGACTTATTATGGTGGGTATCAGTTGAATAAACAAAAGTTTCTAACAGTTCAATAAATAAATAGCAGAAAGATATAAGAAATTTCAGAGCACTATTTATGGATTGGATTCATATATTTATTGGGTATAACAAAAGTTTCAATATTGTAAAGAGAAAACGATCCATTACACTTTGGCAGATAGTAAACCCAACTGGATATTTTTTTTGGTGAGTAGCAGTAAGCACTTGTATAAAATAGCAAAAGATCTGAGGCTCTTGGGTAAAATATTGAAGTTTTGGGGGTACTTCTTTAAAATAGCTAAAGAAACTGAGAGCCACTTGGGTTAAGTAGTACAATACTACTATTTGAATATCTCAGTACAATATCAAAAGTTCCAAATACACTATTTCGATCTCTCAATATTGGAGACACAATGATGAATTTTGATGACAGCGCTAAAGTTATCATGATAATTGTTTGGTAGATTGATCATGATTCATGAATGAACTACTTAGGATCATTGAGATTCACAAAACCCATCATCCCCAATTGTAGAGACGTTACTAATGTGATGATGATGCCAAAAAGAAGAAGAGGATACGTTACTACTTACACAGTTACACTATTTTACATGTTCAACAATGTTCAGTCCACGTGGCTTTTTATGAGGTCCCCGAAAGAGGAAAGTTAAATTCAGACGGCGCTTATTTTATTTATTTTAATTTTATCTTAAATTGGCTACAGTCGCGACGAAGCTCGTTGCGGTTTCCATATCAATGGCGTCTGCAACCACACTCCTCTTCCACCACGGTTCTACTCGAGTCGTCGTCGCTCGTAGACGTTGCCAAGGGTCTGTCCTTAGAACGTGTGGACCAAAACCGTTTCTTTCCTTCCGCAGCTTACCTGATTCCACCGCCCAGTTCCGTCCTTTGTTGAGAGCAAAATCCAATGGATTGGTGCGGGCCTATGTCACTGGAGCGCCACCTATCGTAGACGAACCAGACCCAAAGATTGAAGAATCCAAATCTGAGGCTGTATCGAGGGATTTAATCAGCTGGGGGCTTGTGTGGAGCTTGTTGGATAAGCACAAACTTAGACTCGTTGTTTGCTTATTGACTCTCGTTGGCTGCAGCACTTGCACTCTCTCTATGCCTATCTTTTCTGGTAATCGATTTCTTCACTTCACTCTTACACCTTTACTGTTTCTTTGGTTTCAGTTTAGGTTTAAATTTGGGTATGATGCATTGATGTGTTTGGTAAGTGTTGTGGTTTGAGTTAGTGGATATATCTTTGGTTGTAGGTAGATTCTTTGAAGTATTGATTGGGGCGAGACCGGACCCTCTATGGCGGCTACTGACCAAAATCGCTGTTTTGTACTCGTTGGAACCCATCTTTACTATTGCTTTTGTCACCAACATGAATGCTATCTGGGAAAACGTTATGGCAACCTTACGAGCTCAGATTTTTAGAAGGGTTTTGATCCAGAAGGTATGCTTTGTCTTGTATGCTCAATGTTTGTTAAAACTACTTTTGGTTGTTGTTGTTTACCATTGGAATATATCTTTGATGTGTGTCTTTTATATATTTGCAGGCAGAGTTTTTCGACAAATATAAGGTCTGTGTTCTTTTTTCTCTTGGTTTGATCATGTCTGGGATATTTTGGCACAAACCTGATATTGAGGTCATTGTGTTTTAGGTAGGAGAGTTGACGGGACTTCTCACGTCTGATCTTGGTGCTCTGAATAGCCTTGTGAATGATAACATCTCCCGAGATCGTGGGTTTAGAGCATTTTCTGAGGCAAGCCATTTCTTTACTATGGCAATGTGAGATCTGTGTTTGTACTTCCATTCTGCATAATGAATACAGACGTAATCTTAACCTGGTGTTGTGTCTGATGTTAGTTTTGGAGTTCTATAAATGGACAGAGTGTATCTTTTTTTGCATAGGAATGTCAGTTCTTATGACTAATGTATTATCCCTTTTGTAGGTTTTTGGAACAATCTGCATTCTTTTTACTCTCTCACCTCAGCTTGCACCTGTGCTTGGTCTATTGATGCTTGCTGTTTCAGTTTTAGTTGGTAAATCCTCTATGTCCTATCATATCTTCTAGACCTTTTCTGTATGGTAATCACTTTTGGTCATCTTTGCTTACCTTTACATCTGCTCACTCGGTCAAATCTCAAAAGCTGTATACAAGAGGTCGACTGCTCCGGTTTATAAAGCACATGGATTAGCCCAAGCAACCATGTCTGATTGTGTATCAGAAACGTTTTCTGCAATCCGAACTGTAAGTTCTTTGTATGATTTAGGCAGATTATCCTAACTATAGAAACGTTAATTTGCCTTTGAAGAAACAAGACACAAAGTAATTTGTCTCCCTTTATAGGTAAGATCATTCAGTGGTGAAAAACGTCAGATGTCTCTATTCGGCAGCCAGGTCTTCTTTTAGACTTCTTACTAGCTAAAAGTCATATCTAAACAATTGTTGGTTTTTTATAACTGTTCCATGATCTATTATTCTAACCTCCTGTTTGGTATACAGATTCTTGCTTTCCAGCGTAGCGGCTTAAAGCTTGGTACTTTCAAATCGATAAATGAATCTATAACAAGAGTTGCTGTTTATATTTCACTGTTGGCTCTTTACTGTCTTGGGGGAAGCAAGGTGAAGACGGTAAGATATGCCATCCTGTAAGACTTTTTGATTCCCATTTTGATCATTGAACCTGAAATAAAGCTTCTTGGCCAGTAACCTTCAGAGAAAACATGGTCTGATGAATTCCTTTTACAGAAGTTCGTGTTACTTATCATTCATATTTTCTGGAATGATTGTAGATGTTATAAGCTAGCCTAAAGTTACTAACTTCTGAAAATTTAAAATCATCAAAACCAAATAATTAACCTCTCGTATCTATCTTTTGTGTAGTTTCTTGTGTCACTTCATATTTCTTGGTTCTTATTCTTGAAAATTTCTCCTTCGCAGGGTGAACTCGCTGTTGGAACAGTTGTTTCATTCATTGGATACACATTTACTCTAACATTTGCTGTTAGTACCTCTATCTACCTAGCATTTACCTCTCATATGCTATACTTGTCATTTGGTTTACAATAATCAGTATTCTGTATTCCAGGTCCAAGGGCTTGTAAACACGTTTGGAGATCTACGTGGGACTTTTGCTGCTGTTGACAGGATCAATTCCATTTTAAACGCGGTTGATATTGATGAGGCTCTTGCCTACGGGTTAGAAAGAGATATACATACAAAGAAAGTCCAAGACGAAAACCTTAGATTGTTTTTGTCTTCTGGCCCAAATGTGAATATCCGTCACCTCGACAATTACTACATGTCAGATCTGAAATCAACTAACAATTTACGTACCCTAACATGGGCTGGAGATGTCTGTCTTGAAGGTAAAATCAGACCAAGAAAAACCTCATATTATCTTATTTCAAGAGTCCCCTTCCCCTCTTAAATTTTTTAAAATTAACTGTAGATTTTACCATTTCTAATCAGGGCTTTTTCCATGTTCTATTTTGTCTAGTGTAGATGTACATTTTGCTTATCCTCTACGACCCGACGTAAAAGTTCTTGATGGGCTCAGTTTGACGTTGAATTCTGGTACCGTAACTGCTCTTGTTGGCTCTAGTGGTGCGGGAAAAAGTACTGTCGTACAGTTATTGGCACGCTTTTATGAGGTTAATTTATGAGGTTAAGACTAAAGTTCAAAGCCACTATTACATCATGCTTATATGTTGAATTTTCCAATTCTCGCAGCCAACACAAGGACGCATTACTGTGGGTGGAGAGGATGTGAGGATGTTTGACAAGAGTGAATGGGCTAGGGTTGTTTCAATTGTAAATCAGGTGTGTATACATAACGTCTATTGGTCAGGCATGGTAGCATTATTTTTTTTTTTTTCTCTTTTTTTAAAGGTTATATTTATGTGTGATTCAGGAACCTGTTCTCTTTTCTCTCTCCGTGGCCGAAAATATTGCATATGGTCTCCCCAATGCTCATGTGTCCAAGGACGACATCATTAAGGCAGCCAAAGCTGCCAACGCTCATGACTTCATAATCTCACTTCCTCAGGTTCGCCTCGTGTGCAACAACTCACCTGTTCTTCCTGGCAAATGCACTTGAGTTCTTCTGAGCAATACTGGTGTTTGTGTATAGGGCTACGATACACTGGTTGGTGAAAGAGGAGGCTTGCTTAGTGGAGGCCAAAGACAGGTATAGAAACATTAACAGCTACGTGTTTTTGATTCCTTATAGTCTTTTGCTACCGCTTTGAAATGCTTGTTTATCAACGTGTCAGAGAGTTGCCATAGCTCGATCTCTGTTGAAGAATGCCCCCATCTTGATTCTCGATGAGGTGAGAGACTCTTATTCTAATAATATCTCATTTGATTGGCTTTTTTCCTTTGCTAGAAGCCTAGAAGCATATTCATTCAAGAACACAAACAGTGTTCCATGCTACATTCAGAACCATTTCTAATGCAATCCTAGAAACGAAGAAAGAGCGAACTACTCTTAAGCACTCATCTAGTTGTACGGTTCAGAGAATCTGTTAGTCTGAACAGAACAGAAAACTGGTACTAACGCAGAAATAGCTTAAAGATAAAATGAGACGCTGCTTATTCTCTCTTGCTTTCTTGTTGCAGGCGACAAGTGCGCTTGATGCAGTGAGCGAGCGTTTAGTACAGAGTGCGTTGAACCGCCTGATGAAAGACAGGACAACACTAGTGATCGCTCACAGATTGAGCACAGTCCAGAGCGCACATCAGATTGCAGTATGCTCTGATGGAAAGATCATAGAGCTAGGAACACATTCTGAATTGGTGGCGCAAAATGGATCGTATGCTTCACTTGTTGGCACTCAGAGGCTGGCCTTTGAGTAATTTTGATTACTCTAGAGTTTCCTTTTACAAGAGTGTAGTAGATTATTACTACATAAATGTAACTTGTAACAAATGACTCTACAAATAGTGGTTCCTGTGTTATCCAATCTACAACTTTACCCACAAAAAGTTATAGTAATTTTGATTTTGACATCTCGAAAATTTAACAACCATCGATTTGAAGCTGACGTGGAGTGATATTATATTATATAATCTTGTTTTCACTTCTTCTGTCATCTCCAAGAAGCTGCTTGCTAATAAGATTAAAAAAAACCCGAAGCTGCTTGCTTCTTTCATTCTCTCTTCCAATTTCTGATTTATCAAAAGAAACATCCTTTGTGAGAGATTCACAGAGGTAATCTTGTTAGGGTTTCATTCGATTTTCGCGCTTGTTTTTTTTTTATAACTTAATGATCGGATTTGGTAATTTGATTAGTAATGATCCGTTCGACGTTTACAGGATAATCCAATTCCGAGTGTTCTGACTTTCTGGAGTCACTTGTCGTAATTTAGAGAATCCAATCCAATTCGATGGATTTAGATATGAACGGAGGAAACAAGAGAGTCTTTCATAGACTAGGCGGAGGCGGCAACACGAATCGTCCCAAGACGGACTCGAATCAGAAGGTTTGTTTCCACTGGCGAGCAGGACGGTGCAATCGCTACCCTTGCCCGTACCTGCATAGAGAATTGCCGGGTCCGGGTCCGGGTCCCGTTGCGACTTCTTCGTCTACGAACAAAAGGGTCGCTGATGAATCTGGTTTTGCGGGTCCGAGTCATCGGAGAGGGCCTGGGTTCAGCGGGAGTGCTAATAAGACCTGGGAGAGATTCGGTGGGAACAGGACTGTGACAAAGACGGAGAAGCTTTGCAAGTTTTGGGTTGATGGGAATTGCCCTTACGGTGATAAATGTAGATACTTGCATTGTTGGAGCAAAGGGGATAGTTTCTCATTGTTGACTCAGCTAGATGGGCATCAGAAGGTAGGAGATGTTGTTCGAGTTCTTATAAGTTAGTGTTGCTGGATTGTTGTGATTGTTGGTGGTGGCGATGTTGATGGTGTGTTCTTTGTTCTGTTTTCTTGAGCAGGTAGTCACTGGGATTGCTTTGCCGTCTGGATCAGATAAGCTTTACACTGCGAGTAAAGATGAAACTGTGCGGATATGGGATTGTGCTTCAGGACAGGTTTTTGATTTGCCGCTAATTGTTCATGTTGCATCTTTTGTTGTTCTTTGATTGAGTTTCCTTCCATAGCTATCTATAGATACTTGTTATTGCTTAGTTACTACCCGACCAAGATGTGCCATTTTAGCCTATCACTCTGCAGAACCCCCTGTTTATGTTGTTTATTTAGTGAACTTAAAAACACTATTTTGATATGCATTTTTTGCATTAAGTAATGCTTTCCGGAAATGTTTAGATTGACTTCTTTTTTTAAACGTGCTTATTGCTGTAGTGTATTGTTTTCCTATGATATAGTGTACAGGTGTACTCAATCTTTGTGGGGAAGTTGGCTGCATGATTAGTGAAGGTCCCTGGCTATTGGTTGGCATGCCAAATCTTGTTAAGGTAAGTTTAGAGTATAATTTATTAGCATGGTTCCTTAACTGTTAAATCTTTCCATGTATACTGAGAATCACTTTTGTTGTCCCTATCCTGTTAAGTTTATTACTGTTACGGACATAGATTTTTGATCCATATATATAAATGCAGGCGTGGAATATCCAAAACAATGCAGACCTGAGTCTCACCGGACCTGTTGGCCAAGTATATTCACTGGTTGTTGGTACTGATCTGTTGTTCGCTGGCACACAAGTAAATACTTTGACTATAAACTTCTTTTATCTTAAGGCCTTGGAGTAGAATAGTGCTTTAGCGTCATGTGTATACTTTTTTCTTTTTTGCCACCTGAATTATCATTAAGAGTATCTTTGTTTCGTCTCTAGGAAAACACACCTCTATTATAGAAATATACTGATCTATTGGATTTTGGTTAGGTTAAATAGTCTTCTTACAAGGATATATCACTGTCTGTGCAGGATGGCTCTATTTTAGTTTGGAAATACAATAGTACCACTAGCTGTTTTGATCCAGCTGCATCACTAAAGGGCCACACCCTTGCAGTTGTTTCTTTATATGTTGGAGCAAACAGACTCTATTCTGGTGCCATGGACAATGTTATAAAAGCAAGTAGTGCCTATTCATTCGTGAATTAAAACCCCATTTTTTTGTTAATATTTTTGAGTTAATTGGTCTGCCTTATCTGTTTTAACAGGTTTGGAGCCTAGATAATCTGCAGTGTATACAAACGCTTACAGAGCATACTTCAGTTGTCATGTCTCTCATTTGCTGGGATCAATTTCTTCTGTCATGTTCATTGGACAACACTGTCAAGGTTCGTTTTCAACTTGCTAGATATTTTATCTGACCTGGCTCAATTCCTAAATATGACATTATTCGCTGTTTTTTGTTTCCGCTGTAGATATGGGCTGCTACTGAAGGTGGAAACTTAGAAGTGACATATACTCACAAAGAAGAATATGTACAGTTCTTTGCGTTTTTTGTGAAATGTCATCTACTTATTTTCTCTTTTGGTTCAATCTATATGTAATTAACGAGTTCTCAATGGCTATTTGGATTTAGGGTGTGTTAGCTCTATGTGGCGTCCATGATGCAGAAGCCAAGCCAGTACTGTTATGTTCGTGCAATGACAATTCATTGCACCTGTATGACTTGCCATCGTAAGTCCTTCTAATGCTGTTTGTTTCATGAGTCTACAGTTATCTTTTACTTTCAAAAGCTTAGTTCTTTGTTCTTGTGTAAGGTTTACGGAAAGGGGCAAAATTTTGGCAAAGCAAGAGATTCGGTCGATCCAGATAGGCCCCGGGGGCATATTTTTCACTGGCGATGGAAGTGGTCAAGTTAAAGTATGGAAGTGGTCAACGGAACCAACTGTCATTTTGTCTTGAGGCTCTAAACAGAGCCCTAGTTCCTCACCATTGTCAAAATCTCTTCTTCGCCGAGTGTCAAGAGTTCTTCTTGTTTGTTTTGTTCTACTGAGAGCTCGTCAATAGCATCAAAGCATCTGTCTCTCAGGCTCTATTAACTATCTGCAGGGAAGACAGATTATGAATGACTGATTGTATCAACTATTATATTGGTTTTATGTCCAAGCAGAGACATGGTCTAGTCAGTTCCACCAACGCGTATGGAACTGACACGTTGGTTACAGTTCTTAGGCATAAGAAGTTTTGTCCCTCATTGGTCAGCACTCTTTGTCTTGTAATTTATTGCATATATATTTGTGATCGTGTTTGAGAGTAATAAAAGAGATTTATCATGAAGAGAATTCCATACTATATCCAGATTATAGTCAGAGTTGAATGTGCAGGAGAATGTCCACAATAATGTATTAACTGAGTTTCCAAAAGCATCTTACTAACCTTGATAGCACTACTTCCATGAGCAATGGGGTTTCCCCACTAACCCTTGAGAGAAACCAAACCTGTAGGTATCGAGCGGCTTCATATCGAGCTTATGGCTTGCCAGCAGGACAAGACACAGATGGCAAGTGCATATAGCTTGCTAGGTACAGATCCAAACGGGCATACAGAGAGGTTTGTCTTTCATTTGTTTTTGTTGGTTTGCCAATATTTGTCTGTGTAATTTCACAGGTTGAGCAAGAAATATTTATAGGTCTGTCCAAGAATTGTTGAGATAGAAATATGGCCGGTTTTAACATATACAAATGGCTAGTGACCAAAGTCAGTTGAATTAGTCAACATAGAATGCGACGTGGGGATATTTACGGTACTAAGTTCATATATGTGGAGACCTAACAAAAAGCCCGTCTAGCTCAGTTGGTAGAGCGCAAAGCTCTTAACCTTGTGGTGGGTTCGAGCCCCACGGTGGGCGAATTTTTTTTTTGCCGCTTCATGTATCTGGCCTCCTTGCATCTTCCTACTGGTTTCATGTCACAAGTCAACAACATGCCAATATGATTCCTTTTAGGCTATTCTCTTAAGAATATACCGTCAAACATGAAATTTTTTTGCCGCTTCATGTTTCTGGCCTTCTTGCATCTTCCCACTGGTTTCATGTCACAAGTCAACAACATGCCAATATGATTCCGTTTAGGCTATTCTCTTAAGAATATACCGTCAAACATGAAAATTACTATATACGACATGAAATCACATGATCGAAGTATTTATATTCTAATTAGGGTGTGTTACGTATGCATATATTTATTTTGCGTTATAACTGACGTGTGGGACTGCGTCATTCCACCTAAGGATCGCGTCGGGTTAATGTGAAGGCCATTATTAATTATTCCTTATGATTAATGACCCACCCCACTATATGCAGCTCTTAATATTCTAAATACTTATATAAGCACTTGACTTTCACCATTACCGCCTCGTGATTGTTCTCATTTTGAAATCATTTGCTTTGTTGAAACCACACTCTCCCTTTTCTCTCTATCTTGATCTCCTTTAGTTGAAAATACTAAAAATCATCCAATCTTTCGACCAAAACCAAATTCTCAGAATTTGAAGCATGACAGACCAAGAGGCTGCTCTTATTAATGGAGTAGAACAAAAGATCTGTGAGGTACTTCCGTTTGTGGATGATGACTACGGAGGAGTGATTGTGGAGATGAAAATTCCTATGGATAATAACTCTTTCGTTGCAGCGCTAAAATACTCATTCGCGCAGTGGCGTTTACAGGTTTGTGCTGGTGCATGCATGCGATCACATGCATCGATCTCTCTTCTTGAGTGAGCGTTTAATTCTCTGAAGTTGTTCTTTCATTCAGGGTAAAAAGGGAGTATGGTTAAACTTGCCTCTCTCACATGTAAACCTTGTGGAACCCGCGGTTAAGGTGATGCCTAAGTCTTGCATATTAACGTCAATTTATTATCTGCCTATGTTAGATGTTCTACGGATTCTTGTTACCAGTTAGTTTTGAGATGGAGCTCCAGAAAGCTTGTTGTGTTGGCTCTTGAGTTTGTGGTGCTATGATAATTTGTGTAGGAAGGTTTCCGGTACCACCACGCTGAGCTAACTTACCTGATGCTAGTTTACTGGATTCCCGAAGCCGAGAGTACTATTCCTTTGAATGCTTCTCATCGAGTTCGTGTTGGTGCTGTTGTCTTGAACCAGAACAAGGAGGTATACTTAGGACACATTTTTTTTTTTTTTTTTTTTTTTTGCGGTTCCAAGATATAATATACTAATTAATCATCATATGTATCAGCATGCAACTTAAAACGTAAAGACATAATATTAGCATGCAAACAAAGAGGTGTGTGTGTGTTTGTGGTATCAGTTATTAGGTTTATGGTGTTCCAAAACCAAGTGTGTTGCTGTCAACATGAATGGTTGATCATCTTGCATCGTAAATTAAAAAAACTAGAGGCAGATTCTTGTTGTGCAGGAAAAATACGGTACATTATGCGGAACAGGTGTCTGGAAAATCCCAACAGGCGTTGTTGACGAGGTGTGCGTTATAAGTTTTCAATCCCTTTGTACATGTTTTTGAAGATTTCATTTTCACCTAACTTTTTTTCTTTTTTTTGCGTATAGGGTGAGGATATTTTCGCAGCAGCCATTAGAGAAGTGAAAGAAGAAACAGGCGTAAGCAGATTCATACGCCTTAATATGTGAATATGAAGATTATTAGTATATAAAACCTAATATTTCAATCTTAATATATCTTCAGATCGACACAGAGTTTGTGGAGATTCTAGCTTTCTGGTACGGATCATCACATCCTCTGCTTCACTGAATCTTGATACTTGCACATTCTAATATTTTTAGCCTTATGTTTGCAGTCAAACCCATGAGTCATTTTTTGCCAAATCAGATTTATTCTTCGTTTGTCTCCTGCGACCTACCTCCTTCGATATTCAAAAGCAGGATTTAGAGATCGAAGCAGCTCAAGTAAAGTAACCTCTACTTCTTAATTATTCTAAATCTGAAAACATTATTTTGTTGCAATCTTTCCCAATTCTTTTTCTTGAATGTGCGCAGTGGATGCGGTTCGAGGACTCTGCCTGTCAGCCTATCACACAAAAGAACGATCTCTTCAAAGCTATTCACCGCATTTGCTCAATGAAAATGGAAAAGAGCTACACTGGTTTTTCCACAAAACGTATTACATCTTTCTTTGTCGACAAGTTAGGTTATCTCTACTCGAATAAACTAGAAGATATGAACAATCCTATTTCTTAACTTCGTCTACGACCATTAAGGTTTAATCATCATGATTATTAAGAGACCGGACAATACTTGGGTGAACCTGTGTATTCACACCCCTTATAAAATAAGAAAACAAAATGCGTATATATCATTGTAAAATAAAAATTCCAAACCGATATATAATTTCGTTCCAATTGTAAAATCTAAACTCTAACCACTTCATTTGTAAATCTAAACCGATATATAATTTCGCTCTAATTGTAAAATCTAAACTCTAACCACCTCATTTGTAAACTCAAGCCGATATATAATTTCGTTCTAATTGTAAAATCTAAACTCTAACCAACTTATTTGTAAACCCAAACCGACATATAGTTTTGTTTTAATTGTGAAATCTAAACCATAATCACATTATTTGTAAATCCAAACCGACATATAATTTCGTTCTAATTGTAAAATTTAAACTCTAATTCTCATTTATAAACCCAAACCGATATATAAGCTTATTTAATTGTAAAATTTAAATCAAGCCAATATTTAACTTTCTTTAATTAAAAGTATACAAAATTTGTTTTGCTTTTTAATTTAATTTTTGATTTATTTTTAATTTAAATATTAAATACAAAATTCTGATTGATTGAGAGAAGAGGGATGAATACAAACGTCCAAATCCACTAAACAATAAATCAATAAATAGTTAAATACCATTATCTGAGCCAAAGTACAATTAATATAGCAAGCATAAACACATAGGGAGCTCGTGATGAAGAAATATAATGTGAAGATATTGTTTTTTATTTGATGGTTTCAAAAGCTCAATACAATTACACACCCATTAACATACAATCACAACTACATTATACACCACATCAAATCCACTAAGCAATAAATCAATAAATACCAATATATTCGAATACAAGTATTTGATTGTACTCAAATGAATCATTGTCTTCATGACTCATTTCATCCATTTTTCTTTAACGTTCCATTCTCAACTCTTCGGGTGTTGATGTATACAGACAGAGATATGTCTGGAATCTATTTTGATAGCTTGGGTACATTCATTTTGATATATACTTCCATTATTATCATTCATTTTTTTCCAACAACTGAAAGTTTTGATGTTGATGTGTTTTGTCTTAAAGTTTTGAACCAATTATTTTTGTGGAAGTAGTTGAAATATTGTCAAATAAAACAGATATGCCTTTTTTTTTCTTGCTTAAACTCGATACCTACAAGTAGAATTTAACCACATATAAAATATCAATACAATGGCATTCAACAATCCAAAATAGATTTCTACTTATATATAAATCTAAAAACTATGATGAAATCGAACGACAAAGTGACATTCTACTATCTATTTATTGTCACGAAGAATTATATAACTTATAATTAACACAAATCTAAACCATAACTAACAAGTGAGATAAACCATCTAAACTCTATGTCACAACAAATAGGATCATAAATCTCAAATCGAAACTTATACTGATTCCAAGATTCATAGAAAATACTAGAGTCATTCATTGTGGCAAAGGGAAAGAAAATGCAAATTGAATCCACATAATGAATCATTAACCACTATAACGCCATATTTTCCAAAGCATATTTTAATTCCTATCATCCCATATTTCAGTTATATTTATATCCAATTAGTTAGAGATTGGTCTGATTTTCTTATTTTTCTTATTACATATGGTATCTTATTTGCCAATGTCATATGTCGGCCGACCCACTAAGGAAAAATAGACAATAATATATCTTATAATTTTTTGTTGTTTTCCTTTCTTAGATTTTTTTTAGTTTATTTCAGTACAAATTAAAGAAATCTACAGAAGTCACAAGAACAACACCTTAGGAACTATACGGCGCTAGTTACACGAACAAGAGGCCGATGTGTCCCACATGTACGTGTGTTTGCTGTGTCTATTCAATTCATCATACGCATTACGTCTGATATACTACTAAGTTATAAACGAAAGTAATTCCACACTGCCGACCTCCTAGAGAATGTTTTTTTTTTTCTTTCTTGATAAGAAACTGTCTTGTAAATATTTATAGTTTTTTTTTTCTGATGATTTCTGCTAAGACAACCTATACTTTTCTTTTGATATATATATATAAAGAACTGAAAATTTGTTACAAAATGTGACTTTTGAGTTATTTTTTTCTCTCTTTCAAAACTTGGATTCTAGTCCTTGGAATAATAAGCAAAACTACGACTGTTGCATATGAATTTAAGATTTTGGTTTAGATTTTCTTAAATTTTATTCTATGAAATAACAACTAAAACAAAATTGTTTGTTATAGTTTCCATTTAAGACCAAGCTCAGGTTATCACAAAATATATATTCTTATTTATGTGTCTTATAAGAAAATTTTAGTTTTAGATCAGATTTTTCAATCTCTTTGTTTAATACGAGTTCAGATTTTTCGGATATAGAAATTGTAAACCCATTTGAAGTAAACTATAACATAGTTCAGTTAACATTATATTTGTTTATCCAAATTGAACACCATTGAGCAAAACTTTGTAATCAAGGTTCATTGTATTTTGTTGATCAAGAAGTCTAGTCTTTTGCCTTTTCGGTTTTGTTTTGTTTTGTGTGCTGTTATTTTTCACCAAAAAGTACAATAACAAGATTGATTGTTACAAATATGTCTTTTATACTTAAGAGAAAGATACAACACATGCAAACAGTATAAACCAATTATTTTCATGAGTCATCAAAAATGAGAAAATATCATTTTCGGAAGCCATTGATATGCGAAGTCGAGTTCCCATTAATCAAAATCACTTACTAGCCTTGGTTAACTATTGTGACGATATAAAGGATTCCGAAGCCTATATTAGAAGAGACTTGTTGGGGAATTTTTCTATTATTTCATAGTTTTTTTTTTCAGAGTATATATATTTCATATTTCATGAGACTATGATATATTCTCTCCTCACTTAATGGGACGGTGCGATTTCCAAATATAAGGATTTTGATTTAGATCCATGAATTAACACGAGGCGAATCCAAAAGTTACTTTTGCTAAATAACATGTTAATTTAATTGACCAAAATGGCGGAATTAGTTTAATTGACGAGTGGTGATAGTGATTGCTTATTAGTACTACACCACGTATATAGAAAAATATATGGCGTTATAATCATATGGGTATATAAACACAAGCCCTCGCGATTGAGAAAGAACAAAACACATTTGTTTGTGTAGCCATCACAAAATCTCTCTCTCTCTCTCTCTCTCTCTCTCTCTCTCTCTCTCTCTCTCTTTACATAAACACAAGCCTCACGCCTGATAAAGAACAAAACACATTTTTTTGTTTTGCCATCACAATTTATCTCTCTCTCTCGCTCTCTCAGGCTCTCAGCCTCCATATAATCATACAGTTATGATAAGAGTAATGGTGTGGAAGTCACACACAGTGGCGAGTTACTGTCTGGTGGCACTGCTGGTCCTAACACTGGCGGGGTCGGTTAAAAACAGCCACGGAGGAGGTAGCGGAGCAGCGGCGGGGTGGGGAAGAAACTGTGAGGTTTGGAGAGGGAAGCAAATGATGGAGAGGCCATGTGAGGAGTTATACATAGTAGGGGAAGGTGAGACGCTTCACAGCATCAGCGAAAAGTGCGGCGACCCGTTTATCGTGGAGCGTAACCCGCATATCCATGACCCGGATGATGTCTTCCCGGGTCTCCTCATTAAACTTCACATTAACCTCCCTGAATAAGTCATCACAAGTTCAATATCATGTCGTTTCCTGTACATTATTATCACATCCCTCTATATCTCCCTTTCTATTATTAGTTTTTTTCTTCTTCTTCCTGTTTGGGTCTTTTTCTATGTTTTTTGGTTTTTGAATGAATAGCCTTTTTATCATATATTTGTTAGTGAATTGTTTTGTTTTATATGTTTGGTACAAACAAAGACAGATACATTTCCATTGGACAACAACTCACTCTCTTGGAATTTGTTCTTGTTGTAAACTTTCTTTTGTTATCTTGGTAAAGGCGGAAAAAGCCAAAGAGATTTTAAAAAAAATTAAAAACAGAGTGCTGAAATTCAAAAACAGAGTCAGACAAAGGCAATTTATAAAGAAAGAGCTAAACATGACAACTAAAAATCAACCGTCGCCTCAGCATGGATTCTCATTTTATTTTATGCAGCCAACAAGCTGGACCACCCATACCTAGGTAAGAGTGCAAATGACCCTCTCTATAGTGATGTTTTTGGCAATATCCCTAGCAAGTGAATTGGATTTGCTCGACACAAGCAAAATTTAAAGAGCACTGACCGAACAAAGGAACAAGCCGCCTGAGTACGAGTATCTTCTCCAGATGAGATGAGTTCGATCTTTTTGCCACCCCCAAGGTCGTTTTACGGCTTCATCAATGGCATGGCAGCCTTAAAATCTGAGATTATTTCCACTTCCATAAGATGAAGATTCTCAAAGTTTGGATTAAACCAAAATAGTTTTTTTTTGTACCGTTAACGTTGTTTCTATCTGGTTATACTGATTAAACAACTGTGCCTACAATGTATAAAGGTGATTAGTAGCGTTTATTGTGGTAGGTTTTTTTTTCTTTTTTCGGCAGCGATGCATATGATGTGGTAGTACTGATATGCCGCTAACGAGATGGTGTGTTATAAGTTTCCAAAAAAATGGTCCTGGAAAAAAAAATCCAAACGAGATGATGTAGTATAGTACTTGTCCATTGCGGATTTATAATAATCATAGACAACATAATCATTTTATCATATATAAGATGATGCATAACACATGATTTGAAAAAAAACACTGAATAAATATCAGTTAAAATTGAATTGAAGCAATCGGAAATGTATATTTGTAATTTTCCGGGAGATTATATCTGCCATTCATAATTTTTGTTGACGAAGAGGAAAAATTGATTAACATTGGCTTCAAATTGTATGATATGTATAAACATTCATCAGGCCCATCTAACTGGATAAAGTAGGACATTATTTACATTGAAATTGAGAATATATAGAGTATTTACATTAATTTACTTTTCTTCTCTCTAGTGTCTCCACTTCTTCATCTTGTCAAAAAAAAAATAATATAGTATAATCAAAAGCTCGCTATGGCCATTTCTTAATCAGAGAAGCTTAAGATTTACATATCCTTTTTTTTTTTTTGGGGCTTTGTCTTCCGGCAACGTGGGATAATCTAATTAGCATTCACTGCATAAGATTTTTTTTTCTTCCTTAGACGACTAATTAAAATCAGAGAGAGAAATCAAGAGTTCAAGACTAATTAATGAAACTTAGGGTTTTGTGTCTCCACTGCATAAGGAAAGGTAGACGAAAGAGAGACTAAGTCATCGAGGGATCTAGTTAATTTGCGACTCATTCATTCATTGTCTCTTTCCACTAATTTTATTGTTCTCTCTATTTTCATCTCTTTTTCCTTTAATTTCTTTTCTTTTCTTGTCAATTCCTTGTATATATATATTACATATTTTCTTGGTCGGATTCGTTTGGTCTGGACAGATTTGTGTTCTTTGATTGGAGGTCTTTAAAGCAAATCTTGACAGATTTAGGAAAAGAGTTTTTGTGGGCCGGGGTTTCTTTATTTTCTCAGATTTCCCAAACTTTTCTGCGGAAGTTTTATCACCTTGACTTTTGGGTTAGAGCTGATCCAAAGTGAGTTCGTTTTCATCTATATCTAAAAGAAACTTATATCTTCCTTTAACAAAAATGGCTCAGCTTAATTAGGGTTTCCATAACTTAATCTTGGCAGGAAGATGCTGAGGGGAAAGATCGAAATCAAAAGAATCGAGAACGTGACCAGCAGACAAGTCACGTTCTCCAAGCGTAGGAAAGGTCTCTTGAAGAAAGCTCATGAGCTTTCAGTTTTGTGCGATGCTCAAGTCGCCGCCATTGTTTTTTCTCAGAACGGAAGATTATATGATTTCGCTAGCTCTGAGTAAGCATCTACATCATTTTTTAATTTTATAAGCCAATATAATCATTTATAATCTGCTCCCTATATATATACTAATGTTTGAATCTTGCACATATATGAATTTGCTCCAAATCGTACTAGATATATATATATATATATATATATATATATATATATACCTATATTTGCAGCACTAAATTTTTTTCCCCCAAAATATGCTATTTGAGTGCTTTGATTTGTTTGACCATATAGGTATTTTGTAGTACCACGGATTTTGTATTTAAAGAATTAATACCTAATCAAATTAATTGACTAAAATGTGTCTGTTAAGTTACTTAAGTTCTTCTTCAAGCACGAGCAAGTGATTTAGGGTTTTCCCAAAAAGCGTTCTTGAACTTTGAACCTAGTATGCCTTGGAACTCATGCTGAAACCACTTGACATGTTATTATAACTATGAAAAGATCTCAGTGACCATGCCATAAAAATTAATACCTTAAGAATACAATTGGACAGTTTTAAGTAAAGGAAACTACATGATGTATGAGACAAGATCTTGTGGCTTTGTACCAGGGTCACAAACTTTAGCCCTAGTTAGTTTTCATGACTCTTGAGTGTGTTGATGTTTTAGAGGCAAATGAATTTCTTACACCAAATCCAAAGATCTTAAATCGTCATATAATATCAAACTCGCCATTGCTCATTATGTGAAACCATATTATTATACTCACTTGGTACGGTTAACTAGTACGTAAACTAATGAACTTCTTCCCCTTTCTTTATGTCAAACGTTCGTTTCATTATCTACGTTTAAGTGAGTTAATGTCGGTTCATTAATAATTTCGAGCGTACTAAGATAAATTACTACTAGTTAAAAGGCGTTTGTATCCTAGCATATATAGTATGTAATCAATGCTTTTGCTATTGAGATAATTTCTTACGTACTAACCAATAGGTCATGCTTATAAGCATCATTGATTACTGTAAACCAAGTCACACAAATTAAATGATATATATACACGTTGAGATCTCATATGCTACGTTTAACATGTAAGGTCGAAAAACATGTTGAAAAATTTAAGATGTACATCATCCGATCCATCTCTTGGAAAATTTCCAATTTCTATTAAAATGATATTAGTCATGAGATCGGTCAAGCGTGACTAATTAATTTATGTCTACAATACACAAAAGTTGCATATCCATGAATATTATTGTTGATCATGATAACATTTTCAGAAATTAATAATACGTTTGCTGTAATAAATTATATATATATATATATATATATATATATATATATATATATATATACTTATAAATGATGAAGATGTTCTTGAAAATGTACTCAGCATGAAGAAGATAATGGAACGATATGAGATATATAGGAGAGAGGCTTTTGGGGAAGAGAGACTCCGAAAAGAGCAATATGTGCAGGAGCTCAAGAAGGAAATGGCAGTAATGATGCACAAGATTGAACATCTTCAACTTCACTGCCGGTATTTTTCTGATCTTTCTAAATCTACTGCATATGTTTTCTTGATACACAATATATATATTATGCACTCCGATGATATCTTAAGGAAGGTGATGGGGCAAGATTTAGACTTGTGTTCGGTGGAGGAACTCAAGGAGCTAACCATCCAAATTGAGAAAAGCCTTACTATTGTAAGATCAAGAAAGGTACAATTAAATGGAGGACTAATAAATATAGAGATAGAGAAAACATGATTCTCGTTACAATCTTTATATATGTTTTCATAATGCGTTGAACAATAGTGGTCTTTTACTAGGGGTTTTCTGAAGGTTTATCTTATTGTGAAAGGTTTAAATCGAAATGATTAGCTATCGAACCAGCCAGCTTCAATGTTTATTTTTGTGCCTTATGTAGTTGCTAAATTTGGATTCCATAATTTGGCAGGCTAAGTTAAATGAAGACAGGATAGCGAAACTAAAAGCTGAGGTAATACCAATTACTTTAAACTAAATAGCTTTGAAGGGTATGTAATTTATACTTCTCTTTGTAAAATTTGTTCATTTTTACTCCATTAGATTGCAGGAGGGAAATGTGTCTTGAACGAGAGAAGTAGGCTGCAACAAATGGTATACACATATATATAACCTCTGGCATGCATATATTGATTAATGCACAAACATAAGCTTTAAAGTTGTTGAGTTGTGTAGTCTCTATTTTCATTAAAATAATCTATTAAGGATATTCCATGTATTTTAGACCCATGTATATTTGTTCTAGAATTTTCTCTCCCTTATACATAACATTCGTTCAGTAATTGTTTATCTTAGTTAGAAGGAGACAAAGAGCTAAAGAAAGCCAAAGAGGTAGAAAGAGTGATAAAAGAACAAAGTTTATAGGAACTCTAAATTCAACTATAGTAAAATCCGGAAAAATGGATGTAACTCTCATGTTGATGATGAACCATTATAACTCGTATTAATCTATTTGTAGTTGGATATTTTGGTTCTAAGTCCAATCATAAACATGTACTATAGTCTCTTTATGTTACTACTACATTAAGATAATACATGTCTTGGGAAGGTTTTGCATTTCATGGACAAAAACATCAATTAACAATTCGTTTCTTATGTACAAGTCCATGATTGTTTTTTATTTCTCTAAGTATTAAGGTTTTCTTCTTATTCTTCCATGGAATTTAGGAAAAATAATTTGTTACATTTCAGTTTGAAGAAAAGCCCTTGTGGATGCAGCCGAGAAGCCTAGAGAGTGAGAAGAGTGCAGCTTCTTATGGTTGTGGAAACATGAACATATCGGATGTCAAAACTGATTTGTTCATTGGATTGCCTGAAAGCTGAGTGCTCTGATTTATCCAAGTATGTAAATTACTACTACTTCAGAATGTTTTAATTTATTCTATCTATGCGTAAATTCAAAAACAAAGTAGTGTATAAAGAGTTCTCTACTATATGTCTTTTCTTTTATTTTCTTTCTTCTTCTGAAGAGCTGGTTTTTTTTTATAACTTGGTGGCATGTTTGAGTTTTTTTTCTTCATAATATTAATAATGTTATAGTCAAACTTTATAACATCAAAGTAATTTTAAACTCCACACGCGAAAATTTGCGTACGAATGTACGATTGGGCCATTAACTCTAGACATTTAATAGTTTTGACCACTAAATAGTTCAAAGATGCCCAGTGAAAATTTATTAGCCACTCCTTCATAAATGATATATAGTAGTAACTTGTTTCTTCAATTAGAGTATTTCATGATAAACATAGTGACCATAAACTTTTACTCTTAAATTTGCTTTATAATCATGGTCGTTAATCTATTGTATGAATATATGATAGAGAGAGAAGAACACTTAATTTCTGGAATAACAGTTTTAAGACATTCGAATTATGGATTTGATTACAACAATTAGTAATTAGCGAGATGTAAAACGCACATTGTTAGGGTTAAAACGCAGACGCTGTTTTAGAATAGCCGCCAACAAGTCCTGACGGCGTTCCACACATCTAATAGCGTTTGCGTTTAAATCGAGAAACGACATCGTTTCCACCGTTTCATGCACGAGGGCGTCTACGATATGCCTCTCAATCTCTGCGACGACCCTTTCCTCTTCCTCTTTAAGTTTCTTCATCTCCGCAACGGTTCCTCCTGGGTTGGTTAAGGTGGCAGAAATGGTGGTCGAGTCGTAAAAATTGAATCTTGGCGGTTCTTGATTGAGCTTCTTCTCGTATTTGTACATCTGAACAGAGCATATCGTCGCATCTGTATTCCGCTCTGGTTCTTCATCTCTATGCATCTGAAAATACTTTAATAGTCAATCACTGAGTAATAATGCCTACCAATGTTTGTGTTATTTCAACAACGAGACTGAAACATAGAGTAGTTTACCTGTTTCAGAGGACGTTCTGTAACAGAGAAAGCTGATGATGCTACAGAGATGTTGACACTAGTATCATTTGATTTTGAGATTTTCTTGCATTTCTTCTTCCCTAAAAGATCACAGCTATCAGATTTCACGTGTGTTGATATATTCTTGAAGGCCGTCCTCTGCTTATTTCGAGTTTTGGGTGTTGGATGAGGAGATAGTTCTGATTCTTTTATTCCTTTCAAGTTCTCCTTGAGGGTCACCTTTGTTGGTCGTTTCTGAGAGATGTGATCTTGTCTTAACACTAATGTGGGATTAGTGCTTGTTGTGTTCTCTTTATGTGAAAGCCTGCTATACTCGATCTTGTTTTGTGCTGCTCCTGCCCTTGTGTTCTCAAGCAAGTTTGTTATATCCATACCAAAATTTCTGATGGTGGGTGTACTCTGTTTTATCTGCTTCCTACTACGTCTGGGACTTCGACTTCCCCCATCTTGTTTCAACTCTTTCAACCTCTTACGTGCAAACTCTTCATCATGCTTAGTATTCTCTATGTTTAGCTGAAGAGAGAGGCGACGATGGTCAGAATCAGAGGAGATCCTAGGGCTTACAGGTAATGATCTTGTCCCTGAGCCATTCCCGGAGAGTCTATGTCCTCTTACTCCAACCCTTGGTGATCTATTAAGGTCGAAGTTATCTGGAAGAAGATCAAGACCCATGAGTCTAGCCACCACGTTTGGACCTGGTGTCTTGATGCGAGGTGAGTTGCAGTTACTAGAGGATTTGTCAATGAGAAGTGCTCTAAGTGTTGACTTCTTCCCGCCCACCTGCATTTAAATTCTCACTTAGCTCCATCGATCAAGTCACTTCAAATGTAATATGAACCCATCAATGTTGACTTACATGAATGTTCAAGATTTCTTTTTCCAGCTTGTAGTTTGTTGATAATGGAGACTCCTCTGTTAAGTCCAAGCTGTTTCGTGGCGCCACCAATCCTGCAAAGTTTCAGTAACATAACATTCTTCTCTGTTACTCACTGTCTTGCAAAAACTCCTAATTAAGTCCTTTATCTAGCGCGCGAGGAAGCACGTACCTTTAGGATTTCTGGAAGGAGAATCAATACTAGGCTGGTGGTGATGATGACGTGAAGGAAAGTAAAAATGGTGGGAATGAAAAAAGTGGTAAAGAGCAGTGATGCAGCCACTAGCTTCATTGGATTTTTCCTTGCTTTTAGAGGAACAAATGGATCTTCCTCCCTTGTGCCATTCTTTTCCCATTTCAGTTTAAGACAAGTTAGGCTTCTCTCTTTTTTTTTTTGTTATCACCTCTAACTTATAATGGCAAGTGGAAAATGAAATATGCATGGACTGACAAAAGAAGAAAAAAGAGGTTGTAGAGAACAAGATCTTTTTTGAGTTTGTAGACACTAGTAAAAATCCAAAATTTGTAACTTCTTATTATGTGTTTGGTTCCTAACCCGAGAGGAGCTAACAATCCTGCAACATTATTTCCATATTGCATTGGTATTCGAGCAGAGGGTGGTGACAGAAATAATTTAAAAACGTGACAGTAATAATTTAAAAGTATAATAAACTGTCCTCGTAAATTAATGCAAAGTGAGATGATGATATTTAGCCACGCAAACTCTTTGAGAACAGACAGCTTGAGTATTATAGTATGATTCCAACCATGCACACTTCTACTTTGGGGGTTTTCAAGTTTTTGAACTTTACAAATTAATCTAAGAGAACTTAAGGTTGTCTAGATTTCTTTCTTGGGGTTTGCAAATTAACTAGAAGAATAATCTTATAATTCGTGAATACGTAACCTTTTTTTTCATAGATCCAGCTTGGCCACATGTTTAATGCATGTCATTGCATTTATTTACTAGGACTTGTCTTGTCACACTATTATTTGCTCAGTTTCAAATTTCAACCAATTTTTTAGTTCAATTGGGTTAGCATTCTCTATTTACGTACCTTACATGCAATACATGCATTTTTAGACATTTTTTTGTAATGATGGAGGAATCTCATATTCGATCTCAGACTAATTCGCATCTGTCGCCAATATTATGAATTTTATAGTGGCCAAAGAGAGAATACGTCTAGCAGAAAAATTGAATAATGGTCTGGAGGTTTAATGGATTGTGGGTTGCGGGTTGCTGTGATTTGGTGGGCTTAGCAAACTCAGAAGCCCATAAGAAACTGAATAAGGACCCCATAGCTCAAAGCCTCAAAACTCATTATGGCCGTTTTGGTCTAATTCTGAAACAGAGGAAGAAGAGACGTATATGCTAACTCTGTTTTAGGGAAAACAACATCCTTTCTTATGTTTTTTTTTGTTTAAAGGTATTCAATTATAAAATATAATGCCCAGTGGGCTATTTCCGGAGTAGGCCCATACAGAAATCCCAAAGGGTCAAACTCGTTTATATCAAACTGGACTAAACCGTTGGAAAAACAAAACCGGTCGGGTTACAACAACCGGATTAAACCGGCACTACGTGAAACCCTAATCTACAAACGAAGAATTTGTTTTGCAGCCGACATCCATAATTGCGGATACTCGACTGGAACAGGACCTCCGGCGAGCCTGGACGACGGTAACCGAACAGAGATGGTGATCCAAGATCCGTTTGCCATCCCGCCACCGTAGAACCATTTTAAGAAGGAGGAAGAGATCCGATCTGTCATTTGTCGTGGAGGATCCATGCTCAGTCGTGAGAGAGAGAGGCAACAGGGAGTAGATAAGAGGACCGTCGACGGTGGCTTAGCTTCACCAGATCGGAGATTACCTCCCCTATCATAACCAATCCGGTGAAACCTCCAGAATCTCCGATCTCCAGATCTATCTACCCTCTTCTCTCGTTCTTCACCGTGAATCTCCCTCTTCCGCTCCGCGTAGCAACACCTCCGGTAGAGCTCTTTACCGTCATCGTCTCGTGGATGCTTCTGCTCTCCACCGCTCCCTTGATTTCGTCCAACAGCTTTGCCGGAATGATGCAACAAGTCACAAATGAAAAACCATGGACCGGAGGGTCCTCACCACCACCGGAATTGACGGAGGACCCGACGTCGGTGCACGAGGTTGTGATCAGAAGAAAAAGGCTTTTGAGAGAGAAAAATCGCCGCGCGTGGGATTCACTCGCCCGATTTTTCTCTTATCCTTTCTTATGTTGATTACTAGACAAGCCGATAATGCAAAACTTTTCTAAACCAGATAAACTGAACGGTTCCCCCTACAACTTGTGAACTCGTTTGGTTGAGTGTTCTGCTTCTTCTAAATTCAGAGATTTGTCCACATTTACGTTTACTTGATTTACACCTTTTAGTCGGTTTAGTGTAAACTAACTATATATGAAGTTTATAAATCACTGGAAATTTTTTGAGGAAAAAGGACATTGTTTCTTCTTCAAGTTTCAACATTATCGCTTGTGGCCAAGCTGACGCAAACAGTTTAAAGAAATAATTGTTGTTTGAGTGGTTTTAACAGAGGAGGGTCCTAACTTACTATGCATCATAATGTCTCGTCCCGTCGTCGGTACTATAAGAATCTTATATCTTCTCATTCGTCGGAGAATTTCTCCATGCGCTTTGAATGACAAGGGCCAATTCTATTCATATCTTTCCAAAATCATTTAAATTTGTCTCAAGGAACTAACACTTTTTTTTTCTTTTCCAATCAGAAAATTACCGAACGATAAAAAAGTCTCTCCAAGGAGGAGGACCAGTTCAGAAGTAATCAAAAGCCAATGCAAGCAAGCGAGGTGGTGCAGTAGTAGTTAGGCCAAGATATATATTGGGAAGGATAAATGCACTCGTCTGCCCTTGGAGTTTGATAGATCGTTTCGTTTGGACTACTTGGTGGACTTCACTTTTTTTCTAGATCTATTGGACTAAGTATTATTGCTACTTTGTGCTAATGAGCTATCTGAACCCAAAGATCCAACCAATTTAGGACTTCACATGAAACTAGTCCATGTAGAGACTAAAATGGTAGATGGAGAAGCTGAACTATGCCAACTGCCAAGAAACGAATGGTTGTTGCAATCATGCATAGGTTCACACACACTTTTTCTCTTATACGTAAATCCTTTGCTATTGTACAACACAGTATACCTTATCGTTTTCTACTGCTTGTTGTTGGAGGCCACCACAAAACTTTAACTTGTCTCTATTAGCTTTTCCTTTTTACTATATTGGTTGGTGTATTTTTAATTTCCTCGTACGAGACCAAGTGAATATTAAGTGCATATATCATGTACGGACGAGCTTTCGTTGGATCTTTTGACTGACCAGTTTCCATGATGGAAACCATCTCCCAATAGCATTCTAGAGACCACTCCATATGGTACAAGTAAGACATCCATTATAACCCTACACACATTTCGTTTCCATTGTCTTTTTCTTCCGCGAATCTAGAAAGTGAAAAAGAAGAGACAACCTAGAAATCCCATTTCAAGCTCCTATTAACTTTTTAAGCACTTATTTAATTACCGTTCAAGACTTAGTGCTGTGCCCACTTACTCGCCCACACACCTTTCAAACTTACACAATAGGAAACTGTATGAAAAACTCAGCCTATAATTAGAAAAAATTGACAAATTTTGTGGTGTGGATTACTACAAACGTCCTAACATATTTTAATGAAACAAACAACATTTGACATACTCCAACAATACAAAAATCTATAAAAGTTAACATCCTTTAAATCGTAATAAACCAAAAAATATATAGAAATACTTGTCGTAAATTATGTATTTTCCTTAAACAAAAATACAAATAGAACCAAGTCCTAATTACCCATAGAGAATAGTTCAATCAAGTTCATCACAAAAACCATGTCACTAAGTGACTGTTTTGTAATCCCGCACGAACTATTATTTTTTACATGGGAGTTAACGAATTTGGACTTGAGAGTTTCCGAACAACAAAGCGGCAAGGTTTCATCTGATATTCAAGAATATTTTGTAGATGCTTGCGCATTTTCGTATCAAAGAACACAATATAAAATTTGGAGGCAATGTCATTCTAACACAATTTCCGTAAATTATCGTTTTTCTCTCTAAAAATACAAAAAAAAAATATGATTATTTTTATTTTTGATTCTTATATAAAGTTGAAATATGTTATGTTTTAATTAGGCGAAAGAACTATTTTTGCAATTTTCCCACAAATCATCATCATAATTTTGTTTTCTTCTCTTTACAACTTTAGTATCTCGTTCTCGTATGTTCTTAGCTTGTCACATATATCAAATCAGATAATTTTATACACACACCTTATATCGTACATAACTCTATTAAGCCATAATGCATTATGACAATGTTATGTACTGTGAAATCCTTGATTGTATCCGAGAAAAAAACAACGAAAGATTGATTTCTATCTTGTCATTTATTTTCAAGTAACAGTTTAAAAAGTTGCATGATTGAGTTGAGGAACTGCACATGTGTTGCTCCCTTTGTTTTCAAATCCATTAAACTGTTAGCATCTAGAGTGTCATTATTTTCAATTTACAATACTGTTTATACGAGAAATTATTTTCGACCTGTAGTAGTCCATTTGTTAAAGATCATATGGACCAAAACTGCATTTGTTAAAGATCGTAGCTTTGTAGCGAGCGATCTGTAGAGGAGTTCAGGTGCCTAGAGACAAAGTAAAATAGATCTGCATTCACTGATAGAATTTATATCCAATGGGTTTCCATGTTAGTCACTGGAAATGTTTTAACTGGCAAGAAAACAAGTTTTTTTCACAGGGCTTTGATTTTCTGGCATATATTACATGATCTTCGTAACTAAAGACTCTTTTCATGCTCTATAGTTTCCTTTTAGATTTTTTTTTTTTTTTAATTCTTTTTATGGGATAAACCTACCTCATAACATTATTATATCTTAAACAGTGATAACATGCTTTCAGCGTCATTAAATTAATTGGGGATGGAGTAATGTCATTTTCTTAGAAAATCAAGAGAAAGAAAACAGATCTATTTGAGATCATCTATGCCCCTCAGTTTCTAGTGTAATTAGGTAATAGATCAATCTCTCTTTCCCCCTCCATCTAATAATGCCAGAGACAGGACATAAAAAGCATGAACTGGTTATAGTGGATCAATAAAAGGATTTTGATTGGAGCTACTATTTGCGACAAAACCTCATGTCTAATAGTTGTCCTTCATAAGTCCAGCATTGTTGGGTCCTTCAATATCTCACTCTCTTATAGTAATTAAGAAAGAGATAGAACTTGAGCACATTTAAGCGAGAAGAACACAGGTCGGCCCCCACCTTCTTAATTTATGGCATCCCTACTTAGTTGTTATAGTATTTGTTTGTCCCCTAATTAGCTCAATGTATTAGCTAGAGGCTCTATGCAAAAGGTAAATAGGGATTTAAAAGTTATGAACCTTATTTCCGATTTTCCATTAATACTAAAACTTTTCTTTTTCAAAAATTAAGTCTCTTATAGAAACGGGAATGGACCCTAGCATTAGCACCACGAGCAGACTCAAAAATTAAGTCTCTTGTTTCTTCTCTAACTGATCATTTTATTCTCTTGCGAACCTAAGGATCCGTCGCATAGCCATAGCCGATGCAAAATCAAAGTTGAGTTAGGTTTCTTGTAACTGTTAAGCATGATCTTGCTTAATTTTAGGAAGCTAAAAAGGGGAATGAACCTTACCTCAACATAGTTTTGCTTGTCCCTCTTTGGCTGTGTCTGCACTGTCTTCAATCACTAGCTTCCAAAAACTTGTCCATGTGATGATAAGAGTGTTTAAAGTGCTGAAGTTACTTGGTAAATAAATGTCTAACTAACTACGCTAACATATGTAAAAATTGTAGTGACACAACCAGACCAAAGCCTAACAAAACTGAACTTAATTATAACTGAATCTAATTAAATATGAATTCAACCGGTATGATTTTTATTAGAATAAGGATAATTGGTTGGAGTGTAGATTTCCATTTGATTTACAATTTTACTGCCTTACTTTTTTTTTCACGTTTTGTTTTTTACTAAAACAATCACTTTGGGTCTAAGAAGCTGTAGTTTTTTTTTTTTCTCATATCAAAAATTATTAAAGATACAACAAATAATATATAGACCAAAATCTACAGTCAATAATTTACAAGTCTCCAACCAATCAGTTAATAAGTTATAGTTCCCATTAATAAACCAAACCAACCGAACTGAATCGAACCACAATCACAACCTGAAAGTAAACGGAAAATACACACACCTAACTTAAGATATGAGTTAGTCCAACCAATCCAAATAGTTCAAAAGATTCAGTCTTTTTTTGTATTTATTAAAGAGATTCTATAACATCTTTTTTTTTAATGTATAAGTCGAGTTAGCTAGCAAAATTATCTAAAGAATTACTTCGTTTATGTGGAATTTATATTCAAATGCAAAACATGATATATATATATATATGTGTGTGTGTAATTGAATAAAAAGGATTAGCAACAACTGGAACCAAGTTTTAGTAAATATATAAAACAAAGAATTCCATTACTTAACAACATTAAGAATAGATAAAACTAAAATGTAAAACTAACATACATTATATCTGTCATACTCAGTCCCGTCTCAAATAAATGTTAGATCCTAGATGAACTGAATTTTTTGGACTCTTGACACAAGAAATATTTTTTTTGTTTGTTTGTTTGGTCCCCTTTATTCAAGGGTTTTTTTTTCCAAATTTTGGTATGGTCTCTGGGCTTTCGCCCCTCTCGCCGCCCCCATGAACCGGGACTGATCATACTACATGATTATAAAATTTGTTATTAGGTTCAAAAATTAAGGGAAATTAAATAGTATAGAGAGAAATATAATAAAACAAAGAAAATAATTGGAAGAAAAAGACAAGAAAGCAAACTCGAGAGAGCAGAGGCAAAAAAAACAGAACAACAACAATGTGGAACCAACACTTCCCCATATACATCCAAAGAACCTTGGGAAGCTCTTTTGTCCTGCTAACTATAAAAACAGACCCCCACCAAAAGGATCGACAGTTTTTTGTTTTAGAAAAAAAATACTATAAGTAATATCTTATTTGTTGTTTTATGCTACTACAATTCCCGATGAACAGATTTAGACAATCTTGGATTTGTCTGTACCCCCGATTTTTTATCGTCTTATTTAGCTTAGCGGTAATAAGACTCAGTGGTCTGAATTTTTTTTTACCACCTAGCCACACCACCACCACTTAAGAAAGATCAGTGAAACTTTTTAATACGCAAATACTACGTACTATAAATGAACTTTTAATGAAAAGTAATACTACTATATATTGCTGTCAAAAAAAAACAAAAACAAAAGTAATACTATATATTACTATTATGGTATTTTAACAGCCATAAAATGGTATGTCGTGTATGGAGAAAACAGAAGGGAGTACATTCAAATAGTATTATCAATCACCTAAAGACCTCTCGACCTATGAGAGTAGTAGTATAGTAGTAAGCTATTCATTATTAATGGTAATTGTCCATGTCCCCCACACAACACACATAAGGAAAAGAGATAAAAAAAAGTTTTACAAAATATATATATATATTTTTACCATTCTGCTTTTATTTAAATTTAATATCTATAAGTCATAAGTAAAACAATTATAAAGGGAAAAACAACGATAAAATATAGAGATCTTACTTATTAATCTGCTAATTATATTTCATTAATTAAATTTAAGATAAATCCCACCACTTGTTTTTTCTTTTCTATTTTTTTATTTTTTAAAAGTCTTTCCACCACTTGTTTAGCGATTTTAACTGCATTACAATGATTAATCTAAAAATAGTTAATAGATCCATCTTATGCAATTTAGTTCAGTCACATGGCAAAAAAGTCATTCGTTCCAAAAATACTTTATATATATTACAAAACAAACAAACAAAAAAAAGAAGTGGACAACACACTACACAATAGACTTAAATGCTTGCTTATATAAAGATTGAAATGACCCTTATGGTTCCCGTATCTCCTCGCAATACTACTACTACTACTACTACTACTACTCACTTACTATTTTCTCCATCGACAAAACAAACAAGTTTGAAGAAATCTCAGAAAATGGCCGTAAGTTGCGTAACAACATCTCTAGAGGAAGAAGACAAACCTAAACTAGGCTTTGGAAACATTCAAACGCCATTGATCTTCAACCCTTCGATGCATAACCTCCAAACCAATATCCCAAACCAATTCATATGGCCAGACGACGAGAAACCTTCCATCGACGCTCCTGATCTTGATGTTCCCCTCATCGATCTCCAAAACCTAAACTCATCTGATTTTCCCTCTTCCTCTTTACAAGCTTCCACACTTATCTCTGAGGCCTGTAAGAAGCACGGGTTCTTCCTCGTGGTCAATCACGGTATCAGCGAGGAGCTTATATCAGACGCTCATGTCTACATGAGCCGCTTCTTCGATATGCCTCTCTCCGAAAAACAGAGGGTTTTGAGAAAACCCGGCGAGAGTTGTGGCTACGCAAGCAGTTTCACGGGACGCTTCTCCACCAAGCTTCCATGGAAGGAGACCCTTTCTTTCCGGTTTTGCGACGGCGAGACACACCCAAAAACCGTTCAAGATTACTTCAGCGATGCGTTGGGACATGAGTTTCAGCCATTTGGGTAAAAGTTAAAACAGAAAAAAAATAGAGAAAAAGAAAAAGAAGAAAAGAAATCAAACATTTAACATATCTTTTGTCCGTTCCTCTGTTTTTTAGAAAACCAAACCGGAGAAAACCAATAACCGGTTTTTTCTATACCATAACTTTTGAAGACTTGGCTTATGTCATTGTTGGTTTGTGGTTGCAGGAAGGTGTACCAAGAGTATTGTGAGGCAATGAGTTCTCTGTCACTGAAGATCATGGAGCTTTTGGGGCTAAGTTTAGGAGTAAACCGAGACTATTTTAGAGAGTTTTTTGAAGAAAATGATTCGATAATGAGACTAAATTACTACCCTCCATGTCAGAAACCAGATCTTACATTAGGAACAGGACCTCATTGTGATCCAACTTCTCTTACCATCCTTCACCAAGACCATGTTAATGGCCTTCAAGTCTTTGTCGAAAATCAATGGCGCTCTATTCGTCCCAATCCCAAAGCCTTTGTGGTCAATATCGGAGATACTTTCATGGTAAGCCAACTAAAAATAAAGAAAGAAAAAAACACATATTGGTTAGATATATATCGTCATATACTAAACCGGGCTTTAGCTTGTTTCTAGGCTCTATCGAACGATAGATACAAGAGCTGCTTGCACCGGGCAGTGGTGAACAGCGAGAGCGAGAGGAAATCACTTGCATTCTTCTTGTGTCCCAAAAAAGACAGAGTAGTGAAGCCACCAAGAGAGCTTTTGGACAGCATCACATCAAGGAAATACCCTGACTTCACATGGGCTATGTTCCTTGAGTTCACTCAGAAACACTATAGAGCAGACATGAACACTCTCCAAGCCTTCTCAGATTGGCTCACCAACAAACCCATCTAATAAATGTAAAACAATATCTATGTCTTGTCTTGTTTAGTTACTATCTTCTTCTTTTTTGGATTTCATGTATATGGTAAGATGCAATAACACCCTTAATTAGCATTTTATTTCTAAAATAATTGATCCGTTACTACCATAATGAGTACACCCACCATTATTTATCAAATTGAAGAGAACAGTCCATCAAGATATTATATATAGATAGATATCGGAACAATTGTTTTAGTAGACTAGTCGCATGTTTGAGGAAGCGTTAAGGAGAATTAATACAAAGACAGTGAACACATGGAATTTAATAGGTTAAAAGCAGAAAAAGAAAATTGTGGTCCCTTTGTACACAAAAACATGTAATCAGCAGGTTTCAACCTGAGACATATATATATACTTGCTGCAAATAAACCAACGAACTTATCCAAAATATTGGCCCCTAAAACAATGCATCTAATGAAAACCTTCCCACGGTCTGGTTTTCCATATATTTGGTGTGAAAGAGTTTTGTTAATTAGCTTTTCGGTGCAAAGCTATTCATGACAATTCAACAATATGTAATATTAAATTTTATAATGTTTTGAAGAACCATGCATATATCAAAGCTGCCTAAAAGAAGATTCGAATCAAGAATCTAAGGAAAAATTGTCACCGGCGGCGACCCTAGGTTGGTGATCGCCGGCCACATGAGTAAAAATGAACTTGTAGCCGGCGACTGCTTATTCTTGACCGGCGATCACCCTCCCCAGTCCCCACCTCCTTGTCTTACACTTTGAAGTTTGTTTTATATGTTGGTCTACATTGGAGAGAATAACAGTTTTATGTTAATGAGAATTTTATGTGAACTGCATGTGGAACTCGTGAAGATATGTCAGGATAAGATGAGTAAGTTTTTGCGGTTTGGTGTAGAAAATAGTGGATCCATAAGAATTGCATGTCGAGCTCGTGAGGACACGTACGTTTTAATAAGATCATATTTTCACAATGTCGAGCTAACAATTTAATCAGGACCTAGATTTGATTTCCATATTCTTCTAAGATACCATTGAGTTTGGGCTAGCTAAACCCGGTAAAAGATCCCTGTCCGAGTGGCCGTAGGCTATCAGTTCAGTTTTTGGGGATTGAAATCTAGGTTCCATGGGGTATGCGGTATGGGCTTTTAGTCCTCCTAATTGACAAAGCCAGCTAGATCACGTGTCTATTTTAAAAAGGTAGATGATGCATGATTCCTTTTTAAAAAAATTAACTCTTATGAACTGATTACAGAATTCAGGGATTCTTAAACAGTTCTTATAAAAATCTTTGACGTACAAAACTATATTTGGTTACTGTATAACCGATCCATTACATAACACAACATATTTATTTTGGGGACGTAACTTCTTAATAATATGTGGGCTACTAATGGGTAGATCATTTTTTATTTAATAAGGTAGCCCATAATAACTCATCTGTCCGTATTTGATAAATTGATTTAATTTTTACTTACTTTTGGCGTCATCTGAAAATCATTAATACTTTTGCAAATTTTGGATGTTTTCTTCTCCCTGCCTCTAATTTCCGATTTACTTAAAACTTCAAATACAGCATAGCTTTTTTGCGTTAGTTTTTCTCGGACATATGCTAACACTATCTCAGGCTAATTACATGCAACTGGAATACAAGCATGAAAAAACTTAAATATTTTTTATTTAAAATAACGTACGACTCAACATTTACATAATTATTATATAGGAACTACATCACACACAAGAAACTTAAAAAAGACGGAATAGCAAACTAGTTAGGTATGTATGTTTTCACATGTACGTACTTGTCTTGTATATATGACGACTGCTCACCCAGAAAATATTTGACTGGGTAGGAAATCGTCCTTAAATTGATAATCTATTGACTATTGAAACACAGATAAACTCGGATTATTCTTAAATAAAAGAAAGAAGAAAAAAACAATCGGATCATTCTTAAATGAAAAAAGAAAAAAAAAATCGTTGCATTCCATTTCTGAATCTCTCGGTCTCGGACATGACACCAACTGATTGAGAAGTACATGATCGTGTACATGAGAATATGTTTGGCTAAAAATCACTATCATATATATGGGACTAAATTAAACCCCACACAGACACGCACACAAATAAAATAAGTTTTGGTCAACACTTATAAAAAAGCTACAAAATATGTAAACATATTAGCTAGAGGTTCTTTCATGTGCTCTGTAATTATTGTAGTTCACCATTAGATCCGGCTAATAAATCATCGATCAAATTATCTAATTGAAAATGCTATTTTACTGGTTTCTTATTGTCGATTTTTTCAAAAATAAAATGTTTCAAAGGATAACGTGATTCACATTTAAAAACATTAGTGCAAGAAAACCATTAAAATACCAACAAAACTCTTCAAGTCATGTAGTAATTTATATTTTAAATTGATATGAGATGGATTCAATGTCTATATATTTTCTATATTTTATATGTTTATTAGTTTGCCTAGATACTAGTTTAAATAATAAGGGCTTTTAAATATTATTAAGTCCCAGAGAAATTCCTATCTTTATATTGGAACACAATCCGATTTGATGATCAGAGATTTGTTGGACGGCATGGGGGACGGCATCTCAAAGTAAATAATTAGTATCTTTTTTTTTAATAGCCACAAATTTGAATTAAAATAGGACTCCTAGTTGATAATTAATTTAAGGGTAATACCAATGATGATATAACTAAAGATATCAAACGAATATTAGGGAGATCACAACCACTCATCATGCGTATCTCTTAATAATTAGTAAGTGCTAAAAACATCTGAACTACTGTCAGCTTCGCTTAAGTTCGTGACATTTTATTAATCAAAGTGGAACTTAATTTGATCTAAAATAATGAGTTCTTAATATTAGAATAACATTTGATTCTGTTCATATGCTTATATATGGCTTTATGGGGGTACGTAGGAAAAGACGAGGCAAAAGAAACCAAGATTTTGGGGATATGTATAATACTGTGTCTTATCGTGAATTAGAAAAGAAAATCCGATTTAGCAGTTGAATAATAGATAATCTTCTAAAAGTATCTTAACAAAAAAAGAAGAATATCTTAAAGCTAACTAGATTCAGACATGCACGTACGTACGCGATTGCTTTCAAAAACTAAGTTGATCGTTTAGTGAAACTGTAATTTTGAAGAATAAAACTGTAATTTTTTTATAATTCATTTATGGATAATAAAGGTGAGTAGAAAATGTGTCGTGAATGTAGTATAGTAGTTGTAATTGTATTAATTAATATTAGTAAACAATATATTATAATTTGTAATGACAAATCTATACAATATTAGAAGCTTACGTTAATTTTAGATGATCCGTTACTATATACGAAGAGTCTTCAACTCTTCATGTCTTGTTAGACTGTATCTCCAGGCTCCAGCCCATAATACGGTGTCGAAGTGCTTCCATAAGTTTTTATAGTAAAATCTATACTATTTTATAGTTTAAATTAATTTGTTCGTAAAAAGAATTATACAACGTAACCAATTTTTATGTTCGTGTTTAACAACAAAATCATAACTTTCTCCTTCATGTATATACTTAAATAGTTGACTTTTATCAGTCTATAGTTCCATACTATGTTCGCGTGGGTGCAACTCGAAAACTACTTGCACGTTGTATTTTTGATCCTCCTCCAAGTTAGTGTAGAACATTATAAAACATAGGATTAACAATGGCCATCCATGGAGAAATAACACTGATCAATCTTATAGTTTGAATTTATCGGTTATTAACTCCACCTTCAAAGTAACATATCATTTTCCATGCCCGATAAATTTAACAAAAGAAAGGCAATTTTTTTTTTTTTTTCTATAAACTCAATGAAAGAAAAAATTGAAAAAATCAACTTCTGCTTTTTCTATAAACTCAATGAAAGAAAAAATTGAAAAAATCAACTTCTGCGACTCTCCGACCAAAAACAGAAAAGGAAAAATAAGTGTATTGAAGAGGCAATTTCTTAACCTTCGTCTTCCACACAATATCAAATCAACCACATCAATAAACACCCAAGTTCATCAATAATTTACAGAATCCAGTGAGTATAACACTATGTGTGTTATTATAATCCAAGGTAAGCAATTTCAATTTTTAGTTTATATTTAATCTGGTTTTGGGTTTTATATCGGGTGTTAATTCTTGTTTTATAAATCCATTTTTCTAGCAAATAATCAAAGTATCCAAAGCCAGATCGATAGCTTCGATCCACGCCCAAAGCAAGGCTCGCCATCGTTGATCAAGTTATGTAAATTTTTATATTATCTGGTTTTCTAGGAGATATAAATTAGATTAAGAAAATTTTATAGTATGATCACAACCCCGAAATCTAAATCGCAACCTCGTCATCTTGATTATATAATTTTCTTCGTACTTAATAAAGACCTAAATATACATTTTGAAAATAATACTCTACACTTTCAACATTCAATTTCTAACTCTAGAGAATTTTCTTATTAAATCTGTTGGTCAACCTGTGTTAGAAAAATTTCAGGAAATTTTAGTTCCAACTGTGCAAATCTAAATAAATTTCGTTATCAAAGATAATATAATGTTTGCCGAAATAAATAAAGATTTAAAGAATGTATAATGTTATATGACTGCTTCTCGCAAATCATATAAATGCCACACATAATCTTAGACAAATTGGTTTAGAGGCATAAGCCACCATTAACCATCACTAACGCCTTGACCAGTAGCTACCTATAAATAAGATAAGCGAGAATAAACTAAAGCAATAGAAAGTAAACTCATGTGTTCTATACATATTATAATAGTTAAAAAAATGCATACCTAAGTAATGTAAGAGACTCCGAGTCCATAAATTGCTTATATGTTTTGAAAAACTTTTTTGAACACTACATTCATAGTTTGCTTTTGTGGTTTCCCATCTTTACCAAAGATTAGCACCTTAACCACTATTTGAAAGTCACTGTTGATATAACAACATAGAGCTGTCCATGTCAAAAACATTGCCATTTCATACAATCACATAGTAAATTATTAGGATTAATCGTAATCATATATGTTTTAAACAAATATAAAGTACATAAATAAAAGATTTATATTTACGAATATAAGCTCACGACATCTGCTAAGATCACTTCTAAAGTTTATCCAATGAAACTTGTGTACTGTCGCCATGAGTGAACGATCCGCACATGAATCTTCAAAGTTCTTGAATGGCTTAATGTTAGTAAGACTCGTGATTCCATTGTTTTGCAGCCTTTTTTTTCTAGAATATATTAACTGGATATCGAGTATATTATGGTAAGCTACATTGTTTTCGACGATCCATATATTTATAGTTGAAGACCTATGTATTTGAATATACCTAGCATATATTTTGCGAGTAAATGATTATATGGGGATATGGTAAGTAGCAAAGATTTCGCGTAATTTTCTTTTGTTAGTTTAGGTAACATTTGAAATGATATTGTTGGTGATTTTTAAAGTTTGGTATAGTTCCTTACATTGTGTTGTTATTTTCTTTAATTTTAATTTTAAATGATTTCGGTAGATGATTCCCTTTATTGATTTTGTAATAAATTGGAAATATGCAAATTGGTAATTCGCGTGATTATAGGGACATAAGTATTATATGTTTCTCATTATTGTTGCTATTCGTAGAAATTATAGGAATTCAGTTAATATTTGTTATTTAAAGAACGTTGTTTTTGGAATATTGTATTTAATGTAGTTAGGCCACTAAATGGTCGCATATTGGATATCAATTTTATGGGCCGCTCGTTTACCATTTTATATATCTTATTTAAGGTTACATGTTTTTCCACTGAATGATATATCTTTGTTTGGTGACTGGAATAAGTATCCTTACTCTGAACACACAAAACACAATCCGAACTAACAAAATTATTTTAATACCCATGTCGTTTTCTATGCTTTATTATCTTTTTAAGGGTATTTCATGTCATATTTTGTCAATTTTATTTCTACAGAAAAATGCTTTCTTTTTAATAGTATAGATATATGAATAACATGTTATAAAACATAACGCAAACATAGAATATTATTATATGATATATGTATATGTATGTGTATATGTATAACTATATACACTATAATATATAAGGGGAAAGAGACGAAAGGTAAGTGAAATAAAGTCTTCTCTCTACTTCTTATTATTATATCTCTCTTCTCTCTTGTCTTGCTTTTACAAGTGAAGGAAAGTAAATATATATAGGGGCTTTAGTAAATGGATAAGTATAAGTTACTTGATTACTAAGTAACTTGGGGATCAAGTGATAAGAAGATAAGATCAAAGTGATGGATAATCACTAGATAATTTATAACGCTCCCCCCTTGATTATCTATCACCGTTTACTTATTGTGTATATCCTCGTTAAAAACCTTATCATAAAAAAACCATATAGGATAAAAGCTATGATAAGAGAAAAAGAGTACAGTGACACAATCTTCCCCTAGAATAGATGAGTCTTGTTCTTATTGACATTCTCTTTTAAGGTCGATATTCTGCGTGTTATTTGCTGCCTTGTAAAAAACCTTATCATGGAAAAACCCAGTGGGATAAAAACCATGATAAAGGAAAAAGAGTGCAGTCACACGAATCATCATATTCTCCCCTGGAAGTATCATCTCTGAAGATGCATTCTGAATGAGGAAGTCGGAAGCACCTTTGTAAATAACTCTGCTACATTGTTACTTGAGTTGATGGACTGGCTATCAACTTCCATATTCTTCTCGAAATCTTGAGTGTAAGAGAGGAATATGTCTTGTTTTGTCGCTCTTGGCTAGCTTTCTTTGATTTGGGTGATATATGCAACAGAGTCTTCAAACAATGTTGTTGCCTTTCGGTTGCTTCTTGCTAATGGGTCTCAACAAGCATTAACTAGTTGACGCTGATCGAACCCTCAGTTCGAAGTTCTTCGCCAACATGTTACGAGGCTCCAATCTTAGGTAGATAACTATTTGTTGATGTTCAATCATCATCTGAGCCATTAGGGATTCTCGATATGGCATATGAAGCACAATTATTTTGGCATGACTTGAACGAGCAACAACCAAAGTCTATCACAGAAATGTCTCGAAGTCGTTGTTTTGCGATATATCTTTATATCGATCCGATATAAATCTTCCATCTGCAAAACCAACTAAACCAAACTTGGGGGTTCCAAAATATATTAAGCCCAAGTAAATCATACCTTTGCAATAGAAGATACATTTTAACTCATCTCAAAATCTACTCATAGAGAATGAGTTATATGCTGCAAAGAGATTAGTAGAAAATGCTATGCACAATTCATAAGATATATAAATGCTCGTCAGCATTTATATATGATCTTATATGTCTATATATATATATTTGACTTCCTTTAGAAGTGATTGGTATAACATCTATTTTGATAGATGTTTAGTTTAGAATATCTAGAGACATTTTTGTTTTTCCAATATCGTTTATTCCAAATAACTCTTCAAGAGTTTTTGATGATGTTCAAAATCATCACTGTTATGAATTCTCGAGAACATAATTATGATATCATATATTTTTCGGGATAAGCTCTTCAAGCATCCCATAAGGCATATTTCAAGTCATTCATATAGCATCAATTTTGTTTGATAGGGTATTTTAACAACACATGGCGCGGCACACCAATTTTGTTATATATCATTATACCCTTTTGATGTTTGGACCACTAGTCCAAAAATTACTCGTTTTCATACGAGTTTAATATAGACTTGAATACCTCTTTATTGGCCAATATATATCTCTATACGCTCACAGAGCGGAGATTTATGATCCTCATTAATCACATTGCGCGATATCATTTTATTGTCGACATGTATGTCTTTGGTTCCATATTTCCCGTAATGACATGGTTAATCGAGATCTCTTTAATCATTATATAAATGATTTTATTCAGGTACCTGATTTCGTTATTAACCATATCAATCGGTTTCTTTACTCATCTTGAGGAGTATCTTGCTCCTCTTTAGAAGTCTATGTGCTCCTCTCTGGGAGTCTATTAGCTCTTCTTAAAGAGTCTATCTACTCCTCTTTAAGAGTTCATTTGCTTCTCTCTTGAGAGTATAATCCTCTTTTTAATTTGCTCCTTTTTTTTCGAGAATTTTATTTATCTTAGGAACCAAAGTAGTCTATCATGTTTCTTATGTGTCATAGACTTCGTATGTCATCCGTCAGAGACATATTTTATTAGAGTATTTTTAGCTGGGATGTGAGATTTCTCAGAACTACAAGTTCATATTCATTTATGTGAGGATCAATAATTATATGAAATCTCATCCATCAGCTTTTTGCATTTGATTTGCAATATATATTTTGAATAGTGATCTGTTGAACTTTTGAACTTTTAAGTTCATATTCATTTGTTCAAAGATCCAAAACTATTCAATGATTCTCCCATAATGATAGAGAATATTATCATCCAACATGATGATATGCAAATCTTGCAATAGGCACATCTCTCATAAAATGGCTCAATATTATTAGAGCGGAGACTCATTTCCTGCATCTATATATTTCATCCTCTTTGGATGGTATATTTTATGCGGTGTGGATGAGCATTTAAAATATGTATCACACACCCATAAGATTCAAAATGATAAATATTTAATCTCCAACCATGAATATATAACATGAGAGAAATATTTCTTTCAAACTGTTGGCTTCATATATAATATTTATTACATACAAAACTTGTTTCATGTAAAGAACATGGAGATTAAATCACCATGAATCGTTTTGCAATCTCTTGGAGTTGCACTATGAACGATTCATCATAGTTCATTTCAAGAGTGAACATCATGGATGTTCCACTTTATCACATGCGACATATATATATATCATAAACTAAAGGATATGACTTCACCAGAGTTATATCGCTCTGGGGTCTCAAATTCACCAAAGTTTATCGACTTATTGTCGATGTGGGATTCCTTGAATTCTCCCCCTTGAGATGATAACTCTTCGAGTTCATTCATCTCGTACTGAATCCCACTTTAGGATCAAGAACATACCAATTTTGGTTATGTTTATTATCGTAGATCCTAATAAGATGTGAGATTAGTATTACCCCCTCTCAAGATGATGACTTTTATGTCCATTCACCTTTGACCGAATCTTATTTTTAGATCGGTTATATTTGAGGTTTAATTTGGGGATTTATCAAAGAAATCAAAACATCACATATATATATATATATATCCAATGAGTTTTTAATCCAAAATGATGGTGAATGGGCCAACATTATATGATTCTGGAGGCATAGCCTACTACAGAATTAAAGAGGAGGTATATAACCATCTACTCCGTAAATAATAAATACAAGTTTTAAACAAATTTAAATAAACTAATACAATTCAACATAAAATAGTTGTTACCTGAATTGAAGTGCAGTGCTTACAACCTCATGAAATGTGAACGGGGACATGCAATACTTTTAAAAGAACTTTTTTTCCTCTAAACAAATTCACAATGATTTTTATTATCATTGATTGACCGGGATGGCTTAACTGGTAACGCTATGCTTGAAGCATTAGGAAATTTCATATTTACTATCATTTTGCCATCTTTGTTTTTGCATGATATAATCATATACATGTGTGTCTCCAATATGGCCGATCTTGCGATACCATATTTATTTATAGTCTCAACATAATAATTTTATTAAAACAAAATGTCATTAAAACTCTATGAGTTTCTTTGAGACTTTGGAGAATACTAGACATGGATAATTATGAATCTAATGTCTTTGGAAGTCAAGAGACTTGCTCATCTAGACTTTCCAATTACTTTTGCACTGTATAAAATATATGTACACGAGCTTTATATATTTCATAAGAGAAATATATTTTTGATTATAAAGACATTTCATTGTCTTTAAATCTTATATAACACATATAGTTATTCTTTACGAATAAATAAAATTAAATAAACCAATATATAAATTCAGAAAATAAAATAAGAGTTATAGCCTTATATATAAGAATTTAATAGAAATAATTTTTCTTTGATCGTAGAGTAGGCAGAGCCAATCCGGAAAAGACAAAGCTTTTTATTTGTTCATGAATGAGGCAGAACCTCTATATGTATAACAATCAATCCGGAAAAGAAAAAACTTTTTATTTGATCATGAATGAGGCAGAACCTCTATATGTATAACGATCAATCCGAAAAAGACAAAACCTTTTATTTGATCACATAGAAGGCAAAACCGATCTTTCGGAAAGGACATAGCCTTTTGTTAGATCGTGATAGAGGGGCAAAGCCTACCATATCAAATGATCAATCCAAATATTATATAGCTTTATATATGATCGTAAAGGAGGCAAAGCCTACCATATATAACGATCTATCTATCCGAAAAAGACATAGCTTTTATTTGATCGTGAAGGAGGCAGAGCCTACCATATATCAAACGATCAATTTGGATATAACATAGCTATATATTTGATCGCAAAGGAGATAAAGCCTACCACTTATAACGATCAATCCAGAAAATGACATAGTCTTTATATATGATCATATAGGAGGCATAGTCTTCCATTTTAACGATCTTTCTGGAAAAGACATAGTCTTTTGTTAGATCTGGAAAGAGGCAAAGCCTACCATATAAAACGATCCATCCAAAATTGTATAGCTTGATATATGATCGTAAAGGAGGCAAATCCTACCATATATAACAATCTATCTATCCGGAAAAGACATAGCTTTTATTTGATCGTGAAGGATGCAGAGCCTACCATATATCTAACGATCTATCCGGATATGATTTAGCTATAGATTTGATCGTAAAGGAGGCAACACCTACAACTTATGACGACATATCCAGAAAAAGCATAATTTCACGGTTTCTAGAATATATATGTTATATAAACATAAATCGAAACAATATAAATTTACTTACCTCGTAAAAACTCCCGCGGTAAAGACATCGTGCTGATAACATATTATAAAACATAACACAAACATAAAATATTATTATACTATATATGTATATGTATGTGTATATGTATAACTATATACACTATAATATATAAGGGGAAAGAGACGAAAGATAAGTGAAATAAAGTCTTCTCTCTACTTCTTATTATTACATCTTTCTTCTCTCTTGTCTTGCTTTTACAAGTGAAAGAAAGTAAATATATATAGGGGCTTTAGTAAATGGATAAGTATAAGTTACTTGATTACTAAGTAACTTGGGGACCAAGTGATAAGAAGATAAGATCAAAGTGATGGATAATCACTCTAACATAACAAAGTATGTAATGTCAACAATATAATAGTAAGGTGGTTCTATGCATTGAATTTAATTAGGCTTTTAGAAGGCTTCTTTCTTAATTTGTCCGAAAAAGCATCCTGATCATCATAATCCACCGCTTATAATTTTGTCAGGAGTTTCACATTTGCTATGTCATTTGATGATGTGAGGCTTTATTATTATGGATTTACATGTGTATCTGTTACTTGCGTATATATAGTCATTTGAAATTTTCAAATTGGTGATGTCATTTGTATGTATGTCTGTGTTAGGTACTTAGGTTATCAACTTACACTCAAACATATACTGTATATCTTTATTGTGTGGTTAGTTTTACTCTATGTTAGTTAATTTTGGAACTTTTATCCACTTTCGAATTGCCCAAACGATTGGATTCCCTCGTGGTAAGTATTATTACATCATAGTATCTCTCTTTGATAACTCAGTCTGTCGTCGCAGAAATTAGAACAGTTGTGTTCCTTCTCAATTTTTTTGCAGTTATATGCAAACAATTCACATAAAATATCGAAGAGACGAAGGTGGTATTAATAGCGAACAGGTATCAGTAGCTAGGTTAAAAACAACCTTGCAGATTTTGACCAATAGAGCCCAAAAGATATGGTTCCATTTAGCCAACTTCTTCATACTTATCCGGTTAAGCCTTTACCATAAATCTAGGCATATTGGCCTTTATTTTGCTCTGCCCTTTCCTAGTTCCCTTCCATACTCTTAATGATTTATGGATATGCATATACGTTGGTTAAAACTTGATTTTAATTCCATTCTAAATCAAACCACAAGAGAAATTAAACATAATAACAACGGAATGAGAAAAAAATTTTACAAGGGAAACAAGAAATGGCTTGCTTGTGAGAAAAAAATGGTCTACTGAAAACATCACACCCATGGTCTTTTACTGCGTGGCGGTGAAGTTTTGACCCACCCATAAAATCCGTTTGAAATATAACAGCATAGTAAGCACTTGAACTTGTTTAAACCAAGCTACACCTCGACCCACAAATGAACCTACCTTCCTTGCTCTCAAGATAAAACTTCAAGAAGACTTTAGATATTTTCTGCATTTAGCATATTGTGAGATTAGTTAATTAGAATAAAATGCATAAACCAAAATATACACCATATCCAACATTGCATATCTTTAGTTATATTCCACTGACGAACTAGAAACATTAGAAAATCTTTTATAAGAGAATAATAATTGGAGCAACGAACATATGATACGTACAAAGAATATTGTTTTCTATCAACTAACAAGCTTCAATATACTAAATCGAAAAGGGAAAAAATATTTTGGTAATGATAGTTTCTAATTAGGTAAAGTTCACACACCGTGCTATAATGAAACAAAGAGCTCGGGTAAAAGAGATCATACGATATGAAGAAGGTCTTTAGGACTACGAATGCTAGTTTTCTGATCAGTACCCTGTTGAAAGTATCAAATCCTCAACTAGCTTCTCCTGCAACCAAGCTAAGTCGATGCATCCGAAACTATTAACCTGTGTTGAGTAATGAGTGTAGTGTATAGTTATAAAAATAGAATGGAAACCCTAAATTAACTCCAATTGACATGGCATGTAGTTGTAATCATACCTCAACTTGAATAGTGTGCATGAGCCTCTCATTGACTCTTGTCGTGAGAGAGCTGACGACTTCAAGCCCTTTCTCTTGAAGTGTCTCAAGCACTCTTGAGAGGAGCAAAGCTTCGGGACCTGAGGAGTTGCTGCTCACCACCACTTCTAAGCCGCTCACGTGTGGTTGCACCATCACAGTCGCCGGATCCGATTTAGGCAAATCGGATTCAGTTTTTGCTGGATCCGGATTCGACTGATATCTCTGACCCGTTTCTCTACTTAGTTCATCTCTTCTTGCACTGAGTTCTTTAATCCGTGTTTCCGTGTCCTTAATAAAATTCACCGCTCCGTTTACATGATCCGAAACAGCTCTTTTTCCCTACAAATAATAAAATTAAACCAAATACAAAAAGACATATTCACGAACCCTAGCAGCCAAATCTTGGTTTCTCGTTCGAACAACAAATACAAAGAAAAATAAATAAAATTTGAGAGCAAATAAGAAGTGAATAAGGATATATATGAACCTTGATGTATTGGAGAGGTAGGTGAGTGCGAAGAGCAGCGAAGAGTGTAGCCATTTCTTGTCTTCTTTGGCGTTCGATGTCGCGGTGGAGAAGCTTCTTCTGCTTCTTATTGTCATCTGTTTCATGGGGCATACCGGAGCCGCCGCTGCTGCCGCCCTCGCCGGCTGAGCTAAACGGTCTTTGTCTCTGGTACCCTTTCGGATTAAGATTCTGAGAAGGATCCATAGTTTGACACTTTGAGCTTTAGCTAGCAATGTCAGATCTTCTTAGAATTTTCTGGTTCTGTCCTATGATAATTTTATTTCTTTTGTTGAAGGATGCCATAAAGAACCAAATGGTTCTCTATGTCTCCTTGGGTGAGAGGGAGGACCATTAATTATAATATTAAATAATACACATTAGGAGGACCAAATAATGCAGGTTCTGGAATTACCCTTTTTTGTTAAAAAACAAAACAAAAATCGAAATATTTATCAGTTGTTGTTTTCTTTAATTAATAGGATGAGCCTCTCGGGCTTGAGTCCTTGGCCAAAACATTTATATTAGATTTTAATGGTGAAGAGTTTTACCGGCCATTGGTGGTATGGTATCAGTGTAAAAAAGTCCTCCCTTCTGAAAATAAAATATAATAATATTTTTTCTATATTTACGGAATATTACAAAACCACTAGACTACAAATATATATAACAAAAAAAACCTTCTACAACTAATTTTAATGCAAAAATATATAAACTTCTTTTTGGTAGGACAAAAATATATATAAACTAGTGATAATATAAATATATATATATAAGAAAATAACAATAAAAGAAACGAGAAAGAAGATGAAGACATAACAATTTTATTAGAGCAGGGTGATCATTTTTTTTTTAGTCTTCTTTTTATTTATTGTTCAAAATCTCAAACAATATTAGTATTTCACTTATTAATATATTTTACTAAATAACAACTTTTAGTGTTTTTTTTAATTATGACTCTTAAAATATATCTACTATCATTACAAAAAAAAAAAAATGGGTAGCTTGCAAAAACATAAAATAAATCGGTGGTCCTAAACAAATTGTTTTATACTTTCTCCAAACAGCTTTTCTCACAACAACATCCAAGCAAATATTCTTTAACAAAAGAATTAAGCAATTTTTCCTTTTATACAAATCTCTTACCATGAAAACAACAGTTATAGAAAGTAAAAAACAAAAGTACAGTACATTTCTGAATGTCAAACCGACAAATACACATAGAAAAAGTGAGTAAAACGCAAACTGTTGCTATATTAAAAAAAAACGTCACAATGCAGATTTTCCCTATTATGTATAAGTTCTCATACGACTGGCCGGAGGAGGAGGAACTGGAGAATATAAATAACTATATGACATATGTGGACGTAAAAAGCCCCAACCGTGTCCTAAGACTGGGATACATGAAAACCAAATCATCAAATCACAGCCGTTGATGATCTTGTGATATGGTCGGATGTGGGCTCCGTACTTTTTATCAGAGCACCTGCTCACACTGCAACTAGTCTTTTTCACATGTTTTTATTAAAAACGTCCCATATCCATTGGCGTATCAGAGATATCATTACTGTTCTTAAATAAGAAGATACTACTAATTCAATATAATATGCAATACGACGATGACATCTTTCCACGGTTTCCATTATTTTTCTTTTTCTTTTTTTAAAATAAGCCTTTTGGTAAAGGTTATCCTTTCAAGGCAAAGCAAATCCTTCTTCTCTGTCACGAATCCTCTGTTACCTTTAAATATCTCTATACGTATATTGAGAGAGTCCACTATATTTTTATTTATTTGGAATTTTTCAGTTTACTAATCTTTTTGGATGTTTGACCCGATTCGTTGTCTAGAGATGTGTGTGTGTGCTTTTTCTAATTGTCCGGGGACACACGACTCTCTTTCATGCTCTAGTTTTATCTATTGAAAGTACAGTTTGAACATTTTTGAAAGTAGTACAGGTAGTCAAATTGGTAATGTGATTTGGGACGTGTGGATGCATTTCCCCTAGCTCCCAAAAAAAGTATCGGATGCAAGCAGTTTTAATCTTATAAAATTTAAAATTAGAAGCACGTTGTTAAATTATGTATGACCCAAAACCGTCAAATCGATGGTTGTCAGAAATTAAGGATTATGCAAAGTTAAATTATTCGGAATCATACACAAATGCATTGTAGCAATAATGAGTACACTGTAAAGTGTAAACTAAAGACCATCTCTTTAGACTTTTTGGACGGTTGCAAACACAAGCCGACATTTGTACAGTAACAATCCAGTTAATTCTTTTATTTTTCTCGTTGGTTTGTAAATTTTTCGTATGAAATAAAATATGGTGTTTGAAGTTAAAGTACCTTAATGATGTGGTGTAGATACAACTATATATATATATCCTTTTTTTAAATGATTGTATGCTTTTGAATAGTTACTTCGTAATGGATTGTTGTTGTTGGCAAGAAAAAAATATTACAATATCTCTAGACATTGTATATCGACACAATATTCTTTACTAGCGTCATCATAATTTTTTTTTTAAAATGACACAATTTTAAAAAACTATAAATATACCATATAGCTTTGATAGAATTCTAAAATATATAAATATTTGGAAAAAAAATCCGTGGGTTCAGAAAAATAATATATATATATATATATATATATATATAAAGAATTACTCCAAACTTCGGCTATTCGATCAAGCTATACATATATGCAATAATTGATTTCGAACATATTACGAACTATATACATATATATATATATATATAAATATATATTACAAAACTATCTATATAATTCAGTAGACAGTTGTGAGTTTTCAAAAGAAAACAGAAACACCAAAACAGTTTTCACTTCGCCATGTGTAACAAAATAGCTAGACCCTACTTGGCTAATTCCGACCAAACCTCAAAGGTTGAACAAAGTTGATCACTCATTTTAGCTGAAATTGTTTACCAAAGAGTTAATATATATATAACGACATTTAATATTAATATGATCAGTTCCTTATTATTATTACTATGATTCAGATCTTCTGCGTTGTCGTGGAGAAGTATTTTAGAAAAAAAAATTTAAATTTAAAATTATACATTATGCAATTATTTAAATGTAATAGAATAGTTTAAATACATAAACTGTTAATAAAAACACAATCATCAAAATAAAAACTTATAACAAAAAATATTATGTAGAATAGACGCAACTTTGCAAAGCATATTGTTTAAAGTATTATAGATATAAGATATTTTTATGAAGAATTATGGTAAAGAGTTACAATTAAAAAAAATCAATATGACAAAGTGATCCTTACTAAAAATATTGAATTAATGGTTATAATGATTAATGTGATTTTCTATTAAATAACTATAATTAAAAATATATTTAATAATGAGTGAAAAAGTATCAACGGTAAATTAAAATTAAATAGTCAACTCTTAAGAACAAAAGAAAATAAATTTTAAATATTAAAATAGTTTTTAACAAAAAGTTACGATAAATAGACGCAAATGTAAATTATATATTAAGTTTTATTATATTTCATATTACTATAATCATTTCTAAAATTTTAGTTAGATAATATAATAACATTGAATATTAGATATAAAAAATAAAAAATAATATTCAAAATATTTATATTTAAAATAAAATGAAAAATTTGTTTCAATGAACAATGATTTGTTAGTTATTTATGAAGACACAAATATATAGAGAGTTCAAAAGATATGAATATTTAAATAGACACACCTATTAGAACGAAAAGTTGTGATGAAAAAATATGAATAAAATATAGTAAAAAGACACAACTCTACAATGAACAAATACAATTGTTTGAGTTTTTTAAAAAGAACAAATAAAACCAACTTTTTTACAAAAAAATACTGTGAAAAGTCGCAACTGTTGTTCTCATTTATTCAGATTGTTATTATTATTTTTAAATATTAAAATATTTTTTAAAACGGAAAGTTAAGATAAATAGACACAACTGTAAATTCAATATTAAGTTATATAAAAATTTTCTATTGCTATAATCATTTCTAAAATTTTAGTTAGATTATAGAATATATTCAATTGACTCAACATAAAATGGAAAATTTGTTTCAACGAACTTCTTAATTAGTGATGAAGAGACAAATATAAAGAGAGTTCAAAAAGCATGACTATTTAAATAGACACACCTATTATAACAAAAAGTTGTGATGAAAAAATATAAATAAAATATAGTGAAAAACACAACTCTACAATGAACAGATACAACAATTTGAAAAAGAGAAAAAAAACAAATAAATTTTTTTTTTATGAAAAGGTACTACGAAAAATCGCAACTGTTGTGTATGCACTTGATTATACCTACAAACTCATATAAACTGCTTTTAAATAGAAGACATATTTATTACCATATTCAAAAGTCAAATCCAAAAGCTCATTATATAATCCATCTAACTCTTGGAAAAAGATTCTAGGTATAAAATTAATTAAAAATTATATATTAGATTCATCATTCCAAAAATATTTTGTTAAATCAAGAATTGGAGGAATCTCTTTAGTTTTAAAAGAATGAATGCTAGAGAATAATTTAAAGAGCTGTAAAAACTGTTGAGATTGAAATTTTATATTATTTGGTGTCATGGCAAAAAAAATGAAAACATTTCAAACAGACAAATATATATAGATTTCAAAATATACGAATATTCGAATAAACACAACTCTACAATGAACAGTTGCAACTTTACAAAAAAACCGTTGCAATGAAGAATCACAACTTTGTGTAAAACACACAATTTAATTTTTTTACAGATTTTTTTGAAAAATATCCAAAAGGTACGATTGAAAAAACACAATTTTTTGTGGCATTTATTCGGATTGCTATTATATATAGGTACTTTCATTAATTTTTTAATATATAAAACTAACTAAAAGTTATAAATTAGATTCATCATTCGAAAAATCTTTTGTTAAATCAAGAATTGGAGGTATTTCTTACTTTTAAAAGAATGAATGCTAGAGAATAATTTAGATAGCTGTAAAAAGCGTTGAGATAGAAATTTTATATTATTTTGTGTCATGTCAAAAAAAAAAGTTTTAAAAGACAAATATATAGATTTCAAAAGATACAAATATTCGAATAAACACAACTCTACAATGAACAGTTGCAACTTTACAAAAAGATCGTTACAATGAACAATCGCAACTTTGTGTAAAATACACAATTTAAATTTTCTTCAGATTTTTCTGGAAAATTATTCAAAAAGTACGATCGAAAAAACACAATTTTTTGGTGGCATTTATTCGAGATAGATTCATTATTCCAAAATTTTTTTGTTAAATCAATAATTAGAGAAATTTCTTGATTTTTAAAAGAATGAATGCTAGAAATTAATTTAGAAAAATGAATAAACAATTGAGATTGAAATTTTAGTTGATTTTGTGTCATGGCAAAAAAAATGAAAACAGTAAACAAACAAATATATATATAAATTTTTAAAGATATGAATGTTCCAATCAACACAACTTTACAGTAAACAGTTGTAACTTTTCATAAATAACCGTTTTAATGATCCATCACGATTTTCTAGAAAATATCCAAAAGATACGATTGAAAAAACACAACTGTTGCTCGCATTTATTCGGTATGTTATTATTATGTAGATTTTTTTTCTATGTTTTGAATAGACTCTCTGGTATAAATTGGGTTAACAATTATAAATTCGATCAGTTCACACTCCCGTTTACTAGCGCAACTGTCCGGCGAAAAGGAATTTCATCTTTTACCGGAACACCACACTTTTAATTGTTTGAACCCTAATTATATATATGCAATTTTTTTTTGTTTTGGAAGGCTTATATTTATCTGAAATTTGGTTCGAAATACTATTGTCTTTTAGTTGTAATGCTACGTACTCAAAGCAGCAATAATAACATATTTCCCATAAGACTTATCCTGTTTAAAGTTATAACATAGTTCTATGCATACTTATCAAAGTCCACGATTAATCTCTTATATCTTAAATCGAGAGCGTACCTTTTCCTGTACGTAAGATAAGAATATTCTCTTATAGACTAATTATAGTATACTATAGGGTGAATATTTTCTTACTCTCAAATTCCTTAAAAGTAGAGAAATACATAGGACAAGTAATTAATACTAAGAAACTATCTATATTTACATGGTTTTTTTAATTTTATTTGAGAAGCTAAGATGGGAATTGGAATCTACTGAAAGACCGTTTACTTCATTAGGGTAAGTGCAACCTTAAGGTCTGCTAAGTCGATCAAAGCCAGATCGTTGACCGGCATTAATGCAAAAGATGTTCTTGGCTGTATCTGCAAACATTAATGCAAAATAACTTCACATATTAATTCAACAATTTAAATCATCACTTTGATACTATAAAGCAATGCCAAAGAGGCCATGAAGAAGATGCATGCATGTGTCACAATCCAAATTAATTAAGACACATGCAAAATCCATTAGTTTGTAAGCTGACAGGATCCAAACATAAAGTAACACTAACAGATCTTATAAATACATGTGATGATTTAAGTGTATCTTTCTTTATATTCTTACATTTACTAATTAGTGTATGTTTCTGTTGCTGCAAAGTTACTTAGCTCGAGATATTGTACCTCAGCCTGTAAAGTGTGAATGAGTCTATCATTTACATTAGAGGAGATACAGCCAAGAACGCAGAGACCGCATTCACGAAGCACTTGCAGAACGCTTGAGAGCGGCGTTTGGAGAACGCTAAACACGATTTCTAGGCCTACCAAACACGGACGAATCACGACATGATTCGAAATCTCATTCCAGCCTTGTTCATTACAACATTCAAAGCTTCGTCCAGACAGTAACATGAGGACATCTCGTGTCATTGACATTCCTCTGCAAATACTCTATGTAATTCACTGCACCGTTCACTTGATCTAACGTCGAACGCTTTCCCTACAGAACCAAATCAAGAAACGAGAAACACAGGTTAATATTAGCTAGGATATTGGAGTGTTAAAGTTCTAGTGAATCTTTTTTTGACAAAGAACAGCTCCAACGAAGCCACAAATCATGTTTTCAGATACTACTAATTTTGTCGATCTGTAGAGTGAAGAATCAAAAGCAAGAATAAAATTAGGGTATTTTGACCTGGATGAACTCAAGAGGGAGAAGAGAGCGGAGAGATGCGTAAAGAGAAGCCATTTCTAGTCTCCTTTTGTTTCTCAATTTCTTTGTGTACTATCTTCTTCATGTTTTGATCACTACTAACTCTCAGCTTTTTACTAGGCCTTCTTCTCTTCTCTCCGGAAGATCGTTCATTGAATACCTCTACTTGTCTTTAGGTTAGTTATTATGTACAAAGATGTTTCTTGTAATGATAATGATTAATTATGATGATGATGATGATGATGATGATGATGTGAGACAGGAGAATCTAATCTTGTGCATCTGGGATCTGGTCTAGTCAGGGATTTGTTATAAAGTTGAATAATAGCGAAATCGGAACAAAGATAGTAAAAGGGATTTGGTTTATAATATTTAAACTAAGGGGAAAAATACGCTATTGGTAGACGTATCAGATAAAGATGGAAAGATAGTTTTGGAAGGGGTAAGCAATGACGTCTTTCTGCTTCATCATTTACTTCTTTTCTCTTTAATCGATGCCTATAGGTTCCCTTCAACATTCCATTTCTTACTATACTTTAATTTCTTATAATATAGTACACTATACATATCAATTGTACGATCTGCTATCAATTATTATCTGACATAGGTAACCAAATACCATATAGTATTTATTTATAAATCTAGTATAGGCCGCTGAGGCCATATGCTGGACCGTGTTCGAGATCACTTTAAATTATGGAGTGACATTATATAATGTAGTAGCTATCTGATAAGAATTTATTAACTAGCTATTTATTTTTTTGGCGATGCTAAAACAAAATGAGGCGATGCTAAAACAAAATGATATTGTTCATTAATTGTTTCTAGTATTTCTCAATTGTAATTGCAAATGAATGAAATAAAAAAAAGTGAAATGAAACCCAAAACATACACTACTATGTCTATCAGTCTATGATTGATATAACGCTGTTACATTTTATCTTAGTTGAATTTGTTACTTTTTTCTTCTAATGTACTGCTGCATAGTAAAATTACTATTTTTAGTTTTGTTTTCTAAACAATAACAATAAGAAAATTATCCAGAATATTAATTTTCTTTTGGACAACTGGACAACTTAGGTGTTGACCGGTTCTCCCGCTACCTCCCGTAAACGCTGTATTTGCGGGTGGTAGCGGTTGCTAACGATTGGAACCAATCATATAAAACGCTCCCAATCGCTCCTAATCGCTCCCAACCGCTTCAAATCACTGAATTCCAAAAGCTGACGGTTGCGGGCGATTGCGGTTGAAATTTTTTTTTTGTTTTTATAAAAAACTTTAAAGAAATAAATGATAATGAAATTCTTTTGTGTTATATCTTCTATCTAACCATTTTATTCATTAAGGATGAGACAAAATGAAGTACATATACGATTACAGAGATTATAAAATAAATAATTAAAAGAAAATAATATTCCAATTAACAATAACCCGAAAAACTTGATGTAAATTTAATGACACATCGCACACAAGTTCAAAAAAATATAAACAAATATAATATTTCATCAGAATTTTTTTAAAAATAAGATTATTTGTGAAAAATATTAAAACAAATCACCAGTGACTCTTCTCAACTCTCACTAAACCATTCCTACCGATGCAACTACTGACCCACGATCTAAGAGAAAAGAGAAAAGATCTACGATCTAAAGCATATGTTTTGTCATTTATCAAATTATTTGATTAAATTTTTGGTGAAAAGCCAAATGCATAAAGGAATAAGTATTTCAATATGAAATTTATTTGTTTTTTGAATAATTATTTTAGTATTTTTAAATAAATTTAAATTATAAATCAAGTTTAATTAAAATTTTTATGTTTTTAAACATTTATATATTATATATCACATTTATTATGTTCCAACCGCTATTGCACCCGCTGGTCAACCAGTCGTAAACCTCCCGCAAACGCACCAATTTTAAACCGCTAAACCAGTCGTTCAAAACGCTTAATAACGCTTGAAACCACAATCGCCCGCTTCCGCAATCTCCCGCAACCGCAACTGCAGCGTTTGAACCAGTCAGACCCTTAGGGAAGACTTCTTTATCCTAAAAGGATTATAAATATCCTACTACGAGTAGTATAATCAATATATGTATGCAAGTTTTCTTTTAATTGAGTTTCAACTTTCAAATGAATCTGATACATGTAAAAAGCATATATATCTTATTATCTTAGTATTCATGAGCCAAGCTGTCTGTCCCAAATTTTGGATTCACCCAATCAGGTTAAATAAATAGGAGTATAGAAGAAAATATCAAGAAATCTTGATGGTTTTGAAAAAAAAAAATGGAATAAGAGAAATGAAGATGCCTCAATATGGGGCCATGTACATGGATATATTGAACACAAACAGCCGGCTCCTAACGTGACCCAATTTGGTGTAGACTCTAGAACTGTTGGGCCCATATAAATTGTGTAAACGGTAAACCTTGGTGACCTTGAATGATTTTGTTGATAACTAGCCTTTTCAGCTCTGATAATCCTATCCCTGAGTGGCCGATTTGAAGAAGTGTATGACATTCAAAATAACAAAATTAGCTAACTATGAATCAATGTCAATGAGTATGACGAAGAGACAAAAACAGACTAACTTGGCAGAAGTTGGAAAGTTTTGTTAACTTAAAATCAAAGTTCCTAAAGCTAACCGTGTACAAACTCTAACACACTTAAACAGCACCAAAGTGATTCCTAAGTTAATCAACGGTGCTGCTTCCTCGTCGTTTTCAAAGGTGGCGATGGTGAGAACTCAGTAGGCAACTACGGCAGACTCACTTCTCCTTTAAGCATCCCCACAACCTCTTTCATCGACGGTCGTGAAACCGGGAATCTTTGCAGACAAAGCAAGGCAACCTTTATGCACAACACTGCTTGTTCTTGATCCAAATTTTGCAACTTTTGGTCCACAAGATCAACAAGTTTCCCTCTCCTGGCCAGCTTCCTCGCCCAAGACATGAGGTTTGCCCGTTGGATCTCACTTGCGGATCCCGTCATCTCCAACGGACGCCTCCCGGAAATCAGAACCAACAACAGAACACCATAACTATAAACATCACATTTCTCAGACACGTTGTTATCTAAGTTACAGTACTCAGGCGCTGCATAACACACGGTTCCTCTCATGCTCGGTGTGCTACTAACTCCACAGCTCTTAGCTATCTCACCGCTCACCGAGTCATGACTATTTCCTCGTCCTCTCGACCACCTTTCACCACTTAACCCATCTAACCACCATTCTATGCTGCTACCACTACCACGCCTCCATTGACTCACACTAGTACTCCCATCATCACTACAAAATTCAGATTCCAACGTATTCTTCTTCTTCTTCTTAGAGAGTTCTCTACGATACTCATCTTTCCACCACTCTCTAACCATCCTCCGCTTCTTCTTTTTCTTCTTCTTCTTCTTCTTCTCATCCTCTTCCTCCAATGAAAGCCACCAATCAAGTCTCTTGCTAGTCTTCTTCTCAAGTTTCTTACTTGACGCCTCAATCCAATCCGTACTTCTCGGTCTCTCCTTCTTAACCTCAGAACCAATCCATTGCATCACATACTCTTTCACTTTCCCTCTTTCAACATTACCCTCCTGCTTCCACCACCACTCTTTGCTCTCAACCTCTTTACCTTTCTTTATCACCACACTACCACCACCATCCTCATCTGTTTTCTCCCCCATTTCAGGAGAAACAGTCGTCTCAGGCGAACCACTCACCGATCCAGGAACCTTAGCAACAACACTTTCCGGCGACTGATCAACCAACCCAAAGTTAAAATCTTCAAAACCAGTCACATTAGTTACAACACTCTCTACTTCTTCATCACGCTCCGGCGCTACACTGATCTCAACTTGCTCTGGTTTCAACCTAGCCAAACCAAAATCAGCGATCTTGGCGGAGAAGAGATGATCCAGCAAAACATTGCTAGGCTTAATATCACCATGAATCACAGGTGGTTCAAGGCTATGAAGATGCTCAATCCCTTCAGCAATGTTAACAGCAACCAGAAACCTCAGATTCCAATCCATAAGCTCAGGGCATCTCCGGTGAAGCAGAGCGTCCTGGAGATTACCATTGGCCATGAGCTTGTACACAAGAAGCAAACGTCGTCGTTTTCGATCATGTGAGAAGCCAAGGACAGGGACAACGTGAGGCGAGTCAAGCTTTGAGGCGAAGAACAACTCGTTCTGAAACTCGCCTTCTCCTTGGAGAGATCCTGAATCCATTACCTTGACGGCTACATTCTCGCCGCCGGAGATAGTTCCTCGGAAAACAACCCCGAATCCGCCTTGACCGAGCTTATTCGCCGGCGAGAAAGAGCCGGTTGCGCGACGGAGAGCCGAATAGGAAAACTCACGTGGCGGCAGTTTCCGAGAGGAAGAGGAAACGTTTTCCGCCGACGGAGGTGATGATGATGAACGTTTCCGGCTGAACTTGCAGAAACAGACGGAGAGAGCTATGAAGAGAGAGAAACCGGCGCCGGCTCCGGATAAGATTCGAGTTGTCTTATCATGCGATGGGGGTACAGTCGTCGGAGCCGGAGCCGGAGCCGGCGCCAAGAATGAACGTGACGGCATAGGGATTTAAAGTAAACCAAAGCTGAACCATAAAACAAAACAGAGAGGACAAAACTGATAAAAAATCGTTGCTTTTGTTGTTGTTGTTGTGAATTTCTCACTTTTCAGATTAAAATCGGAAAAAGCTCAGAAAGGTTTGAGCTTTTTTAGCGAATATGGAAATTTTCTAAATCTAATTTGATGATTAATTATTATTAAAACCATTACATCATGGTTTTCGTGTAAATTTTGATTGGTTAATAAAACCAAATATTAAACCGGATGCTGCTAATCCAAAGTTCCAAACATAAACAAAAATCCAAAACCTGTTATTCTTTTTCTATAGTATAAAACAAGAAACATAGAAAGAAACAATATTTTTATTACTTTTTCATTTTTTTACAATGTTTTAAAGAAACTCAAAATTTTCAAATTCAGACGAAGGGAGCCCAAAGATGAAAAAACATAACCAGAATAGATAAACCGAACCGGGTTTAGTCACACGTGAAAAGATTTTAAATGCTCGACTGTTGTTTGCGTGGCTTTATTGAGAGACATTAAATAGTTTAATTAGTAACGTGTATGTATGTGTATTGACGCGTTTCATATGTGTGTGTGTATTCACGTGCGGTGGAGTGGGGAAGCCCGAGGGTGTAATCAAAGATCACCATGTGGAATTGTCTAATCTAATTAGGTATTACTTTTTTCTACTTAAGTACTTAAGACCTTCTCTATGAGATCTTAGTGTTTTGTTGGAAAAAAATTAATCAAAAGAAAAGAAAAAATATAAAGGAGGCTCTTATATAGAAATCTCAATTCTGTTCTAAGAGACGAAACTTGTCAACGCGCTGTTGGCCAGAAAAAATAATAGAAAAGGGGAAAAAAAAATTGGCTTACGATTAATTTCATTTGTTTCGTCTTTCTCTTTCTCTCGCTATCGAAGACTCGAAACGACAAAGGTGAGAATTTGGAATCGAAGGTTCTGGAGGAAGAGGAGATTGCTGTCGGAAGATACATAACAGAGGCGAATGAATGACTCGGCTGTGTCCCATCATGATGCTTGAATCGTCTTCGTGACATGAAGCAGGCGATTTGAATTCAGAGTCAACTCAATCGGAAGAGATTGAGTCAATTGGAATCAGAGGGTAAGTTTCTCAATACAATAGATTGTAATCCCGATTAGTGTTTTATGACTAGGGTTCTTTGATTTCGGATCGCAATTTATGGTTATTTGATGTTTTTTAGAAAATTAGGGTTCTTGGTGTTCATGTGTTCCGATAGGATCCATACTTTTAGTAGATTTATCTTCTTAATGTTCGATTATGATGAAGCAGAATAGATTTTGGTATGTGTTTGTTCTGAGTAATTTAAAGTGATGCCTTTGATCGTTAAGTGTTGCTTTAAACGGATGTGGGTCTGTTTGTGTTCTTGACACATGATCGTAGAGGAAGAAGAAGAATCGAAAAAAATAATTAAAGTCCGTTCTTTTTCTTCCCTGTGAATTTCACCGTAAACCCAAAAAACATAACAAAAAAAAACTTCAATTTATTGTTCTCTCTCTTTTGGTCCAATTTGTGAGTCTCAAAGTTTGGTAATTTATCATTTTTGGTTAAAAATTATGTGTCTTTTTGATCCTTGTTCTGATAATTGGGGGTGGTTTTAATTGATTGATTGAATGTGGTTTTGGAGATTCTTCATGACACACTGACTGGTTGTCTATTTTTATTATGTGTAGGAGGGATTCTGGTTTCATCGCGCCGAGAAAGACTACTTGATGCTTGCGTATTGGATCCCCAAAGATGTCCATACGCTTCCTGCCAATGCATCTCACCGTGTTGGCATAGGTGCCTATGTCATTAACCACAACAAAGAGGTGTGATGAGATGAGATTTTCAATGTTTTTTTTTTTATTTGAAAACATCTCCAAGAATGGATCACATCTCTGTTTCTGTATTTTTTTTTTATCCAAAAGGTGTTGGTAGTTCAAGAGAAGACATGACGATTTCAAGGCCAAGGTTTCGGCGCCTGATCAACAAAGAAACTTGTACTACAACACCCGCGACTTACATTCGGGTCATTGACCTTCAACAGAGCAGTCCTCACAGATACTAACGAAGCTGGTTTATTTGCTTCCTCTCTCTCTCTTTATGTAAGCATTTTGACTGACTCTTGAATCTATTTAGCCCTCAACCAAAAACATAAAAAGCCTCACAAATGAAAACATTTGCATTCAGTGCGATCCAAATGCAATACAATGGCTTTAGGTTACATACAAGATTCAATGAAGCAGATTCGTTAGTGAATCCTATTGTTCAACAAACACACTTGATTTTCTTTATACAGATTCAAACAAGCTGGTTTATTTGTCAACGCCTATTTATTTACCAAAACAAGATCCCAAATATTTTTGATTTTGGAGCAAATCAGTATTAAAATTAATCATTTTCTCCATTTATAAATTGCACTTTTATTGTAATATGTATTAATGTTTTTATTATGTTTTGTATGTTTGAAAATTAATTAAATGCAATATTTGAAAATTAATTAAATGCAATATTTTCTATTTTTATTAAAATCTTAAATATTTACACATTTATACCACTTCTATTCTATCTAAATTTTTTAAATTTCAAAAAATAATTTTTTAAAAATAAGAGACCCAAAATTAGAACCTACCATTAGAGGAGAAAATTTTAACTAAAAAATCATAGTTCTTATATTCAAAATAATACACAATTAATTCATATAATAATCAAACATTGTTTAACAACCCCATTATAATATACTACCGATAATCTTGCTCTAACACCATTAGTGAAAACGGCACGCAACTATATATTGTATTAGATAAAACGGACCGACTTCTTCTTAGAAAGAAACTACCACGAAGCTGCTGCTGTCTATTACATTCAGATTCAGTGGTCAACATTTGTATTTATTGGATTTTTATGACTACTTATTCGAAGATAAAACACGTAGGTCTTTGGAATTTCCTTATTATGAAATATCACTAAACGTTTTCTAATTTTACTTTTCCCTTTTTATAAAAGGAAAGGGATATAAATCACGAATTTAAAACAAGAAAACGTTAGTACAAAAAGGAAACTTAATTGCACTAGACAATTCCAGAATAATGTAGAAACAAATAACCTTCATCTATATATATAAATTTTTAAGAGAACGCACACAAACCAAATCTCTGAATTGTCTCTCATAATAACAACTAGCTAGCGCAAGAAGAAGAAGAAGGAAGAGTTTTTAAAAAGATGATGACTGCGATCGAAACAGAAGCATTGTTATGCGCCGGAGGCTGTGGATACTACGGCAACCGAGAGAAAACAATCTATGCTCTCTCTGCTACAAACAGAGTGTTCTCGAACAGTCGGCCGCGCCTTTAAGATTCGAACTAGAGACTACTCCTACGAGTAGTCCCGTCGCTGCAGAAGAACCGGTCGGAAAACGAAGGTGCGGTATATGTAAGAGGAAGGTAGGAGTGTTGGGATTCAAGTGCAGATGCGGACACATGTTTTGCGGGTCGCATCGGTATCCGGAGGAGCATTCTTGTCCCTTTGATTACAAACAATCTGGACGGGTCGCCTTAGCCACACAGTTGCCTTTGAGCAGAGCTGACAAGTTGCAAAGGTTTTAGTGTTATTTTCTAGAGTTAAAAAAGAGTCGTGGATCTTTTGATTCATTGGCTAAGTTTTTGATGTTATTTTAATTCTTTTTTACGAATAATAGTTTTAGCTAAAAAGATACAAACACGAGCAAGCCAATTTTCAATTTAAAAGGTCAAATAAAAATTTAGGGCATTGACTAAAACTAGGACGTTGTATGGTCTTCCGATAAAATCAATAATAATACTATTTGAAATACAAAATTGAAGAGATAACACGCGTGGCAGCTAAAACAGTTTTTAGTTAACAGTAAAACTTCAGCCTAAGAAACACAGAGTGTCATTACACCAGAGTCTCAATAATCATACATAAACTTCGCTGATTGATATAAACCTCATCAGCTAGTGACCTTGTTTCTTGAAGCTCAAATCTACATCTTCATTCATCTAATATAATGGATGAGAAACAAGGATCGAAAAATATATTAAAGAGAGTGTTGTATATGCACACCAGTTTTTTCTTCTCATCAATGCTTCTGGCCATTGCACTTAGAGGAGGATACTTGAGCTTGAGCTTCCTGGCCTTCAACTAAATTTACCAATGATAAGATAATTATACAATCTTAGATACTAAACAAAGCAAAAGAAATTAACAAACAAATACAACTTAAAATTTACATTTTTAGTTACAAATAATTTCACCGCAGTACAAAATATAGTATACTTTAAAACATCAAACTTTGTATGATAAAATTATATAACCACTTTTTTTTTCTCTCTAAATTATTCTCTTTTTAATATGTATTTACAAAAATAGTAATTACAGACCGTTATATTCTTATTAGGATTATTGATTACAATTTTATTTTTTAGGATTATTAATTCAGTTTTTATTTTTTGTATATTGTTTGTTATAATTTCTTTAACACTAGATAAGGGCCTGCACGATGTGCGAGTATTAAAATCGTTGAAGAGAATAAATCCTAAACCCTTAACAATTTTTTAAAAATATAAAAAGAAATTTTATTTCTTGAAGTAAATAGATAAATAATTTTAGTTAGAATAAAAAATCATATTTTTATTTACCTTCATACACATATTTATATTTTTATATTTCTAATATATTATAAAAATTATTACAATAATCTAACGCTAAATTACATCCCACCAAAACTTTTGCCAAATACTCATCATTAAAAATATTATTATTGTCAAATTTCAAAAACGTTTCACAACTTATTACAAAATATTTAGATGCAAAGAATTCATCAAAGCATTATATTATATAGTAACCACGTACAATTTTATTGTATATTTCACCATTAAAAATATGCTCTTTAACCCTAAATTATTTTATTGTTAAAGTATGTTCTTTATCACCACCTATAAAATGTCTTTTAAACAAATCAAAAACAAAGTTTATGTTGCTTGGCATAATTATAGTTCTTATAATTACTAAAATTGTTTTGTGATATAATTTCTTTAACCATAAATTTTTCTTACTCCAAAGATATTTTAGATAAACAACTGGTGAAAATTATCTACTCTATTACAATGATTTTATGACCAACCCAATCAAAGTTGAGAAATTGAAAGAAAGTTAATACTATAACATAATAAAAACAAAAATTTGAATATTATAATCATGATTGTATATATAAAGCCTTATAATTATGACATCATCTCAAATATTCTTGAATCGTAAGTTCTCAACGTATTTCTACCCAAATCAAAAGTTCTCATATATTTCTTTATATACCTGGATTTAAACGGTTTAAGAACTAAATTCGGTACAAAAAAACCCATATAAATCAGGTTTGAAACCAATTTTAAAACGGTTTGCCTTTCCAACTTCCCAAATTAAAAAATCGAAATTACTCAGTCAAGCAGCTCTTGTTTCAGTATCGGAATCATTAACATTATCTAGAAGAGAAAACTCTAGATTTTGACCAAATACATCAACCACTGACTAATCTTCGAAACTTATAACGCTACTAACTGTAGAATTACTTTTGGAACCTTCATCAGTGTCTCCATCCTCGATTAATTTAGTAGGCTTTATATATTTTGATTCCATTTCATTGCATCTGATAACTTCCATTGAAGAACTCGCACAAATAAAAGACCCAAAATAGATCGGCAAAATTATATCAGAAAAAAAAATCAAAGATTAAATCTTTTGATATAAACATGTAAATTTTATGTAGATATAATGTTATTTTCTTAATTAGTTGTTCTTATTACGTTTCAAAAATAATTATTATTTTGACATAACATATGTTATATTTTTTAGATTTGGTATTCACTATTTCATGGAGTAATAATATACATGCTTAATGAATTATTTTTTTGTTTATACATGTCAAAATCTAATTGAGAAAACACATATAATATAATTAGCTTACAATGGAAAATATACTAGTTTTGTCAATTTCCCTTTTTGATTTAGGATTTTTTTTAAAATATAAAGATGTAAATTTTATGTAAATTTAATGTTAATTAATTGTTTTGAAAAACAATAATTTTTTATGTTATTATCTTAATTAGCTGTTTTGAAAAATAATAATTTTTTTATACATGTCAACATCTTGTCAGTATACTTGACACATGTCATGATCCTAATTTTGAAAACTCAACTTTATATAATAAAGATGGGTCATAATTATGAGAGTTGCTAAATTTGAAAACGAAGGACTATATAATAAGATTGATATTTAATTTTACCAAATTGTGAGATTCCAACCCAAAATTCCACAAACACAAACCAAGTCGTGTCTTAGGGTTTTGCCTAGTGAAGATGCTAGAATCAGCCGAAAATAATTGTGGTGGGAGAGTAGAAGAGATTGTTTGTGATTTTGAAGACAGGATCAGCGTTTTATCTGATGATTTGCTTGTGTCGATATTGTTGCTTGTCCCAACTAAAGATGCAGTAGCCACCATGATTTTGTCTAACCGATGGCGGTTCGTCTAGACGATGTTACCTTCACTTGAGTACAAAGAAGACAATGATGATGATGATGATGATGATGATGATGATGATGATGATGATGGTGATGGTGATGGTGATGATGGTGATGGTGATGGTGATGGTGATGGTGATGGTGATGGTGATGGTGATGGTGATGGTGATGGTGATGATGATGATGATGATGATGACGATGATGACGATGATGATGAGAGCAAGAAGAGCGTTTGGTGGTTTCTTATTAAGTCATGGGAACTCCACAAAGCACCTGTCTTAGAGAGCTTGTGTATAGAACTCGGTCCACGATGTCCTACTGATGCTAGTTTCGAAAATTTGCTTGCAAAGGCTGTTGATGGCGGCATGCGTAAGCTAGAATTCGAGCTTCGCTAGTCCGCTGATCCAACTAGGTTGCCTAAGAGCCTCTACACCTGCGAAACTCTCGTGGATCTGACTCTCTCCCACAAGATTCTCGTGGATTTCCCTTCTTCTTGTTGCCTCCCATCCCTCTTACATCTCTTCCTTCACTATGTGGTGTATGAAGACGAGGCTTCTCTCGTTAGTTTCCTATCGAGCTGCCCCGTTCTTGACGAATTGAGCGTGAAGAGAAAGAAGGATGATAATGTGACAAAGTTTAGCGTTAAAGTGCCTACTCTATCGTGTTTATCGTATGTTAACTATGATGACATAGATAACAATGGTAGGTGTTTAGTTGTGGATACTCCAGCATTGAAAAAATTTAACATCACTGATTATAGTTATGAGGATGTTTATATCGAGCACATGCCTCGTTTTGAGGATGTTTATATCGATGTTATTCAGCCTTCCCCTAACATTGACAAGTTTGTAACATCTTTTTCCTCGGTCTCGTCTCTTGAGTTGGTTTTGATGACCGACGACGATATGGTAACTCTCTTTTTCTCTTTATGCTCCATGTTAACCCATGATATGCTCAAATTAATACTAGAGCTATTCTATCAAATTAAGAGATCACTGCAGTATTTAGGGGTCGAATTCCACAAAGACTCAAGTCTACACAATAAATTTTAGAGTTTTTTAATTATGCTAAACAGATTAATTTAAAATTGAAATAACAATGTAAAGTATTAAATAAAAGCTGTTGTAAATTAAGAAGATTAAAAAGCTAAGCCTAGGCAATTTCTCATAAAATTATAAATTATTAAATCAAGAAATAATTAGGATTCAAGCAATTAAGAACAGATCTAGAACTCTAAACACCTTTGTAAAATAAATCAGTTCTGCAAAAATTATCTAAATTTAAAACCAGAAAATCCAAATCTCTTTACAAAATTCTAGGTAATAAATCAGCTTTAAAAATAAGGTTTAGATTGTTCACAAAATCACTAAATCAAATCTCTTTGCAAGAAGTAATTTTGCTCATCAATGGTTTAATCAGGAAAACAATTATATTCTCATATCAATTTATTTCCCTAAGATAATAATTTTAGGTGATCAATCAAGAATTATTGTGAAGAACAACCAAGGATGAAGATCATAAAAGATTAAGAACCCTAAAAATCACAGATCTAATAAGTCATAAAAACCCTATGAAAAACCCTAAACCTAACAAGCAAATTACTCAGATATATTTAATGAAGAACAAAACATAATTCTGAATAATAAGCAATTGAAATTAAAAGAGTAAAAGGGAGTTCAAGAATTTTTCTTCTACAAAGCAGATCTCTCTCTCTCCAAAGCTCTCAAAATCTCACAGTGTTGCAGGAAAATAAAACTTGCTAGAAAATAACTTAAGGGTTTGCAAAACCTAAAAATACTATTTATATATCCTAAAACACGTCAGGGACTTGTGTTGCAAATATGGAAAACTTTGGCTGAATTTGTGAAACTTCCAAAACTTGATTCTCTCGTTGGCTAAACACGGTGTCGAGCGATGCTAAAGCAGTGTCGATTGACACTCCCTCTCTGTTCTGACTCCAAGTTCGTTTCTTCGGGATTAATGCTCCAAAATGATCCAAATTGCTCTACTTTGCTTCATCCATGCTAAAATCCTAGAAAACCTGTAAAGACTCAAAAACATCCTAGAAGACAAATCAAAAGACTCTAAAAGACTCCTTATATCATAGTTAAAAACCACAAAAACCATGATATATCAACTCCCTCAGACTTAGCCTTTACTTTCCCTCAAGCAAAACATAAGTTTACACCTGTGAAAGAGGTTTGAAAACTGGGAACTCACTCAATTGCATGATGATTCTTATTCACAATCTTCATTTACCTGACTCAAAAACTTACTTCTTATACTTAACCATGATAAGCATCAACATTCCTTACTCAAATCCCACAATCCTTTGGAATCTCTGAAATCTCCATTGTCATCTCATTACATAAATTAAAGCAAGTACAGGTGAGTTCTTACCTTGGTGTATCGATCAGTGGTATATGGACTCTCTTCAAGCCAAGACATTCTTCATACATCTCATTTCCTCTCCCTTTTCTCACTTCAAAGGAGTTGATTTCTCCCCAAAAAAAATTCTTTTTTTTTTTTTAAGCAAAGGTGTAAGCGAATACCGGGGTCATCGGTAATTTACCTACCCCTCGCTTCCAAGCTTTGTGTGATCATCTAACTCAAGAGTAGAATAATGAGGTCACAGGTAATTTACCTACTTCTCTAAATTGATCAAAATCATCTCATCTTTTATTCTCTTTTTTTTCCTGATCTTTCTTTTTAAAGTACTGAAGGGAAGAGAGAGAGGAGAGACATACTTTGAAGAATTTCACTGTCTTGTATGGCCCGAAGAAGAAGTCTAGTCCACTGATTTCCAACCCCAAAGTAAGAGATTAAGCCCAGTTAAAATCATTATAAAAGTTGAGACAACGTTAGATCAATCAGATATCCATTGAATAAGGGCTTTCATGATTGTTGATAAAGCTCATAGTCTTTCTAAGCTTCAATTCTGAGATCAAACATAAACAAATAATCATTAGAGTGTTAGCCAAATAAGAGAAATCATTAGTCAAGATCATAATTTCCAAAGACAAAAAGAAAAATTTTGAAAAATTTGACTCAAACTTTATAGTTTTGACTGACACAACTGAAACTCAAAAACAAAAATGTAGTTAGTAGATAACCTCCCCGAGACTTAAACAACATTGTCCCCAGTGTTATCAAGTAAGAGGAAAGCAAAAAGAAACAAAAATCTATGGAAAATGTATGAAAATTTTGAACAGTTCTCGGATACCAACTGGTGTCGACCGATGACCAGGTGGCGTCGGTCGATGCTCCTCCTTTAGCCCTAGGCATTTGGGTACTCGGGTCGGGTTCGAGTAGGAACCGATCGGGTTCGGGTTTTTCGCGTAGAGGAATTTATGACCCAATAGGGTAAACAGAAAATATCGGTTCGGGTTCAGTTTGGGTCTTACCGGGTTCAGATCGGTTCAGATCTAAAATTTCAAAACCTATAAATACCCGAAAAAATCGGGTATCATCCGGGTTCGGGTTTTTTTGTACCCGATTACCCGAAATTTAACCGATAAACTGAATTTTACCCGATTACCCGGAAATTCTAATGTTAAATATTAAAATTAAATTTTTAAAAATTGGTTAATTTTTTAAAAAATATAGCTAAACATTTCAATATAATTTTGTTTATTTTGAGTATTTTAATCTAGGAAAAACAAATATTTTTGAATTTTAAGTTGTAACTTTAAATAGCTATGTTATAAAAAAATATATATAACTAGTATTTTATGTATATTATTTTATTTTGGGTTTGTCGGGTACCCATTCGGTTCCGGGTTTGGTTCCGGTTCTTCGGGTTTAGGAGATTAGGACCCAATAGGGTATTCTACCGGTTCCAGGTTCGGATTTGGGTCCATATTTTCGGGTCGGATCCGGTTCGGGTTTTCGGGTCCGGTTTTTTTGCCCAGGCCTATCCTCCTTGATCAATGATGTCTGAAACTTTTTCATTTGTTTGTTTGTTTGTTTGTTTTTTTTTTTTTTTTTTGAAACAATAAAACTCAAAACCAAATATCAATAAGTTAGTAATCCTAAAAGAAAAATTGAAAGATAAGTAGTTCCTACCAGTGGGTTGCCTCCCACCAAGCGCTTGTTTTCAGTCATTAGCTTGACTGTGTTGAAGCTCAGGCATCCGGTGGATCGGAAAGTGGCAATGAATGCTGCCGAGAGTCGGTCGATGCTCCTCCTTGATCAATGATGTCTGAAACTTTTTTTTTTTTTTTTTTTTTGAAACAATAAAACTCAAAACCAAATATCAATAAGTTAGTAATCCTAAAAGAAAAATTGAAAGATAAGTAGTTCCTACCAGTGGGTTGCCTCCCACCAAGCGCTTGTTTTCAGTCAATAGCTTGACTGTGTTGAAGCTCAGGCATCCGGTGGATCGGAAAGTGGCAATGAATGCTGCCGAGAGGAATGTCTCATCATCCAAGGTGGTGTATAAGCTTTAGGTGCATGAGTTCTTCCAAGGATGTGAGGTCTGCCAAGGATGCTTCTCTTATGTCCTACAAAATCATCAACAGAAGAAACAAGCGCTCTACGATAATTTCGTGGCTCGGTTAACTGTAAAACAATTTTTGTATCTTTGAAGGTCTTATTGATTATAGGAGGGAGATTAGGTGCAGAAGATGTGTACCTTGGCCTTACCTGTAGACTCTGGAGTGTGGAGTCCATCACAAAATTCATACTCAAACCTTCCACATTCAGTGTTATGTGTCCCTTCTGCACATCTATGATTGCACCAACTGTAGCCAAGAAAGATCTTGATAAGATGAGAGGATCATTAGGCTCTTTATCATACTTCAGCACCACAAAGTTAGTGGGAATCATGAAGTTCCCAACCTTAATTGGAATATCCTCTAAGACACCTTCAGGAATTCTCTGAGATCTATCAGCTAAGATAAGAGATAATCTAGTTGGCTTGAATTCTGTCATCCCAAGTTTCACAGCAACAGAATGCAGCATCAAGTTAATACTAGAGCCTAGATCACAAAGTGAGTGAGCAAACCGTTCTGCAGAGATAGTGCAATCAATTACAAAGCTCCCAGGATCTGGTAATTTCTCTGTAGTCCTACACTGAATCATTGCACTCACTTTCTTAGAAACAACCACCTCTTGCTTCTTCTCTTTCTTTCTTTGACTAGGATGGTTTAACAGAATTGCACTAACATCTTTTGTAAGTAGTGCTCCTTCCCCAGGGCTCAAACCATTTGATACCATTCTTTTCACATACCGCTTAAGTCCAGGAGAAAACTTGACTGCATCAACTAAAGGTATCTCAATCATCACCTTGTCCATCATTGTCTTGCATCTAGCATCTTCAATCTCCTGCTTGGACCTTCTTTGCTTAGGAAAAGGAATCTTAGGCTTGTACACCCTCTCAACAGCTGCTGGAACCTAAGATTTTGCAGTTTCGGGTTCTGTCTGAGAGGGGTGTCGACCGACACCCAGGAGGTGTCGATCGACACCATCTGAAGTCGAGAGTTTGGTCAATTTCTCCCCTTGTTCTGCAGAAAAAAAATTTCATCACCACTTTCATCTCTCACTGATATGGCATTGCAAGCATGTTTGGGGTTTGTGTCACTTGCTTGCAATGCCATATCAGTGAGAGATGAAAGTGGTGATGAAATTTTTTTCTGCAGAACAAGGGGAGAAATTGACCAAACTCTCGACTTCAGATGATGGTGTCGATCGACACCTCCTGGGTGTCGGTCGACACCCCTCTCAGACAGAACCCGAAACTGCAAAATCTTAGGTTCCAGGGAGAAAACCCTCTTGCCTTTTAACAGACCCAGCAGTTTGTGTCACTTGACTCTCCAGCTTTTTAACATGAACATTCAGTGCATCAATCCTCCCAGTAAGCTCATTGTAAACATTGTCGATTTTTCCATTGAATGTCACTGTCATATTCTCCTGTACCTGAAGAAGCTGCTCAAGCATGGCCTCCATTCTACTCTCAGAAGGAGTTTGTGGAGGTGGAGACTGATAGGAAGAGTTCCCATAAATCCTTGTGAAGTTGTTCCCTTGTTGCTGCTTCTGAAAATCAGGCTTAGGAGTGTAGCCCAAAGAGTTTTCACTGTAAGTCTTGTTGCTTTGCTGATCACCGAATCTCTGACCCTGATTTCCATAGACAAAGTTGACATATGCTTCTTCATTCTCTTTCTCAAGTGGTGGCTCAAATGTCTCAATTTCATCAGCAAAGTGAACCGATTTCTTACCCACAAGAAGATTATGCACTGAATCTAGCTTAGCATTGACTGAAGCTAACTGGTTTGAATCAAATCCTCCATGCAATCTCTTCCTTTCAGCATCAGCTCTCTTAGTACTATTACTGGAAGCCAAATTCTCAATCAAAGCTTCAGCATCTTCAGGATATCTTGTCTTGAAATTTCCATGGCTTGCAGCATCCAAAGCCAACTGATACTCCCAGTCAATTCCTCTGAAAAAGATACTCAACAGCTGCACCTTTGAAAAACCATGGTGTGGAAAGTCCCTCTGATAGGCTTTGAATCTCACCCAAGCTGCCTTGAAAGCCTCATCTGGTATTTGTTTGAAGGAGGACAGCTTGACTCTCAACTCATCTGACATTGCATCATCATAGAAGTAGTTGAGGAAAGCCACCTTGACGTCATGCCAATTTGTCAATGATCCAGCTGGCAACTGTTTCAACCACTGAGATGCCTCTCCTACAAGTGAGTAAGGGAAGAGTTTGCAGAAGATGTAGTCCTCAGTCACTCCATTAACCTTGATACTAGTCACCAGATCCTCAAAATGCTCAATGTGGTCCAAAGGCTTCTCATTGGGCAGGTTAGAGAAAGGTCTCTGCCCAACTAGTTGAAAGTAAGCAGGTTTCAACTCAAAATCATTCCTCTGAATGGAGGAGGAACAATAGCAGACCGGTTCTCATACACAAGATCAGCCCGGTTGTAGTCAGCAATGGTCCTGATCAAGTCTCGGTTGTTCTCCTGTCTTCGAACCGGATTGTTAATGTGGTTTGCAGCTCCATGTCCGTCTGCAGGAAGGGGGTGTCGATCGATACCTTGTTGGTGTCGATCGACACCATCGACAACAGCAGCTTGCTCGTCGCCAACAACAACTTCAGCAATTATGTTGCCCTCAGCATCAATCTTTCGGCCCTGCTCATTGCACAAGTGGCCCTCTTTATCCCTCAAAGCACCATCCTCATCACGCATCAGAATGACTGTGTTAACCATCTTCAAGGATTTTGCTGCTTTTCTGTTCTCACGCTCAAGTTTTCCCAACTCTTGGTTTGAAAGATTCACAATAAGATCAGTCTTATTGCTCCTTGTGTGAGGTCTAGGAGGTATGCACCTGAAACACCAAAGAGAAGAAAAACAAAAACATGTTAGTTGAAAATAAAAAGAAAAATTTAGACAAAATCAAAAACTCAAATCTAATGGTAGATCAAAGAGTCCCCGGCAACGGCGCCAAAATTTGATAAGCTCAAATTAATCCCTAGAGTTACTCTCTCAAATTAAGAGATCACTGCAGTACTTAGGGGTCGAATTCCACAAAGACTCAAGTCTACACAATAAATTATAGAATTTTTTAATTATGTTAAACATATTAATTTAAAATTGAAATAACAATGCAAAGTATTAAATAAAAGCTGTTGTAAATTCAGAAGATCAAAAAGCTAAGACTAGGGAATTTCTCAGGAAATTACAAATTATTAAATCAAGAAATAATTAGGATTCAAGCAATTAATAACAGATCTAGAACTCTAAACACCTTTGTAAAATAAATCAGTTCTCACTGCAAAAATTATCTAAATTTAAAACCAGAAAATCCAAATCTCTTTACAAAATTCTAGGTAATAAATCAGCTTTAAAAATAAGGTTTAGATTGTTCACAAAATCACTAAATCAAATCTCTTTGCAAGAAGTAATTTTGCTCATCAATGGTTTAATCAGGAAAACAATTATATTCTCATATCAATTTATTTCCCTAAGATAATAATTTTAGGTGATCAATCAAGAATTATTGTGAAGAACAACCAAGGATGAAGATCATAAAAGATTAAGAACCCTAAAAATCACAGATCTAATAAGTCATAAAAACCCTATGAAAAACCCTAAACCTAACAAGCAAATTACTCAGACATGTTTAATGAAGAACAAAACATAATTCTGAATAATAAGCAATTGAAATTAAAAGAATAAAAGGGAGTTCAAGAATTCTTCTTCTACAAAGCAGATCTCTCTTTCTCCAAAGCTCTCAAAATCTCACAGGGTTGCAGGAAAATAAAACTTGCTAAAAAATAACTTAAGGGTTTGCAAAACCTTAAAATACTATTTATATGTCCTAAAACACGTCAGGGACTTGTGTTGCAAATATGGAAAATTTTGGCTGAATTTGTGAAACTTCTAAAACTTGATTCTCTCGTTGGCTAAACACAGTGTCGATCGACACTCCGTCTTTGTTCTGACTCCAAGTTCGTTTCTTCGGGATTAATGCTCCAAAATGATCCAAATTGCTCTACTTTGCTCCATCCATGCTAAAATCTTAGAAAACCTGTAAAGACGCAAAAAACATTCTAGAAGACAAATCAAAAGACTCTAAAAAACTCTTTATATTATGGTTAAAAACCACAAAAACCATGATACATGAACGCATTAATTAATGTTGGCATGTTGCATATTACTTATCTTTATTTTATTTTTTTTTGTTTTCTTTCACCCTCGCATGCAGATTGTGTGTTGTAGCGACATCAGATTCTCTCAGCTTACAAAGTGTAAGATATCTCCATGTGACTCGGACTGGATGGATTCACTTAAACCTTTTCTTGCAAATACTCCGAAACTAAAGTCTCTTACAATTGAATATGTACGTATATCCCTCACCATGGACTTAACTGTATATATAAAAAAATACTAACGTGAGTTACAATGCTTTTAATGTATTAAAACGTATTGTTGTTGTTTTACAGAGATCAACCTATGAACCCGCTATCGCATCTGCTACGTGGACTCAAAGGGGCTCTTATCCCGAATGCTTGGATTCAAGCCTGGAGAAGTTTGAGTTAAATAGACTACAAAGGAAGAGAAGAAGAGAAAGAATTGGTGAGATTCATCCTATACTACTCCGAGTGTTTAAAGACGGCGACAATCTATCTGGGAACAAGCTTAGACCCTCTAAACAAAGACAACATAATGGAGGAGCTGCGTGCTTTGCGTAGATATTCTGAACCATGTCGGCTTCTGTTCGAATCTACGCAAACAATTGGAAATTAACGACTTTTTGACCATTGAAATCACAGTTTACTTCTACTGCAAACTTTTTTTTTTAAAATCAATTCAGTATAATTTCAGTCCAGCTCAAGAAAAAACAGAATGCACAGCATAAATAGAAAGAAAACAAGGAGTCAATCATCACTCGACAGATGTGGAATTATGCATGTTGATCCCTTTTAGTGACATAAACCCATCCGAGAATCAAAGCACTATTCCAGAGTTTGTATATTGTGATAATACAAAAAAGCTAAACGAAACTAACAACAAACAAGTACTGAAAGTGAATGCTAATGAAGCCCTGCAAATGTCTTAGCTCGATAAAGTGATTCCTTCTAGAGAGTGGTCTTTTTGCCGAATCTTTAATCAAAGAGTTGCTTTTGCTACTCCATATACAGTTACAGAAGCTTTGCTGATTGATATAAACCTCATCACTATTGACCTTGTTTCTTGAAGCTCAAATCGACATCTTCATTCATCTGCAGCCAACAAAACGCTCGAATAGTTGTGACTTTGAGAAAGCTTTTCTATCCTGTTGGATTCAAGGGTTTTCAAAACTTACCGATTTCTCAACTTCTTTGGCTTTATCTTCGTTGAACCCGAGCTTCTCCAAAATCTGGCGGGCTGCTGAATCCTTTTGAGACCAAATCCCCAGAAGCAAGTATGCCGTGGTTAGTTCACCATCCACAGCTAATGAACAAACAGTTTCAGTTAGATATACAATATAATGGATAGGAAACAACGAGGATCAGACAAATATTAAGAAGGTGTTGTTTATGCACACCAGATTTATTCTTCTCATCAATGGCCCAGGCAATGGCCTTTTGAGCTGGCTCAGTTAGAGGAGGATGCTCTGGGCTGAAAAAGTACATGTCTGATTTACCTAGCAGGCTTATCGTCTCATCTCGCACCTTAAAAAGTGTGACTCCATTCCCCCTGAGGAACTTAGCAACTGTGCTAGTGCCTGAAATGAGAAAAAGAGACTATAACAAGGTTAATAAACGTCAGTAAATCACAGAATGTCACCATAACTGCCTTTTGAATAACAGAACTAAGAGCTGTGGAATGTAAAGGTCTATTTCTGATGACTCTACCCAATTCAATTCCCCTTGCTTGTTTTTCAACAAGAAACAGATACGCATTCCACAACTGAAGTACTGAACATAACGTTTCAGTTTTTTCTTTGTGGTTAAGTTACAAAAAGATAGTAGCAAAAATCTCATCCCACATGGATTTTGTTTTTATAGGAACAAACAGAGCCAAAACTTAAAAGCTCAGAATCAGTTAAGCAGGTGAACTGAAGCACAAAGTGAGACAGAGAAATCTTTACCAGCATTATCTTATACAGTTCTCTTAAAACAAAATGTAAGACTTTCAGTTTCCTGTTTTCACTTTTGACAATAAAAAGTCTCCTCTAACAAGCAATATAAGTCATTCCACAACTGAATAAACAGAATAACGTTGTTAATGAATAAGAGAAGCAAAAACATTTCCCATAGGAACACCCAATCATTGAAACCCTCGCTTATACATATGTTAGATTAAGTAAGCTCAGATGACTTGAAGCACACACTTAGGCTAAAGCAATCTTCCCAGAGCCTATTACTGTAAACAACTAACTCCTCGAAACGAAATCCAAGCTTTGAACAATGACAAAACATATATATATATATATATATATATATATCACCCAGAAACCAGAATCTGAACTAGACGACGCAGTAACCAAAAAGCTGAAGCAAATACAAGTCTCAGGAATCACAAACCTTCGACTAAGATACCCATGAGAATGGCTTCAGTCCCTGTGCTTGGATACTTGAGCTTCCTAGCCTCCAATTCCCCCATTGCAAGTGATTTTATAGCTCTCGCTGACCATCTAAAAACGAAACAGATAAACCTCCCATCAAAACAATTCAAACCTAGAATTGTGGATACGTAGTTTCGTGTGAACTCACTTTGGGATCTTATCTGAAGAACCATTCTCCGGTTGCCTGAAAAAAAATTCAACCTTACAACCCTAAGCTTCCAATTTCCGTGGTAAAGAAAAAAACCCAGAAAAATATAAAGATGTATGCCAAATCAAAAACTCACGCAGTTGGGACGTTTAAGACTGTGCTGGCCGAGGTCAAGCACCTGTGCTTGGAGACGAAGCTGCGTCGCGACGGTTGTGTCACCAGAAGCTTCTTACCTAACAGAGAAGAAGTAAGCGGAATCGGAGAAGAAGAAGAAGAAGAAGAAGACGAAGAGGAGAAAGATCCGTTTTGTCTGGAAACAAAGATCCGAGGATTAGAGAGCGTCAATGGGATAAACGATAGCGTGTACGACGCCATTTTCACTCTGAAGTTGAATCAAAGCTCTTGGGTGAGAGAGTGGTAGAGAGATAGACGACTATTACAGACCAAACTGTTTTTGCAAATCAACCCCTCAATTTTACATAAGTTATAACATTTCGACTAGTATGAATATAATAACCTCAACTCATAACTCCAAACTCCATTTAAGTAAAAAAAAAATATAACTTTCAATCTCAAGAAGTATAGTGGAACATATATGATCTGAAACAATCCTAATCCTAACTCACCCTGGCTGGCAAACAAATCTACAAGTGAGTTTTATAATATTCGGTTTATCAGTAGTAATCAAGAATCAGATTCATAGTGTATATAAGTCATGTAGTGTAGTATTTTGCTCTCTCAGCCTTGACTTTTCAAACCAAGTCAAATTGATGAGCTTTTCCTTTTCATGCCTTCCAAGTCTCTCCTTATCAGTTCCAATACCATTTCGTTCCATGTATCGACCGGACCTGGCATGCACCAGTGCAAGCAGTCCTGAGGCGGAGGCCGTCCATCTGGTCCCCTTTTAGTGATCTTGTTCGGGTCAGGGTTCCTGTACGGACCAGGATGACCATCGTGGCGATATCCAAATGCCTCTGTAATATCCATCAGCTTTAATTTTGGCTTCAAGTTATCTGCGACTGTATCCACGGCTTGGTTATATCCCGTCGCCTGCTTCTCGTGCATTATCTCTGTGAATCCGTTTTTCACTAGTTTCCCCGAAACGATGGGTTCTTCTTTCCCGGTGCATGAACCACCTGTGTTCCAAGCACCACCCTCGTAGTGATCAGGTGAGAATGTTCTCACAATGGTCAAACCGCTGTAGTTCGGGTGTGTAGCCATGGACTTAAGGATTGTTTCAACTGATATTCCGAATGCATCCACGTTATTGACTTTCATTGGTTTTGATTTGTCTGGCCACCATAATTGGCCTCCCACAATCTCGTCTTTCAATATGTAGACAGACTGCTTTGCAAACCAGTGCCCTGATGACAGGACAACCACGTCGAATTTCGGGATAGCTTCCATTATGCGCTCATCAGGAAGATCCAGCTTTAGTTTTGTGACACCTTCAGAAGCATAATCGAATTTTTCGTTGAACTGATGGACGAGCCAAGATGACCATATACGGGCAATCATTACTGATGATTTCTTAAAATACCACCTCTGCATCTTTCGGCTCCCTCGATTGACTGGTGTTTCAACCTGAAAACAGCAACCTACGTACGTTTATATAATATACACGTTCATGAAGCTGAATAAAGTAACACAATAGATCTTTTATACTGGTTTTTTCACCAATATTTGAATTACTTGCCTGCCAAAGAAGGCACAACATGGACTCCATCTGATTTCGAGCTACTGAATCTCCTATAAAGGCTAGTGTCTTGTGACTCATTAATTCAAGAAATTTCCTGGCATCAAACCGAGGAAGGTCACACTGAGACGGTTTCCATCTCCAATTCTCATATCCCTTGTCAGGTCTTCCATTGCCCTGGCAGTTCTGCATCTGCGTCAGGACAGGGCAAGAGTTGTTTGTGTACAGAGGTCCCCCAGGGTCATAAAACCAACTACCTTGATACAAATCACACTCTACAAACAATCAAAGAATTGAGTAAGCCATAAACTCATAATAGTTATATAAAACGTGGAACAGCTAGAATCCTGAGAAGCAAGGAAAACTGACAAGAACAAAGCTATGAAACCACATTTCTTACTCCAATTCACCAAAACATAGAGAACTCTCAACCAAATGCCCTAAGAAAGCCTATAAAGTTCAAATCCTAGAACAATATGCTCAGACCACCTTTTCAGAGCCCAGAACTCACTATCTGCTCCCTAACCAACTGAAAAACTCTTAATCTGCTACATTCAGTCCTTGGCTAGAATAGATACACTAGCCTATAGCTAAGAGTTAAGCCGCTGAACTTCTTTAGTACTGTCACAAACACAAGCCTTTTGCCATAGAAATGCAAAACTCAATGTATAACATTCCCTTACCCGTTTCTTTGTTTATATCAAATTAAGCTACCATAAATCAAGATGTTCCAAATAGGCGAAATGCTACGTAAATTGGATCTAGAGTGTTTAAAGAGAACAGTACCAGGTTCTGAAGACGCAGTTTCAGAGGAGTCATCATCATGTGGAGGAGCTGATGATGAACTTGGAGTTTCTTCAGCCTTGGTGTCATTGGCTTCACCTTCATCTGACGGAACATTAATCTTCTCAGTTGTATCCAAAGAAACCTTTTCCTCTTTTTCTTGTGTCAAAGGTTGTTTCTCCACCTGCCTACCACTATCGAAATCTGGAGGTGGCAAGTTTTTGCTAACGTCACCTGGTGAGCCTGAGCTAGAATCAGGAGTCGGATTGCTATCAAACGCATTGATGTCGCTACTCTTCTGAAGGCCTTTTACAGTATGGTTGCTCAAAATCAAAGGAACTTCAACCTGTTCAGGAGTCCCAAATCCATAAAACACGCCACCGACTGAAGAACCGTTTGGATACGAAAGACGAAGCAACAATCCGAAAACAAAAAACGAAGCCAATCCGCCTATGGCAATGGCAGTAGTAGACACCCTCCGAGGGAATCCAGCGGCGAATATAGAATTCCTAGGAGAACCAAAAGCCATGGCTAACCCCCCTTAAGATACCCAGAACAAAGAAGAACAGAGCCTCTCTATAGGTGATGATAAGCCACTACTATCACCATTCCTTCAAACAAAAATGTGTATTCTTCAGTAACCATGCAAAATCCTCCCACTGAACTAAAGCGCAATAGATCTCCTCTTCTTCAGGATCGAAAACACTGAAATCTGGAAAAGTAACTCAATCAAAATCAAAATCATCGATCTTAATAGATTTAAACTCAATCTAATAAAGGTAACTTTTGTGAAACATTCCATCTAATTGCACAAATCAGGAATCAAAATCCAGAAAATAATGTGAATACAACTCAGATTCAGCTCCCAAAAAAGCATTACGTATGCTTCACCGTCAGATTATTCACAAGATTCATCTTCATCACGACGAGAGAATAGATCCAAAAACGAACAAAGAACAAAAGAGAAACTAAGGTACCTTGAAACACCGAGTCACCAGAAAAATAGCAAATGATCTGAAGATCTTCCTTGTTCGTCTTGTTCGTTAAGCGAGCTCGTCGCTCAGAAGAAGAAGATTCACAAGAAATCAACAACAGTGAAGAATAGTAACAAAAAAAAATTAAACAAAAAAGGTTAGTTATATATAATTAAAGTTTTTAAACCAAGTTTTAATTAATTAATTATCTCCCCTCCGGAAATAATTAAGGGAGCACGAAATCGATTTTTTTAATCATTTGTTTTCTTCTTTCGGAGCCATTAACGCCGTCCGTGTGTGTGAATGAATTGTGATCTAAGCGATCGAGACGGCGCGTAGACAACCACGCGTCATATGTTAAGTTACCATACTACCCATTCGTGTTGTTACCTCCAAAGAGGTCAACACCGCATGCGTAGTTTTCGAATTTTTGCCGATATCGTTCTTCGTAAACGGGTACGAGTAATCATATATATAAACGTAAAATGTAATGAACCAACCAACCAGAAAAAAAAAAACTTAATTTATTGATGAATATTGCAGCATTGCATTTCTTAATACAATTTCATCATAACAGACAAAAAAAAATGACTTGAAAAAATAGCTTCAATTTTGGAGGTCTCCAAAACTAGGCATAAAGTTTTGATCGATCAGCGCGACAGCAAAAACCATATACTACAACCTAACATGATGATGATGACTAATACACCGGTGGGGATTGCCATAAATTTTATGAGATCTGCTGATTCCATTTTGTTTCTCTTAAAAGGCCACGATTTATTTATTTTTTTTACTCGTGTTTTCTTCTTCTTTTTTACATACGTATAGTTGCTAACTATACCTATATACTGTATATCTATTTTCAAATACAACTCATCTATTAAATTTTTAGGTTTTACATTTGGTCACTAAAGAATGATTAACTAGCAAAAATGGAAACTTTACATTTAGTCATTAAGGAGAATAAACTAGGAAAAATGGAAATGTTTACTATATTACGAATTTACCATACTTTATTGATCCTCATATAAACACATACGTACACAAGCATCTAATGGTTTAGGGCTACTACAATAGTTTACCATTTTTTATTTCAATACATTCTAAATTTTCAATTTGTATATATTTAGTTCATCTTCTTTCTTACCTTAACACTTCTCTTGCGCCCTAAATGCGAAATTGCTTTTAGTAAACATAATATTATAAGATTGTTTTTGATGGGCTGGACTTTTTTATGATTTGAGAATTGATTCGTAAATGTTCGACTAAGTTATCCAAGAATAACATATTTGATGAGTGCATTTGTGAGCGGAATTATAGTTCGTGCTAGTCAATCGAGACGGCACGTAGTTTCCAAGGTCAACAACGGCACATGTGTAGATGTCGAATTTGTGATATCAGATCAAGTTTTGTTCATTGTTATTGCCTTATTGGGTAACGACCATCGATGAGTTGTTTCGTGATAATACATAGTTTTATTTTCTTTTTGAGTAGTAACTACTTCATACGTACCTTCATTAATCCAAGTAGTAACTTGAGGCTGAAACCCCTACAACAGTAGTGCCTCCATAACGAGTAGTAGGTGATTATATTAATTTTTTTACATATGTATATATGCATAGTACTGATTTAAGGCCAACACAGTAACTTGACATTTGATTTCAGAACATTCTGAAACTTTGATATTTTAGGACTTCTTGCTTACAAATAAAAAAAAGGAAGAAAGAAGAAATGGTCACTCACAAAAACTCTTACTGTGCTGTCTGTGAACGAATTATAGATTCTGCTAGTTAATGTAGGACATGTAGTTACTAGTTTCTACTCCTAGTAGCACAGGTATATATTATTTGAATAATTGCTACTAAACCAACTGTTTGTAAATCTATACGTTATGCACATAATCCCCGTTTAAATATTAAAACTATGTCCAATCGGTTGAAAAAGTCAACCAAGCTAGCTAGAAAACAAGTTTTTAAAACCTTTTAATTCGCTCATAACTCTTTTTTAAGAATTTTTTTTAATCAAAAATATTCAAAAGTCGGTCACTAGTTATTAAACTTCTTTTTATTTGTGTGTACTTGTTCTTATTTTTTTGACAACCGACATGCATTCCATTCATTAAAATAAAGTTCTATGATCCCTTCCCGAATCAAATATGGATTGGTGATCTTTTTAGATATAAATATACTCATTTATTTACCTACGTATAAGATAAGTAAATTGGACTCGCTTCTGAACGGATGCACAATAATAGACGACAATATACATGATGAGATTCCTTTTTTTTTTTGTCAACTAATGTAGAAGATATTACACATCGCTTAATTTTCAGGTGATGACAAACCAGAGAATCTCCTAAAAGAGATAAGGTTACGAGTTACGAGTATATAATTTTACGCGCTTAAACACCCCATTCATTCATTGACCAAAACTAAATCTTATACAGCTTCGTTTCTATATTCTCAAGTGGACGTTGATATGTCATATATATACATGTATTTAATTAGCACATTGACATTTGACTAACATATTTAGTAAGCTCATTGACATGTCACATGCAGGGTTGATTCTAAAAATATCGAGAGTCCTAATCGAAATACAGAACAGGCCTTATTTTTTTAATGGAACTATAATCAAACTTCTAGTTATAGCAACATTTTTATTGGTAATGGAAAATTACTGAACTAATGAGTAATGAAACGTGCATGGTTAGTTAAACGTTATCTGTTTCTTTTTCTTTTCTTTTTTTTTCATAATTTTCTATAAAATTTACAACCTATACACCTAACTAATACATCATGTATGTCTTTCTTTTCTTTTTTCATACAATGCATTTTTTTTAGTGTGAATTATTGGTCTAAAACATATCAAATATAATGTTTTGTAAACTTGAGTGTGTCGCTGAGGCCTGAGAATATATTATCCTATCATAAATAATTAAATATGGTGCATATGGAGCTATCTTTTGTGGATCTATGTGTTAACAGTTAGTTAGATCAGATCAATTGATATCATTTGTAATGATGTAACAAGACCAAAATAAAATCATAGTTAATATTTTTTGGGAGTTTTGACTTTTGATTGTTTAATTGTGGAGGAAAACAAATTCATGTAATTTGTTGGCTAAGTTAAGACTTAAGACCTGGTCTACCTCTCTAAAACAAACCTTTCAGCATCACTCAAACCCCAAAAGTCAAAAACTCGAGTATCCTTTTTTCCATTTTTGTTCCAAAGACAGAAAAGATTCTTAAATTGAGACTCTCACTGTACACACTTCGACATCTAAGAGACAAATTGAATAAACAAAAAAGGTTCTGAAAATTGTGAAGAAGAGAAAACGAAGAATGAGATTTGGAAAGGAGTTTGTGTCTCAAATGATCCCAGAATGGCAAGAAGCTTACATAGATTACGCACACCTCAAAACCATTCTTCAAGACATCCAAGCTTCCAGGAAGAATTCAGATTCCAATAGCCAGAACACTCCTTCCTTCGCACGCAACCTAACCAGACGGTACAACCGCGACACCTCGGTCTTTGAGAATCACGACATTGTCGTCAACACTGTGATACGGGACGAAGAAGAGCTCGAGACGACGACGACGACGACCTACGAGACTACGTTTTTGAAGGCCGGGGAAGCAGGTGGAGACTTTGAGGTTACCTTCTTTAGAACCCTAGATCGAGAATTCAACAAGGTGAATAACTTTTACAGGCTGAAAGTGGAGACAGCGAGGAATGAGGCTCTGGCTTTGAACAAACAGATGGATGCTTTGATTGCTTTCAGACACAAAGTTATGGATGTAAAGAAACCTTCTGTCTTTGATTCAGTTTCAGTAGACATCAATGGCTTAGCTTCTGAGGTTGGATCATCTTCCAAGTCTAGAGAACACAGTAAGTGAGTTTCAATTCTCACTTCCTGTTTTAATTTCAGTTTTTTTGCTTTGTGGAGATTAATTTTTTTATAAATCTTAATGTTTTGATTAATCAGGAGTAGCGTTAGCTGATCTAATGAGGAACGATGATGACACATCGAAAGAGAGTATTCTTGAGCGCATCAGGATGAACAAGACTCGAGAAATTACTCCTCTGTCCGCAATAAAAACCATCCTCAAGGTCCGTAAGCAGGACGAGCTCAAATTCACAAGAGAGAATCTCAAGGAAGTCGAGAAGCGACTTCAGATAGCGTTCATTGAGTTCTATCAGAAGCTTCGACATCTTAAAAATTACAGCTTCTTGAACGCTTCTGCTGTTTCCAAGATCATGAAGAAGTATGATAAGGTACTTAACATTATTTTGACAAGCTTTTTTTTTAGTGACATTTACCCAAGTTTAATATAATGGTTGATATGTTCTCCTCTTTAGATAGCCAAACGAAATGCTGCGAAACTGTATATGGAAATGGTGGATAGGTCTTACCTCAGTAGCTCCGATGAAGTAAGCATATTTAAGTTTTTTTATAATACAACTTATTCTTCTTCTATCTACAAAAAATGCAACTTGAGCTTTGACGATGTGCAGGTTCATCAACATTTGCTTAAAGTTGAGTCTATTTTCATTGAACACTTCTCCAATTCAAACCGGAGGCAAGGGATGAGCCTCTTAAGACCAAAAATAAACAAAGAACGTCATCTTATAACGTTTTCCACCGGTATACATAGAAACACTACAATATCAAATCTTTGACATGTATTGTCAAGACTAGTTCATCATTTTGTTCTGTTTTCTGTTTTGTGTTGTTTTTTCTAGGCTTCTTTTTTGGCTGTGGTGTATCTCTCATAGTAGCTCTTGGTTTGATCATCCATGCCCGTAATATCATGGGAACACTGGGACAAAGAACTTATATGGAAACAATGTTCCCTCTTTATAGGTCAGTGAAACGACCATATACAAACCAAACACTTCCTCTGTAACATTCTTGAGAAGATATATATATATATACATTTCATTTGCAGGTTCTTTGGGTTTGTAGTTTTGCACATGATCATGTACGCTGCTAATATTTACTTCTGGAGGCGATACCGTGTGAATTACTCCTTCATCTTTGGATTCAAACAAGGAACTGAACTTGGTTACAGACATGTTCTACTTCTCAGCTTTGGTCTTGGTACACTTTCTTTGTGTGCTGTCTTAGTAAACCTTGACATGGAAATGGATGCTGAAACAAAAGACTACAGAACAGTCACCGAACTTGTTCCCCTCTTTCTCCTCGTCGTAAGTTCCTTCTCTATCTCTCTCTCTCATTACAATTCACAACTTAATCCTTAATTTGCGTTTGATTGAGATCTGTTCCTCTGCACATTACAGCTAGTGATCGCCATTGTTCTCTGCCCCTTAAACATTTTGTATCGGTCCAGCCGATACTTCTTCCTCGCAGTCCTGTTCCGCTGCATCGCTGCACCATTTTACACGGTACCAACAACAACTTCTGATACTCATTTGAACCAAATCACATTAAATAAAATGTTACCATTCTTGCAGGTGAATCTTCCGGACTTTTTCTTGGCAGATCAGCTAACAAGCCAGGTCTGAGAAGATTAAATACTCCAAAACTCGTTCCATACTTATTTTGATTGAGGACTTCTGATTTAAATAATCAATGCAGGTACAAGCTCTGAGGAGTCTAGAGTTCTACATGTGTTACTATGGATTTGGAGATTTCAGACACAGAAGACGAAACACGTGCACATCAAACATTGGATTCACAACATTCTACTTCATCGTTGCCGTCATACCTTACTGGTTACGACTTCTTCAGTGCATTCGAAGAATAATAGAAGAAAAAGATCTGTGTCATGGGTACAATGCCATCAAGTATCTCTTAACCATCATCGCAGCTTGTCTCAGAACAGCTTACACTCTAAACAGAGGAACCACATGGAACATCACAGCTTGGGTATTCTCGGGAGTTGCAACGTTTTACGGAACTTATTGGGACATTGTAGTTGACTGGGGATTGCTTCAAAGAGGATGTAAAAACAGTTTCTTGAGAGACAAGCTTCTTGTTCCTCACAAAACCGTGTACTACGCTGCAATGGTGAGAGCTAACAACAATATCCTCTGTTTTTGTCTTTTCTCTCTTAACATTATTGTGAAGAGTGTAGCTTCATGTACTTGGCAGGTCCTGAATGTTTTGTTGAGGCTAGTGTGGCTGCAAACAGTATTGAATCTGAAATTCTCTTTCTTGCATAGAGAAACTATGGTGGCCCTTCTGGCTTGCCTTGAGATCATACGCAGAGGTATCTGGAGCTTCTTCAGGTAAGCTTCAAACACTGAGAAAACGTGTTTTCGGTGGATCTACATCTACACACAATTAAAATTAAATTTTGTTTTTGTTTTTGATTAGGCTGGAGAATGAGCATTTGAACAACGTTGGGAGATACAGAGCGTTCAAAACTGTACCGTTACCGTTCAACTACGAGGAAGACGGAGATCATAACAATTAGCTGCTTCCCAAGAAATACTTGGTCTTGAATACCCTTTAACAAAAAAAAAAAAAAAAAAAAAAGAAATACTTGGTTTTTACCAAAATACCTTTGATACAAACACTTGACCTAACTTGGTTAAAGAATACAACAAAACGCAGAAGAAAAAGGACACTCGTACCCGTTTGCACACTACCCCTTCAGATTTTGACAAGATAAGCATCATGTCATTCTAGTGTCACAAGATAAGCATCATGTCAAACAAGTGAAAACCCGGAGGCAATGTGAAAACATAGTTAGCCAAACTATCCGCCAAACGGTTCGCTTCCCTATACACGTGAGAAATGCGTACTATCCAGTCACGCGACATCAAGCCATACCACAAATGTACTAGGAAGGACAAAATTTGTGAATCATTGATCCATGTCGTTAAAAAACCTACCACTATCTCGAAGTCTATCTCCAGTTCCACCCGCCTATACCGTCTTTCCCAAGCCACATACAACCCATAATACGCCCCCATAACTCTGCTAATGGTGCTGAACATATACCGATGTTCAACAAGAATCCCACACACCAGTTGCCGTCGTGATCCCGTACAATCCCGCCCGCCGCAACTAACCCCGAGTTCCCACGAGACGCCCCATCCGTGTTCAGCTTTACCCAACCCTCCCCAGGTGGTTTCCACTTAATCAGTCGTTCTTCCCTACCAGCTGGATTCGGATCTCCCAAAAGAGCTGAATGTGCTCGAGTAACCTCATGTCCCATCTCTATCAAAAATGTCACTCTGTCCCGACAACCACCTGGTGTGTTAAGCCACCACTTTCCATATACGAGTGAAAAACTTCTCCATGTCTTGTCGGAGTGCCTTATTGCGAATAAGGAGCCAATATGCGGATTTAACTATAAAGTTTCTATCATGTTACCGAATCTCTAAATTGGACTTAAAATTATTTAATAGTGGAAGTGTTAAATAAACCCAAAATTATAGTATTTTTCAATATTTATCGTTTTGTCCAAAAAAATAAAGTATCTTTTTGAGACCAATGATGGGCTTGAATGGATCTTTAAGGTTTGTGAAGGCCCAAAGATGATAGCGCGTTTGGGTAAAAGCGTCGAAATATCTGGAAACCGCTTAAATTAAATCTCTCTGATATTATAAAGGCTCGCCTGCACAAAACCTTCGATTAGGGTTTTAGTCTTCCTCATAACAAAAGTTGCCGCTTCGATTCCTAGGAGTTCATCGTCGTCTAGCTGAAATGGGTTTCTGGGGTTAGTTAGTTTCTCTCTTCTCAATGTGTTCTTTGATTTGATTTTGAGATTTTCGCTTACAATACGGTTCTTGGGTTCTGATTATGTGCTCTTAACATATATGCAGGACTTGAAGTGAAACCTGGGAAACCTCAACCTTACAATCCCAAAAACGAACAAGGAAAGATTCACGTCACACAGGTACTATAATCTTGTTCCTTGTTCCTTTTAAATCGTTAAAGTTGGAACTAATTTTGTATCTTTGTGTAGACTTAGTTGTGAGAGTCGGAAAGTGTTGTTGATATGTATGTTTTTTGCTATTGTTATTATTCAGGCAACACTAGGTTCTGGTTTTGCCAAAGAGAAGAGTGTGATTCAGTGTTCCATAGGAGACAAGGCTCCTGTTTTCTTGTGCTCACTGTTGCCAAACAAGATTGAATGCTGCCCTCTGAATCTCGAGTTTGACGATGATGATGAGCCTATCGAGTTCTCTGTGACTGGTGACAGAAGTATTTACCTGTCTGGATTCTTGGAGTATTATGATGAGGATGAGGATCAAGATGATTATGAGGAGGATGAAGATGATGGTTCGTATCCTTTTTTTTAATTGTTTCTAGCTTCCTTTGCAAAATGATTCTTTCTTGTTTTAAATTATTTTCCCATTCTTTCTTAAAGTTTTCATTGCGACTATAGTAGAGATGGTGTTGAAATCGGTGAATCTGAGTCGGACTATTCATGTGAATATGATAGTGAAGAGGATCAGTTGGATAAATTTGAAGACTTCCTTGATACCAGTCTTGAAATGTATCGGAATGCTTCTGCCCCAAAGAGTGGAGGTACTTTTTCTTACAGAGATGCTTATCAGATATGAATAGTATCTTAGTACTTCTCGTTTAGCTTCTTTTTTGCTTGAATCGTCCCTCTTGTCTTATTGCTACAAGGTTTCAAAAAGATGATTTAGCTTTTCAATCGTATATCTGTAAACTTGAACTGGGTGGCTCCAGGGTGCAGATCCGCTTCTACATTTGTGTTTAATAGTCATATTGACATATGATATGTACTTTTTCTGTTGATATAACTCTTAATAATTTCTTTGCTAGTTGTAATTGAGGAGATTGAAGATGAAGAGAAACCTGCCAAAGATAGTAAGACAAAACGAACCAAGAAGAGTCAAGCTAGCGAAGCTGAGAATGCAAAGAAACAAATCGTCCCCGTTGAGAGTGCCCATGTTCCAGTTCTGGAAAGCGAAGATGAGGATGAAGACGGTTTACCTATTCCCAAAGGAGAAGCATCTGAACCAGAGAATAAGTCGGGTGAGAAGATGGACTTAGATAATGAAGAACAAGGTAGCAACAAGAAAAGGAAGGCCAAGGCTCCTGAGCAAGATGGTGGACTAGAAAGGTACTTTTCTCTTTGATCTCTGCTCACTCTAAAGATATTGTGAACATATTTTTTATTAGAAAAAATATGGTGGGGATATGAAATTGTTTCAAAATCTATTTCAGTGGAAACAAGAGCAAAAAGAAGAAAAATCAGAAAGAAAAGAAGAAAGAGGAAAATGCCTCAGAGGCTGATGAACAAGTTCAGACTGGAAATGTGCTCAAAAAGCAGGAAACAAGCCAAGTTTCTCAGTAAGTAGATATTTAAATGATTAGGATACACGTAAAGAAGGCTTTATATATCTACAACGATTCTTTCAAACCTTTTCTCGACTAACAAATTTCTGTGCTCCTTATGGTATTATTGCAGGGGTGAAAGCTCCCAGACCCCAACTAAATCTGCTGAGAAGAAAAACAAGAAGAAGAAAAAGAACTCAAGTCAGGAAGCTACTACGGAGAATAACACCATTTCTAGTAGTGCTGAGAAGCAAACCCAAGTGGACTCCAAGTCTTCTCAAGTACGGACACACCCAAATGGGCTCAAAATTGAAGAGTTGAGCATGGGCAAGCCAAACGGAAAGAGAGCTGATCCTGGAAAACAGGTATGCACACTTATAGTCAGACATTTGCATACATGATATTAGATGATTGCTGCAATGTCATATATAGATTATGCAACAACATGGTAGTGTGATAAGAATGTGGGTATTTAGAGAATTGGCATCGGATATGAAGTGAGCAAACTATAACCCCTATTCACATTAGATAGGGAAGTGAACAAACTAATGCCCCTAAGAGCACCCAAACCACTAATTAGTGGTGAAGTCTACCCTATTGTCTTTGTGTGTGTTCAAATTTTTTTGGAGCTCATTCTATTGTCTCTGAGTGCAGGTTTTTGTCCGCTATATTGGAAAGCTTCAAAAGAATTGGAAGATTTTCGATTCCAACATTGGAAAATCACCTTTTAAGTTCCGTCTAGGTTTGTGTTTATAACTGGATTCAAAAATAAGAGCTTTGGAAATTGGTTGTGTGACTGGTACTTGATGCTAATGTGTTTGATGTAACACGCAGGTGTTGGACAAGTCATTAAGGGATGGGATGTTGGCGTTAATGGTAACCTAATTTCTTACTTGTTTTCTTCACTCTGTTCAACTGTAAAATCATGTCGTTTTGATCACATGTTTTTTTGAATTTCACAGGCATGCGTGTTGGTGACAAAAGAAGGCTTACAATTCCTCCATCAATGGGGTAAATCATTTTGAATTTATCTTCTTTTTCTTTTCCTTTGTGATTGTGATGTTATGTTTGAACATATAATGGGATGAAAACATTATTTTCTGGCTTACAGGTATGGTACGAAAGGTTCTGCTCCTCAGATTCCTCCTAACGCTTGGCTGTCGTTTGAAGTCGAACTGGTTAATGTTCAATAAAACTTCCTTGAATTCATAGAAACCTTTCAAAGATTGAATCCATGATGGGAGATATGTGAAAGGCGTTGTAGCTGCCAAAGAATGAATCTTTTCTCTCTAACTCTTGCTCTTTTTAAAATGATTTGTGGTTTCCATCAGACAATAACATTTGTTACAAGTTTTGGTGTTCTGTTTCCTTGCTTCATTGTTTTCCTATTCCAGATATCTTTTCCCGACCTATTTACAATTGTGTAAAAACCATAACTGGAATCGTATCAGACTGGTTCCATACTAGATCTGATTTTTACTATATTATTCACAAACCAAATACAAGTTGTTTAAAAATTTAACTAAATTCTGGATTAAACACCTCAATTAAAAAACGAAGCATATCCATCAAATGATTCATATGTGGAAGTCTCTCTCAATGGGTCTCTTACGTCAAATCAAAGTTACGAACGAACTTGTCATTTTGGTACCGTCAGAAAAGACTTTGACTGGTTTCTTGTTCTGCAATCTTTTGACCCATTTTTTGTTTTTTTACATGTTAACATTGATGATCCTCAAGACGTCACTATCGAAAGAGTGCCAAAAAAAAAAAAAAAAAGCAACTTGAACTACAAATTATATAACCAACAGAGATATACTAGAGTTTCAGAACAAAGATTGATTACATAAACAAGATTTATCATCCTTTTCTTAACTAAGAAACTACCTCAATAGGATTCATAGAGTTCTCTACTATTCTAAACGCAATAAAACCACAACATAGTACTCCTTTAACCATGATTCTCTGAAAGAGACAAGCTTAAGTTCTTCTCAATAGCAGAACTGACCTTCTTCAATATCTTTTGCCACTCTGTCTCCTCCCCTGTTTCACACATTTTCAATTAATCGTTACATGTAAACTTTTTTAATTACAAGACAAAAGAAAGATGTTAATTTTAAGTATTAGTACCTTGGATACATGCTTCTCCAGTAAGCTTCCTTCTAGCTTCTTTCAAGAACGAAACCACTATAGGATTCATTCTGTTATCATCCGCTCTAAGACAAATGTCTCCAACTTTTGCAGATGTGACTTGGTTAGCCCAAGGACCTTGTTTCCAGAAAACTTTGAAACTGCACCCACACACTTCGCTCCCTTCCTCGTCACGTTCATGCTTCGTTCTCTCAACCTACGCACAAAGAATAAACCGGATCAAGATTCTTTCAAAAACATTTAAACACCGGGACTACTAATTTCAAGACTCACCGTGACGACGATGGCGTCGTAGAACTTGACGTCGCCGGTGACGGAAGGGAACGTGGCGCAGACCTTGGTTCCATCAGTGACAGTGGGACACTCAGTGTCTTGCATCTGAACAGAACAAGCTCGAAACCTCTCTTCAAACTCTTGAACCTCGTCGGAGCTCTTGAAATCGTCCGACGGGTAAAACTCGTCGTAGTCACAAGTGAACCCGTTGAAGCTAATCAAGAGAGCGTCGCACATCTCCGCAACCTCAACGGCGTAACAAGCTTCGTCCTCCGGTGACCGGAACTCTAGTTCCGGCCAGTTTTCGTCACACCATTCGACGTCATCAGCGAAATCTCCGGATATCTTCGTCGGACTACTCTGATAAGACATTGGAGAGATGTGAATCTTCTTTAAAAGTGATTGAAGCGTAGTGAAGAAGACTGAAGAGTCGATGAGGCCATGCAATGAGAGTTAAAGCTAACTTTATAGAAGAAGAGCCAAAGGAGCATCTCTGTAAAAAAGTAAATTTCTCTGTTAGAGCATCATTAATCGAGAACGACTCAACGTTTCTCAAAAAAACCAAAAAAAATATTTTTTTTATAAATTATTATTATTTATTTATTTCCTCATTGCTGTTTCACTTAACAAGTGACACATGTCACACTTGTTCTGAGAATCGATTCTCAAGTGACTTGGGAAAGAAACGATTCCTTTCTTTTTTTCCTTCTCTCTCTTTCTTTTATTATTTTCTAATAAGAGTATCTGAGAGAGTTACTCCCAGTAATCATGGTCTTAGCTCTCTACCAGTCAAAATACTCTTAAAAATTACGTTTTTATCCCTTTTCCAATTGGTAGTTTTTAATCTGTGAATCCAAAGTTATCTTTTTGACTGTTTATATTATAATTTCCTAAGTTTTTTTAGAAGATAACACCAAAAGTTTGGATATTTCACAAAAGATAATTATCACAAGTTATCTTATTATACAAAGTTTGGTTCTAAAAATTAGTAACTCACCGAATCATGACACATGTTAATTTTAACGATTAAATATCAAAGTTAAAAACTCACCAGATCGTAACACGTGTCAGTTTTAATGATTACATATTCATTATTGAATAATATGTTATTTAATTAATTATTTACCAAATAATCATGAAATCCAAAAGTTTGTATCACTTATGTTTATTTGGTATAATAAAAATAAAACTTATCCTAAAGATGAGTTAAAACTTAAAACCAAATTTAAATAAGAGAAGGAAAACCTATTTTATGCATACATTTTAAAATGAAAAATTAATTTCAATCCTCAATTCTTGGTTTCTTCCGTTGATCATCAATTGGTTTTTGACGTTCGTCCCGTTTTTTGCGTTTGGTTCCACAATTGACATCGTTCGAATTTGTCTAAACACATAATGGTTAATATATTGTATTTAAAAAACATAACAAATCATAAAATATAATACTCCCTCCGTTTCAAAATATTAGATGTTTTGAGTAAAACACACAAATTAATAAATGAACACTTTAAAAAAGTTTAACCAATCACAAACAAGACTGCATAATATAAAGTATTAAACTAATCTAAAAGTTACATAGAAACTTGAAAACATCCTATATTATGAAACAAAAAAACTTCTCTAAACATTCTATATTATGAAACGGAAGGAGTACATACATTTACCTTTCTTTCTTCTATAATCTCCGAGACTGTAAAAATTTGATATAATGCATCAAAATCATACTTATTAACTTGAATCTCGAATAAATAAGTATTTCCAACATTTGAATGGACACATGTGGGAACGTCTTCTAACTCTTGTCTGTTTATAATATTTACATAGTACTATCTTTACCGTATATGCTACATCAGTTTTATATTCATTTAATTTTGATAATTTCAGTAATTGAAACTTTAACTCACGTTTTAAGACTCTTAACTATACTTTTGGTATAACATACTTAGTTGTGGAGTCAATTTGAAAAGTCATTTATCATATTCTAAAGAATAAGAAAACTAAGGCTATACATATTTGATCAAATATGGCTTTCAACTTTCTTAAAAGCGACAACATCCATTATCAAAACAAACACGTCCGAACCAAATTCAAAGCCTCGTTCGAATACCAATGTAAGCTATATAAACAATAAACAAACGCTTAAATCAAAAATTTTTATACCTTATCTTTTGCTTTGGTTTGTCAAGAATGAATTCATCCATCCGAAGAAGAATTTGAGAAAGAAATCACAAAGAAACATCAACCACTTGTCACCATGTAAATGCCCTTTTCGATTACTGTTTTGAGTCTTTTTCTCTTCAGAAACTTCTTTCAAGTTCCTTCTTATAGATCTAACATTCTTGCAATATATGTAGAGAATGAAACAAGAAAAAACAAACATGGGAGTAAAAAAAAACATGGGGAGTTAATGGGGGTGAGAGAAAAAAGAAACATGAGTTGGTGGGAAGTTACCGCACTAAATCACTAATCATCAATTAACACAGAATGTATTTAAACCGATATCGTTAACTTAACCAGAATGTATTTTCAATGTGATAACTTATTGAGTCAAAAGCATATCTATTTGAAGAAAAAAGTAAAACTGGAGGAAGCAAAGTGATAATAACTTTTCTTGAAAGAGAGTTTTGCAATCGTAAATCTTGTTTTTTCTAACATGGGGATACTACAACAATCACAAGTAGAGGGAGAGAGAACCTAAAGATAGCAGTATCTAAACATTCTGTGTTAAAAACAATCAACCAAAATCTGAAAACTCCATCATCCATCACCCTAACAAATCCGTGAAAAAGAAACCGTTTAGGATCATCAGATCAGCTCGGTATCTCGTTGTCAGATTGGCTATCGCCTCCGAATTCTTCCTCATCACCTTCTAACTCATCGTCATCTTCTTCGTCTTCCTCGCCTTCCTCTTCTCCTCCATCTCCTCCTGCTCCCCCTACTGGGATGGAACTGAAAGGATCCTTGACGTGGTTAACCGAGTTTGTGTAGTAACTGTGAACCGCATTCGTTGTGTTTGCATGCGTGTATGAAGTAGTTGGTGCAGGAAGAGCAACGGAATTGTTAAGTCTCTCGAACCTCGCTTTCCTTTCTTCTGCTGTGATGTTAAAGGAGATTGAAGATGGTTGAGCTCCGAATCTTTGCCGTCTTTCTTTTGCTAGCTCCAGCTGTGACTGCTCTTGACCCGCTACAAATGTCCCTACCATTACCTGTTGTAGTAAACCGATGTCAATACATTACTCATGTTCCGAGACCACACAAGGTCGGTGGAGATATGAACTAACCTGGACAGGACCAGCAGCAAGAAAGAGACCAGCGAGTCCTCCACCAAAGACACGACCATCTGGTCCTGCGAGACAAACACTCATGCCACCAGCTCTACTTCGAGTTCCTCCAGAGTCATTTTGCATAAACGAACCCGTCAAAGAGAGAATCTCAAAACGACCCTGATCACAAACCCAAAAACGTTTCAAGGAAACCAAATACAGAGAAGGAAACCAAATACAGAGAGGTGCATTCTTTATTTATACAAGACGAGAGAAGAAAAGAGCATTTGTACCTCATAAGTTAGAGTACCACCGGATGTCATAGACTGACGAAGCGTAACATTAGAGATAGGACCATTAGCTGAAAGGATACAGATAGCACGAGATCCTTGCTGAGAGAATGTCATTATCTTCATTGTCACATCCTGCACAAATCCAAATGTCAAGAGATCAGCTTAATCATACCTCTCCGGCGTATACAACCACATCACCAATGAATATTCAGAAAGAAAACATACCTCTCCGGCATTGACTGTCAGCACATGAGGTGTAAAGTTGGCACCAACGAAATCTGCAGTTCCTGCACCTGCGATATTGGTATCAACTGAATCCAGGGAGATGTCAATATCAAAGCTGGGAGACAACAAATCACTAAAGACTTAAACTGGCAGACACATAATTAAACTAACACAAGTATGTACTTTTTGATCTAGAAAACAAACACAAGACCATGGCATCTTTCTACTAATCCTCAAGATATTGGGAAATGTTGTGATATGCATATCGTAATCTAGTTCCACTAAAGACGTAGCCTTTATGACTTCTGACACAAAAGTTACCAACATCGTACAAGTCGAAGCCGCATAGATCCAGATGAGTCGGCATAACTAACAAAACTGCTAAACACATGTAATTTTATTAACGGACAACAATCGAAGGTTCCAAAGAGAACATAATACGTACCAGGACTTCTATCGAATTGGAACATTTGAGACTTCTTGAGCCATCGATTAGACTTGCCACGTCCTCTGCCTCTTCCTCGTTTCCTTGGAGGGAACTCCGACGTCAACGGAACGGAGGACGAGATTGGCATCGGGGAAAGAGTCACGGCGAGAGTCCCATCGGGATTATACTTTCTCGGCCTACCTCTCCTCTTTTTCAGCTGCTCAGAGGAAGCGTTCTCCGCCGGCATTGTTAAGCTAAACTGAGGAGCCGCATTATCAGCAACGGTTCCTCCTGCAAGGGAGGAGGTGGCGGCGGAGGAGACAGTGGTGGGTGGGCCCAAAAACGGGTTAGGGTTATCGGGTCGTGGTGGTGGGTCCATTGAGTAACCACCACCATCAGAAGAAGCAGCAGCAGCTTCATGATGTTGCTTCAAGCCGAAACTGCTGCTAGTGATGTTATGGTTGTTGATGATATTGGTTCCTTCTCTCTCTTCCATCCGGACATAAGATCAAGTGATTCTGTTGGGAGAGAGATTCCGACAAATCAGTAGGTAGAGATCCTCCCTTTGGAATCTTTATTATGATCACGAAAGATTCAAGATTGGTTTCTTGAAAGCTTCTTCTTGAAGTTCAAGATTCAGAAGTACTGAGTGACACAATAAAACACGAAAGATGAGATTTTTAATATTTTGGAGGAAAAAAATAAACACAGATCAATAGAAGAAGCTAAACTAAAGAAGAAAAAAACAGAGCTTCCATGGAGGAATGAATCTTAATTTCAGAAAATTCGACCTAAATCAAACATAATTACAAGCAAATGAGAAAGATCTAATTTTTATTTTATTTTTTTCAAAGGGGGGTGGTTTAAGTTGGGGGAGAAATTTCTTAACGAGTTGCAAGGGTGAAAATTAGGGTTTTGGCAAGAAATGGAAAGAGAAAAAAACAAAATAAAAATAAATAATGGGGATATTATTATAACAAAATTTTATTATATGTAGAAAAAGAAAGAGAGAGAGAAATTAGGGAAAATGTAACTGTAGGTTTGAATAAAAAAATCAAAGACTTAATTCGAATTCCTGGTTAAAGGACGAAAACTAATCCGGTTTAGTAATCTTATTTTGATATCACAACGTTAAGCTACAATTAATTTTGTAATTTGGTTATGGATACCAGGATAACCAAACAAACTGGTTTTTGTATTTATATTTTTGGTCAACGAAAATGGTTTTTGTATATAGTAAGTAAATCATTTTTGGGATTTTAAAATAGGAAAAATAAAAAGCTGTAAAGCGAAGGAGCTAACGTAACGTTTGAGCCATGCCAATTTGCCTTTTCTTTTTTTTGGTTACAATAACATTAAAGATAGAGACATATAGTAGTTGTTGTTGTATATCTTTAGTCTCTAATCACGTTGACTAAACATGAACCTTTTGACTAATATTCCTCCCTAACTCCCACAAAACTCTGTCTGTGGGTGGTCTCTGGTTCTTTTACGGACTGGGCCTGTCAGAGTCCATATACATATATATTCACATGTCTAATGAATCATCGCACGTTTGGCTTCTTTATAGATAAGATTATGATATTAAACGGTTTCTTTTGAGTAATCCACGGGACTGACGAAGCTATCACTATCCTCCTAACAGTTTTGGTCTTCATATCTAAATTGTCTTCAATGTACTTTGCCAATGAAACATTGTTAGCTTTTGTGTTAGTAGACAAGTATTTTTTGAATTTTTTTTTTTTCCATATGTTATACAAGTGTACGACATGTCGATCATACACACGTATAGTGAAACCTTAAACCTTATTGATATAGAAATACAAGTGTAATATTTCAATTATTTGGAATGAGAATTATTCTAAAATACAGGCTCGGCGCAAAGTTTAGGTAGACTCGTGCTATTTTATAAAATACACCCAAATATATCTATATTATTTTATATAAAAAAATTAACATGTAAAAACTTTTTTTGGACCCTTGGATCCTGTGCTCTTGCACCCCTAGCACATGTGCTAAAATACCATAAATCAAGTTTTCTTTACAGAAAGCATTACAACATTGTTACATTTTCAAAAACTTCACAAACATCTAGTAGGAATGTAGGATTAGTAAAAGATTTAAAAATTATTTTTTGAGGAAAATTATGTATATGGATTTTAATATATATATGGTGGTTTTAAAACACTTATATTATGCTTTTTATGATTTTAAAATTTTATATATTGATTTCTAATATGATCGACAAAATTAATTTTGGGTTTATGTGACAAACGGTTATTTATTTTTTGACGAAAAAACTTTTGCACCCAAATTTGTTTATTTTTTTTTTGTTAACCCTTCAACTGCATTGATTAAGAACTAGCAAATACAGAGTTGAAATCAGGCAAAATACATAGAGGGATTGAAAAGTATAAAGAGAACTCAACATTTCTTTCACGCTGATTTTTAACTAAATGATCCGCCAAAAGGTTCGATTGCCTTGATGTCCAGCGGAAGATAACATTATCAAATCTCGTCGACCAGCCTTTTATGTCTTTTCTCCAGTTATAGACGTCAAAATGCAGAGAAGAAGAATTGATCGCCTTGACCAACCTTTGGCAATCACCTTCAAAGATAACATTTTTATGCCCATTACTCCATGATTGTTGCATAGCAAATATTAAGCTTTGACACTCAGCTTCAAAAACTGACATAACTTTAGATCCCGTGGCTTGACCTGCATTCTTAAACTGTCCTTGATTATCTCGCACATCCAACCGGATGTTGCTTGTCTGTCAGCATTTAGAAAACTACCGTCATAATTACACTTAACCCATCCATAGGGTGGTTTTTGCCAATTAAAGTTGTTCTTTCTATTACTGCTGGTAGAACTTTGAACCTGGGTAGCAACTCGTGGGGGTGGAGGAATAATAGCTAACCATTCATCTGTTTCTTGCTTTGCTTCCTTCAACAATCTCTGCCAACTGAGATTTTTCCTCTGAAAAATGAGCTTATTACGACCTGTCCATATTTTCCAAAGAATCCAGAATGGGAGGAGGGATAGTCGATCATAGTGACTCCTCTGTTTATGAAAGTCTAAGATCGCCTTCAGTTTGTCCTCAAAGGGCTCATTTGGATTTAGAAGACTTCTGATAGGGATATTAGAACATCTCCAAATTTGCATAGCATGAGGACATGTAAAAAAAAGATGTTCAGTAGTTTCAACAACCTGATCACACTGTTTGCAAAATGGATTAGAAGAGATATGTCGTTGCACTAGTTCATCTCCTGTAGCTAGAGCACGAGAAGTCATATGCCAGAGGAAGTGCTTGAATTTTGGAGGAAGTTTTGTTTTCCAGATTTCTGTTTTTAGTTGCGGATTTCTAAAAGGAGGTCTAACTTGAAATACCTGTTCTGGAAGATGGGTTGCAAGCCAATAGCCAGACTTGACTGAGTATAAACCGTTTTTAGTGTAGTGCCATCCAAGGTAGTCCTGAGTTTGTCAATGACTCTTCTTTATCCGTAGAACATGACTGACATCATCCGGATGAACCGTCTCACGAATTAAACTCTCATTCCAACCGCTTCGATTTGGCAATAATAGAGTGTTTACACTGGATGAGTCGTCTTGTATATTCGCAGCTAACCGTGGTGGTCGAGGAGGATGTACTGGTAACCAAGGATCAGTCCATGTCTTGATTCTTAATCCGTCTCCAACCATAAATCGTAATCCTTTTTTAAGGAGATCACGACCACATAATAAAGATTGCCAACCGAAAGAAGGCTATGTTCCTCTTGTAGCATCGAGTATATTTGAATCGGAGAAGTATCGACCTTTAAGAATATGTGACAGAAGGCTGTTCGGATGTTGTAGTATTCTCCAGGCTTGTTTGGCAAGTAGAGCTTCATCGAACCGTTCTATATCACGAAATCCAAGTCCTCCTTCCTTCTTCATATACTTTAAGCGATCACATGCTACCCAATGCACCGCATTACCATTTTGTTGAGTATTCCACCAGAAGTATGCTATAATTCTCTCTATTTCTTCACAGATCCCTTTAGGAATCTTAAAACAATTCTTCGTATAAACCGGCATTGCAAGTGCTATCGCCTTTAGTAAAATTTCCTTCCCACCTTGAGATAGAAATTTATTATTCCAACCTTTCATTTTGTTTTGAACCTTCTCCACAATATATTGAAAAAGCTCTTTCTTCTTACGACCAAACTGTTCTGGCAGTCCCAAATATTTACCACACCCACCATCATTATAAATCTGTAGATGATGCCGTATCTACGTCTTAGTGGCTTCCGAAACCCTTTTACCAAACGTCAATGCAGACTTTCTAGTGTTGATTTGTTGTTCTGAGGCTTGCTTGTATTGTGAAAGGATGTCTTTGATAGCAATGCAAGATTTAATATTCGCCTGGCAGAAAAAGATAGAGTCATCCGCAAAAAGTAGGTGACTCACAGAAGGACTAGCGTTGCTGATCTTCATTCCTTTAATCAGACCTTGAGCCTCAGTCCTCTTCATCATATGACTTAAAACCTCAGCACAAAGAATGAATAAATAGGGAGAAAGGGGATCACCTTGCCTAATTCCCCTTTCTAGTTGGATAAAACCTTGAGGGTTGCCATTTATGTTGACTGAAAAAGTTGGAGTTCTGACACAGATCATGATCCATTGAATCCATCTGACATCGAACCCAAATTTAAACATTGTTTCTTGTAGAAAATCCCACTCGAGGCGATCATAAGCTTTGGTGATGTCCGTTTTTATCGCCATGTAGGAATTTGCACAACGCCTTTTCACTTTGAGCGCATAGATAAGCTCATGTGCTATGAGTACATTATCCGTTATAATTCTACCAGGGATGAAGGCTGCCTGTTCCTCTGAGATGATACCATGCAAATGATGTTTTAATCTCCCAACCAAAACCTTAGAGATTATCTTATAGCTGGCATTGCATAAAGCTATTGGCCGGAACTCACTCATATGCTTCGCTTCAGGTGTCTTAGGGATTAAGCAGATGTTGGTATGGTTGAGTGACTTGTCGAAGTCTCGTTGATCAAAGAAAGCACGAACCTCCTGTGTGACTGCGTCTTTAGTAGTATTCCAAAAATTCTGGTAGAAAGCTCCAGTGAAACCATCAGGTCCTGGAGCCTTTTTAGCACCAATATCAAAAACTGCTGTCTTTATTTCCTCCTCAGTGACTGGCTTTGTTAAATCCTGGTTGATCGTTGGTGTGATTCTTTGCTTGAAATCTCAAAAAACATGATAATGGTTGTTCTGTGGTGTCAACTCGCTTTTAAAAAGCTTTGTGAAGTATGTTTCAGCTACTTTACCAATCTGATTATCTCCACAATGCTCAAATCTTTCATCATCAAGAATCGAGTACAGTTTATTGCGGGCAGTGTAACTTTTTGCTGTGGCGAAAAAATACTTGGTGTTGCGGTCACCACTTGCTAGCCATACTTTCCGGCTTTTGATTCTCCAAAACTCTTCTTCTTCCTTATAAGCGCAGCTCAGTTTCATTCGGAGGTCACAAATATGGTGCATAGGGGAGCCATTTGTGTGAGCTTGGTCAAGTCGTTTCTTCAGTATGCCTATCTCTTCCTGGGAGTTTGTTCTGTTTCCTATATTCCAAATAGAAATGGATCGACTGCATTCTTTGAGTCGAGAGTGTAGGCACATTGCTGCCCAGGTCTCATAGAAGTCCATCCTTTATCCACAGCATTACTGAATCCTTCTTTGTTTACCATTCTTGAGTCGAAATAGAAATGACCTCTCTGGGGTGTAAAGTCATTTGAGATGGTAGTGATAACCGGTCTATGGTCTAATTCAAGGAGCTCCAGAAACTCCACATGGGACGCAGGGTATTGAGCTAACCACTCAGAATTTACCATAGTACGGTCTAAGCAACAGGTAACATCATAACTATAGCGCTTACCTACCCAAGAAAAAGGATTCCCAGTATACTTAAGGTCCTGAAAATCACAAACTTGAATCATCTTCCGGAAGTCTAAGAAGGAGCTTTCAGATCGGAGAGGGCTTCCACGTTTCTCAGTATTGTTCTTAATCTCATTAAAGTCTCCAATAGATATTCAGGGACCATTTCTATTCACCGCAAGCCGTTGTAGACGTTCCCAAACTAAGTGTCTTACAGATGGGTTTGGATTCCCATAAACACACGACAAATAAAAACCAACTCCATTAACTTGAACATGCGTATCTACAAGATTTGGGGAATGACTAAGAACTGAAACTGAAATACGACTATTCCAAATAAGTGCGATATCACCACTTAAACCTACAGGAGGGACTGTTACAACCCGATCATATCCTAGCTCTGCAACTATGTCTCGTACAGCGTCGTATCCTTGTTTTGTTTCAAAGAGGCAAATGATGTCTGGAGAGTAAGTCTTCTTTATCTCCTTTAGACGTCGAACTGCGAGGTCATTGCCTAATCCTCTACAGTTCCAAGCGGCTGTCCTCACGGGGGAAGTGGTGGTATAGGGCCCACCGTGCCTATGTCAAGATCAATGGGACTGCTGTTGTCCCTTGGATAGCTACATTCTCCAGCATCAAAGTTTTTGGCTTTGGTGCTTTCCAACCTCTCAGCAGGTTCAGGTGAATCATCTCTCTTACGTTTACCTCTGGCATCCATGGAGGTATCAGTGTCCTCAAGAGCCATAGGACTGACATATGGAAGAGCAGCGTGGTTCTCAGTAGTCTCAGCCTTAGGACGAACAGCAGGAGCAGGTAACTCTTGTGCAGCTTCAGGAATCTGATCTTCTTCATCAATCTCTCGGATGACCACACCATGATTGCCTAGGTTTGCAGGATGACCAGGGTCTTCATCATTATCGTTGTTGTCAAAGTGTTCTTCACCACCATTTTTCAGAATGCAAGCACCTGTGTCGTGTGTTAACATACCACATACCTCGCAAAAACCCCTGAGGCGTTCAAAACGGAATCGGAGAAGCGTGTTGATGCCTTGTTGAAATTGGATATGGCGCTGGAATCAGAGTGAAAGGGTGATGTCCCAATGGATCTGGACGCGAACGAACTCAACTCTAGCAGCAGCCTCCGCATCATAGTCAACATCCAGGAGATTACCAATCGATCGACCAATGTAAGAGATGACTTCAAGGTTGAGAAATTGGAACGGGATTCCACGGATTTGAATCCAGAAAGGGATGAATCAATAAGAGGAGGATTGTCATTGGGGTACCAGCGTTGGAGGATCAACATCCGGTCATTGAAGGCCCAAGGTCCACGACGAAGAACCAACTCCATTTCTCCTTCAGTAGGAAAGATAAATTGGAAGTGATTACCACCCACCATACGACCATGAACGACACCAACCTGTCCCCAAATTCTGGGCATAGACGCAATGATGGAACGCACATTCTGACGGCGCGGCATGACTGGACGACCAATGAGAATAAAACGATTCTCTGCTGCAGCATTAGCCACCACAACTTCCGGAATTGCAAGCAGAGCATCATCGGCACCCAAGTTGATATCTTGTACTCTTTGTTGGAGATTATCAGCCATTGAGAGAAGCTTGAAACAAAGGTATTGAAATAGGAGTATGAATAAAGGAATCGAAAAACGTAGATGGAGAAATTGCAGATCCAGAGTTCGGTATTTATAGAACAAATCTTTCTTTCCAACCGCCAAATAAGCATCACGAAGAGAGATTCATTTCGTGGAGATAACCGTCGCACGATCACAGAATGAATAAAGCCCCTTAACGTTGACGAAACCGTCAGTAATCGTCTAAGTGGAGACAAAGTTTAACCACTAGGAGAGAAACCAAATCGCCCTTTTCGTCGTCCTGTTTAAGAAACACTTTTTTTTCATCTATGTTTAATTTTATTTATTAAAAAATTATTCTTAAAGAAAATTAAAATTTATATATTTAAATTCTAATTGATGTATTTATTTATTTATTTTTTGTTGGGCAAAAAAACCCTAATACAACAACACCTGACCCGTTTCTTCTTCCCGCATTGAGCAGACACGATGAGCTCCGGGAACGAAGAAGACTCTTCAGCTGTGCGACGGCGCGTGTCCTGCACCAAATGCTTCGACGCTCTCTGGTTCTGTTATTGTAAGTCTTCGTTTCCCCTCATCTGATCGCAATTTATGATTCTCCATCTTCGATCTGCTACTACTCGTTCCAATTTGGAAATTTGTTCTTCCTGAGCAAGCCAAAAAATTTGATCCTATCCACCTTTAATAAAGAATCGTTGCTTTTTCATTTTGCTTTTAGTAATTGAGCTCTTCGTCAACGACTAATTTGTAGTTTACGAGTTTGTTTTTTGCCTGTTATAGACTAGAGAACCTTGGTCAGAGTTTAGAAATGATATAGCTTTACACCATCAAAGGATCTCTGAAACCATTTCCCTCAATGTATTGTTTTGTTGAAGGGATGTCTAGATGGTCCAACATAACCAGCAATGGCGATGAGACAGGACAAGGTTGGGTTCCAATACAAAATGGCTTAGTCTTAGAAAAATGACATCACTTTCTTGTTTCTTGATAAAATGTTTCGCCTTTTAGGAAAGAACATCCTTGGAATTTTCTAGTATGCTTTCTGCATTCACTTCTCTGTTAAATTATGTTTCTGCTATTTGTGTTGCATTCACTTCATCTATAATGTTCTCATGCTTCATGGACCTTAAGTTATACCTTTTTCCTTCCTTTTGACATCCACTTTCATAGATTAACTCAGACAATCTCTTTGCAGCACCGTTTTACCAAATGCAGCAGTATTACCGGGTTGGTAGACTTGATGATTGTACTAAGAAGTTCTCTGATCTCTTTGACTGTCTTTCCTTAAAGACAAAAAGAGCTTCTGAAGTCGAGGTTCGTAGCTTCTTTGATCTTGCAGTTGGTCCATTCTTCATTTCTTTTGTCTACTCAAGTGGATATTAGACCATCTAGTGGTTATCACATCTAGTGGATTTTAGGCCATCTAGCTAATCTCAAATAACCATGATTTGGAGTTTTGGATATAAGACCATCTAGCTAATCTCAAATGACCATAATTTGGAGTTATGTGAATCACACTTCTTTGAAGATATGATTCAAATTCGGTTTTACTTGGTGTAGTTCTTATGTTCTGCATCAATTCTGCATTTGTGGAAAAGTCTATATATGGACATTGTCCTTCTACACCATGTCCAATATTACTGAGAACATTGGTTAAGGTTCCACTCTTTATGTAATGCATGTGTCTGTTATGTTCCAAGATATTTAAGGCCTGACAATTGCAGAAAATTCTAGAAGAGCAAGAGATGGCAGATGCAGCAAAACATATCTGGATTATGCGAACACAGGAAGAAGCTTCAAGTCATTGGAATGAGACTTTTGGGCATTTGGATGATCCAAATTATTAGAAGGTACAGGTTTCATGCGTTTCATTCTTGACGGAGATTTTTACTTCCAAGAAACTCGATGTCTGCTACAGAGTCTAGAGATCTGCAGAGTATTCTGCCGGATTAGAAAATGCTTTTTGTCGTCGCTTACCATGAACATTTTGAGCAAACTTATTATACCTTGATCTCCAAAGAAGGCCACCTCGAAAGATGGAGGGATGTTTTTAGATCATTTATTGGATTGTGGATGTGTTTGGTTGATTGGTAACAACAGAAAATACTTTGCTAAATAAAATCTTACATCTATTATCAGAAATATTTTGTTGATGCAACAAAGAAAACTAAGTTTAGAACCTTTTATATTGATCAGAGTCTCTTTTGAGGCAGTTGTACGGAATGATGATGCACTAACAGTTAACAGTTTAATGCTCTTGTATGTTTCCAAAACGTTGTTTTCCTGAGCACGCTCACCTCGGAGAAATATTTACTTACTAGCTTCTTCAACCTCATCCAGGATCAACGCAGCTCTTGATAATCTATTGAGCAAACACATTGAGATTATTGTAAAGCCTCAACCACCTTGGGAAACTGGCTGGAGTTGAGACGGTTATTAGACTTCTAGTAAGCGGTCAGAAACCTCTGTCGGGTGGTACAAAATTACTAAATTTAGAAGTCAAAACTTGAACAAGGAGATTTTGCCATAAGCCTTTTATTGCTATTCGTGAAAACCAGAGCGTCTGTGTTATTACAATTAGATAGTCGTTTGAGCAACACTAGCATGAAGAAGCAAAAGCGTTCTTTATTGGCCGTTGAAGGAGAGACAGAGAGATTGCCTATTTGTAGAAGGTATGAAAACAGAGAAGAAGCATATGGTATTATGCATTGCTTCGTTTAGACTCTCATAACATCGAGGTAAGCTTTTCCATCAAGTTCACGGGAGAACAAGCCATTGAAATACTCCTCGGTGGTTACGCTCTTGAAAATTGCAGCCTTATGCCTTTCGACGAGACTTTTCATCGGACCAATGTATTTACCCAATCCCACATTGTGGAATGTTGCCACAGAAAGCCTCTCTTTCTCTGAGTTCACAACTCCGCGATGCTCTATACTCCGGTATGTCCCCTTCGTTATGATCTACATTAATTACCAATCATCAGAACATTTACAATGATACCAAGAATAGGCTCTCTCGTCCTTATAACGTACCTCTAAGATGTCTCCGATGTTGACAACTAAAGCATTTGGGAGAGGTTTGACAGTAACCTACTTGCCATCTTTCTTGATTTGGAGACCATCAACATCATTAACCTGCAACAGTATGGTGAGTCCTGTAGAATCAGAATGCGGAGTTAGACCAATAACCTTATCTGGCTCTGGACAAGGCGGGTAGTAATTCATCCTCATCCTCTGCCCTAACTCATCATCAAAGAACTCCTCCATTTCCTCGGGCTTGATCTTCAGTGCTACCGCTATTTTCGCCAATAGGATCTTAGTTATGCTTTTCACTTCAGCCGAATACTTGTCTAGTGTATCTCTGAAGAAACAATAACCAAATTTTTAAGCATTGTGGAGTTAAGTGAGCATGGTTTTATTTACATATTTGAGGGCAAACCTAAAGGGAATAGGTAACTTGGGAAACAAGTGAGCCTCGCGAAATCGGACAGGTTGCATAGTAAGTAAGAACATATCTGCCCAGTCGAGTTTCTGCTCTTCTGAAACCACAAATAACTGTCCAAACCCTTCGATCTCATCGGGTTTTTGCCATAACTTCTTCTTCTCTTCCATGGGAAGATTGAAGAAATCTTGAATCTCCGACTTGAACTTTTCCAAGAAAGTTGAGTCCAACCCATGGTTTACAGGCTGTTAAGATAAGTCCATAAAGAAATGTCACAATGATAAATCTGAATTACATATGGCGTTCAGAATAGTAAACAATCAAAACGAGGGATTGTTTTATAAAGAATTGAGTTTTTTCGTTATATATATAAAAACAACAATGTAACTTTGAGACTTGCCTGGAAAAAACCCCATTCTTTGCATGCAAAGTCGAGCTTTTCAATCTCAGAATCCAAAGAAGACAAAAGACTCATGTCTATGATTGGGATCTGGTTTCGTAAACCAGTTTCACTTAAGATCTCAGCTTTGTCTTGACCGGACCGTACATACCTCGGAGGAACCGCCGTGATCATATTCTCCTTCACCATTTCTTGAACAGAAGGAACTATGATAGAGCGTCGGGTTACTCCTTTGCCTTCCATGGCCGCTTCTTCTTGAAAAGTTGCTCTAATTTCCACAGACAGAAAGATAACAAGTCAAACAGAATTAAATGGACAATGTTTTTTTTTTTTTTGTGGGTCTAATAAAAGAGTGTCGACAAATAAGAGAACAATGTCGTTTTGCATGTTAGGTGTTCTCACTAGGACGTAGTTGACCACACACTTGGCAAACTCGTTTATATTAGATTACTACAAAATTTATGAGGAAGCATGGAAAACAGAGGCGAACACAGAGACAGAGTATATATATACTACAACAAGAACGGTGTTGTGACTTGTGAACAGGGTTACTTGAGCTAAAAGGCAATGGTTTTATGTAGGTTCTCATAAGATCAAGGTAAGCTTTTCCGTGGAGCTCAGGGGGAGAACAATCAATTTAAATACGACGCCGTTTTTAAGTTTGAACTTTGAAAAATTTGTACGACGTCGTTTGAAAACCTTCTCTCTGGACCACACATTTAGAACGAGAGTCTTCTTCAGTCTCCACCACAACAATTTTGCTTCATCTCCCTCACTGCTTCGAGTTCATGGAAACAACTACTAATAAATCCAGTGATTCTGGTCTTCCTCCATCATCATCCTCATGGCGTCGCTCGCTCTCCCGCATTTCCTGCCTCACCGTCTCCGGTGGAATCATCGGAAGAACCGATGCAGATGTTGTTTGTCTTCGGTAAGTACTAATGAAAGTTCCACGGCGGTTGTGTGGTTTAAGCATGACCTCCGTGTCGATGATCATCCTGGCCTCCTCGCTGCTTCCAAGCACAGATCTGTCATACCTCTCTACGTTCTCGATCGCCGTGTTTTATCGCGTAAGTTCACTATACATTACAAATGTTAGTTTCGATTAGATGAACAAATTCGAATATAGGAGAGAGTGTAATGGTTTTGCATAGATCAAGTAGCTCGAATCCTAAGCGTCACTTGATTTGGGTATCTAATCCAACAGCTTATTCTGTATGGGAATGCAGAAATTGTCATTGACGAGCTTGTCAAAGAGGTTTAATTAAAGCATTTTCACAATTTTTTTTCAGCCGAGATCTCTCTTTGTCAAATCATGTACTATTGGATTGCAACAGGTACGAGCTCCCTTTTTGTTTGTGGAAGAAGAGGTAGAATACCATCTGTGCGAGGTTTTGGACGGTGTTAGGAAAAAACTGGAAGGTGTTTCTTTTCCTGGAGGACCAACGAGGGTTGTTCTTTGGCGGACTCCTTTTTATGAGAGCCTAGTAATGAATTTGCTTCTCTTGCAATGTTAATTTTTTCGTTCAGATTCAGAACCAGTTACTTATGTGATACCTTTTTGGCCCTTCAGAATTTGACGGATCTACCACAATCTTGGGAAGAGTTTAAGAAACTAAAGCTGCCACTCAGTTTGCCAGTTCCTGCAGCAAGGTTTTCATCTCCAGAAAGTGAATTGCAGTGGGGTAAGGTTTTCTTCAAAAGTCATGGAGTTGGATCTCGTGCTTTAGTAGTTTCTGATTAGTGACTCTTTTAACGCTAGGGGAAATGGTAAATGAAAAATGCTCCAGGTTCTGTGCCAACACTTGATGATCTGACGGACTATATAAAGAAAAGCTTATGCGAAAAAGAAAGTAGCTGGAGGGACATGGCACATGCATCTGCTGAAAGAGTATTAGCGGAAAGGATTGGTAACTTGACGAAGGGGAGCAGCATGGAGCCAATTATTGATGGAAGTTTACGGAAGAAGGTGCACAACTCTGTATTTGTCACACGAAAAAGAGATACTGTTGCTGGTGGAACTGAGGTTGTACTGAATGCTCTAGCAGGATACTTGAGGTACTTGGAGGGTACAAGTCGAGATGACTGGCAAGAGTACGTGGGTAATATTAATTCTGAAGTTATTGATCTTACGTCTTGTTGAAGAGTGAGTGATCGGCGTTCGGTTTTTATACTGACCAGGGTTCATGCAAGACTTCGTGATGCTGAAATTAGGCCGGGAGCTTCATTTTTCAAACTTTTTGGACCTGTCCTCGGTCTTGGTATTGTATCAAGAAGAAGGGTTCACTATGAAGCAACCGAGTATGAAAAAGAAAGGAATGCTGGATTTATTTCTCCCTTTGGATATTCAGCTGCTACAGTGGCTGCTGCAACTGATGCTGTGTGCTCTATGGAGGTACAAACACTCACATAAATGATATCTCTGTGGTCTTTCTTTCTTTTGTGAAGTATTTGAAGCTGTTTGATTGGTTTTGGCAGTGGTATTCTGTCGTGGCTCTAGATAGAGAGCGGATTGATGAAAAAAGGCACGCTATAAGGATTTGGAGATGGAAGGGCTATCTTATTCAGGTTTACTCATATTTCTCCAATGGCCTATGTTGGTCAGTTTTGTAATTGCAATTCTTGAATTTTTTTTTTAATGGAATTTAAAACAGGAATCACTTCTTTGTTTCAGTACACAGTGGCTGGCAATGAAGGCCCTGCTGTTCTTCTTGTGCATGGCTTTGGTGCTTTTCTAGAGCATTATCGCGATAATGTTGACAACATCGTAAATAGCAAATGCCGAGTATGGACCATCACAATCCTGGGTTTTGGAAAATCAGAGAAGCCAAATATTATATACACCGAGCTTTTGTGGGCTGAATTGCTGCGGGATTTTATGATTGAAGTAGTTGGCGAACCAGCACACTGCGTAGGGAACTCAATCGGTGGTATGCACTCTAAGTCACTGGGTAGTTGCGTAAAAATGACACAAAGTTTTATTATATACATCTAACTGAATCTGTATGTTTTACCTCTTTATCAGGGTATTTTGTTGCATTAATGGCCTTCCTTTGGCCAGCCTTGGTTAAGTCCGTTGTCCTTGTTAACAGTGCCGGCAATGTGGTACCTGGATACTCTCCTCTCCCAGTCTCTAGAGTATGTATCATCAGAATGCATGAATATCTAACAGAGTTTGAGATTTATTTTTTGAACATAGAAGGAAGTTATCATATAATTATCGCATACATCCTACATGTTTCTTTTTCCAGGAAAGGCGAGTTCCATTTGGTGCACAACTGGGTGCTCGACTTCTCCTCTTTTTCCTGCAATTCAATGTCAAAAAGCTATTAAAGGATTGTTACCCAGTTGTAAGTAATATGACGTTTTTGACATCAGGATGAGAGAATGTATAAAATGGTCATATCATTATATGCGGGGTTCTAACCCAACTTGCCTGTTTATGATGCAGAAACCTGAGAGAGCTGATGATTTTCTCATCACTGAAATGCTAAGAGCAGTATCTTTTTTTTTTTTTTTTTTGCATTTTATTTGCATTAACTGATTAATGCTCAACGAGAAGAATATTAATGATTGTGACGTTACCTTAATATACACGATAGTCCCAAGACCCCGGTGTGCTTATGGTCTTGGAAAGTATCTTCGGCTTTGATCTTTCACTTCCTTTGAATTATCTCCTCGCAGGGTTTGAGGAAAAAACTCTAGTAATACAGGTATCAAGATTTTCAAATATTTTATTGGATCCTCAATCTAACTTCTATTAGGGATTACACTGGATCAGTATTCATTTTTTTCATTCGTGTATTAGGGAATGAAAGATCCCATATCGGATCCGAATAAGAAAGTAGCCTTTTACTGAAGGAGTATTGTCCAACGATGGTGATTAAGAAAGTTGATGCAGGTAATTAAAAAAAATTAACACTTAAGGGGAGGTATTGGTTTAGGATTTAGAAAGAATTTTAATGACTTTATGTTCTTGCTGATTGTTAGAATCATAGAAAATTGAAAGTTAAAAATGAAGGATTCTAAGAGATTGTTTAGGAAGTTTTTTAAAATCTTGATGATTTGTTTTTTCTAATCTTGTAAAATCTTTCTATTTGATGAAAGAGTTTTCATGACTTTTGTTATGAAGGAAATGATAGAAAATCCTAAACCAATAACATAAAATTTGAATTCATTAACAATCCAAGATTCTTTTGTTTTATTTGAATAACATAAAACTTTTAATGACTTTATAAAACTCTTAATCCAATAACACTAGATTTATCAAGATTTTAGATAACTTTTTACAAATTCACAACCAATAACACCAAATTTTTAAAGAGTTTTTAAAAGTCTTGATTGAATAACAACATATTTTACCTAACTTTTAAAGTCATTAAAATTCTTTCTAAATCCTAAACCAATACCTCCCGTTTAATCATTCTTCTGGATTCTTTAAAGACTCATTTTGCAGGTCACTGTCCCCACGATGAGATCCCAGAGGAGGTTAATCCGATTATCTGCGAATGGATAGTGAAAAGATCAATAATGATGAACAAGAACTAAATAAAAAGCCTCATCATCCCCTACAGTAATAAACAAAAGTGAGGATTTGGTCACGAGAAAACAGTTTTTAAAATGGTATATAGTTTGGTTGTGTCAACAAGACATCGTCAATATAGATGTCATCAATCTTAATGCAAGTAACATGACAGGTTACTTGAACAAATTAAACAGGAACCGTTCTGACTATCTGTATATATTTTTTGTTTATTATCTTATATGAAGATTTTTGCAAGTTTTCGTAAGCCTGAGTCCGTAATTACACGTTTTGAAGGTTTTGATATAAATATTTGGACGTAATGTCACTAGTTATTGTTTTTGTTAGCATATATTAGATCTTTTTAAACATTTTGTGTATCGCCTTTTTAATCGAAATATGTTTAAGCTTGTGTCCAGTCTAGCCCCATTCCAAATTTGTCCATCTCTGCCCCATGTGGCATGTGGTATTGTAAAGTGCGTTGAAGCCAACATTCCGCTTATGGAAGTAGGGACGACAGGACGAGAAGCTGTGGGTGGAGAGCACGTGCTGTTTAGGTAGGCCAGAAACGACACAGCGTTTGCGTCTTTAAATGGAAAACTGCACGTTTTACTTTTTACTTGAGTGTCATATTCAGTTTTTGACCTATTCTTAAATTAATTTTTTCCTCATAAATTAATTTTGCAGCAGGTCGCTTCTTAAAAGCTGAAATACAAAAAACAAGACAAATCCCACCAAAACGGTGTCGCGACAACGTTGAAGAAGAAGAAGAAGAAGAATCCCAATTAATTTGGCGCACTGCTTCCTTTTAACATTATTATATTCTCCGTGATCCGTTTTCCCGACGATATTTTTCTTTGGTGGTGGAATCTGAAAAAATCCAAAAATCGAAAACCTGAAATAAAAGGGAAATCTCGCAGACAAAGAGTCAAGGAAGAAGAAGAAGATGTGGAGACGCGTGGCTTCACTTTCTCCGATGATTTCTTCATCATCATCATCATCGAGATCCCTTGCGCTCAACCAGGTACGACGCCTCTCCTTGTTCCGTTTCCAATCGTGGTTGAATCTTTTGATTTTTTTATTTTGACTCAGTTCGTTTACTTGTTTATTCATATTGTAGACAGCTTCTGGACTCAAACTTGGGGAATCTTTTGCAACACACATGATTAATCCGGTATAAAGCTCGATTCGTTTGTTTGTCTTTTTTTTTTTCCTCGTTTCCGCCGTTAATGATGTGTTTATTATCTGTCACTGTCGCAGGAAGAACGAGCTTCACCGCTGAAAGAGAAAGCTCCATTCATCACATTTGTACTAGGTCAGTATTTCGATTCTTGTGTTTAATATGTTGGAACTTAGGACTTGGATCTATCTGTTGTTACATTCATGTGAAGTAAAAATACTATACTAGACATTTCAACAAGGATTTATATAAAATCTCACAGGAGGTCCTGGAAGTGGAAAAGGCACACAATGCGAAAAGATTGTTGAGACTTTTGGATTACAACATCTAAGTGCTGGTGATTTGCTCAGAAGAGAAATCGCAATGAACACGAAAAATGGGTATGACGGACTAAAGATCTATGTATTTTGTGTGTATATTATTTACAAAGGATGCCTCCAAAGTTTGTGGTGATCTCATGATGTGGGGGGTATCTTAATTTTCAGGGCTACGATTCTGAACTTGATTAAAGATGGGAAAATTGTTCCTTCTGAAGTTACAGTCAAACTAATACAGAAAGAGCTGGAATCGAGTAACAGTAGCAAGTTCCTCATTGATGGTTTTCCAAGAACTGAAGAGAACCGTGCTGCATTTGAGCGCATTGTGAGTTGTCTAGTATTGTCTCAGTCTGTTTGTCACTTCTTTCATTGGATTACTCTTGGAACGAACATGAATATAGTGCCTTGGTACTATTGCAGATTAGAGCAGACCCTGATGTCGTACTGTTCTTCGATTGCCCTGAAGAAGAGATGGTGACGCGTGTCTTGAATCGTAATCAGGTCCTTATTCTTACAGTACCTTCCCCTGTAATGTTTTTCTGTTAACAGTACCATGAAACCGAATTTTTTGCTGTTACAGGGCCGGATTGATGATAATATAACTACAATGAAGAAGCGTCTGAAAATCTTTAATGCTTTAAACCGTCCTGTTATCGACTACTACAAAAGTAAAGGAAAACTCTACACTGTGAGTTTTTTGCAAACATTTAAAACTCATTCATCTTCATTTTTTTAGTTGATATTTTGGTGTGGAAGGTTGGAGAAACTGTTGATAATGTTTGATTCAAATGCCTTATATATGATATTTCATCTTCTGGGCAGATTAATGCAGTAGGAACAGTAGATGACATATTCCAACATGTACTACCTATTTTCAATTCATTTGAGGTATACCTTTTCTCTCACTCTCTTTGCATTTTCCGTTCAATAAATCTTTCTTGTTTGCGATAAAAACTTCTACGCCTTCAGAATTCCATCTGTCATGACACAATAAAATCAGTCCTTCGCGCATAGATCTATCGATGTTTTGAGTAGAACGAGATTTGTGTTAACATCTGCAATTCTTTTCTATGTGCAGCAATTCAAGGAGAGTCGGCATGTAAATCCAAAGTCCACTATCAGTTCGAGTTTGGTAGAAACTTCTTCCTGAAAAATTTGTTCACTAGTCTTGAATTCTGTTGCACTATGCAATTCGCATTGCATGGTTTTGTTTGTACTATCATAAAGTCAGAAAAAAAACCAAAAAAAATGGTACTTCTTCTAAGTTCCAATATCGATAAATAGATTATTTACATAAGGTATGATTCCCTCCATTTGATCGAATTCTCAACTCAGAGGAGAAACAAAAGAAAAAAATTAATAGAGAAAAAGAGAAGATGGTGAGTATCGTTGTACACAAACCAAGCTTCTCTTATCCATCTGTATCGTCTTCTTCAATGAAAAAGAAACCCAGACATCACCAACAGTTGAAGCAACAAAGACAAAACCAATACAACAACAACGGATTCGCTTCCCTCTCCATCACCAAACCATCTCCCACTCCTCTCTTGATCGGAAAACAATCAATTCATCGGACCCAACTCGAAGCTTTAGACTCCGTCATTACAGACCTCGAAACATCCGCTCAAAAAGGTATCTCCTTCAGCGAACCAGAGATCTTCGCTTCTCTTCTCGAGACTTGCTACAGCTTAAGAGCCATTGACCATGGTGTTAGAGTTCATCACCTTATACCTCCCTACCTCTTACGCAGTAACCTGGGGATTTCATCAAAGCTTGTTAGGCTCTACGCGTCTTGTGGCTACGCGGAGGTTGCACACGAGGTGTTCGATCGAATGTCTAAGAGAGAATCATCGCCTTTTGCTTGGAACTCTCTTATCTCTGGCTACGCAGAATTGGGTCAGTATGAAGATGCCATGGCTCTCTACTTTCAGATGGCTGAAGACGGCGTTAAACCGGATCGGTTCACTTTCCCACGCGTCCTAAAAGCTTGTGGTGGAATTGGGTCTATTCAGATTGGAGAAGCTATTCATCGTGATTTGGTTAAGGCAGGTTTTGGATTTGATGTCTATGTGCTTAATGCTCTTGTTGATATGTATGCAAAATGTGGTGACATTGTTAAAGGAAGGAATGTTTTTGACATGATTCCTCACAAAGATTATGTGTCTTGGAACTCCATGTTAACCGGTTACCTTCATCACGGTTTGTTACACGAGGCGTTGGACATTTTTCGTCTAATGGTTCAAGATGGGACTGAGCCTGATAAGGTTGCTATCTCCAGTGTTCTAGCTCGTGTTTTGTCTTTCAAGCATGGGCGTCAGTTACATGGATGGGTACTTAGGCGAGGAATGGAGTGGGAGTTATCGGTTGCGAATGCTTTGATTGTTCTGTACTCCAAAAGGGGACAATTGGGTCAAGCCCGCTTCATATTCGATCAGATGCCCGAGAGAGATACTGTATCTTGGAATGCTATTATCTCTGCTCATTCTAAAGATTCTAATGGTTTAAAGTATTTTGAGCAAATGCAGCGTGCTAATGCTAGACCTGATGGTATCACGTTTGTCTCGGTTCTATCTATATGTGCTAATACAGGAATGGTCGAAGTTGGAGAGAGACTGTTCTCTCTGATGTCGAAGGAATATGGGATAAACCCGAAGATGGAACACTATGCGTGTATGGTGAATCTCTATGGAAGAGCAGGGAAGGTGGAAGAGGCTTACTCAATGATTGTTAAAGAGATGGGGTCTGAGGCTGGTCCAACTGTTTGGGGAGCTTTGTTATACGCTTGTTACCTCCATGGCAATGCAGATATAGGAGAGGTTGCTGCTCAACGTCTTTTCGAGTTGGAACCTGATAACGAACACAATTTCGAACTGTTGATGAGAATTTATAGTAAGGCGAAGAGAGCAGCAGATGTTGAGAGAGTAAGACAGATGATGGTGGATCGAGGACTGGAGACATAAACTGGTTAGGCTAAAAGGTGCGTACGACTTTTCTTCTTAAATCATCCCCAAGTGATGATAGTGTGTTGAGTGATAGGTGATCTTGTTTGTTCATAGAAAGTGATCTTACACACATAGGAGACTTGTTTGTTCATGGAGAAAAAGATGACATGACATGTGTGAACGCGTCTGATTGGTTAGCTGTTAGAAATGATTTCGGCTTTCTAGATTTTCGTGGGATGTCTTCTGTAAGATTTGACCAAAACCAATGTCATCACTAGATTATACTTTTTCCTCTGCATTATTCAATTGATAAGCTCTTTCTCGTGACCAGTGCTTCATATGGTTCAGTCACATGGGTTTAGTCATTGGTCACGTGCATTAGGACCCACCAGTTGCAATATTTAGAAAGCTAGGATCCAAATATGTTGTATATGAAGACAAACAGTTACAGCTCTTATCCTCTGTTATAGGTATTCACATTGCTGCACATTTATTGATGTTTCAACCAACTCCATTCTTTGCTCTAAAAATGATATAGTGCTTTTTTTTATGTAAGGATTTAAGGATCAATGTATCTGCATTCACACATTCATTAGGCTTATCCCTATAAATACCTGAACCCGTTTACTGCTACTCTCCCACTTTTAATTGCTAAATTCAAAACAAAGTTGTCTTTGGAATCCAAAATGGCAAGAAGTTTAGAGCTTTCTTTGATTCTCTCTGTTCTGTATCTGTCCACTGCAGCAGTAGCCATGGCCAGAAACCTTGGAGAGGAATCAAGTGGTGATATAGAATTCATTAAAACCTCTTGTAAGACAACGTCATACCCGGACCTATGCTTCCAGTCTCTGTCTTCATATGCAAGCGAGATCAAGCAGCAGCCAGGTAAGCTTGCTGAGACAGCGCTTGCCGTTAGCATGGCCCGAGCAAAGTCAGCCAAAACCTATGTCTCAGGGATGAGTGATTATAAGGGAATCACAAAGAGGCAGCACGAGGCTGTAGAGGACTGTATAGAGGAGATGGGAGACACTGTTGACAGGTTGAGCAAGTCTCTGAAGGAACTGAAGCATCTGGAGGAAGGCGACAGCGGAGAAGACTTTTGGTTATGTCTGAGCAATGTCCGGACGTGGACAAGCGCGGCTCTGACGGATGAGACCACGTGTCTTGATGGGTTTGGAGGGAAAGCCATGGATGGTGAGCTAAAAAGCTTAATCAGAACACACATTGTGAGTGTGGCGGAAGAGACAAGCAATGCCTTGGCTCTCATCAATGACTTTGCTTCCAAGCACTGAAAACATTTCAAAAGGGGCAGAGTTTTTCTCTTGGATTTGGTTTCTATTCGGATTTGAAGAGATGTGATTTGGTTTGGTTCTTCTGTGTCATTACAGTTTTCTTGCGGCGTCGTTGTATTATCTACTACGGTCTTCATAGTTGAAGGCATTTGGTGTTGATTTTATATTAATATAGAAAAAAGAATTATTTATCTCAAATATCGTGTATAGAAAACTTTGGTTGAGAAGAATATAGAAAACTTAATTAACGCTTGTCCAACTATTAAAAAAAGTACTTTCTAAAAATAAAATAAAAACTATTAAATAAAGTAGCTTTATGAAAAATTTTGGAAGTTCTACCATGCATACTTGTCACCTTATATGTGGACATAGAAAACTTGCAAAACCTAGTCCTATACTCCTATTATAAAGATAGTCCCTTTACAAAAAGGAAACAAATTTCTAAAAGTCTGCAAGTGCAAAGTATTTCATGAAATACTTTCTTGGAATCCTATAGAGATTTTGTATGTTAGAGAAAGGAATCATAAATATATAGGAATTTTGATAAAATTACTAGTTTGTACTTTGTATAATATGTGAATCGTTTGATAAGAAAAAGCCAACCAGTTCTTTTTTTTTAAGTCACAAAGGTCAACGGAAAAATGGCCCAACTGGAACGGTTCATCATATATAATTCATAACTTATGAAATACGTACGAATCATTCTGACATTCTGACATGTTGATCCATATACACTGAATTAATCCTCAAGCCTCGGGGCGAACAATATCATTTGAAGTTTTTAAAAATATCAAAACTCGTATATGTACGAGTTTAAATTGGGTAAAATACAAACATTACTAAGCTATATATTTTGGGGATATGATATGATCAACTGATTTTATAATCCAATGTTTAAAGATACTCTTTTAATGTGTTTTTCAGGCAGAAGACATTGCTTCAAAAAAAATCGACCATATCTTGTCGTCTTTATTTTATGATTGTCAAAGCGATCTCTAATTAACAATAGTTACGGTTTGGGACTACCATGAGAACACGCCAAGGGAAGAGGTACTAAAATAGTAGTATTAATCTGCTTGAAGAGTATTGGTACTTGAAACCTCACAACGATGCTTTCTTATTAAATTAGAAAGATTCTCCAAACTAATGTTTTCTTCTGATGACAAACCAAAAAATAACGTTTCTAAAGAAATTTCGAACGTTTCAACATTCAAGTAAAAAGATAAAATATTTTGATATATAATAATAATAATAAAAACTAATCAAAAGTCAGATTGAATCAACAAATTAATACTTTATATTGTTTTCCAAAACAATAGAAAAGTCCTCCAGTATATATACCATCCGGAATGGTTTCAAACTTTCAATATATTTCAAAATCCTTAACGCCGCATTTAAAACAAATAATACAAATTCCAAAAGCTTTTCGGGAAACACTCGAAAACGACCAAAACGCTTCTAAAACATTTTGTCTTGTATACAATTGTGTAAAGATGCTATATAAGCTGTAAACCTAAACATGGCCACGTAGTAGTACTGTATGCGAATCAATTAATTCGTAAACATTACACATTGTGAAAACTTTGAATTTATATTACTAATTAATTATGACATATATAAAATAAGAAAATAAAACGCACACATGCACATGCGAGAGAGGTGGATATTCAATAACTTAAATAATGAGTAAGAAGGGCTAAGGTGTTGCTTGTAGTCTTTGAAAGCTCAGAGACAGCCTTCTTAACCTTCTTCTTCATCTCTACATTTACTTCCTCTTCCTCGAATCCGTCCGTACACGTGCTCTCGTCGGTCAACGCCGAGCTCACCCACGTCCTCACGTTCTTTAAGTGCTCCTCCGTAGTTTTTCCTCCACCTCTGACATACTTCATCTCGGCCAACGCTTGCTTGAGCTCGTCCACGGTGTCCTTCATCTCGTCCAAGCAGTCCTTGAGGATAGGGACCTCATGGCTTTTGGCTGATTTGGCCTTTAGAAGAAGGTTTGAGATGACTGATGTGACATTTTTGGCGGATTTGACGTTGAGGCTGAGCGACGTTGTGCATAGTTTGAGAGGGTCGGACTTGATTGTGGAGGAGTAGGAGGACAATGAGTTGTAGCACTTCGTAGGGTATGTTGTCGAGTTGCATGCCGTTTTCACGAACGTGTTGTGGTTTTGGTATCTAGCTGGAGGAGTGGCTTCTGTGTTCGAAAAGCTTAATGATGAGTAGATGAAAACGATGAGAATCACAGAGAGTATCACGAAACGAGACATGTTTTATAGGTGTTTTGTACTTTCGGGTTTAAGAGAGAATAGAAAATGCAAACTTTTGAAGAATTGTGAAACCAATGCAGTATGCGTATGTATATGTAGACACATTAATTGGTTTATATTTGTGATTCAATTAATTAAGCAAATTATTGGATCGATCCTCTAGGTCTAGGTATAGTAGACAGGGTAGCCCTGGATAGCCACATGAAATATTTGCTTGAATAATAGAGAAAAACAAATAATTGTTACAAATCCTTCAAAAAAATGGTTAATGTGTAGAATTGAACTTTTGTTTTGTGTTCTTTCGCAAAGCAAATGCGAATTTATTTTAATTTTTGAAAATTTTAATACCAGATGTAGCTTTAAAAAGTTCTAAATGTTAGGAAAATACTGGTTACAGTGAGATAGTTAATTCTTATTTTATTTTAATTTCTTATTCGAACCATGTGACATCTCATTCCGTTTGTTATATTCCCCTAATCATCGATCATTAACCAGTTATGCATGTATGTTAGTCTGAATGCCCTCTAATCATTATGTTGTAAAGTAAAGGTGTAAAAATTAATCATTACGTCTATCATATAATTTGCTAAACATGGCCGTTTCACATCATACGATCGTCTCCTTGTCTCTGTTTATAATAATTAACAAAACCTAGGCGTCTCAAATTATACCAAACTAAACCCAACTTATTAAGAAGTTTTGTTTTCTTTTGAAGATCATTAGTTCATTACAAAGTTCATTCCGGTGTTTAAGCAGAGGTAGCACGTGATGTGATATGATGCGCAATGCATGTCATATGAACATGGACCAGATCTCTTATTCCGGAGAAACATCAACTTATTTAATTTTTTTTTTAGTCATCATTCTTTTGTAATTATTAAGAAAGCCAGATCGACGTATCAATGTATCATGTACAGTACTACACTATAGAGAATTGATATGCGAATTAATCATCTTCGATGCATGATCCTATTAGTTATAGGCGTTTAGTGGCTGGAAATTGCACATATTTTTTTAAGTTTTTAAAAATTAATCAGCAAAATAAAATTTCTAAAGCTGTTCACAAAATTTCATATTTGAGAACAAAGTGATATGAATATGATCGCATATTTTGAAATTAGGAGCCCTATCGTACTTTTTGTTAAAAGTTGTAAACACAAACATCTAACGAAGATTTATTATATTTAAAAATCATATGTAACATAAACTTCTAATTGACATTTCAAAGTTCAAACAATCACCCTATTATCTAGAATCATATGAAAGATTTTTTAAAAAAAAAAATGCTGATGGGAGAGACATAATAAAGGATGTGGATGGTTTGTAAGAACATACATCAGAAAAAATCGAACTTTTTCGTTACAATTGAGAAGATTTTAAACCATTTTGACCTTAAACAAGGCAAGAACCAGTGTTGTTGTTCAGATCCATGGGGATAAATTAATAAATCTAAACATTTAACGTCTTCTACAGTCTACAGACGAACTAGTGGGACTTCATCACTTCACCGGGGCGATCAACACAAAGAGATGTAAAAAGGCTCAGCAAAATGTGAAAACCGAGGCGAGCAACACCATTAACATTAGCTTCAAGTGTCCATTTAGTATAGATGTTGCAGCTGAGTGGTGTTGTTCCCTGAAACAATCACAATGAAGAGTGTTATGATCCTCCTCATCATCTAAAGGTACAGCAAAAGAGAGAGAGAGAAGAAAAGTTTCGGATGAATACTTCTGTAAGTTCTTAAGGGCACCACAGTAAAGGACATTTTCAGGGGGATCCATCTCTGTCTTTCCATCCTCTTCGGGGTTTGTGATCCGCATATAAGTTTCTTCACCAAGATACCATCTGTCAAGATTCTCTACTCGAATGTTCCAAACTCCGACATTGTCAAGGGAAATAAGTACAGCCGTCCATCCCCCTGGGTATACCTAAATAACAAGAAAACCATTAAGAAAACCTGCAGATCAGAGTAGTTTGAGTGATGCTACGGTGTATGAACCTCGATTGTGCTTCTTGAGATGGCATCCCAGTTGTTATATGAACCCTTTTTGTCTTCTGACCATATACCAAAGTCCATCCTGGATAACATGGTACATCAACACCAGACTTTTGATAGACATGAGTAACAAGAATAGATTACAAGGTGTCACTGTTTCTCTTACCCAACAACAAAAAATGAATAGCCATCAACATGAAAGCTCTGGATCTTGGTGTCGTTGTTCTGGAATACAACTTGTATAAAGCTCTTGTATGTTGCGTTGATCATAGATCTGTCCAAACGAGGAGGTCTATTGAAAGGTTTTTCAGGGAAGTCCAGCTTATAAGCTCCTTTCACTTGATTGCGATCCGCAAGCCTCACTGGAGTGCTTGGATTCACAAATGAAATCCCATTAAGTGTAGCACGAAGAGCACCGTTGATTGTTGTTGGAGGCAAACTTCTCAAAATGTATGTATTAGTGATGTTTATTTGACCATAGTGAAATGACCCCTGCGGATTTGGACGAGCTCCACTAGCAGATGTGTTTTGCCTGTAGAGCAAAAGAGTCAGCTTCACTGGGAAAAGAATCAAGTTGTAGTAACAAGATGGGGTATTTCTATGCACCTGCACCAAAAAATGTTAAAACAAACCTGATGGCCTTTGGCTGGTTCATTGCTGACCATGGGCTAGAAACATCTGTTTTAGGAACTGGCAGAGGACCAGAAACAGGTCCTTGGGAATTAGAATAATGGAGAATGGCAACACCAGTGACTCTTTGCCACACTGTTTCATTCACAAATCTAGCACTTGCAACAATGTAGTAATCACTTGTGGCGTTTTGGTCCATGGTTACCAAGAAAGAATAAGACTGTCCTACATGAACATCAAAATCAGTAAAGTTCGCCTGTGAAGTATAGTGGCCTTCGGTTTCTACCAAAAGCAAATTGTGGTTCTGAATCCTGAAGTTCAAGCTTGTTGAGATCCCAACATTGTGAACACGGATTCTGTATGTTTTTCCTGCAAAAGATAACACCATTATAGCATAACAGAAGACTAATAATTTGCAGCGAATCTTGACAAATCTTCTTTATCTTATTCTAACGACTGAAGATGTGAACTTTTGAAGTACCACCTTTATAAGATGTTCAACTACATGCAACAGTTTCTCATGTGCTAGGAGCTCTAAGTCGAATAAGGAAAAAGATTATCTTAGAACAACACAACTAACTGAGATTGAAGACTAAACACAGGCATCTCTTCAAACAAAATGTCACATGAGAAGATTCATAAGTCTCATGAGGCAAAGTGAAAGCAAAAATATCTCAGGAACTCCCAAAGATTATACCTGGTTCAACATGAAAGGTTAAGTAATCAATTCCATCAGGTACACTACTGTTGTACTTGTAAGGACCCTTTCCATTGATGAGTACTCCATCTGGCATCCCAAGTTCTTTCCCAGAGTCAAGTGTTCTCCTTAATGCCTGAGAAGCAACCGTGTATCAGGTATATATATAAAAAGCACAGGTACTGATAACCAAATGCGGAAAAAGAAAATATACCAAAGTGATAATTACATACTTTATGGTCCTGAGTGTACCAATCACCAATAATGAAGATGAGTTCGCCGTCAGGCTGTGGGAAAGGGATAGGAATGACATTACGGTTATTAATCACGATGGGACCAAAACCACCAGATGCTCTCTGAAAGTTGAGTGAAGGGGAGTAGAAAAAGCTTCCAATTTGATCCTTCACTTGAAACTGATAAGTAAAGTTCCATCTGGGAGGAATTGGGCAGTTTGTGCCAAGAACACCGTCTTGCCACGAGTTACGTCGCATTTGGACGCCAGGCCTATTCCAACATAACAAATGGTGAAGCACCCAAAGAAGCACATTAGTCTTTAGAAACTATATATGTTAAGGAGGTTAAAAAAAAAGAGACAGGCTCTCTTAGGTCGTCTCACCAAGTCAAGAGGAGAGGCTCATCCAAATGATTGAAGACGTTAACAACAACATTGTAGTTGGTAGTAGCATTAAGCAGAGGACCTGGAAACTGCCCATTGACAGCTATAACCTGAATATACAAAGGTAACACCAAATCAAAGAAAGCTAACACATACTCAAAAATTTCAATCTTTTTATGCCAGTCAAAATGTTCATATAACAGGAACAATTAGTTGAATACCTAAACCCATAAAAATCACAACTTTGAGATGATATGGTAATGGGTTTAAAATCAAGTTCAGTGAGTGACCCTCTTTAGCATATTTACACAGAAATAGAAGAAAGCTATCACTCGCCGAAACCCAAAAGACAAAAACTTGCGATAGCCACCTCAAATGCACTCTATACATAGATCCAGAGGTAAGAACACGAGTTTCAGAAAACTAAGAAACCAAAAAAGCATTCAAAGACGCCATTGAATCTCAAAATCGAAAGCGAGAACCTTTACTTAAACAGTAAACCCGACACTTAAAGGGAAAAAAAAAGGTAAGAAGGAAAGGGAACCTGTTGAGGAACGCCGAGGGGAGAAGCGGTGATGTAAGAAACTCTGAAGTCGTAGGAGACAAAAGGGTCCGCCGCGAAAGACACGGCGGAGAGAAGAGCAAAGCAGAGGAGGAACATAATAGAACAAGTCGGCGCCATAAAGTTTGGGTTTTTTATTTTCGTTTTAATGCGTGTTTCGTGATCAGAAAACTTTCAGGAGGAATTGACATAATAAAGGAGTGAAATCGAAACGGTAGAGAGAAGAAGACGAAGCAAATGTGTTAGTGTCAGTGTGGGTTTTTGAATTTTTTTTCTTACAAGACACCGGAAAAATTTAGGGGACACTCCAACCTTATTCTTTTTTAATTATTTGTTTATTTTGGCCTTATTTTAGTAACACCTTTTTTCTTCTTTCTTTTTTTCATACTTGAAAAGAAAATTTTGCAGAAAAATAAAAGCTTTACCTTTAATAACCATTTTCATGCAAACAGAAAAAAAAAAAAAAAAAAACTTTCATGTTTTTGTATTTTCCCCTTTAGTGTCAGACTGTCAGTGTACTTTTTTGGGTTTATTATACAGAAAAATACGAGAGAAATACATGAGCAATAGAAAGCATTCAATTTGAAAGGAAGACCGTTGAAAATACAAAGATTGAGGAGAAGACCTGGAAACATATGTTCAGAAGAATGTGGGAACATTATTAATCATTCTGTTTTTTTTTTTTAACATTTGTTTTATCCCAACTACCTCATATATTTTAGTAATGAGAAGAAACAGATAAACTTATTTAATGAAGGGAGCTCAACCTCAACGTAGTCGTAGTATAAAGTTTTATCGAACTAAGTAGATAGATGTGTCTAGAAGAAAATAAAAATGAATTGGTTTCTCTTTTGCCAATTGCAATTTACACACGGCATCATGGACAATATGAAAAGTTGCTTCCTTCCTAACGAAACAATCTTTTTTTAACTTGAAGTTTGCGTTAAAAGTACCAACATGATACTTTTATATTGCCTCTTATATACAAAAGCAGTCTAATCGAAGTGGTTATGACAAACAAATACCTGTATTGGTTTCTTCGATAAGATTTTGTATGCTAACTATAACTTATATTTAATTTGTTCTGTTCCTCAAAACCTGCAGATTTTAACTTATCGAAGCCCGTATAGGAAGGATGTACTTATAAGTTTTTCAGAAGAAAAAGATTTGATGATATTATACTATATTACAGACTATTGGATCAATAACAGTAGATTCCTTAATTTACTTCATTTATTGTAAATTACACATTCTTATACAGTAGAGGTAGCAGCAGCTGCAAAGAGTGGTTACTCTCCCTCTAGATTGGAGCCGAGGCCAGACTGCGACAAGAAATCACCAGACCCCCAGGGCGTCATCACCTTATGTAAATATCCGAACTTATTTTTCGCAAGAGATCAATAAGCTATAGACTAGAGCCTCTTCTTCTCTATAGCAAAAGAGTGATGCACATTGCCTTGTATTTACAGCAGGTGAAGCTTGGAATGTTGGGTGGTGTCTAAGACTTAAGGATCAAGGATGTTGTCCCTCATCATTAATCTATACCTAAGGTTGAAATGGAAGTGCTGCAAATGCGTAAGTATATTTTATACAAACTATCGTCACATCTGGAGAAGATTGTTCACTGTAACAGCAACAGAGTTTGTTCTCTGCAGGTCCTGCAAGAAATTGAAACGCAACAGGTTCAAGTATCAAGTCGCGTGAATCTTAGTACTGAAATATTCACTTAAAGGACCAGTTTAGTGCAAACATAAGAACCAAGTGCCGGACAATGGGTTCAAGCAAATTGACCACATAGATAAGTGATAAAATTCGGTTTCAGCCTTTCGGGTATGATTATATGAGAATCTTTCCTTCCATTCAATGCAGAAGACAATCTAAAATGACCCACCAACTCAACCAAATATGCACTTCCCGTCAAAGCTTTACAGAATATCCAATATGCAGTTAAAACTTACCTGGAAAATAATTTCATCGGGCATGTGTGGCATGACTTCCCTCACTGTCTCAGCCATAGCTAGTATATTTGCCAAGCTTTCATTTGTCGTGCTTGATACAGTTCTCAGATGCAGACCACCTGTCCTTCCACCAGTACCAGGAGGTACGGTTGTAGAAGAAGTGGATGGTTGTGAAGGGTTCATCGGCCATAGACTCCAAGCAGCATCATCAAGTGCAGTTTGAGCATAGCTTTCGCCAACAGATGCAAGATGCCTCATCATCATCTGAACCCGCCCTAGTCCAACTGACCTGGAAGCGGTAGAGGGACCAGCCACATCAGAACCCTGACCTGACCATGTCTGCAGCCAGTTTGGATCCAATCCTAAATTCCTATTTTGTGAAAGAAAAGGATGAGAACTTGTACAATCCAGTTTAAAATGGAACTCTTTAAAAACAAATCCAAGGAAAATGCACAGATAGTGGTCGTCATAACTCACAAACCAAATATTGTAAGCGATCCAAATATAATTTTAAATAATGTTTAATTTAAGGCAATGCATATTTAGTATAACAGCACCAAGATCAAGGGAATCACTGAAAAAGAATCATTAAGTTCTAAACAAATTGTTACTTTGGTGTTGTTGATAAGAAAAGCAAGAATGAAGAATGAACTGAACCTCGAAGTATCATTTTCGACAGAATTTGGCATCTCGGTAGGAAATAATCCAGTGGCTAGTGCATGTACGGGATTATTTTGTCTTTCAAGCTGACGGGCTAACTGTTCATCGCTTGAGACTTCCTCTGTGCGAGGGTTCACCTCACTTTCAGTTCGACCAACAAAAAGAGGCTTACGACATGTAGGACAGGAATAAACCTCATTTAGACCTTGATCCAACCTGCCAGTATCAAAGCATCGTCAGGATCACTAGTTTCAGTCATAAACACATGAGGCTGTCGGTATTTAGCTAAGCGCACCAGGATCGCAGGCATCCAAGATGGAAAAGGTGGTTGCAGTGAAGCCTTTTGGCCTTAGCCATAGGTTCCTGCCATTCATAATGTAGTTTAAGAGTTTGAGATAAAATAAATTATATGAAAATGAGTCTATAGCAGATGCATACCCGACATATGGCACATTCATCATCATATGCCCTTAACTCTTCAGAAGTTGCATCAGGAAGGGCTGCATGGAGAGCACCCAGAGCTATTCTTAGTTTAATGTATCCTTTTATTCGTTTCAAAATTGCACTTAACAATGCCTGCCAAACCAAACAGAAAAACCAGGTAAAATATACAACAATTGAATGCTGTGACTAGTATCAACTGTCAAGTAACATACACGTATGTTGAGAAACAAAACTGCGTCCACCAGATGAAAGGCAATGCCATGCAGCCACCAAATGTGCAAATAATGACCTAGTGCCATTATTAAAGTAGCCATGTCCAGGAAGAAACCAAGGTTACGGTTGAGGAGGCCCTTCCATTCCAAGAGTGAGCCTATCCAAAGATAAGAGTTTTCCTTGAGTTGTGGAGTTCTAGTCGGCCAAAAATGTCCACAGGAATGCATTCCCGGGCTCTAATAGAAAAACATAGCAAACACCAGAAAAGAAACGACCTGCTGTCATGGAATCGAGAAATTTAGATCTTTGGCAGTCGGAGTTCTTGACTGCTAAGTGGTTAATCCACATATCTAGTAGCTGAAACCCATGAATTAACAGCGCCTGCAAAAAAACCCGATCAACTCTATAGTCATCAACTCTATGGCTAAAAAAAAAAAAAGAAAACAAGTAGGACGAAGAAGACAACTAATATCAATTAAGTACCTGCAAGGTCTCAAAAGCTATACTGCATGGCTCAAAAAGTAACAGCAGATACACAGAGGAACCAATTGTATTGTATGTCATAAGGGAAAGTTTTATCCTGCAAGATTGGAGGAGAAAAGTAAACCCTTTTACTCAACATATCACCCAGACATGCTTGAAACTGGTTACAAAAACATAAAACATTATCACACAAAGAGATCAAACGAGAATCCTAACTGGAATGCAGTCCACAAAACATTATGAACTTAGACATAATATCTTCCTCGCTCTATGGCATCCACATTTTCACTCAGAAGAAGCTTTTGCTTTACTTTTGCCTTGAAGCAGAGTTCATGCATACATGAATTTCAGGATATCATCTCTCACGGTATAGCAGAAACATAAAGCAAGCTATGCACTCTCTCTATGTTGTTAAAGAACTTTATGAAATTGTTCTTGAGAGGAAATAAGGTAAATCTAGAGAACAGTCTACTCTGATCCTCTACCATAACAAGGAGTGTTTATGATGAAGAAAATCAAGATGTATGTAGGATCAAGATCAACTTCAGGATCACCAATTTTCACTAGAAATTAAGAGCAGTAAGAGCGTAGCCATGTAAGTTAATTTTTTTTTCCTCCTTGATAATACACACATTACCTAAGTTTTGTTTAAGAAGTACATATAGAGTCCAGAGAGAACCTTGAGTGGAAACATACTTCTATAGTTTAAGGTCATAAACAGATAGATACCGCAGCAATTGAATATTTGACACTATAACACAAGGTTTAGTAAATACCACAACATATCAACAGAGAGGACCACGAACAGCACTGAATACACACGAAAGTATGTCCAAGGTGTAGAAGAAGGAGATGCATTCAATCGTTCAAGCCGGTCTCTAGCCAAAGCTTGAAACATCTACATGACATTACAAGATACACATTAGGGTGTCTAGAAAAGATAATTCAGAATTTGGTTTCCCGTAAATCAAGAACGCCAATTGTTCCATACCTTTAAAGTACATAGAACAGTCAACCAAACTGTCCACAGTACACCCTGAATTATGGTCGGGGGAATAACCAGTGGTAGAAATGTACCCTAAGGACAGGAGGATTAAAAGGGAGAATAAACTATTAACACCGAAAATACATACAAATATCTACAGATAACTCAAATCAAGGAAATAATACAGGAGGAAATGAAGGGATAATGTGGCAGAATCATCTGTCTAAGTAAAGACCTCTCTTGAGCCTCAAAAACTAGTTTCTTTTCTATTCCATTCCTCTGCCATTATAATAATAATTCATTTGTTTTGCTGACTGCAGTTACGATATTAAGTAATGAAAACTACCAAGAATATCTCATACAAAACAACGACTGTAGGTTATTGAATGTCACATTCTTTTCAATCAAAAAACAGTTACCTTGTAAATGATATAATTGGCAAGTCGCTCCACTAACTTTTTAGTTTCAACGTCATACAAATCTCCAAAAAATAGAGTCTGCAGAAGATGTTTAAAAGACATTAGAAGTATGGTCAGAAGACAATTCCAGAAACATTTTAAACAACCAGTATATTATGGTAACAAACAGTATGAAGCTCATCTTGAGTTTCCATTCAAGCAAGACATTCAACTAGCCGGAAACAAGACTTTGACTCTGACAAATTAAGAACATTTGCTCGAGGTAAAAACGAATAATTATGGTTTGGATAGTAACCAAACTAAGAACTGTAAATGAAGAGAAAGTACCAGAAGTAAAATGTTAACTCTTTTAAGTCTTACCTTGAGAGAAAGTAGCAGAAGAATATACACATTGAGCACAAAATTTGCGAGCAGGGCAATAGTGAAATAAGAGCCCAGAATCAGGTCAAGGGCATGCTCGGAGTCTCCTAAAGAGATGTTGTTGGCTATGAGCCCATCTGATCTAAGTCTATCGAGAGACAACTCTGTCCAGACTTGAAGGCCAACAAAGCTCAAAGCTGTAGATGCTACCGAGACCGGCAAGTACCTTATCCCCATCAGGAACTATAATAACAGCCTTCCAACTTAAACTTAATCCCCAGAATCTCATTTAGTCATAATAAGCATGAATGCCATCTGCAGCAACATAATCTCTCATCAGTGTTTAAGACTTGGAAGAGACAAAACAACCACAAAGCAGAGTGATCAAACGGTAGATTTTTCATGTAAAAAAAAAAGATACGATTTTTACAGGGTAATTAGACCATTTGCATTCAGAAAACAAGAAAAAAGAGAAGATTTTTTCGCAGAATCTACAGAGAATTGAGCTCTAAAGAAGCAAACAACAACAAAAAAAAGGACCTTTTTTTTAGATTTGAGTCATATGCCCCACAGATGAAATTGGATTTGTACAATTGACCGGAAAAAGCAAAAGATTATGATCTTAGAAATGTCACAGGTTCATTACATAACAATATCCAAAATTGAAGAAAGGGAGCTGGGATAGAAGATTCAAATACGAATAAAAATGCAGATAGCAGCAGCAAAACAAGAAAAGAGAGAGAGATCAGAGTTGTACAAACCGATCGAAAGGAAAAAAGATAAAAAAAAAAAAACCTGAAACACACGAAGCTGTTGGTTGGAAGATAATCTTAAAAAGCACACACCGTGTTACCGTGCCTCCCTGTCTTTCTCTCTCGATCGAGAGAATCGAAAAGTAGAAAAGAGCAACGAAAATTCTATATCTTCTTCTTCCTCGAAAGAATGTATTTTTATTTACAAAACTCTTTATTAAACAAATAAAAACTGATAGGGTCAACACATGTTTCTTTTTTTTCTGGGTTTATTTTTCAACATACTACAGCAAATATTATTGTAGTATTAAAATCATCTTATAATATGGTTTTGGGTGAAAACCAAATGCTCCACTTCTATGGTTTTTGTGAACATTAATGATGGTTAATGCATCTAAAAGTAAAGATAATTTGATATTAGATCTCGACACGCCGACAGATTTGAATATGACCCAATCAACCAAAAACACCTTTTGTCATTTAGAGCTTTCTTCCGAACTGTATATATAGAGTTAGGTGCACAATTTTCCAATAACAACAAAAATTAGATTTCATATGGATCAAAGTGAGCCCATGTAAATTTTTTAACTCTAATTGGGCCTTAACAAGCCCATTAATGGATCTTCGATTTCCAGAATTTTCAAGAACTTCTTCGCTTTTTCATGTCCGATCAAATCACTCCAATTCAAAACCCTAAAAAAATAAAATAAAAATTCCGATCTACGTTCGCACCGGAGTCTGAGAAGAAGAAGAAGAAGAAGAAGAAGAAGAAGAAGAAGATGGGAATAATAAGAAGCAGCTTCTCTTTCATCTCAGGAACAGTGTGTGGGATCTACATCGCTCAGAACTACAACGTTCCTAACATCAAGAAGCTTGGACACTGCGCCGTTTCAATGGCCAAGCAACTTGAAGAAAAATATCGCAAACCCAAAAGCAGAGACGACGTTTGATCTTCTCCGGTGAATTCACCGTTCTTTTGTTACTTCTTTTATTTGGTTTCTGCTTTTACTTTTGATTGGTGAGAGGGTTGTGTGTGTGGGATTGTAAATTCATACAAGTTTGACAATCAAAGGAAGATTCTTTTTACTCAGTTTTTCAGATGATTTGATCGGTTTTATCAAATTAGGTCAATTTTATTCTCATTCAAACTTTAGAAATTAAGACATGATCATGTTAACGGAACAGAGCTGGGAAAAAAAAAGGAACCAACTTTAAAAGATTTAGAAAAAAAAAACTCAAAGGAGGACATCAATGGGAGCTCTGGTTGCTGGTGATGATGAAGCTACTTCATCTTCTGAACCAAACAATATAGCTTTGACTTCTGCTATGATTAGTTTAGTGAGAAGCAATCCAGAGATGAATGCGGCAGTCATCAACATGTAAAACACTGCGTCCCAGCTAATGGCAGAGATGTAACCAGTGAGTACCGGTCCAATCGCAGCACCTACGGACCCTGTGCCGTCTATGATAGCTGTGACTGTAGCCAAAGCCCTTGCATTGCCTTTGAGAGATTTGTGTGTTCCGAGATCAGCTGAGACAGCTGTTGTGATGAGAGCAAACGGTCCATTGACAAAGACTCCTGATGTGAACATGAGGATGACATTGATGGTCATTGAGATATGTCCGAAGACTCTGTAGAGGAACAGAGCTGGGATTGCCAAGTAGATGAATCCTGCTGCTGTGATGGCTCTTCCGTCCAGTTGATCAGAGATGTATCCGGCTAAGACTCCTCCAACCACGCCTCCAACATCGAAGAGCGTCGACAAGTTTCCAGATGTCTCCTCGGACAGGTACTCTCCTCCGATCACTGCATCACGTAATTTAGACAATACCTATATCAAGGCTACAGCTTTAGAGGGTCAAAGGAAGGAGAGATGATGAGAAAACATACTATTGTGGCTGACATAGAAAGGAAGCCAGTAGAGGAAAGTGTATGAGACCAACTTAGTGAAGAAGAGGCAGAAGGCGAAAGGAGCAACACCAGGGATTCTCCAAGCGGCCATGAACCCGATTGCTTTTCTATCGAATCCAGTACTCATTCTAGATTCCAAGAAGCTCTCTGTGATGGTGTCACCGAGCCTCATGGTGGAGTCTATCTCAGTTCCATCTCTCTCAGCCTCAACGGTTGGAGGGTTCACAGGCAAGAAAAGGTAAACAACGATTCCAAGAAAAGTCATGAGCAAAGATGGGCCAAGAAATGACCAACCCCACCCATATCTAAGCAGACCGGATGCGATCAGAGACCCTGTGATGTTACCAAGGGAAGTGTGAGCACTCCAAACACCCATAATCATTCCTCTTCTTTTCTTGTCGAACCAGTTCCCGAGCACGGCCACAACACAAGGCCAGCCTATCGACTGAAACCATCCTGCCATAACCTGAACCGCCAAGAAATAGTAGAAGCTGTGGAAATCAGCCCAGAACGCAACCCCAAAGAGAGCTGTGAAGAGGCCGGTCCCTATCATACCGATAGTCAGAAACGTCCTGAGATCCAAACGATCTCCCAAGTGACCCGCCACAAACATCCCAACCGCATAGACAGAGAGGAAGGCCAAGTCAATCTGCCCAAGCAAGGCTGTTCCATCGGGTCCATCAAAGGGTGCCCAACCGCCTTTGATTGTTGATGCGGAAAGTGTTCCTTTGACAATGCTATTAGGCTTTCGGGCAGCATGGAAGGCGATATAGGCGACAAAGGTTAAGATAAAGACTAGGGCTTGGTATTGCTTGAAGGACAGTCTTCCTGACCGCTTAAACCGTTCCAAGAACTGAATACCCCATGGCTTGGTTTCTTCATACAGGAATTGGGATGAAGTCCATGACGCCATCTCTTTAACAACTCCTCACAACGCCAAAACCTGAAATCAGATGAAGATGTGAGGTCACTGTCTCTTCATCTATTATTACTTGTGAAACAAGAATCCTCAACATCTTGTAAAACAAGCAGAACAAAATTATACAGAAAGCTAAAGAGATTGTAGAATGAACCTAGAATTTTGGATCACCTATTGGAGTTTGAAGAGAGGAGAAAAGTATTCCTCTCGCTCTTATTCTACAACTCGAATGGTGAGAAGCTGGGAGGGAAAAAAAGTCACTACTTAAAGAAAGTGAAATGGCTCATTTTGAATAACTTATTTTGCCCCTTTGCTGTATGTTATATTGACCAAGCCCTTTGCTTCACTGGCCTCCAAATGTATAGATTAAATTTTTTTATCATATGTGTTTTTTAATCAAACTACGCAAACTTGAAGAAACAAATCAAACAAAAGAAGACGGTATCATATGAATCGAATCCTTCAACACAGATGTTGAACTATTTAATAATAGATTATGTGAAGTAGCAAGTCGGCGTCCGATCTATCCGTTTGTGCCCGCACGTAAGCCTCTGACTCTAACTCGTTTATGCATCCTAAGATTCAACTCGTTAATTTTTTAGTTTATCTACACAACTATGAGTAACATTCTTCTTTGGAATGGTACTTCATTTTTGTGTCCAAATTCATTTTTTTCTTTAGTTCATTGGAAGATGTCAACAAATATATAAATATTAAAGCATAAGAAAATGTTTTTTTTTTTTGTTTAGAAAACAGTAATTAATACAAAACGACTACAATTTTTAGAGATGTTTGCCAAAATAAACCCGTAACAACAAACGGTTTTCGAAAACAACATCTAAAGAATGTTACTCTTATGATGGAGCAAGGTTGTAGAAAACTGACTTGGTTCTATCCCTCTTAATCAAGAGTACAATATGCATAAGTAACAATGCTACATCGTAGATGGTACAGATGTTAAACAGTTAAATTTATATTGTCAAACTTGTGCGGTTCTCTAAATTTTCTTCTCCTTGTCCCACATACAGTGTGGAATCGGTAAGATTTTTTCAGAAGACTTTTGAAGTTTTCTTGTGAAAATAATTTGGAAAACATAATGACTTAGAGACCTTTTCTCTGATTGTTTGAGAGATGCTCACGGGGTATCATGTTTCGTGATATACCTTATTGTCTTAATCTTTGATTGAGACATCGATCTGCTCTTCTCGTAGCATATTCAAGATAAGGAGTAAGTATTGTACTATTCAGTATGTTGTTTTTCCATGTGGAATAGGTTCTGAAAAGAATTGCGACAAAAACGCTGTCATCTATCAGAGACTGAGAGCGATAGAAACTCTATATATTTGATAAAATGCCTATGATTCTTAGTGATGCACGACGATGTCAAGGATGATAATAGTCATTGAAGTCATATCGACATGATCCTGCAGGAACGTTATCTCGGTGCAGGTATCATCCTAGTCTCTTATCGATATGACGATATGCAAACTGCAAGAACATGTGAAGTTATGTTTGCTTCTTAACTTTGCAGTCCTCAGGAGGCACCAGCTGAACTTCACAAGGGATGCATATCATTGACAAGTAGTGTCACAGCTCTTAACATAAAAGAACTAATACGACCATTACATTTTCTGGGTGGGTTCATAGAAACGGAACAAGAGGTATTAAAAAATAAAAGGGGTCTTATACCCAAACCAAGCATTCAACATAAGGGGCATAAAGAAAAATACGACAACGACTTACATAGGATTAGTTGCACAAGCTAAAATGCACAATAGGAAAAGACTCAAAGATGCATACTAGAGAGAGTAAAAAAAAAAAAAAAAAGACAAACCGATCAGGATTCGTAGGCTTTGAATATCATCTTTGCAGTTTCGTTAACGAGCTCAGTCCTCTGCAAACATAGCTCCACCTGCTTAGCCTTAAGCTTCTTCCATTTTTCCTCAACTTGTGTCTTCTTCGCACCATCAGCAACTTTTTTCCAAACCGCAGTTATTGTGAATTCATCCAAACAGCAAGAACTCGAATTCTCAGCATTGAAGAACAATGCAATCTCTCTACCAATTGAGAGACCAGCCTTCCCCTCTGTTTTCTCCGGTCTTTGCCCTTCTTGTGGTTTCTTAGGAGTAGAATGAGCAACCAACTTCATATCTTTCGTAGCAGCAGAAGGGGTTGTTCCTCCAATCTTCTTCCTTGATTTAGAAGTCATAACACCATTACTTCCCCAAATCTTTCTAGCCAATTCAAAAGCTTTACGCTCAATATCCTTAGCAAACTTAACCTCATCTTCACTCTTTCCCTTTTTAGCAGCATTCTTAACAGTATTACCAAACTTCTTCTTCAACCTCTGAAGTTTAGTTACAATCTGGCTTTTGGTAGCATCGAAATCAATCAACTTCTTAACATAACTGCAAAAAGCATCACTGTCTTCGTAAGGATCACCTTTGGTAGAAGTGAAATCAAGAACACCTTGAAGCAACGCAACCTCATCAGTCTCACTGAACAACCTCTGAAACATCTTCTTTGCATCCTCTTTAGAAATCTTCTTACTAGATTCATTATCATTTGCTTTCGCCGTCTTCACCACATGCTCTGTCTCTGATATCTTCAGCTTTTTGTTAGCTTCAGGCTCAGCTTCTTTCAAAGGACGCTTGGATTTTGAACTCTCCGGTAAAGCCGCAGCAGATCCAGAAGCAGCATCTGACTTAGCTTTGGTGGCCACAACTGGCTTCTTAGCGGGCTCAGGTTCGGAATCGGACTCGGACTCAGATTCGCCTTCGGAATCAGATTCAGGCTTCTTTGAAGAGGACACGTCTTTCCTCGAAACTTCAGCAGAAGAGTCAGATTCATCTCCAGATGAACCAGATTCTTCCTCTTCACTCGAAGAGACCACAGGTGGGTTGTCGATTAGTTCCGCTTTCTTCGGTGCCATCGAGATCTGAGAGCGGCGACAAAGTCTTCTTCTTCTCTTTTTTTTTTGTTCTCGTCGCCGTCGATTAGCTTTGGCTTTTAGGTTTTGCGAGTTTAGGTTAACTTTGTCGGGTTTTGTAATTTTTGTGCCCTACTTTTTTGTCGATCGCTTCATAAACTTGGGCTTCCCAACACGCGCTATTCCCACTCCATTTTTACTCTAACGGGCTTCGGCACTTTGCGAGTTTTTAATAGACCGGTCCGTCGAGTACCCTCGACCTCAGAACTCGTCTTCGGGTCTTATTGAAAAGTCGTATATAGTATTAATCAACCATAGGTCCGTCCATAAAGGTACCTAGCACGATATACTTATTAAGTTATTAATTTGTGCATTAGCAGCAAAATACTGATCTAAGCAAAGACAAAAACCACCGTTTCAAGAAACGTAAAAAGAGGAATCCTTCCTTCAGTCAAGTCTTTCAACATCGACCATACACACTTTTATTCAAAAGACATATCAACAAAACAACACTAAAGAAAACGACGACGTTTTTTTTTAGTTGATATCGATCTGACGAACATCTTTACGCTCTGTTTCTTTCATCTTCGGAACCACAACTTTCAAAACTCCGTTCTTCATCTCCGCCTTGATCTCATCGATTTTGTAAATCTTCTCCGGCAATCCAATCCTGCTCGTGAACTTCCTGCTCCCGCTCTCTCCTCCTTCACCGTCACCACCATCTTCTTCGTACTTCCCTTCTCCGCGAATCACCAGAGTGTCCTGCTCCATAGCTAGCTTCACATCCTCTCTGCTCAGTCCAGGCATGTCGATCCTCAGGTACAGAGCATCGTCTTTCTCTTTTATATCCCAACCACGACGAGCTCCTGAAGCTCCCATGCCTCGCGTAGCTGATAACAGAGGATTCTCCATAAACTGGTCCATCAGATTCAGCACCTGGCTAACGCTTCTCGTCGGCGAGAACGGATCAAACACATCTACACAAATATCAAAGATCAACCGTGTCAATAGTACTATACAACATTAGCTAATTTCTAATTTTGTCACTACTTTGGCACCTATTCAAAATCACAATCTACTATTAGAAGGTCCGGTTCGTCAAATTTGCAGCTAAAAACATCTGATTTAGTTACATTTTAGCACTGTGTACACGAGACAGAGACAGATCTGGATGGCGAGAAGGAGTACCTGACAAGAAATCGCCGCGGCGGCGAGAAACAGAGCGATCAGAGCGCCTGTCTAGGTCCTCGCCGTCGTCGTCGTAGCTTCTTATGGCGTTGGTGTTGAAGAGGCGAGAGGAAACAGCTGGACGAAGAACGCTACGGGAACGTGGAACGATGGAGGTAGATAGAAGTCTTTTAAGAGCGAGAGAAGACGACATGTCTGTTGTAGAAATAGGAAAAGCTTTTTTGAGAAAGTTCAACTGAGAGAGTGTTGTGTTTATCTGAGAACTGTGTGCGGCGCAAACGGAGACAGGGGATATATATACGGGGTACACGAGTAAAGAGTAGAAGGGTGGATATTATCAGGTGAGTGAATGTTCTGGAGAGATTGATCTTTCTCCGGATGGTTCTAGAGGTCCTTGGCTCCCAAGCTATGTGAACATAAATTTTGAAGTATGTTGTCCACTTAACGGCCCATCAAATTTGGCCCATGTTATTATTACCTGGTCAGATAGATGACCAATCTCTCTATTGCCTATGTACACACTTCTCTCTGGGATATATGAGAGATTTAGTACATCTTGCTTTGTGTCAGCCAAAGCTTATCAGTTGTGTTTATATGTTTCGGTAACCAAGACAATAATCATAAATATGGATTATATTAGTTTGAGATGGTGCTAAGTGAGATTGGAAGCTGCATCCGACAGACTTAATATAAACCATAAAACCAAAAGAAAAAAAAAGAAAGAAATGTTACAATTATTTATCATTGGTGATATCATCAATAACAACGAGAGTTAGTATGAGGACGATCAGCAAGCGGCCACCAACCACCGAACGTGGGAAGATACGGTTCAGACTAACATTCTTAAAATAACTTTTCTGGGATAGCAATTTTTAAAAAATTGAAACAAACAAATTAATCGGATATTGGAGAATCCAAACATACATATATTGGTACTGAGAGGTTAAAGAGTTTGACTTTTTTTTTCTGGTTAAAGACTAAAGATTTGACGCTACCTTAAGGTTTTATATATTCAACGTGGACTAAATACATGCGGCCGTTTTGAATTTGACCTTTTAAGTTATGATTCTATTAAATCGCCCTGTTTGTTTAATTGGATGATTAACAAAAGACGTGTCAATAGCTAAAGCTTGACCTTCGTATGCTTTTGAGTTTTGACCTTACATATATATATATATATATATTATAATCCCGGCCTTTCGTAAATGCACTCGAACTTATAGTTATTTAACAATGTAGACACACTAATACATGCAGAAGTGTTCTTACCCTGCCTCTACGTGCTGTCAACTCCTACAAGTCCCCAAGCGTTATCAATCAGATAATGAACCCTAACTAATTTATATATACCATAATTGTACAAACCAGTGCGTGATAAAGTTAACCGTCAAAATGTCAAATACGAAAATGTCAACCACCACCACTAGCCGCAGAATCCGGCCTCCGTCGCCAAATATTGATCGGAGCCGGAGTATATCTTCCTCGATCTCCCTCCCAGTGTCCTTAAACGCCTCATTCTCCTCTACTACGTCCTCCTCTTCTTCCTCTTCGCCTTCCAATACAAGTAAACGAGTGATGATAAGCAGATCACACTCCACAACAAGATCCTCCAGACCCACCGGATCATCCAACTCCAAACCCGGTGAGAATAATATAACCCCCGCGAGAAACAGCGCGTCAAGATCTCAAGAGATGAACAGCGGTAGAAGCAGAGAGGCTTTTGCTCGGTACTTGGAGCAACGTGAGCGTGCCAGTCCTCGTAATAACAACGCTACGTCGAAAGGTGTAAAACCAGGATCAGCGAACATAGCTTCGGCGTGGGCGTTGTCCCCTGGGAGAGTTTCGACTCTGAAGACGCCTCTGTCCAGCTCAGCTCCCGCGGCTCCAATGTGCATGACGCCTCCTGAGTCACCGGTAAGCAAGGCCAAGATAAGAAGCGGTGGCGGTGGTGCGGTGGCCGGAGTTTTGAAGTACTTCATGGCGCAGAAAAAAGTATCTCCGGTTCAAGAGGAGGAGTTTCACCGGTTTAGGGTTTTCCAAAACAGATTACTCCAATGGAGGTTTGTTAACGCAAGAACCGAAGCCACTATGGCTAACCTTAAGATCAACGTTGAGGTACAAAACTATATGATATAAATTTATATCTTGTGAATGTAACTAATAACAATATTCATATTTGTTTTTATGAATGGTTTCAGGATCAGTTGTTTTGGGTTTGGCTAAGGATATACAAAATGAGGAATTACGTAGTGGAAAATTTGATTGAAGTTCAAAGGCTCCGTCAAGAAATCAAATTACGTGAAGTGCTTAGCCTCCAAATGCCTTTACTTAATGAGTGGTCAAATTTAGACGCAAAAAACGCAGAAGCGTTAAGCAAGCTAACTCGAAAACTCCACGCTTTGTCTGTCCGTTTACCCCTCGTACATGGTGCCACGGTTAGATAATATTCTTTCTTTTGGAAAACAAATTTGTTTATAATGTTTTTGCTAATGAAAAAGATTAATCATGTGGAGGTTATAGATAGATGTGGTGTCCATACATGAAGAAATGGTCATAGCTATAGAAGTCATGGACGAGATCGAAGACGTCATCATCAAGTTTCTCCCCCGAGTAAGTCCACTTTATTTATGTTATTGACCTTTTTTCATAAGAAAAAGATTCTTATATACATGATAATAAGAAACTTGCCTTGGTGATTAAATATCAGCAGGTTGAAATAATCCTATTTGAGCTGACAGAATTGATTGGCATGTTCAATCAAGAATTGTTATATTTTGAAGAAATAGAGAAGACCCTTTTCTCCATTCCTATCTCTGCGGTATATCAATATCTCTATTACAGTAATACTCCTCTCATTATATTTGACCGCTCCGGTTTAATCTATATATAACTTTGAATGGTTTTATTCTTTGTATGGAATTAAGCTTTAAAGGCTAAAGTGGTGAAATGTTTGTTTTAATTAACAGGCCAAGGAAAGCAGCTTGAAGGTCCATTTTCTCCAGAACAGAGGAAATCTTTGCAAAGTTCATAATTTTTTTTCTCTAATAACTAAGAGTTGAGATATGTAACTAAATATTAATTATAATACATACTAGTGATGTTTAAGGTCATAGATTCACATCTTAAGCTGTTGTTTTAATTGGAGGTAATGTAGTAGGAACTTAAACCAAATGTTCATGGGAATAGAAGCTATCCTTGTAGGAGGAAAGAGTTTATGGTGGAAACACTGCGTATCTCAATTTCTTGGTTTCATTGGATTGTTATTTATCTCATCTCCTATGTGAATATTCAACATCTCATTCATTGGTTTGTTATATATATTTTTATTAATAAAGTAATTATCTTTAAACTGCGAGTTTGCTTCCGAGGTTCTTTTTCTTTAGTGGTCTTAGGGGCTCGGTCAAATTGACCGAGCAGGGTTGTTCTAGGGTCCAAGGTTTTGACATTTTATAGCTACTATAGGTGTTAAGCTGATAGAGGGGGAAAGGGTTTGATATATTTTTTTATCTATCATTCTTTCACATCTCAATAATAGAACAAAATACAGAAGTGGATGGTAATTGGTATGAATATGATTAACTTTTGTATTTCAGTATCTAATAAGGTCTCCTAATTCCCCCTGTTTCTACTTTCTTCTCTAATTAACGTTGTACAAATAAACCATTTTTGGAACATGTTTTGGCTCTTAATTTTCCTAAGTCTTTATTATACTATTCTAAAAAAGTGCAGGATTGTATCAGATCCATACTAAATTACCTTTCACAATCGAGACATAGGTCTACATCAAAACCCCGTTCTTAAACCAACTTGGTCTAAATGAAACTCTTGTTTTTAAACTAACCGGTTTTCATCTCTGGTTTAATGTGTAAGTCTATGTCATGTTATGTTATGTCTCTTAAGGTTTAATCTTTTATATCATGTAGGGCTAAAACAAATGGAAAAACGAAAATAATATATTTTTATTTTTTAGCTTATAATTGCGAAAACTTGTTACAATGGTGTTCAAATGTATATTAGCATTCCAAGGATAACTTTTTTCTTGACCTGTTAATCTACATGGACCATTAGGTCTTATACTCCAAACACACGGATGATGGTCACATACATATTGATCTCTCTTAGTTAATAGAATATGAAACCATTTCGATTCACTTCCCATTCAAAGTGACAAAAAAACAAAGTTGTTTCCTAGACATTAATAGCTTCTCTAAATCCCCAGTGTTGATGAGGGGCTAATGATTGTGATCCGAGATCTTTGTCCTTCGATTTGCAGTGTAGTCCTAGTTGAACATTTGGATCAATATCATTGATGATATCAACATCTAAATGCAGCCTCGCCTCACATAGACAACCAAAGAAAATAACCATGAATGTGACGCTAAACAGTATGTTAAATGCGTATGAGCGACACGTTATGAATAAATGACTAAGATTGGTTTGTTATATATCTTTTTATTAATAAAGTAATTACCTTCAAGCTTTGAGCTTGTTTCTGAGGTTCTTTCTCTTCAGTAGTCTTAAAGGCTGGTCAAATTGACCCAGCAGGGTTCTAGGGTCCAAGGTTTTGACATTTTATAGCTACTATAGGTGTTAAGCTGAGTTTATAGAGGGGGAAATGGTTTGATATATTCTTTTATCTATCATCTCACTAATAGAACAAAATACAGAAGTGGATGGTAATTGGTATGAATATGATTAACTTTTGTATTTCACTATCTAATAAGGTCTCCTACTTTCTCCTGTTTCTATTTTCTTCTCCAATTAACGCTGTACAAAAATTCTTCAAAATTAGACTAAGGTGGAACTCAACCATTTTTGGAACATGTTTTGGCTCTTAATTTTCCTAAGTCTTTACTATACTATTCTAAAAAAGTGCAGGATTGTATCAGATCCATACTAAATTACCTTTCACAATTGAGACATAGGTCTACATCAAAACCCCGTTCTTAAACCAACTTGGTCTAAATGAAACTCTTGTTCTTAAACTAACTGGTTTTCATCTCTCATTTAATGGGTAAGTCTATGTCATGTTATGTTATGTCTCTTAAGGTTTAAATTTTTATATCATGTAGGGCTAAACAAACGGAAAAACGAAAATAATATATTTTTGTTCTTTAGCTTATAATTGCGAAATCTTGTTTCAATGGTATTCAAATATTAGCATTCCAAGGATAACATTTTTCTTGACCTGTTAATCTACATGGACCATCAAGTCTTATACTCCAAACACACGGATGATGTTTACATACATATTGATCTCTCCTAGTTACAAGAATATCAAACCATTTATCTTGACTTCCCCATTTAAAGTGACAAAAGAACAAAGTTGTTTCCCAGACATTAATAGCTTCTCTAAATCCCCAGTGTTGATGAGGGGCTAATGATTGTGATCCTAGATCTTTGTCCTTCGATTTGCAGTGTAGTCCCAATTGAACATTTGGATCAATATCATTGATGATATCAACATCTAAACGCAGTCTCGCCTCACATAGAGAACCAAAGAGAATAACCATGAATATGACACTAAACAATATGTTAAATGCGTATGAGCCACACATTATGAATAATTTAAATAACAATTGTGAATGTTTTACAAAAAATGAACTTTAGGTTTTAGCATCCCATTTTTTTTTTTTGGTGAGCATCCATCTTTTTATAAGTACATCTCACGAATGAATGACTAAGATTTTCAAAGATCTTATCTTATATTCCCTTCATTTTTTGTAATATGATTTTTTAAATACAAAAAAAATCATTACATATGATTTGTAATATGATTTGTAATATGAATTTTAATATGTAATGATATTTAGTTTTATGTGACATAAGGTTTGGCTCATTTTTCATTTGCAGGATTATAGAAACTCCTACTATCCTACTGTTCTTCCTTTGAGAAACCCTAACTCTGGTGATCCAGGTATCTCTCGCTACTTTGCAATAGCTTTGCGGCATTACCATATGTTTTATGTTAAAACTCAATATTCAGAGGTGTGAGTAGATGTGTGTGTTACTCAGTAAGTAGCAGCAATTTTCCATCAACTGAATCCCACTTCTTGTGTGTTGTTAGAACTTCTTGACCAGGAGGAATTTGGGAAGTTGGCCAAACATCGTGAATATGATGAGAACATCAACTCGGCAGAAGAACTCGGTCTGACATCGGTAATAAACTTTGTAAACAAATTGGTATTGACAGACGTGTGAATTCTTCGCTGAGATTGACTGATTGTATTTTCTGAGCTGCCTGCAGGTGCAACACTGCAAAAAACAGATGTTTTTCTTTAAGTTTCCAGACCGTCTCCCTGTAATGAAGCAATCGACAGGAAAAAACACCAAGAGGTCGATATCGTCAGAGAGTAGTTCAATAAGAAGCAACCCTTTTGAAGGTTTACCAGAAGGTTTCATGGGCAAAATGCTAGTTTACAAGAGCGGCAATGTCAAGTTGAAACTTGGAGATGTCCTCTTCGATGTAAGTCATTTTGTCTCATCATTATTACCTTTTGGCAGAGTAATCATGCTTCTTTCACCATGTATTCATCTCTTTAACTCTCGGTCCTATACATATATATGCAGGTCTCTCCAGGTCCAAATGCAAAATTTCATAACGATGTGGCAGCAATCAACACCAGAGGGAGGAACTGCTGTCGCGTTGGTTCTTCAGCGAAGCTTGTGACCGTTACTCCCGATGTTGAGTCTCTTTTGAATACTGCTTCGGACATGGAAACACGCAAGTGAAGGTCGTTCTGGACGGTCCTGTTCATACAAGGATGTGAAAAGCGTAGAATTGACCACTTAGATTCTGTAGCTACAAACTAATCTTCAACCATGATCGTAAAAACTCTTCTTGGTGTCTACTTTTTGTAGTAAGAGAGATTTCAGTAATTGGGGTACAAGAAAGAAAACTCTTAACATTTGGAAACATTCAGAGTTCTTATTATGGAAACGCAACGGAGTGAATCTTGTAAAATGTCAACAATGGAGTACAAAACCGGAGATTATCAAAACAAACCACATCGTGACCTGAAAGAAAGCTAAACAAGTAGTGTCCAAGAGACGACGACTAAATGTATTGTCGACAAATTTGAAACGATCAAGACCTGTTGCAGGCTCTGGAAACCATAACGACCAACAAGACCACAATGGAAAGCAGGACCGAAGTCATCAGCTTTTCCTCAAGCCAATTGTTGAATTTGGCATCTTTCCCCTTCTTGTTAAGACCATCGTCATTGTAATTATTGAAGAGCTCGGTCACAACCTTTGTAATTTTCACAAACACTTCCGTGGCCTTAACCATTGTGTTGTCAAATACCCACTTTATGAAATCTATTGCTGCGTTATTCTCCCCAGGAGTGTCATCTGAACTTTCCTCATCATCTGTTTATACGAAAAAATAGAAAGACCAGGCTAGGCAATGAGTTCCCTGATGAAAAGTCTGTCAAATGAGAGGCTTAGATTAATCAATTTATTTGTCCCTATACCTTGACTTATACCATTGTTGTACAAGTCCCTAATCTCTCGAACAACATCGTTGTTCATCACCGCCTCCCACACTGCTTTATCCGAGGACAATGATACTACCATTTTCTGCACAAAAATGTAAAAAGCCCTTCAGTCATATATATTATCGATACAAAAACTTCAAAATACAGAAACTTGAGCTTAGTTAAATCAAGGAAAGAGAAAAGGGGAAGATCACCTGGACAGATGGTTCGGTACGCAGAAGGTCAAAAGCATTGTAAACCTGATCATAAGCATGAGGAGGCTGTAAGAGTCTTGAGTGGCATAGTTGCATTGAAGGCTCCATCCAGTCCAAATCCGATCCAAATGAAGGAACTTGATGAACCATCCCTGTAGCTATAGGGCTTTGGTTTCCAGTTCCACCACCCTTTTCTGGATAACACTCATATTTGTCTCTAACAAGCTTAGAATATGAATTCCCATCGAATACCCTTAAAAAGAAAAACAACAAGAGTCAACAATTACTCCAACAACATGTTCATAATAAGTAAACAAAAGACCAATAATTAGGTACACTCTATACTACAAAACAACAGTGTGGGGTAAAGGTGACACGAGGACACAAATAGAAACAGTTGATAAGAGTTTTCAAAGCTTGTTCAGATCATTCACATCAAGACAATAGTCACATCATAACAATCATAGAACAGGAAACACACAGTTCCAAATCAAGAAAAGGGAAAAAAAAAATGATTACTGCTGGAGAGAAGAGACAGCATCTTGGACTTCATCAACAGAAGGAACAGAGCCGAACAGAGAGTCATCTTCTTCCTCCGAAACCCACTCAAAATCGTCGTAACCACCGGTATTAACAAACGAGAAAGCGCTGCCGCCGACGCCGCCCCATCCAGAGGTTGCAGCCACCGGAAGATTCAACAGAGACCCCGCAGCAGCAGCCGAAATCGTAAGATGGTTAGAACCAGAAGACGATCCCAGTTTCTGAGCATGGGAAACAGCAGGGGACGACGTGGATGACGAAGAAGAAGAAGCAAAGGGATCTTGAATTCCGCCGTTGGCTACGCCGGTCCTAGTCATCGCACGACCGGCGGCGCGTAACATACCTCCGCCGCCGCCCATAGGTCCTCTTCCTCCACCAAACATGAGATGAGACGCGATCAAATTGGTTTCTCTGTTTTTTTTTTTTATTAACTGACGACGACGACACAGGTTTCGTGAGTTTTGTCTTTTGGTCTAACCGAGTGGGGGATGGAGTTTAAATGGGTCTGTGATGGAATGATTTGGCTGCTATTTCTTTAGGTTTTGGTACTTGAAAACAGTTTTGATGGAATCGAGGAAGTGGATAAAGTTATATAAAATGCAAAAATGTCTTTTAAAGATTTTCAAAGATTATATGACTTTACTTAGTTTGCTTTTGGTTTGGTTTGGTCCTTCTTCTCCACGACACGCTTATCCAACCATTTACTCTGTTTTCTTTCTTTCTTTCTTTCTTTTTTTTTGCATTAAAACGCAATATTGTAATACTGACTACCATTCTTATAATATTACTTTTCCATACTCGATTCTTCTATATCCCAAATTTATACTATCAGTATATGAGTTTCCTAAGAAGAAATATTATACAGAATAACAAATGATTTGCTGTATGGTCTGATTTGCCTTTTTTGCATTAAAATTAGAGGTAAACATACAGATTTTTTTTTTATTTTTTTTTTGGCAAACAGGTAAACATACAGATATGGTTCAAAATTATATCTTCGAATCTCTCTCTTTTTTGTCTTTTTCTTTTTTATTGTGTGTGTGCATAAGTTACAGAATTTCATATTGAATTGGGACATATCTGGTTAAAAGCCTTAAAACCAGCACGTAATAGTTTTCGTTTTTTCGTAAAGCATGTATAGGTTTAGATAAACCAAAACATAATGACTCTTTTTCAATTTGAGTTTTGGTTGCGTTTTCAATTGGATTTTTATATGTTTCATATGTTTGTTAAAGTCAACATACTGTATATAGGCGTTTCTGTGTGGCCAAATTAAGTTTAACTTGATATGCGAAACTGTTCTCATTTTACAAAGCAACTTCTGTTAAGATGTTTTCTTTTTTAAATTACACCATTTGCAAAACTTCTTATTCATAAATATATCATCGATCCATTGCTATTTGCTGAGGTCATTTATCCATTCCCATTTAATTTTTCCCATGGCACAAATTTTGGATTTTCTTTGAAAAACAAAACAAAAAAAAAGTTCAGAGATTTCTCGACTGTTTTTTCTTGTGTGTTAAAAAAATAGTTCGAATAATTTTGGTCCGTTATGCTTAAAGAATATAATTTAGTGCAAAACAATATTGATGCATGTGATCTTACACTTTTGACAATTTTCGTTTAGTTTTTTCTTCTTTTGTTTTTACATCAAACATTTGATTTAGTTAACCATTGATATTGACCTGAACAATATATATGGTTATTGACATGCAAAATACACAAACAGTAATACGAATATTAGACTCAATAGCATGAAAACTCCAAAACCAATTTGAAACTCCTAAAGACATTTCGTACGGAAAAGGAGAAATCAACATAAAAAGAAATTTGAATAGATTTTTGATTTTCTTGAAGATATTTAATCATTAAAATTATGTGTCATATAGCCATATGTCCTAATCGTATGAATATTCATGAGATGACTACATGGATACATATTTTGGCGTGAGGACAAGACGAGTTTAAAATTCGTGTTTTTCCACCTTCAATCATCAGTCATCATTATCAAGGAGATCATATCAACAATGACAAGATAATCTTCTATTTTGGCCTACAATATTGGTTAGTTATGATTATGATAAACATCGAGTCCAACTACTCGGTCCCCATTTACCAATTTTGCCGGTTTTAATCTCGTATCAGACCAGCTAGTCGGACAGATCAAGCTACAAACCAATAAATATTTTGGTATGTACCTATTAAAACCGCCATATCAATAATTAGGCCAAAACAGGCTAAAACTTGCAAAAACTGACCAAAACGGTTCAAATACTAACTAATGTTTAATTGAACTCTAGCAAATTCGTGTTCCAGTATACAAAAAAATATATCACAACTTTTTTTTACAAAAGTTACCGTATTTAATCATATGCAATTATGCATAACCGGGGAGACAAAAAGACGTGAGGAAGGGATAGGTCATGCGTGCAACTAAGGGCAAACCACAAAAAATATTTTAAATGTTAATAATGGCGTTGAGGAATGTAATTAATACCAAATAATTAAGGAATTAAGCGATAAACATATGATTTCTCTTAAACTAATTGCAAAAGGGCGCCTAAACATGATTTAAGATAATTGCAAAAGGGCCTAAACATGATTAAAAACTTCATTATTTAAACACACACTCTCTCTGTCACACTGATAATGAAGAAAAGCCCTCAGGAGTCAGAGAGAACAAAAAGAGTATATACCCAAGCCAAGACTGATCCTTTGACGATTAACATAATTTTAACATGACCAAGTTGTCTCATTTTCTTATTACTTTGTTTTCAAATCTTCTTTTGAGATTCGATGATGGATTATATAAGAACCCACTGATTGTAGCACCACGAACGTGGGTCTTCTTCCTCGGCTGGCTCTTTTTGTTTTCTGCCATTCATTGCTTTGTGAAAATGGAAGCTTCCCCAAGTTCGAGATGCCCAATGTCGAATTAAAAAGGCAATAAAATTTTCATCTTCTTCCCAATTTATGTCTTGGGTTTGACTAAAGTCTCATCCTTTATTTACCAGGTAGTTTTCAATTTCTGGGTTTCTTGTTTTTTCTGCTGTCGGGTTATGGTCCCGTTGATTTGACTTTGTTAAATGTTTCATAGTCTTGTGAATTCCTCTGCAATTGCATTGTGTGCTTAAAAGTTGACATTTTTTCTTAGAAAGTTCAATTATTTAACTTGGAAGAGACTAGCTGTTTAGCTTATATGGCCGTTGGGTGTGCTTAATGATGCTTAAGCATAACTCGTCCATGTTATACTCTTGAGACATTTGACTATTAAAGCTATATAAGAGTATTGGTCCATTGAATTCAAGCTCTTCTCATTTGTCAATACTTTTGTTACCATTCGCCATTTCTGTTTAGATTAATTGAACATTGGTGGTATCTAATATCCAGCTATGTGAGTAACTCGAGTATAATTACTGTTCTGTTAATTCTCGTTTGCTGGAGAGTTAAGATGGCTTTAGTTTGGCTTTCTCTTTTTTAGTTGCAGTGTCTGAAATGATTGTTGTGTGCAGGGTAAATAAAAGCAACAAGAAGGAAAAAAAGATAGACAATGAGTAGATCACCAGACAAACTAGCGCTTCCTCCTCCTCCTTCATTGCATACCGTCGTCGTGGCTCTTAGTGGGAGCAGTAAAAACAAAAATGTAGTTACATGGGCGCTCGAAAAATTTGCTCCTGAAGGAAATGTTAGCTTCAAGCTACTTCACATCCATCCAATGATTACTTCTGTACCTACACCAAGTAAAGCTCCAACTATGACTTGTATCTATGTTTCTTTCTTGCACTCAGGCTTCTTGTGTGTTTCCTTATTGGTATATTGTGTAAAAACAACACTTAGACTTTACTTGAACTGATAAAAGCCTGATGTCCATTTCTTGTTCATTCTCAAGTGGGAAATGCAATTCCTATTTCCGAGGTGCGAGATGATGTAGTAACTGCGTATAGACAGGAAATACTGTGGCAGTCTGAAGAGATGCTTAAACCTTTCACAAAAATGTTCGTGCGGAGAAAGGTATTGTCTCTTACCAGATATCTTATGCTTTTCCTTTTTGTTGGCTAAAACCATAACCTGAAAGTTTCATGAACTCATTGAATTACCTTAATGAAAGGTTGCAGTAGAAGTTCGTGTGATTGAATCAGATAATGTAGCAGCTGCGATAACTGAAGAAGTTGCTCGGAATTCAACAGAGAGACTTGTCATTGGAGGCTCATCGCGTAGTTTTTTCTCAAGGTATATGACCACCGTGCTGCTTGCTTTATACCTTTTGTTCTTTTGGTTGCTTGTACCAATGCATCTGTTTTGAAAATTCCAGGAAATCTGATATGTGCTCAGCGATATCAGCTTTGATGCCAAACTTTTGTACAGTCTATGTTGTTTCAAAAGGAAAATTGTCATGCGTCCGACCATCAGACTCTGATGGAAATGCAACTATAAGAGATGATGGTAGCGAAAGAACTGATTCATCCAACGGTTCTTCCGGTCCTACCTCAGGTTTATGACTCTACAATGTGTTTGTGTGAATATTCTACCAGAAATGGTGTGTAGGTCTAATTTTGCTACCCCATTTTTCCTAGATTCAACAGATGTAATGTCAAGTGGGCGTGACTCTCAATCTCGTGCTCTATCCCTCCCAGTCAGGAGATTGCAACAGTTCCCGGCAATGGGAAGACAAGCATCAGTTCCAATGGAGACGAGTTCAGTTGGCTCGGATGAAACCAGGTGCATGTCTTTGGATGCAGAGGAAGCTAAAGATGTTTCGAGTGTAAATAGAAGCAGCACGGATACTACATCACGTTGGACCCCACGGCTTAGAGATTATGAGGAGAGAAAAGAAGCTATGAGTTCTTCTTCTAGCAACCGTGAATATGGGAATGTTGGTAGTAGGTTTAGTTGGACTGGCATGGTGGTTGATACTACTCACTCTCGGGCTTCTCAACAAGCTTCAAACATGTCTGATGCACTAAGTGAACAATCTTATTCAGACAACCAGGTACTAAAGTGGGGTTTTTTAATTTTCCGATTATATCTTGTGAATCGGAATAACATAAGTTATTTGTTTAGGTAAACCTAAACTTTGAGATTGAGAAGTTGAGAGCTGAGCTTAGACACGTTCAAGAAATGTATGCTGTGGCTCAAACAGAAACTTATGATGCTTCTCGAAAGGTGAAGGCCGGATAATCTCATAGTATATCTTTGCATTGGTTTAAACCTTTTAGTTTGTGCTCAGTGTTTTTTGAAAATGATTCAGCTTGGTGAGCTTAACCAACGTCGGTTAGAAGAAGCCATAAAGTTAGAAGAGCTAAAGCTTAAAGAGTACGAAGCTCGGGAGTCAGCAGAAAAGGAAAAGCAAAATTTTGAGAAGGCGAGGAGAGATGCAGAGAACATGAGAGAAAGAGCGGAGAGGGAAATTGCGCAGAGAAGAGAAGCCGAGAGGAAATCTGCACGTGATACAAAAGAGAAAGAGAAGCTTGAAGGCACTCTGGGGTCTCCTCAGCTGCAATATCAGCACTTCACTTGGGAAGAAATTATGGTTGCCACTTCATCATTCTCAGAAGAGCTGAAGATCGGAATGGGAGCCTACGGAGCTGTTTACAAATGTAATATGCATCATACAACCGCAGCTGTCAAAGTTTTGCATTCTGCTGAAAGTGGTCTGTCCAGACAATTCAAGCAAGAGGTATGGAAGGAGGCTTGGACAGTCGTTTTAAGGCATTTCGGTTCTGTTTTGTCTGATTCTAGTTTAAATTCTTGTGGAAAGTCTTCTCTGTTCTAAGAAGCTACATATAACTCCTTGGTCTCTCTATTTTGCAGCTTGAAATATTGAGTAAGATTCGGCACCCACACTTGGTTATGCTTCTAGGAGCGTGCCCAGAGCAAGGAGCTTTAGTTTATGAGTACATGGAAAACGGTAGCCTGGAGGACAGACTGTTCCAGGTCAACAACAGTCCGCCACTTCCGTGGTTTGAGCGGTTTAGGATAGCTTGGGAAGTCGCAGCGGCTCTTATCTTCCTCCACAAATCAAAGCCTAAACCGATCATTCACCGTGATCTAAAACCTGCAAACATCTTGCTTGATCACAACTTTGTCAGCAAAGTTGGGGACGTCGGACTCTCAACGATGGTTCAAGTCGATCCTTTATCTACTAAATTCACAATATACAAACAAACAAGCCCCGTAGGAACGTTATGCTATATTGATCCTGAATACCAACGAACGGGAATGATATCATCGAAGTCAGATGTATATTCCTTTGGAATGATTGTTCTTCAGCTTCTAACAGCAAAACCGGCTATCGCATTGGCACATTTTGTTGAGAGTGCAATGGATAGTAACGATGAGTTTCTCAAGATCTTAGATCAGAAAGCAGGCAACTGGCCGATTGAAGAAACAAGAGAATTGACAGCATTGGCTTTGTGTTGTACAGAGCTAAGGGGGAAAGATAGACCTGATTTGAAAGATCAGATTCTTCCGGCCCTCGAGAGCCTTAAGAAAGTAGCTGATAAGGCAAGAAACTCACTTTCCGGGGTGTCAACACAGCCTCCCACTCATTTCATCTGCCCATTACTTAAGGTAACTAAATTTACACAAACCTTCTTCACATGACCAAATCCAAAACAAATGTTAAGAGGCTTTGTCTATACAATGCAGGACGTGATGAACGAGCCGTGTGTGGCGGCTGACGGATACACATACGACCGTCGTGCGATAGAGGAGTGGCTTGAGGAGCACGACACGTCGCCGATGACAGATTCACCGTTACGTAGCAAGAGCCTTTTGCCCAACTATACCCTTTACACAGCCATCATGGAGTGGCGGTCACAGTAAGCCCAAAAACGTATAGCCTTTTCTTGGTATATATAAACGGCAAGATGTTCTTTCTCTTCTTCACGTTTTTCTAATGTGTATATAATTGCATCTTATCTTTGATGTGACGGATGTTGTATAAAACAGTAATGAGCAATATGATCTTGTTTTTGATTCACTCACAATGGTATCCATTCGTTTAATTTGCCTCCAAATATTAGGACTCAAAAAGCATTGCCTTTTTTGTTCCTTCTTTGTGGTCTTTTTAGGTACTTTTGAGGGGTCTCTCTCCTCCCTCCTCCTCCATTACCCAAAAAGAAACAGAACAAACTCTTTCTTTCTCCGATCATCCTCATTTCTCCCATTGAAAATAAAGGACTTGAGGTGGGGGAAAGAAAGGTTTTTTTACTGTTTCTAGGGTTTCTATTATTCCATTTTCTCATCATTGGAGAATGGAAATTTCTTCTTACTGTGATCTTCAGATTTTCGCCTGAGTTTTCAGAAACTTTATTAGATTCCCTCAATACCCAATTGCTAAAGACTTCACCTTTTTGTTCTCTAGCCTCTCTGAAATTGATTTGATTTGTTAATCTTGTGGGCATATATTATAACACAATGCGGATTCTTGTGAATCATCATCTCCTTCTTCTGTTATCTCTGCTTCCTCTAGCGGCGTTTTCCGAGGAAAACATCACCAGCTCATATCTCATTCCACGGCCATTGATCTTTGAGACCCAGCAGCTCAAGAACATCGACGACAATGTCAATTTACTACATTGCACGAGCTGGAGATTCGCGGCGGAGACGAACAATCTCGCCCCTTGGAAAACGATTCCTGTTGAATGCGCTGACTACGTGAAAGATTACTTGATGGGTAAAGGTTACGTCTTTGATGTGGAGAGAGTCTCTGAGGAGGCTAAGATTTATGCTAGCAGCTTCGAATCTAACGGTGACGGCAAAGATGTTTGGATTTTCGATATTGATGAGACGTTATTGTCCAATCTTCCTTATTATTTGGAACATGGTTGTGGGTAAATTTATCTCAACTCTTTCATAGTATTACAAAGTTTGGTTTTTGCATAATTATGTATATGAATGTGTCTTTTAAGATTTGAGATAGGTGTTTGTTGTCTGGAGGATTCACAACAGTTTGATGTATCAATCCTGATGATATTGTAGTAACAGTCAAATGTGAATCTGTGTGTTTCTTTTACTGAATTGCATTTTTAGTAGTAATTTTCCTCTGTTTTGGGAATTTTGCAGGTTGGAAGTTTTTAATCATTCCAAGTTTGATAAGTGGGTGGAGAAAGGGATAGCACCTGCCATAGCACCAAGCTTGAAACTTTATAAATTGGTTCAAGATATGGGTTACAAAGTTATCTTGCTTACAGGGCGGAGAGAGAACCACAGGGTTGTCACTGTGGAAAACCTGCGCAATGCTGGTTTCCATAACTGGGACAAGCTTATTCTAAGGTAACTTGGTCCAAAGTGTGTCCTCCAATATTACAATGTAGCTATCCAGATTCTTGATGCTGATCAGGGTTTATCTTGGATTTGGATGATACCGACACATTTGTTTTCATGCTTAATGCAACAGATCGATGGATGATGATCACAAAACAGCGACCATATTCAAGTCTGAGAAGAGGGATGAGATGGTGAACGAAGGGTATAGAATCAGAGGCAATTCAGGTGATCAATGGAGTGATTTGTTGGGTTTTGCAATGTCAGAAAGGTCCTTCAAACTTCCAAATCCAATGTATTATATTCCCTGAAGGGAAGAAGACTCTAATTCGATTAATCAGAGACAATTCAGGTGACCTTGTAGCGACCTACTGTTTTTGAAGTTTGGGTTGTCATGTAACCACTTGCTATATGTACTACTCACTGCATCAGTTTCGATGATTGAGTTTTTAGCTGGAAAAGCTTTTTCTGCTTAAGAGTGGATTAATTATCTCTCAACAATAACAGATTTATGACACAGAAATATTGAATGAAGAACACACCATTTTTTCCCAAGTTACATTTAGATTTTAGAAACCAATTGAGGTATATGCAATCTGACAAATTTTTAGCTATAAAGTGCCTATTTTAGTAATCTCAGTGTAGAGTAACGCTCCCATACAACTGATATAATAACACATAATACAACAAAATATAAGGAACAGAAAAAGAAAGATCAAACATTAAAATTCACAAAACAAGACCTTTACTATATAGACGTCTCCACTTACAAACAAAACCAAATAAAGCACTACATGTAATGTTCATAAATTACAATATGAGAAAGAAAAAAAACAAACATGGTACCACTTGACAAAATAGGAAACACACATAAAACATAGGATTTAATTACTAGAACGAAAAAAAAGTGATATACTCGACATCGCCGTTTTTATTACCTTCCCCCTGATCAAATTCCAAACACTTTATTCCTCATAAACTCTAAGACTCCACGACACCGGCTAGCACTAGCAGCGGGCTAATTTAAGTGGTGTGCTGAGTCCCACGGGTACGGTCACGGTCATGTTCCCCACCTGTATGTTGTTGTCCGTAGTACTGAGCTCTGTCTTTCAGATCCTGAGCTTTGCTTCCCAGCTTCATCCTTGCACTGTCCAACCTATCTGATCCCTGTGGGTGCTCTCCCGTTGCGTACCTATTCACAATCAAAATAATTGTGCATCCTACTAAGCATTCAGCTATATATATATAGACATAACAAGCATAGCTAGGTCAGCCTTTGTATTTAATTAACCAAATTGATCCAAAACTACTTGAGGCTACTTCCCTAGAATTTAGGTTTTGTTAATGTGACAACTGATCCAAAGCTACTGGCACAACACATGCATGCACGAAACACATATTGTACAAATTAATGGAATACGGTGATGAATGTGATCTTACTTGTAAATCCAAGAGAAGACGGTTATAGCTGCAATGCCAAACCCACCGGAGGAGAGAAAGCCGGTGATGAGGAGTGCTACGGTGATGAGAGCCGGGACTAGGATTGGGCTAAAGATGACGAGCAAAGGAGTTGCAACAGTCAAAGCAATGACTGTTCCTACAAGGGTAAGGCTGGAGAGGACAAGGAGGGAACCACCAGCTGTGACAGCAGTAGCAGCTTTAGCAATCTGCCTAGACTTGGAGTAGTCTGATCCTCGTCCCATCTGGTACTGGTCTCGGCCGCCCATCATCTGGTACTGGTCACGGTCTCGGCCTATCAACGGGTACTGGTCACGTCCGATGATATCGTGATGGGTTGTTCTAGCTGTATCCGCCATTTTGCTTTTCTTGTTGGCTACAAAGGGAAAAGAAGGTACTGAGAATGAGATTGATCTCAAGAGAGAGGTATGTATATATTTTGGAATAGGAATGAGTAGCTAAATTGTTTACATATATGAAGAGAGGGGACGAGAGTCACGTGTCAATGGCGTCATCATGCAGTTGTGCGCCACCTGTTAATAGCGTCACCATGCAGCCGCTGCATGTGTAAACGAGAGGGGTCTACTTGAGGACACGTTTGTTTTTTGTCTAGTTTACTTGGAATGTGGCGTTGGCAATGAACCGAACGCAAAACTTAAAATGGACTGTTGGGCTGGGTAAATATATATGGGTTCGGGCCTTCAATGCATTCCTAGGACACGAAACGACCAACCATTATTAGCAAATGAGACCTCCAATGATGAAATGAAAAATCCCTTAAAGTGAGATGCATAATGTAAGGACGATTTCTTTTACTTATCGGTAAATTGAAAACCATACCCAAAAACGATATTCATGAGAGGTTTTAGCTCTGTTTCACAAACGCGAAATTAAGCTTATAAAATATGTATTTAAATACAAATCAAACTCGACTAAAACTTGTGGCAATAAAAAGGTTAAAGGTTTGTGGTAGGGCTTTTATGACTAAAACCACCACCTTATTGATGCATCTTGTTATGGAGAAGAACAAAATTAAATGCCAAAGTCAAAAAACGTACACCTCTTTACTTTACCTACACTAGCTAAGTTCATTATTTTGGGATCTAATTTAATTTTTTTCTTTTTTCTGAAGGCTGATATTTTGGTGGATTTCACATGCATGTGAAGAAAAATTAGGATTTAATCTATTGTGATGTATCTGCTGAATATAGTGTCTATGTTCATTTGGATCCGGAGTGATAGATTGTTGCCAAAAACGTGCGATTCAGACTAATTCAGGAAATACATTGCAAATGGAAATACAGATCTATCACTCCGGATCCAAATGAACATAGACACTATATTCAGCAGATACATCATATATAAAGACACCTACCAATTTATATCATACCAGTGTACAATACCAAATGAACATAGACACTATACGAAACAGATACATGACAATATAGTCTTGTGTTTATTATGTCAAAACGGAAGACAAATTTGTATATATAGAGAACCAAACCCATTTGGCCTTTCCCACAAACCTCTCGACGACCCATCTCCCTCTACAAATCCACGATGAACAACTTCTTCAAAGTCGACCCTTCCTCCGCCGCAATCGCCCAAGGACCCGACGACGATGTTCCTTCTCCAGGTCAGCTATTCGCTCAATTCGGCGCCGGTTGTTTCTGGGGTCTGGAGCTAGCTTACCAGAGTGTTCCTGGTGTGACCAAGACCGAGGTTGGGTATAGCCATGGCCTCGTTCACAATCCGACTTACAAGGATGTCTGTACTGACACCACGGGACATACCGAGGTTGTCAGGGTTCAGTACGATCCTAAAGATTGCACCTTTGAGAGCTTGCTCGATATTTTCTGGAAGCGCCATGATCCAACCTCCTTCAATCGTCAGGTGATCGCTTTGTCCCTTAATAAAAACCGAGACTTTATCGCATCTCCATCTGTTCTTATTATGTTACTATACAGATCATACTGATGTTTGTGTGTTGATTGAGCAGGGGAAAGATGTGGGAACACAGTATCGATCAGGCATATACTACTACACAGACGAGCAAGAGAGGATAGCTCGTGAAGCTGTTGAGGTACAGGAGAAGATCTTGGACAAGAAGATTGCGACAGAGTTACTTCCCGCTACAAAGTTTTACAGAGCGGAAGAGTACCACCAGCAATACCTGACAAAAGGTGGTCTCACGTGTTCAAGACCATCAGTTGGGAATGGTTGCAAGAATGCAATCCGATGCGGTACAAAAGAAGTGACTTTTGTTTCATGAAAATGCATTAATCTGTAGATCACAATATTTGTGTATTGCCAATGTCTATGCGAATTCTATAAAATGCAATAAAACAGTTTCGAATTATCTTTTAATTTTGAGTTTTGAGCAATTTAGAAGCTAATCTAAATGGTCGGAACATCACTTGGATGCGTATAGGCCATGAATGGGCATTGAGTTATTTCACGACACCACCAAAACAATTTCCATGGATTTCATTCTACAAAATTCATATTACCATTGTTTGTTCTTTTATATTCAAGATTAGGAAATCGAGATCATGTCCAGGCTCCTTTTTTAATACATATGAACGTATGAGATTATCTAGAATCTCATTTGTACTGTTCAATTAAGCGTGACGCATGGAGACGTCATGTTGGGGTCACTGTGCATCCTAGACTATGTAGAAATGCGATCTGCCATTTCAAAAAAACATAAACAAGAATGTATATGTTCCTGAAGGTTCGATTCTCATTCTTCTTCGATCGGTCTGAATCGTCAAGTTTTTGAGCAACAATCGAACTACAGATCTATCACTCCGAATCCAAACGAAACACTATATTTAGCAGATACATCATAATATAAAGACACCTAACCCGTTTATATCATACCAATAATACCAAATGAACGAAACACTATATGCAGCGAGATACATCACAATATAATCTTGAGTTTATTATGTCAAAAGGGAAGAAAAATCTATACGTAGCTATTATCATGTGACATATTACAAATATATCAGTGCATTTTTATTAATTTAATAACTAACAAAATAAAAATTTATATTGGTTTATAAAATTAGAAAATAATATTTTCAAAATTATTTAGTTAAATTATTTAACAGGTCACATTTATTTTTTAAAAAATTTTATATGCATCCCTAAATCGTTTAAAAATAATACATATCTTTTAAAAGTAAGATACAACATTGCCGCAATGTTATATAAAAAATTACATCGACACAATGACACCAACGCAATGTTATATAAAAAATCACATCGACGCAATGACACCTTATTAAAATATAAAAATTACAAATGTTATATTCAATATAGTATATATAGCTAAAAAATAAATAAATTAAAATTAAATCGAGATTTTTAAACACGGCCGCTTTAATACGGGTTTTGTTTTATTTTCTGAATTTTACAAAATTTGGATAATTCACAGATTTGAACATTGTACATGTATCGAAAAAGAGATGAGATCAGAATATTAAACTATGTAAATTAAACATAAAAGATTATAAAATATATAGAATAATTAAATAAAATATCTATTATTATTTTATAACTAATAAATTACTGCATTTTTTTTTTAACTGTCTAATTTGTATATATATATATATCCTTTGGCTTCTTTAAAACTAGTTCCAGATAGCACCACGTCACACTGCATCGATAATGCAGGTCCTCGTCGCCTCTCCTCCGTTCATCTCCGCCGCTGCTCTCTCCAAACCTCTCAATTCTCTCTCTAAAGCCGCACTCCCTTTCTCTAGAGCCAAACCCATTTGCCCTTTCCCCCAAACCTCTCGACGACCCATCTCCGTCTACAAATCCCCGATGAACAACCTCTTCAACCGCCTCGGTTTCGGCTCTCGTCCCCAAGCCCAAGTCGACCCGGCCTCCGCCGCAATCGCCCAAGGACCCGACGACGATGTTCCTTCTTCAGGTCAGCAATTTGCTCAATTCGGCGCCGGTTGTTTCTGGGGTCTGGAGCTAGCTTACCAGAGGGTTCCTGGTGTGACCAAGACCGAGGTTGGGTATAGCCATGGGTTCGTTCACAATCCGAGTTACGGGGATGTCTGTAGTGACATCACTGGACATAACGAGGTTGTTAGAGTTCAGTACGATCCTAAAGACTGCAGCTTTGAGAGCTTACTCGATGTTTTCTGGAAACGACATGATCCAACCACCTTGAATCGTCAGGTGATTGCTTTGTCCCTTAAAAAAATCTTGACTTTATCGCATCTCCGGCTGAAACAGTGGCTCCGGATTTGGTGTTGAATTGCTATATTGATCATTTCGAGGCATTACATGTTTAGACTTTAGACGAACTCTTTGTGTCTTACTTCATCTTTATATAGATTTGGTAGTCTCATCACATGTGTAGACGAACTTCTCTGTGGCTAAGTTGTTATGTATTTGATTTGAGGTTAGAGCTAAGTAAGAATCTTAGCTGATTTGGAAGTGACCGTTTCCAATATGGTTCTACTTAAGTCTGCTCTTATCATGTTACTATACCGATTATGCCGTTGAGGATGAATCTAGTGTTCTTGTTGTGGTTCTTCACATCATACTATTACTGACGTTTTGTGTGTTGATTGAGCCAGGGGAATGATGTGGGAACGCAGTATCGATCAGGCATATACTACTACACAGAAGAGCAAGAGCGGATAGCTCGTGAATCTGTTGAGATACAGGAGAAGATCTTGAACAAGAAGATTGTGACAGAGTTACTTCCCGCTACAAAGTTTTACAGAGCGGAAGAGCACCACCAGCAATACCTGGCAAAAGGCGGTCGCATGGGTTTAAGACAATCACCTGAGAAAGGTTGCAAGGATCCAATCCGATGCTATGGCTAAGAAACTAAAGTGACTCGTCTCTCTAGCACATAAAAAAAGAAGTGAGTTGTTTCATGAAAATGCAATAATCTGTAGATCACATTTGTGTATTGTCTTTGTTATGTAATCAGTGGTGATGATGCACATCATATGCTTACATGAATGTTGTGATAAATTTTATTAGTGTTACAAAACCAACCATAATAGCATAATAGCCAATATTCAAATTTTATAAAACGTCACTTGTTCTTATGGGAATACTCATACAATTTGAGAAGAAAACAGTTTCACATTTTCTTTTGATTTTGAGTTTTGAGCAATTCAGAAGCTAATCTAATGGTCGGAACATCACTTGGATGCATATAGACCATGAATGGGCATTGAGTTTACAACACCACCAAAACAATTTCCATGGAATTCATTCTACAACATTCACTTTGTACATATTACAATTGTTTGTTCTTTTATATTCAAGGAAATCGAGATCATGTCCAGGCTCCTTTTTTAATACATTTGAACGTATGAGGTTATTTAGAATCTCAGAGTGATTTGTACTGTTCAATCAAGCGTGACGCATGGAGACGTGATGTTGGGGTCACTGTGCATCCTAGACTATGCAGAAATGCGATCTGCAGTTTCAAAAAACATAAACAAAAGTGTATCATCTTCTAATCTTTGGCTGACCAAAATGTGAGCTTGATGAGATTTTTACCTGTTTAGTCGTTGCTTCTGAAGTGCCCATTGAGTTTTCAATCCTCAGTTTTTGGAAATGCTCCTGAAACAGAGTATAGTGAGTTAACTTAAAACTTCTATTGCTTTGTCAAAACAGCGATATCTATTACCTGTTTCTCGCGCACTATATGAGCCCTTGTGTCTGCAGGAAGTTGTTCCCACCTAAGTACCTGATATCCCCAAAATACACAGGAACATGAGCACCACAATCTCAGTTTTCATTTTTATCAAATCACTAGTGTGTGATAGTGTTTTTCAGATATTAATGCTTACATGTTCTACATACTGGAACGCTTCCTCAGAAGTCAATAATGATTTGAGTGCTCGTAAGACATCCTAACAAAATAGTGCAGCATCCAGTTAGTCACCAAAGCATATTCCAACACTCTGTATGGCTTAGTAGGCTTTAACCATTACGCTTCATAATAAACTTGACAGTAACCAAGCAAGGAAACGACTGCATCGGAATTGTTTATGGTGAATAAATCTACAGATTATACCACATTTACTGAGAGAGGTATACAACCTTGTGTTTGTTCTTCTTGATGGCCAAACGTTCACCAATCACAAACTTTACCTGCATGTACGAAAACATTGACATGAAAGGTGAGTTAAGAACATTGACTGGCGCTTACATTAGTTGATCGAGAAAACTATTCGCAACGTATGCGATACTCACCTTGTCAATCAGCCTCTTCGGTTCCTGGAATGCTCTTTTCTTAGCCCAGCTGTGAAATAGGTGAGAGACAACTGATCTAACCTCCACATCAAACCTGTTGAGAATAAAAGTTCTACACCTTTTGAATGATGAACCACACCAAAGAGTGCCAAATTAGATAGTTGTGTTGGTTTTTAACACGTAACCTCTTAAGGAAGTTGTTCCCATTGAGTGCATATGCTGCTATTGACTCCTCGGAGGCATCATCTGCTGGAATGTTCATCACATCATTCTCAGTTAGTTTACTTTCCTCATGCTTTAATTCTTCTGATCCAAAACTGGAGACGCTCTGGTCAGTCTTGTTTGGAAGATTTTGATGAACTTTTCCACAGTCATTTACGCTAAAATCTCCCTGCAAAACATTGTTGAGAGTTCTTGTTAGTGCTATCACATTATTATGCATGAAATTGCAAACAGACTGAGACCTGAACCTGAAGAAGATGGTCCGGAATCTCTTTAAGAAATCGTGAGGGTTGGAGCACCTAGATGAAACATCATTAGTCAGAGACAAAGTTTGAGAGGACGAATTCACAAACTATGTGTAGTACTGACCTGCCAGTTTGAATCCACTGTCACATACAAAAAAAATAGTTTCTTGCGAGCACGAGTCATAGCAACGTACAGAAGGCGACGTTCCTCCTACAGTTAAACAAACACTGTGCGGTTAAATATATATTTGTAGAGTCCGCAGAGGTGGGAAGTGGATAGAGAGTTAATGAAAGACTTCATGAGAAGGAAAAGCTATACCTCAAGTGATGTTCCACTCTCTGATGAATTGCCGTTAGACTCATGTAATAGGGGAATCTCGTTTTCATTAGCCTGTTTAGCAAAACTATTATTCAGACTGGGCCAAGGACCTATTTTGTTTCATTGAATTTATAAACAAGTATACCATAGCCGCCAACAACTCCGTAAAGAAAACCAAAGAGGGTGATATATACCTTGATTATGAAAACTATGTCCCATTCCAAACCTTTCGACTGCATAAAGATATACAAGAGATATTAGTCAATATTTCCATTACTACCTGAAGCAGCTAATTCTAACACAGATGGGTAACAAACTGTGGACTGCTCGAGTGGATGAAAAAAACCTGATGAATGGTGGTCAATGTGACAGAATTTTCATTGTCATGTTTTCTTGAACGAAAATTTTCAGTTTCGCGCTCAGAGATATAGTTGATAAATGAATTAAGGTGCTTGCAGCCTTTGCTTTCTTTGATTGCATCCACTTCTCCACCAGTTGTAGTGCAATGAGCGGAAAGAAACTCAGCTACATCATCCAGTAAGTACTGGATTACCTGAAACCATTCCCCCAAAAAGATTTTAAAACATACATACAAGAAAAGAAAATTACCCAAAGTTTTTGAATGGAAAGCCACATACAGATCTAAGATCGTTGTCTTCATTGAGCAGTTTTCCTCCATCATTATCCACAATGGCTCGTTGCTCAAGAAGGTATTTCTACAAGTTGAAACAACATGAAAAGGTAAAGCGTGATCAAGAAAAGAAATGGGTATGATATTCAGAATTTGTAAGGAAAGACACAGTAAATCTTCAAAGCAAAATCACATGTTCAGAAACTATTTTTCAGTGAAACTTACACCTTAAGCCTACAATCACGATATCTACAAACTTTCAAGAATGAGACGGGATTGTCTAAGTATAAGGTCCATGTTTTGTATATATGACTTGCTTAGCAAACAAAAATATAAAATTGCCTGCATGTTTTGCTATATACGACTCCGGAGATGACAGTGTCGGTTAATGGCTATAAGCATGTCATCACTTAAAACAGAAAAACCAATTACCAGTGGTATCATATTTGCCACACATGTTATTACAGCTGAAAGTGATTGTTCCTGCAAATAGTTAACATGTAAGGGATTTGTATTTCGTAGTACTAAGTTGAAATAAGCATGATCACTTCAATTAACATCTTACCCTGTCAACCAGCTTTGCTACCATGTCAAGAGTTTGCAAAATTTTGCGTCCCTGGGTAAGCTGGCTCCTGTGGTTAATTCAAACGAATCTAAGAAGCTTGGCAAGAAACATGAATAAAAATAACAAGTCTTAGGGGATAAAATGTGCAGCATTCTTAGAATCTGTAGATACACATAAATATATATACATATACACACAATGTCACTTAGATCTGGGTGGCAAAAACGACCTATATGTATCACTCTAGTATGGTTCATGAAAATAAAACAGACACAGTTATATGAGAGAAACTAGCATTTATGTCTTGGTTGGTAAACGTAAAAGCAAACGATATTCTCAACTGAGAATTAAAACTAAAGCAATATTATATACTGATTTCTAATGAATTTCATCAAGCAGTACCTTTTGAAGGTACCCGAAATCTTGGCACTGAAGATATCACTCGCCGCTGAGATAAAGCTGCATTTCCTACTGGTCGAGATTTTTTCAATATGTTCTATAACCTGCAGACGGTGGTGATAAGTTGCTAATAGCTACAGCTGAGAAAGAAAAAGTGAATCGTAGATAATCATGCAAATGAAATAAAACAAGAGCAAATGAGGTACAAACCTTTTTCTTTTCCTCTTTCTCAAAAGGAAGCAACGCCTTGAACACTCGCCTATAAGAAGCATCATCACATTCGGAAAATGTTGTTTTCAGCATGGCCAAAATGATTCGGACAACCTAGTTGTTATGTATATTAGATGGAGCTTATTGTCAAATGATACGGGAATCATCAAATGTCATGAATCGAGATACATGGAGATCATGCAACAGTTAAAACAAATGAGATAAATATAAAGCAATCTACCTTTTTCCTGTAGAAAGCAACACCATGAACATTAAATGGTATTTTTCTCTGGCGGAATGCATTTTGGAAGACTTTACCTGACACCTGATTATCAGTACATTCGTGGTTTACCAACATAAGTAAATATGTTAAAGAGTTTAAAACATTCTGACAACATGTCATCAAGGAAAAGAAAGGGACTGACCTGCCTCCTATAAAGAATGGCAATATCTCCGTGGGAACAACAAGGTGTTGAGTCATCATTGGTGATTTCAATTATTTTGTCAATGACATATGCACACTGTGCTTCCTCATTATGGCATTCCTTGACAGTAATCTATACTAGATAAAACACAAAAGGGTTAAGCCTGTTACTGTAGCCTGCATGATGCAATTTCTTATAAAGAAAAGTTCAACTTGCCTTAGATCCCTGAGAATTTTCAGACGAAATGCTTTTTGATTGGCACCGCTTCGTATTGTTTTTTATGATAGAAGATGCGGCTTCCACAATATGGCGGGAGGAGCGATAGTTTTTTATAAGCCTGACCTGAATTAGAAGCAGTAAGATAAATGTTATGCATTCGCAATCCAATGGTGAGAGCTTTTGCTTCCTTATGCTCATAAATCATATGTAGTCAAATATTTAAGTTAGCCACGAAAAGACAAACCTCTTTGTAATTTGGGAAATCTCGGCGAAACGAATCAAATCCTGAACTGTCGGCCCCATTAAAACCGAAGATGGACTGCAAGAAAAGATGTGTCATACATCCTTTGAATATTCAAGTGAAAAGAAGTAAGCTTTATTTGAAAACAACGCACCTGATCATCATCACCAACAATAGTTATGTGATTATGAGACCCTAGCATTCGTAGAAGCTTGTACTGCATTGTGCTAGTGTCCTGGAATTCATCAACTATGATGGCTTTCCAGGTATCTTGGCATTCCTTGAATACTTTTATCAAATGCAGAAAATACACGTGAACACAAGGAAATCTTGAGCGTCATAAATCATATATGCATAAAATTTATCGAAGTGGCGTCACCTTCAGGAAAGTCAGAGAGGAGTGTGACCGAACAACTGATCAAATCATGATAGTCCAGAGCATCACAAGCTTTTAGGATATCGTTGTAGTTTCCAAGAATTTTAGCCTGTATCGGCACCAGTACAGAATCATATCACATGAATTATTTCATAGTAGAGATGTGTGAAACAATTTCTAGCTGACTTACTCCTATCTCATTGCCCATCTTACGGCACTCCTCTGGAGTTTTACCGGAAGCTTTTCCCTAAAATACGAAAACAAGTTGAAATCAACTTTTGCAAGAGACAGCTTATATGTGAAGGACAGGATATAAGCACTAGAAATAGACCATAAAGTAAACAAATTATATCATTTCTTTATTTATTGGCAACCTGGGTCACAAATTTCTGCCATTTTTTTGATAGATCCTTAGCGTATTCAGGACATACTGCTCCTGCTCCTGCACCATTTAAACCTTCTCCAGACTCGCATGCACCGGAAGCCTTGCTTCCATTCTTCTTTTCCTCCTCGTACAAACGCACTGCTTCTATTATCGCTCTTCTTTGTTGCCCATGCCCATACACTGAGAATTCAGATGTACGTTCTAACCTGTGACAGTAGGAAAGGTATAAGATACATGTATCCCATGAATCTATAACTTCAAACGAATACATGTAAAACAAAATTAGTGAAATCGCGATACAGGAAACGAATTTATAAACTAATCTTGATTTCAAGTATTACTTCCATTTATTGGCCCTTGTAACTCCCAAATTAGCAACATAGGAAGTTAAATATTCAGTAATGAGGAAAAATCATTTCACATCTTATACCTACATTTAGACTCGATACTAATTACCAAAATATCAAGAAATTCACAATTCATATTCTCACTTTTCTGCATGCATCCGACAAAGCTGCAAGGAAAATGAATGGAATGTACTGATTGTTATCTCTTTAGCTGCTTTCTTTCCAGCAGATTTTCCTATGCGTTCTCTCATCTCAGATGTTGCTGCCGTAGTGAAAGTCATTGCAAGGATATTTGATGGATGTAGACCCTATCAAGTTAGAAAGAACACAAATCTTAAAATGTAAAGAAAAGTTCAAATCTGATTTCATATACAAGATCTCAAGTACAGAAATAGTTACAAATGATTCAGCGACGATGATTGATAGTACCTCATTGAGCAACACTAAGACGCGGCCAACCATGGTGGAAGTCTGACATGGGAAAAGGAATAATCAGCACTGACTGTATAACATAAAAACCCACAAAAGTTCTTGCCTCATAGAAAAAGAAATCTATTAGATACCAACCTTTCCACTTCCAGGACCAGCAATAACCATCAAAGGCGTTGATATATTACTACAGGCTGCATCACGCTGTCTATCATTTAAAGAAAGCAAATATTTTGAACACTCATCAGGCATGGAATTGATCAGTGCAGGATCAGCAGCAACGGTAGCCTCTTCTTCATTGAGCTTCGAGTTAACATTAGAGTCTGACACAAACTTTTCAACATCCCTAGAATCTAAGGTGCCCTTGAGGTCACTGCTCTTATCATCTTTATACGGAATCTGATTTATGCTGGTACTTGGAGTTTCACAAGCTGTTTTTCTCGCTGACTGTTCAAAAATCAAGTCAATCTCTTGTAAAATGGAATCATCAAGGTCATCATCATCAAGAAGCGAAGAAGAAGAAGGGCAACCATAGCTTAGTGTAACTCTTTCTGGCTGTTTCAGGGGAGTAACAAACGGGTCTGATGAAACTCCATCATTCCTAGAAATCTCCGTCTGAAATGCGTTTATAACCTCCTCATCCAGATCAAACTTAGGAGTAGGGGTGCTCACGCCACGAGGAGGAGGATAACAACCATCATCAGGTGACCCGATCCCTGGTTTTAGGCGTTTGTATGGTGTATTATTCGCGGATAACTCCATAAGAGGAATTCGATTGAAGCTACTACCATGGTGAGTAACGGATTCAGTACCCATTGATGATTCCTTCACTCTGCAACACCAAGTAGATAAATTTATCACATATTTCAGGCAATCCCATCAAATCTGGCGAAGTAGAAACTTCAAATACTAATTGCAAAATTGCCAAATCCTAAAACTAAAAGCATGGGAAATGGAAGAGCAAGGGTTCACTTCACTAAACCATGATGAAATCAGAAATTTACCGCAATTGAACAAAGAGGAGATTAAAGAGTAAACCAAGAATTCGAATAAAAGATTGAAAAGAAAGAAGAAGCAATGGTACCTTTGAGGGAAAGGATTGGAGAAATGAGCTGCATTCTCAAGTGGCCTTTTCCGGTCAAGGAGCGGCTTAACGCTTCTGAAGCTTTGAGAAAGACGACCAGGGGTGTACTCTTGATTCCACATCCCTCTGTTCGGCGGGAGATTCTCCATTCTTCTTCCCCCTTTGATGATCTTCGTTCAGAGAGAAAGTGTGGGAAAATTTCGAAATGATTTGTCTCTGAGAAACTGGAAAAAAACGAAAAACCTAGGAGGGACAACGAATCTTCCGGGTATGGAAGAAGATCTTATTTGGGCCTTGAGAGCCCACGTAGGGCCCTTCGCTTTTTGTTAAATGGATTTTAATATTTTCCGATATTATTACAATTTACAAGCATGCACCTATATTACTTTAGATCAATTTTTCCAATTACGTGTCTAATACATTAATGGACTCTCGGAAAAATTGGAAACATGTGACTAAAAAAAACTTGAGAAATTGAACAATGTCTACATCTCTCTCGTTAAACTAATAAGAAACAAGTGAGACACATGTAAGATTTACATGTGAGATAAATATAAATAAGATATGACAAAAAGACTTAGTTTACCATTGTTCCTGTGTTTAAAGATTTGGAAGACACAATGGGAACTCCTCAATAACATTGTTGTTGTGTTCAGTAGAGTTAGGCCTGGGCATTCGGTTAATCATTCGGTTTCGGTTCGGTTGTATTCGGTTTCGGTTATTTTGGATATAGTAATATAGTAACCATTTGGATATTTTTGAAATTTCGGTTCGGTTCGGTTCGGTTTCTTTCGGTTCGGTTTCGGTTTGGTTATTTAAATAAATAACCATAACTAACATAAATTATATTAACATTAACCAAATAAACCAAATATAACCAAAACTAACCGAATATAACCAAAATTAACCAAATATACAATAACAAAAATACAAAAAAGGGAAAAATATGGATTCAATTTTACAAAATAGTATTTAACTTCGTAAATTCAAAATAATAACATTTACATATATTGATTATTTAAAATATTTAATTGTTTTGAATCTAGAAATAATTTATATTTTAAGTTTATTTTATAGTTTTGCATAATATTAAGTATATAATATTTGATATCTTCTAGGTTTTCGGATATTTCGGTTAACCATTTAATTGTCGGTTCGGTTCGGTTCGGTTTCAGTTAGTTTGGATATAGATTTTTACTAACCATTCAGATATTTGAAGAATTTCGGTTCGGTTCGGTTTGGTTTTTTTCGGTTCGGTTTCGGTCGGTTATTTGGTTATCGGTTATTTTGCCCAGCCCTAAGTAGAGTGGACCATATAGTCTAACTCGGAAAGGTGCAGAGGCCTTACCCTAGCTGTCTGGATGATTGTGTCGAGAACTGCACAAACAAAAACAGCAATAAAATAGTTGTCAACATCAAAAAGGACATCATAAGAAATATTAGGCATAGAATATCCAAGGCGCTGATGATTATGCAAGCAAACAAAATGAAACAACCGAATCTATCTGGTTTTGGAAAAGAATCAAACAGTCATCAAACATCATTTGAAAGAAAAAACAAAAGAAAACCACATAATCAAATGTCTGGTTCTCATAGATAAATATAACTTACACATGTCATGAGAGAGAAGTACATTAATTGTTCAATTTCTCAAGTTTAAATAAAAGATGGTAGAATTAGTATCACATAGTAAATAAATGATGTTTCTAGTAAGACTTCAATTAGCATCATCAAGTCAAAAACAACAACCAAACATCACAAGTAAAAAAAAAAAAAACAGCAAACAACAACATCATCGTCAAACAGCAGTAACAAAGAACAATCAAACAAGATCAAAGTCAAAACAATAACATCATTACACAACATCGTCATCAAACATCATTTAGTTAAAAACAACATGGATCCTTAAACTCCTTATTTCGTAAGTTCATAATCATATATATGTATATGTACATATGGAAACCATATCCATATTCGTCTTATGTAATAATTTATAATTGATTTTTGTTGTCAACAATTTATAATTGATTTATATCCAATTAAATAAACTAATGCAAAAAACGATTCTATAGATTTATGCATTGATTTTTTCCATTCAATACTAGTTTAGAATATACTCCCTCCGTTTTTTTATTAATTGTCGTTTAAGATTGTTTCACACAAATTAAGAAAACCATTAATTTTATTATTTTATTCCTTTTAAATATATTTTCTAATTTTTTGATTGGTTAAAACATTAAAACAGTTGAATAAACTTGAAATATTTACCAAACATCCTCTATATAATAAAACGGAAGTACACAACATTTTTTGTAGACTATATAATTTATATAAGTTAGTTACAAAATAAGTTATACATTAAATTAAATATAGGTTGATTACAAAAAAAGAAACAAAATTAATTGCCATTATGTGGGCTATATGAATACACTTAATAATATCCCAAAGAATCCTCTTAAAATCTTTATTATTCCATGTATTGTTACACCATATATACTATTAGGCGTAAAAAGGAATAAAATTTTGGCAATTAATCACACTTAATCATGATTTCTGAAATCTTATTGTACGGTTCAAACTAAAATCTTACCTAATATCCTTCCAACCTTTTAATATAAATCATTCAGAACTCAAAGAATTCACTATAATATGAAAGAATTCCAAAAAATATGAGCACATGTTGAAATTTCAAGAAATATGATTTCTCAGATTAAATTAAAGTTTGGAACAATGTTATTTGGTAGACTTTCTCGGTCAAGATGATTTTGACAAACATACGTTACATATTTAGTCCTAAAATTAATATGTGGTATACTTTGGGTTAAGTCATAGAATTAATAATCAAAATATAATATATAATTTTAAACACTAAACAAATCAAATAAAAAACAAAAAATAACTTTTTTTATCACACAACTTAACTCGCAGTGTGCCTCGGGTACAAATCTAAATCTACTAGAATAGATCTTACAAAATAGTTGTTATTTTCATAAGTCATATTCAGCATATGATTTCATGATATAGTGTTTCATCCCAAAAAAACTTTTAAAATAAATAAAATAATCACATATATGATGTTTTGAATAAAAATTACAAAACAAACAAAAGAAATTTCAACATGTGCTCCAGTACGGGTCATATTCTAGTTTGCATTGAAAATCTAAAACGACAAGTATTATGACACAAAATTTTAACTCTAGGACGACAATTAATAAAAAACGGAGAAAGTATTAAATTAATATAGACGTTATGGAAATTAGTAAATATATTCAATACTACTGGTTTAAAACTTTGGAAATCCTGGAGTAATTGTGACAAAATGATTATACACTGATTTAAATGACATCCTAATTTTATGCATTGCCTTTTTTTTTTTGTCAACTATATGCATTGCCTTAATTTGAAGATATATTGAAATTAATACATCTTGAAATGAGTCATAAATCAATAGTAGGAAAACACACAAGAGCTCTAAAAGTCTCAACATTTATTACTTTCAAGCTATCAGAATTTTAAACACAAATAATTTATATAATTACTTTCCATTAATAATATATATATATATAAAGAAAAACAAAAAAAAATCATAAATTTGTTTCTAATTCTAATAGATAAAACTCTTTTTCAATATTACACATAGAATATTTTATGTGTAAGCGTTTAGTTTTTGAAGATTTTAAAAATTTAAGACAACAAATATTTATTATAGATAAAAAATGTTATTATATTAAAATTTTAAATAGTGAATCATATAGTATCTGAATATATATTATATAGTCTTATAGAATATTAACTCATGGAAAGGGTGGAACTTTGCCTAGTATTATATACTTTAGTTTTATTTCACCAAAAACATATACTTTAGTTTTATTTCACCAAAAACATATACTTTAGTTTTATTAATTATATTTTTTTAGTTAATCAATACCTAAAAATATTTAATTGGCTCAGCCGCTCAGCCGCTCAGCCTTCATATCATTAATGAGCCCGTCACATGTAGTACTACTGAATACTGATGGCTAGTAGCAAATAGGAATCCCTTTCAACTTTCTAAAAAATACAGAACCAAAATTTGGGCCATGTAATGCTTACAGACCAGAGAATGGTTACATAAGAAACAAAATTTGGGTCATGTAATTCTCATATGGGTACAATATGCAAATGTCTAAAAAGGGAGACAAGTGAAGAGTGAGTATGACCTCTATTGCTTCGAAAGTGCCGATAACACCAATCAGATCAAGTCATCAAACTGAAAAGAAAAACGAAATATAGGAGATATTTTATTGTCTTCTGTGAAGTAAAGGAGGAGCACTAGTCTTTTGAGATGGTCTCCGGTTTAAGCAGCAATCTAGACATGTGATAGAACCAAAGAAAACCCTTAGATGTTATGTCAGGAAGGTGCTTCAAAGAAACTTTTGTAACTCTCCACTATGAAACATACACTAAACATGTTCCTGCTCATGCTGTAGAATTTCTGATAATTGTAGGCGTAAAAGGGAATTGGTAGTCTTATGATTTAAATGGTTTAAAAGAGAGAGCAGTTTGGTTACCTCTCATTGATCTTCCAAGAGAAGTGAGGTGCAAGAGAGAAGTTGAGACACTTCCTCTGGAGTCGCCGTTCCAAAACCTTGCCATCTTATTCTCCCGGATTTGTCTAGTAGGTGAATATACCTGAGACATAAATAATCATGTGCAACAGAGATATCAGTAAGGTTTCATAAATCCTATGCATTTCTTTAACTTGATAAGCTGGAGGGAGAATTTCTGTACCCAGTGAGAAGGTTCAAAACTTTGATTTGTTTACGGAAGTGATAATGGTCCCCAAATGCGTAAACAGCCTGCCTCTGGAGGACATTGTTCTCGCTGTTGTTAGGTTTTTGCAAGACCCGGAGAAGTAGTTTTTTTTATGGGGGGAAAGCCCAAGAGCCATTTGTCTATAAATGATACCTATAATACAAGTGAACAAGTTTTCCTGAAGAATGAGAGGAAAAAATAGCAGCCAAACAAAAAAAGCACTGGTGCAGGTTTTAAAATCTGGTCTACATGTGACAAAACAATTAAGGATCAGTACCTCAAACAACTGAAGATCTTCCCTGTTGCCAAACGATTCAAGAAATGGTTTGCTCCACGAGCTGATCATTTCCTGTCAGATAAAGCAACGACAACCCAGTAGCAACAATAAGACAAACTGTATATATAAGGTCATACTTATCAACAAGTGCTTCATCAGTTAAGAACACTGTATCATGCAGCCATCGCTTACTACTCTACTCTTAAAAAGCAACACATCAGTCAATGCGACAGATCTTTTCAAAAAGGTTAACCAAACATTTTCTTGGTTCCTTTGGAGTATTTAACGAAAACAAGGTGGAATTTTTCTGTACCTGAGAGCTTGCTCTGAAAGATAGGCACACCAATGAAACTTTTGGAACAGCCGAATCCTCTGTGTTAACCTCATTGCTGTTGGGAGTAACAGGTAAAGTCAGGCTTTCTCCGTTAGAGAAAGTCACTGCTAATGCCGGAAATTTCATGGCTGAAACAGCAGGAATTAGAGTCTTATCTGCAAAAAAACACCAGTTGACAGTTGAGGAACTTCATAAAGCCAATATAAGCTTCAGTATCTAAATCAAGCATAGTGAAGGACAAAGAAAATCTGAAAACTGAGTTATAACAAAAGCGTGCCCAAACAACAGACACATACGAGATAATCTATAGCTAGTGAAAGTAATCCACTCTTTAAAACCACACACAGAATCTGGGATCTTTGATTGTGGCTCCTAAGTGCTATAAAAGTACCAATACAAGAGAACAGATTGAAAGAAGTAGCATCATTATTTATACCTTACCGCCATGATCCTTGAATTCATCTCATCATTACTGCCCTAAACCACATCATACTCCACTAATTAACTAGAAGGCATGTTCGTTTCATCGACGCAGGCGGCTGCGGCTGCTGCAGCGGCAGCGGCAGCGGTAAACACAACATTTTTAATCGCCGCATCTAATCAACGTTTAAAATGTGAAGATGCGTTTGCCGCAGCGTCACGCCGCAGGTACCTGCAGCAATCAAACGAACAACAATAGCTGCGGCTGCCGCAACCGCAGGTACTTGCGGCGATGAAACGAACATGCCCACAATATATATATATATATCCACAACTGAAATCCAAATCATTGCTAGACTTCAATCGAATTGAATCTAAGTAAAGGGAAAGCTTACAGTCTAGCACGTTCATCCTCAATTGCTTTCTTGTTCCCAAACTGCCCAAATCCAACAAAAAAAAAACAGCATCAACAGATAATTGTCAGTCACCGTTACTTCCGGTAACGCGAAATTGAATAATTCGTGAATAATGGTACCTTGTAAAAATCGAGGAAAGATCGGGTGGTTGATCGAAGAGATGGCATTTGCGAAGGGAGAGAGTCATAGCGAGTGGAGATGACGAGTCCTTGATGCTGGTTTCGATACGAGAGAGCAGAGAGTGATCTATGCTTCAGAAATCGATTCAAAGTCGTCGCCATTTTTTTTAACAAGAGCTTAAACCCTATTTGGTTCGTTGTTTAAACCGAACCAAACAAGCTTGCAATTGAAAACCAGCCTGAAATCTTAAATCAAATAATTTTGTGGATAAACCGATCAAACCGTGATTTCGATCCGGTTTACCGTGTTCCCAACTTTGGGATTTCGTTCGTATTATCTAGGAGAGATCTTTTATGTCTTTCTTTGGGTTTCCAAGATTCAAATGTTCATATTCCAAATCTGAATTGATTATTGTGTGATTTATCAATTCTAGGAATATGTGTGTAATCAATAATCAATAATCAATGATTATTGTGTGATTTCAGTTAAAACATAAAATTATACGAATATGTATGTATAATGAGATTTTAAACATTAGTATTACAATTACAATCTCACCCACTTTGCAAGTTTGCATGTTTTATTTATACATCCGCAAACAACTTATACGTACTGGCATCCATAATAATCTGTCTAACCGCCGCGACCATATATAGCAATCATCCCTAGAATAGAAAAAACCACGGCGATCAAAGTGTTGATCCAAAATATGAAACTCTTTTTAGATGGCTTGAACGTGAAGTTGAAGAACACCACAGGTAGAACAAAGTCCAGAGGTATAAAACCGAAAGCACCTAATAAGGAGTTCACATCTCCAAAAAACGGAAGCATTGCCGCCACGATTGTAGCCACCGCGACAAAGAGGGAACGCGCAACTAGTCGAGGGATGACATTGCGCATAGAGAATTCTTTCTTTAATTTGTTGGATCACACTGATTACACTTTCCAATATATCGTTTCCAATATATAGTTATAGCTGTTGGAATTTTGGATTATGATTGTATAAGAATACGATAAGTATGTTTGAGTTGTGGACTTTCCTAGTCTAAAGAGTAGAATAAATAGTGCAATAAATAAAGATAACCTTTGCTAGAAGCAATTGTTCTCTCTCGTTCCTTCATTCAAGGAATTAGCTAAGGCGTATAAGTAATAATGCATTGACTATATGTAATATGTTCCACTTCCACCACGTTGGCTAGCTTCCTTGAGAAATAATGAACAAATGTCTTATTGAATTTATTCAGAAGAGAAGAAAAATGATTCAATTTTCACATTTTCAAAAGATGATTCACCACTATAGTATATGCATGCATATGTGTTAAAAGATTAGTATTGAAAACCTTTTGATCTTGTAAAACCAGCTTTTTATACATTACATGTAACGTTTACGTAAACAGTGATTCGACTAAAAATGTCACCCGCCTTCCGTGAATTAAACAATATGCACATTTTATTATGTTAAAAGTTAAAACAGTCGTCTCTTTAGAGTTAGACCAAAAGTCAACTATTTTGACAATTTTTCATACCAATGAAAAACCGGAATCTTTTTTGTTGGGTCAAAAGATGGAAACACGACGGAAGGAGGGAGAGAAATCGGTGGCCTGATTTTTTTTTTTTTTTTTTGTAGAAAAGTAAAATGTTTGACAAAATTCAAAGAATTTATTTATTTTATTATTCAAAGAAGGCATGTATATTGGCCCATTAATCTTTAAATTAAAAAATGCATTAATAATGTTGCAATTTGTCAAAGTAGTGGTGCTGAGAATGAGCGCGTGGTGAGCACGAAGAAGAAGCAAGAAACAGGTACATTACCTACAAAGTGTATTCATTCTCTCACCAAATTTAAGTCTTAAAAATCAAAACGCCATCTTCTCCACGTTACCACCTAACCACTCTCATCCACCACCCCTTTTTTTTTTTTTTTTTTTTTGTACAAAATCCTCTCTCTCTCTCTCACCTTTAAGCTTATTTTTTTTTTCATATCTCTCCAAAAGGGAATTGAATTGTGTATCGTTCGTTCCTCACACACGCCTTCTCATCGGTTAATCTCATTTCACTTTTCAATCATCGCCTCTCTTATCCGTAAGTTCTCTCTCTCTCTCTCTGTAACCCTTTTTGCCCAGAACTTGTGTTTGTGATTTCTTCGCATTGATTTTGTGTATATGCTTAGATCTGATTTAGCTTTAGTCGTTTTTTAGAGACAGAGACTCGTTAAGCTCTCTTTTGTGATCACTAGTGCTCCTCTTATTAGACTCCATTGCTCTACTGATTTTTTGGAATTCTTTTTTGTAATTATAAATCCCGAGTCTTTTTTGATGAGTCTCCACACGATTGCTTTCGTTTTGGGTTTGTTCCAATTCCTCTTAAATTTGTTGGGTTCAATTCAGTTCTTCTTAGATTGACTCAAATGTGATTTCTTTTTGATTGAGATATATCATTTTGGTAGAATGGTAATATCAAAGCTTGGAGGAGGAGGATGTTGTTTGAGCATCTTTAGCTATTTCTCCTCCTCCATATAAATTGCATCCGATACTATTACTGCCCCATTCCACTAGCCTCTCTTTTGCTACTTACCTTGCTTCAATAGCTTTGATCTCGATTCCTTATTTATGATTCCTTTGTTTGTTTGTTTTAGATTCTTGTCCTTTTTTTTCACCTCAACAAGAATGGATCATTGTACTGGAGAGAATCCCATGGCTTCTCAGTTTGACATTCTCAGATGTCCGTTCTTGAGGAACATCAATGAGCCCACTAACCTCTCCTTCTCCTCTTCCTTGCCTTTTCCCATGCCTGTAAGTCAAAATTTCTGGGTTGTTCACACTCTCTATATCTGACATTTCTTGCACCGCATCCAATTCTCATCACATATGTTTCTATTGGTTTTGCCTATATCCTTTTAGGCTAGAGGAGCAGGGAAAGGACCAATATTTGAAGATGGTCCCAATTTTGATACCGCATTTAGGCTTTTCCATGGCCAAGATGGAGTTGTCCCTCTCTCTGGCACCGCTCGATCTGAAGCAGAGAAGCCTGTCCCTGTATTCCATCCACTTGCTGCCAAGGCTGCAACAATTAGTCTCTCATCCTTTGGACCTGGAGGGCCTTTTGGGTTTGATGCATTTTCTGACATGTTTAAAAACCAAAAGAAGAAGTCTGACTCATCCAAAAATAAGGTAAAACGTTTTATACATTTCTTGCTCAACATGTATCTTTTTAAACTGATGTGCATATAGTTAAAGAAATCTAACTAACGAAATAGTTTAGCTTTTAAGAACGGCAATGTTGTTGGATATTTCTTTTGTCTTTCTCGTAAGAGCACCGCTTACTTGTTGTTTCTCTTTCAGGGAGGAGACCACGAAGCTATGGGTGATGAATGGCTTAAAACAGGGAACTGCCCAATTGCAAAATCATATCGAGCTGTAAGTGGTGTGGCACCTCTTGTGGCAAAGATCCTGCAACCTCCTCCAGGAATGAAATTCAAATGCCCTCAAGCAATAGTCACAGCTCGAGCAGCGATATCAAAAACACCTTTTGCCAAGAACCTCCGCCCACAACCTTTGCCAGCCAAAGTACTAGTGATCGGGATGCTAGGCATGGCGCTAAATGTGCCTTTAGGGGTTTGGAGAGAGCACACTGAAAAATATTCCGCATCTTGGTTTGTAGCTCTTCACGCAGCGGTTCCATTCATTGGAATACTGAGAAAGTCAGTGTTGATGCCTAAGACAGCGATGGTATTTACGATTGCTGCGTCAGTTTTGGGACAGGTGATTGGGTCAAGAGCGTACCAAATCCGTCTTCTGCTGAAGCAAATCAGATGCAATTTGCGGGAGTTTCATCGGATGGAAGATGCGGTGATAAAGTGGTGATGAAATGGAATCCCATGATGCTTGATGTTGCAAGTCCTGTGTCTTCCGGAGCAGCTACTGTTGTCTGCTAAACAAGATTTTGTTATCTTCGAAGATTTATATATACATATATAATTGTTTTTCTTGTTTTTTTTTGGGCGATTGTATTTAAAATGTTTCTTAATGTTTGAGAAAAAACAAGAATAAAGCCATTTTTACTCTGTTAATTGTATTTAAATGTAAAAGACTTGTTTGATTGAATAAAAGGAAAGAAAAGTTGGAAATTGAGTTACTGATCTAGCTACCTTTGGTGTTTATGAATCTCGTAGTTCAATATTGCTGATGATCTTGATGGCATTGCAAGAAAAGCACAAATACAAAGTTGCCAAACATTGCAAAACGTCACTCAAAGTGGTTGATGGTTTAGTGATTAAACATTGCGTTTCGTGATCACTGGTTTGGGTCCACTCTTGCATCTTGCTAAACCTACTCCAAAATTGGTTAACCTACTCTGAAAGTTGGCAGAACTAGTCTAAGAAATTAAAAAGGCAGGCCACTAGGAAGGAGAGAAATCACTGAGTCAATGAACTTTTGTTCTAAGATAAATGGTATGGAATATTCAACTCAATTACTAAGCTCCTAACCTCTATTGCCGTCGACTATCATGCTCTAGGATAAAGTAATTTATCTATATTTATTGAATGTTACACAAACACCTGGTGCTCAAGGACTAACCTCATTAACCATAAGCATAGCGATCGAACAGATCACTCCGACATGACCATACATTAAAAAATTAGAAAAAAAAATGAATGTGCATTTAAAATTGTATATTAATTTGGAATACAGCAACTCGTACAACGTTTGCTAGTCGTCTCCTAGCAAGAATATGTCATACAATGCTTGCATGTTTTTCTTATAAGTGCATGTACGTGTACTTTTGTTATTTCTTTTCTAGTATTGTAATTGCGTCGTACAAGAAACTAAAGAGGTGCGTCGGGATTCGAAATAAAACAAATAAGGTTGGAATGTACATCACAGTTGCTCTTAAAATTTCCGATAAGTCCCCCTTGGTATGATGGTATAACCTTTGTTTTCAGAAAGTTGAGTTTGTTTCTTTTCCAAAAACTAACGATGTGAAATAATAATAACAAAACTATATAGTATCATGGGTAAAGAAAAATACTCAAAATAGGATGAACAAAGGGTTGTATGTACTAGACTTGTTTGTTTAATAGGATGATCAAAATGATTTCATGTGAAATTCGTTTTTTGACATTAAATTATACTCGCTGCAGATTGGCCATCATGCCTAGTTAGTTAATCCTTGTCATGTGTTATCAATCTCTTAATGCATGCACATTAGAAAAATAGTTAGGAATTGCGTTTATCATACGTATACTATATCATTACACATTGGAGATTTGTCAGGAATTTGGCTAAAATCATTATACTATATTACATAGAGAAGATAAAACAAGAGAGCCTAATTTAAGGTTTTCCAAATTAAAATTTATGTATAACTGAGCATTTAAACAAAATTTGCAAAAAAAAAAATCTTTTCTATCTTTTTTGGGTAAATCCACCACCAAATTCATAAAAACTAAAAAAGTATTTGTATTGGGAAAGAAAAATATATGAATATGTACTACCTTAAAAATAATTATATATATATATGTGTATAGATAATAGCCCTTATGTAATTTGCACAAATTAATAGTTACAGATTCAACATTCTATCAAATTATTTTCTTTAATTACTGTATAAAACTTGATGAGAACTTTGTCCAACAAAAAAAAAAAATTTGATGAGAACTTCAAGAAAATTATAATAGAGATTTGATAATAATCCATCCAGTATTTGATTACTTTTACACTTAAGCAAGAAAAACCTACGTAATCTTTCGTAAAAGATTTGAAGTTCTTAGTTTACTAAATTAGCAAAACTAAAAAAAACTAGGGGTGTACTGAAACGTGATTTTGAAGAATTTTATTGGATTTATAAAATTTGAAATTTTGATAGATTTTAGTGAAGTTGATATGATTTTCTATAAAATTCTTTTAAATCCTATCTAAAACCATGAGATTTTGATTTCTATATTTGTAACTAAACAAATCCTCACAAATCTTTAAAAGTCATTAAAATCCAAATCTACAAACTGTTTTGAATATTACAGTGGATTTTAAATTAGATTTTTAAATCATGATGGAGCGGAAGCAAGAAAGAATAATAAAAAAAAGACTTGTTTCTTATGTTCCCGGGAAGCTAAAGAAACAAGGTTCTCAGTTTTCTTCACGAAAAGCAGAGGAGAAACTTTGTTTTGCTACACGAGAAACTTTGTTTTGCTACACGAAAAACAGAGGTTTGAGACTTGAAAGAATACGCTTCTTTGCAAAACTCAGATTTGCAAGATAACTCTTTATTAATTCAATTCAAGGATGATCCTCTTTACAAGCATTAGAGGTCTTATTTATAGAGCAACTAAATCAAACTGAAAAGGAAAACTTAAAAAAAATAGAAATTTGAGACAAAAGGAAGATCAACAAAAAATAGAAAACTAACAAAAACAAGAAGGAAAACAGAGAATTCTAGAAGCTTGTGTGACACGTAAAGATGTGCTACATCAGGTCTCCCCGGATAGAAAAATATTTGACCCCGAATCTAGCTCATTATTGTCCCCATGATAAGGAAATAAATGTTTAACGTTGAAGACGTCCGATGTTCGAATGTGATCCGACAACCGAAGCTTATACGCATTTGCATTGATACGGTGAATGATCTCCACAGATCCTATCTTACGAGACTTCAGCTTGTTGTATTCTCGCACCGGAAATTGGTCCTTTGTCAAGACCACCCATTCAAGATCACCAGGCTGGTAATTCACTTCACGACGATGCTTATCAGCGGCTTGTTTATAAGAACGTACCGAAGACTCCAAATGGTTGTGTGCTTGTTGATGAACGATCTGTAATTTTTCGACAAAGTCCACTGCTTCTCCATGGAGACGTGATTTATCTGGCATTGTAGACAAATCCAACGGACTTCGAGGCATAATCCCATAAACCACATGAAAAGGGCTGAACCCCAAGGTTCTGTTGTAAGCATGATTATGTGCAAACTCGACCAACGGTAACTTCGATTCCCACGATTTGATGTTATTCCCGACATGACCACGATTTGATGTTATACGCAACATAGTACCCAAGGCTCGATTTGTGACTTCAGTTTGACCATTCGTTTGCGGATGATAAGCGGAGCTCATGTCAAGACTTGTACCAAGCATCTTCCACACCGAACGCCGAAAATGGCTCAAGAAACGAGTGTTGCGATCGGAAACAATGGAGGTAGGGAGGCCATGAAGACGGTAAATGTCACGAAGGAACAATTGTGCCACTTGGACAGCATCAGTCGTTCGTTTACATGGCACAAAATGAGCCATTTTGGAGAAGCGATCCACAATCACAAAAATTGAATTATTACCTCTTTGAGTACGTGGAAGGCCGAGTACAAAATCCATACTAATATCAATCCATGGCTGTGTAGGAACTGGTAAAGGCATGTATAAACCAGCATTAGACGCCTTGCCTTTAGCCTGTTGACATGCACGACACCTTTCAACAAATCTCTCAACGTCCCTACGAAGAGAAGGCCAAAAGTAACGTGTCGTAACTAGTTGGAGAGTTCTGTCTCGTCCAACATGTCCTTCGGAGTGGAGTTCTTCAAGTATTTTCAAGCGAAGGTTGCACGCAGGAATGCATAATTGGTTCCCTTTAAACAAGAAACCATCTTGTAATATGAAATCTTTCTGAAGACCACTTTGCACTTCAATCCATATACGAGCAAAATACGGATCTGTGACGTACAACTCACCAAAAGAGGAAAAGCCAGAAACTGAATTATGCATAGTCGTGAGAAGATTGTGACGACGGCTTAAAGCGTCAGCGACTCGGTTCAGCTTGCCAGATTGATGTTTAATTGTAAATGTGAATTGTTGGAGAAATGCAATCCACGCTGCATGTCGAGATGAAACCTTCGCTTGACTATCAAGGTGGCGTAGAGCATCATGATCTGTGAAGAGAACAAAATCATGGTGACAAAGATAATGCTTCCAATGTTTTATGGCTTGGACTATAGCATAGAACTCCACATCATATGTGTTGTACCGGCTTCGAGCACCCGATAATTTCTCACTAAAATAGGCTACGGGTCGAGTTTGTTGACTAAGAACAGCTCCAATTCCTAGCTTAGAAGCATCACAATGCAACTCAAAATTCAAGGAAAAATCGGGAAGAACGAGAACCGCCATTTCTGTCCACTCAAATTTTCCTTCACGCATGCAGTCTGTAATCGGAGCCATAATGCTACTAAAATGCGGAACAAAACATCGATAAAAAGATGCGAGACCGTGGAAGCTTCTTACGTCAGTAATTGTTTTTGGGATAGGCCATGACTTGATGGATTCTATCTTGGATACGTCAACAGATAAACCATCCTTTGAAATCATATAAACCAAGAATAAGACACAATTTGTTCCAAATTGGCATTTGTGCTTTGCAGCAAAGAATCGTTCTTTCCGTAAGACACCTAAAACTTCGCGTAGATGATGCATATGATTGTCCAAAGAAGAACTGAATATGAGTATATCATCAAAATCTACTACCACAAATTTCCCAATGAAAGGACGAAGCGCTTGATTCATTACCCTCATAAACGTACTAGGTGCGTTCGATAATCCGAAAGGCATAACAAGCCATTCAAACAGTCCTTCTCGAGTCTTAAAAGCTGTTTTCCATTCATCACTGGGGCGAATCCGAATCTGATGATAACCGCTTTTGAGATCTATTTTTGAGAAGATTTTGGAGGCACCAATTTGGTCAAGAAGGTCGTCTAGTCGTGGAATAGGAAAACGGTAACGTACGGTTATCTTATTGATGACACGACTATCAACACACATACGCCAAGAGCCATCTTTTTTTGGAATCAACAAAGCGGGAACTGCACATGGACTAAGACTCTCGCAAATATGACCTTTAGCCACTAAATCTTCAACTTGACGTCTTAGTTCTTCATGTTGTTGTGGACTCATCCGATAATGAGGTCGATTAGGGAGCGTAGCTCCTGGAACCAAATCAATATGATGTTGGATATCACGTAATGGTGGCAGCTCGCTAGGTAGGTATGTTAGAAAGACATCTTGAAACTCATGTAAAAGCGTGCTCAATGCAAGATTAGGAGAGTAGTTAGGTAAACAATCACTTGAAACTGAGAGTAAAGCAAAGGCAAACCCAGTCTGGTGAAACTCTTCTTCAAAAGTACCACGTGAACAGATCAAAGCGGGTTTGGACGAAGACTCAGTAATTGTAGTATCCTTGTGAGGCGTAATCAAAGACGGTGTGGCAGAAGGTTCCTTTGGCAACAATGTGATTGTTCAATTATCATACATGAATCTATAAGAGTTGCGATTCCCGTCATGAGTGGTTTCTCTATCGTATTGCCATGGTCTTCCAAAAATCAAGTGACCCACATCCATAAACACAACATCACAATACATCTTATCCTTGTAAACTGAACCAAACGAGAACGAAACAAGCGCTCGATGTGTTACTCGACATTCTGTCCCATCTTTTAACCATGTGAGTTTGTATGGATAAAGATGTGCTTCTTTTTCAAGGCCCAATTTGCGAACTGCATAGTCTGAGATTATGTTGTGGCAGGCACCGGAGTCAATAATGAACCGACACAGTTTAACTTTAATCGTACAAGTCGACTGAAAAATATTTGTGCGAAGCCATGGTTCCTCCATAACTTGGGGTGCTAAACAGATGCGGCTAACCACCAAAAGAGGACCTGTATCACTGGTAAGATCTGTGTTCTCAAGGTTATTTGTCTCCTCAACATCATCGTCGTAAGTATCATAAGATGAATCAACTTCCTCAATTAAGAGACCTCGTCTTGATTGGTTTGGACATGCGGTTTGTTTGTGACATGGTTCTCCACAAGTGAAACAACGATATGCTGGTGTACGTGTAGAATGACGAAGCGTTTGATCCTCTGTGTTAGCTGGTGCTCGATTAGAAACAGTAGAACGCAAAGTATTCGCAGTTAAATCTGTGTTTTCCTGTAACAGCCCTTGACCCACGTTCTGGTCTTGCAGTGAAGAATTGCGAGGCCTTGTAGACGGATTCCAGTTGCTAGAAGATGAACGAAATTGCTGTTCAAAGGCAACGGCTCGACGTCTAGCTTCAGCCACGGTGTTAGGATCAAATTGAGCCAATGCGTTCTGAAGTTGAGGCCTTAAACCTCCAATAAACCGAGCAACAGTTTGAATTTCACTATCATGAATCTCATTGCGTGTCATGAGCATGTAAAATTCTTCAACATATTCATCAACCGTGCGAGGACCTTGACGGAGATTTTGTAACCTTGTATACATCGTTCAATCAAAGTTGTAAGGAAGAAAAGTTCTCTGTAGATGTTTCTTCAACTTGTCCCATGACTTGATCTTTGTTTTACCCTCACGAGCTCGCGTCGATTTCAGCTGGAGCCACCACGAAGCTGCTTGGCCTCTGAATTTGGTTGCGACAAGAGCTACTTGACGATCTTGTGGTACTTGCTTAAAATCTAGAATCTCTTCAACAGTGACTAACCAATCAAGTAAATCTTCACCACGAATACTTCCATTGAACTCTGGTAAATCAACTTTAAAACAAGATTCCCAACGACGATCTGACCTATCATCGATATGTAACTCACGAGCTCCATGGAGGTGTTGTTGGATCTGGTCGTTAGGTTGGGTGAAGGGATTAGCGTCGTAAGCATCTTCTCCTTCTATTCGTTCACGGCGTGGCTGGTTCTCAAGAATCGTCTCCACGACGTCTCATAGTGATTGACGCAACGAATCATTAGAACGTTGAATTGTGGTGTGAAAATTCAGTTGCATCTCCTGTAGCGTTCTTCGCAACTCTACCCAATCACCCTCGTGCGTCTCTGTCTCTTTCGCGGGTTTCGGAGGCATGATTAGTTTCAGGAACGACAAGGCTCTGATACCAAAAGTGATGGAGCAGAAGCAAGAAAGAATAAAAAAAAAGACTTGTTTCTTATGTTCCCGGGAAGCTAAAGAAACAAGGTTCTCTGTTTTCTTCACGAAAAGCAGAGGAGAAACTCTGTTTTGCTACACGAAAAACAAAGGTTTGAGACTTGAAAGAATACGCTTCTTTGCAAAACTCAGATTTGTAAGATAATTCTTTATTAATTCAATTCAAGGATGATCCTCTTTACAAGCATTAGAGGTCTTATTTATAGAGCAGCTAAATCAAAATGAAAAGGAAAACCTAAAAGAAATAAAAATTTGAGACAAAAGGAAGATCTGCAAAAAAATAGAAAACTAACAAAAACAAGAAGGAAAACAGAGAATTCTAGAAGCTTGTGTGACACGTAAAGATGTGCTACATCAAATCATCAGTTCAATAACAGTAAATTTTAATAATCGTTTAGAGTATAACTTAACATTGAAACCAAAGTCTATATATAATCTGATTTTTGTCACTATACATAATATATGAACAGAAATTAAATTAATTATCCAAAAGTTTTTTTTTCAATTAATCGAAAAAAACAAGAAAATAGAAAACATGACGTGTATATACTAAGATTCGTTACCAAAATTAAAGTATTCAAACAGAAAGTACCCATCTGTTTAGGCAGAGGATTCGATCATCAAACGTCCTACAAATATATCTTGTTTTGCGATCTCAACCACAAATTAACGTCCTATAAAATCTCTTCCTCTGTCTATCTATTCTTTTCCAGCACACTTCTCTTCTCTTTCTCTTGTCTTCGTGGGAGATTTGGGATCTTACACAACAACAACAACAACAACAATATCTTGTCTTATCATTCGTTCTTTTTGTCCGTAACAATTATTTAAGGAAAATAAATCTTGAATTCAAAATACAAAAATGATGGCAGACAATGAAGGAAGAAGAACGCCGTTAATGAATCTTGGGGTTCAAGTGTCGATGAGAGTGTTAGCCTTTGGAGCTGCAATGGCCTCGATGTTGGTCATGATCACTAACCGTGAAGTCGCCTCTGTTTATGGCATTGCTTTTGAGGCTAAATACAGCTACTCCTCTGCCTTTAGGTACATATATTTTTTATTCATTCTCTCTTTTTTTTCCTACCACCGCTATTCGCCTGCATGAAATTTCATCAATCACGTGGAAAAATACGAAGAGAAATCAAATCACACAAATACGGTGAAAAGGGTGCGAAACATACCTCATGTCTTATATTTTATTTTACCACGTGAAACTCAAATAAGGACAACCTTAAACCGTGTGATCGATCAGCATTAGAAAGATACAAAACAAGACTCTTTACTTTCTTCGTATATTATATAGTACATACGCTTTCTTATATATTATAAAGAGACTTACAGTAAAGTAAGAGATCTAGTGATGATGATCGATCTGAAAATGTGTATTATTTTGATGTTTGACAGGTATTTGGTGTACGCACAGATAGCTATCTGCGGCGCGACATTCTTTACACTTGTATGGGCTTGTTTAGCAGTCCGCAGACGAGGACTTGTTTTTGCACTCTTCTTATTTGATCTGGTAATTGCTTTACGTGCTTTTCAATCTACACACTATTTTAAAATTTTGAAATATGAAATATATATGTTCATTTATATACGTGAAGACTCTTTATTTTGATTTCGTCTCTCGAGTCTTGACAAATTTTTTTATATCTGAACGTTTTGGGATGGGTTTGATCATATATTTTGATGTGTACAGCTTACGACGATAACAGCGATATCGGCTTTCTCTGCGGCCTTCGCGGAAGGTTACATCGGGAAGTACGGTAACAAAGAGGCCGGCTGGCTTCCCATCTGTCATTATGTGCACCATTATTGCAATCGTGTCACTATCTCATTGACTTTGTCATTCGCCTCTTTTGTACTCTTGTTCCTTCTTACGGTCATAACTGCCTCCGCTGCTCGTAATTACTGATTTTTTTTTTTTTTTTATACTTCATACAATTCCTTTAATTTTACTGCAAGATAACTCAGTATCATTGTTATATACTTGGATTTCATTAAATGAATATTTGATTTGATACTAAAGATATGAAATTTGTATGATGCATTGTATGTATTTATCGTTGAGATATGAAAACTAATCCGCTAATCCCTATGTTGATGGATCGCCAAATGAGAATGTTACATGACTATAATAATCTATACTAATAAAAAGTAGAAGCTATAAACTACTAAAGGCATCCACGTAGTATTTAAAACCTCCAATTATGATTAGACATGTCACTAATTAACATTTTTAAAAATTTGCAGAATTTTCTATATTAGGAATTATTTTAAACATCCTATCAGGATTTGACATGTCATTCATTAACATTTTTTTAAATTTCCAGAATTTTTTAGAAAGAGGAAAATTTTAAATTTATGGAAATAAAAGAACTATGTACAATATCCCACATCAGCTAGAAAATTTTTAGACAATGGTTCAGAACCATTATAAATAAGATTAATATGCTTTCAACAACGAATGAGCAGGAAAGCTTGATTATCAGGCGTCCCAGTTTAATAGTTTTATTCGGTTTGATCCAGTTTTTTATTTGATCAAACTAAAACTTTAAAAAGTTTCAAAAAATATATTAGAATATTTCAAATTTTTTAAAATTTAAATATTATAAATATTGAAACTTTTAAAAGTTCTTAGCTTTAAAAAAGTTTTTAAATATTATAATTTTTAAATTTTAAAAGTTTAAAATATTATAAATATTGAAACTTTTTAAAAAGTTCAAATTTTATATTTCGAAACCTTTTAAAATTTTAAATTATAAATATTGATGTAATACATAAATTATCTTATTTATCTACGTTTGTGCTTTTTATTTCTTATGAGCTGTAAAATATATTTTTGTGTATGATTTTATAGATGAGTTGATATTCTTTCATTAATTTTTTATTTTTATCTTATTTTTTATTTTTATGAGAAAAAAAATGATTTTGTTCTTGGAGTTTGATGGGTTAACAAGTTGTGTGGTAGTCTAAAAAAAATATTTTTCAGTGGAACAATGTGAAGAAGTTGACGAGGAAGAAGAATAAAAAGAGTATTGTTTGGGCAAATTTTAACCGATTCGTATGTGAACTGTTCTACGGAATGAACGCAAAGAGATTTTTATTGATTAATGCTCAAGATTATAATAAATCAATATCAGAACCCGTATTTTTGAAGTCATATTTTTGTGAAAGAACATCCCACAACGGGTTCTGATATTGATTTATTGTAATCTTGAGCATTAATCAATAAAAATCTCTTTGCGTTTATTCCAAAAAAAAAAAAAAAAAATACAAACAAGGGGAAACGTTGTGACAACGATCACTACTAAACAAAGTAAAGAAAAGGCTTTAGCCTGCAGACCATGGCCAGTGCCAATTGAATAATAGGCAGCACCTCTTACAGACATGTAACAAGCAGCGACCATGGTTGATGCCGTTGGTATAGATGACTGAGGTGAATATCATTGCGAGACTAAAAGCATAGTCTTAGTGGAAATAAAGTAACTACGGTTGCTGAAAATAAAACAGAAGAGGCAAAGCCTCTTAAAATATAATAAGCATATAATGCTCATCATAAATAATCTAGGGGGGAATGCCTCCAAACAAAGAAGAGCATACTCGCTGATATATATTGTAGTTTCTTATCCATTGAGGGGAAGAACCCGAAAAGATTCAAGGGGCTATAACCCTATCAAGCGACTAAATCTAACGGAGAGCTATATTTTTGTGAAGGAACATCCCACAACGGGTTTTGATATTGATTTATTGTAATCTTGAGCATTAATCAATAAAAATATCTTTGCGTTCATTCCGTAGAACAGTTCACATACAAATCAGTTAAAATTTGCCCAAACAAGTATAACGAAGAACCAAACGGTAAAAGTAACGATGACAATTACCACAAAATTTGACAATGAAAATGACAAGAAAAAATATGAAGAATAAAAAAACATGGAATAAAAAACACAAAAACATAGGTCATAGTGATCAATTAAATATGAAAACGAGTTAAATTCATAATGATAAAATTGTTCCATTTTTCTGGTGGTCAAAAAAATTGTTTAGGATATGTGAGGTCATCAGTTTGATTCGCCTCACCTCACCTCAACATCAAGTTAAATTCATGATTTTTTTTATCATATTTGATTTTATAACACAACTGATTTTTATATTTTAAAAAAATGTGTATTTGAAATTTAATTTTTTTCTCAATATTAATTTAAACTTTTTTTATAAAATAATATTTTATTACCGTCATCAGTTATATATAATTTTCATTAAAATATATCAACTAAAACCATGCAAATTCAAAACCTAGTTGTAGTAAAAATGCAAAAAGAACCAAGATGGGCCCCTGAAGTAACACTTGCGTTTTGGATTGGGCCTGTCGTAAGTCCACTAAGCAAGTATGGGACCCACAGTAACATGTGCCGAAGATAGGCCTGGAATCCCCAAGAACAAACCTCCGCCACAAAACTAAAACCCTTGTGCTTGCGTATCGTATAACGACGCCGTATCTACGTATCTCTCTACTTGCTCCAACTTAAAGATTCATCTTCTTCTCTTAAGAGATTACACCTTATCCAACTAAGAGAAACCATTTTTACTCTTTTTTCTTGGTCTCTTGAGTTGTGTTTTGAGCTTCATCTCCTTCAATGGCTTCCTTATCCACCACTTCTCTAAGCTTCAAAGCTCCGTCCACCAGAATCTCTCAGGTGACTCTACAAAACTTCGGGACATGTTACTGTCTGTTTGTTTTATCACTTCGAAACCTCAAACGTTTTACTCAATTATAGTTCATTAACCATCCACATCTTGAGAATTCGCTTTTAGTTTTTTTTTCTTCAAGTTATATTTAAAAGCCATCATGTACATGATGCACATGTGATCATTAGGTGTTGAGGAAAGGCTCAAGTTTCCAGTCTGTGACCTTTGGTCGTTTCACGTCTTCAACTTCAAAGAGCCTTCGTCTTCAAATCAGTTGTGCAGTAAGTATAAAGATTTGCTTAAGCTAAAACTTATATTATATGAGAAATGCCAAAAGTTAATTGTAGTAACGTGTGTGTGAGGATATAGGCGAAAGCAGAGACGGTGCAGAAAGTGAGTGACATTGTAAAGGAGCAATTGGCTTTGACTGCGGACACTCCTCTCACTGCCGAATCCAAGTTCACTGCTCTTGGTGCCGATTCTCTCGACACCGTATGTTATATGCTCTCTCTCTCCCTCTCTTTCATATTTATGCCATGTTAATATTTCCTCTGTTTTCATAACAATGTGATGTTTTAGCCGTTCTGTTTTAAAGTATGGTTACGTACTACTTTTTCAATGCAAACGTTTATGAATATTCATTAGTATTGTGTGGATGAATATGGATGTAGGTGGAAATAGTGATGGCGTTGGAGGAAAAGTTCAACATAAGTGTGGAGGAATCTGATGCTCAAAACATTACGACGATCCAAGAGGCAGCTGATTTGATTGAGGACCTTGTTCAGAAGAAACCTGCGGCCTAAACTTCTTCCACTCTCCCGGTTTGACAAAAAAACCACGGTACATCGAACCGGCTATCTTTTTAATCTGACCTATTCCTGGTCTCAGAGCATTTTGGTATATTAGACCGTTTGTTATTTTACTTTTTTTTTGGAAGCTAAGATTGGATGTTGATGATGAGACAACTTTGGTACGTTGAGATTGATTCTTTGTGGTGATTGGTCTATTATGGCGAATTAATATATAAATGTGTTTTGTACCACTATGACATTGTGCCATCGTTTTGTTAACTCAAATAGAGTGTTTTGGATTATCTTAAAACACCTCCTTTAATATTTTTAAATACTTATAATATGGATATCTCCAAAACTTTGGAGTAATTTGGTACATATTAATATATATATATATATATATTGTTTGAAATAAATGTACTTTGTAAACAAGATTCAAAATTGTATGAATGAAATAAAATGAATCAAATTTTTTGTCTTTAGATTTTTTTGCTGAAAAAGGATCTATGCAAAATCTCCATCTTCTAGGTGGCTGACATTTAGGTTGTTGCTGACAAATGTTTATAAATGATTAGGTAGACAAGTAATCTCTACCTATACCACAGTGACTAAATCAAAAAAAATTTATCGCTTTTGTACCTCTTAATTTAAGCGGAAGAGTATGCAAAAATAAATTATAAAGCGAATAAAAACAGCATATCATGTTATTAAATCTGCGAGTACTCAAATGCATACCTCCAATAGGTTTGATAAATTTCTTTAACTCACTCCATTCACTAATCCATACATTTTCTCATAATTAAGGTTATGTATCTCAAATAATTCGTCATGAAAATATTATTAAATGGATACAAACATTAAAATATTATTTTGGCAAGAGAGCACTTCATGGGAATAATCGATTTGATTTTCCGATCACGGCATGAATCACTTTTCCTTTCGCCGTTTGCAATGAGAGAGAAGAGAGAGAGAGTCGCGATGAAAGAAAGAATAAAATGAGAAAAAAAAAAAAAAACACTTTTAAATTTCTGCGTCAATCAATCAGCGAAGGACACATATCGTTCTTAACGGGTTGTTCAAAATGCTTCCCACAAAACTGATACTCTACACTGTGGACTCAATAATGAGTTTTTTAATTAAATTTGGGGCCCAATTTTGTGAATACTCACCAGTAATGATGTTCTGAGAAATTTGAAAGTTTTGAAAAACATAAAATATTAATACGAAAGTTAAAAAAAAAAAAATGATATGATCATGGTCTACTCATAAATCTGCCATAAATATAATAAATCTAGGCAACAGCAAAAATACATATTGCATTTCAAAATTAAATCAATTACTAAATTATACTTATTTAATAGTATTGTACAAATGGGATTAGTTGAGAGAAACAAAAATTAAAACATCTTACCGGAAAAAAAAAGAAAGAAACAAAGGGGTCCCACGTTCTCTCAACTTCCTCTCCCGCCACCACTCGGTCCACGCGTATCTCTCTGCTCCCTTCTTCTTCTTCCTCTGCAGCTCAATCCAAAAAAAAGTCTTTCCCACCTTGTTGACTCCGTCTTCTTTAAAGAGATGGCGAGGAGACCAGGCAGCTCCGCTTCTTCTTCACCCGCGATGTCTCCGTCGCATCGGCTGAACAGCGGTGGAGGAGGAATCTCAGGCAAAAGCACGCTCCGGAAACAAAACGCCGCTGAGCTGCTCGCGAAGGTTATGGAGAGGCGCGACTATGATTATGATTATGATTACGACGACGATGAAGACGGAGGCGAAGATCTGTACCAGGTACATCTTCCGCCTCTGACTCAGTCTCGCAGACGAGATGATAATAAGCGTATTGGTAAAGGTTCGGTCAACGGGAAAAACGCTCCGGCGAAAAAACCGGTCATACGTCCGCCGCCTAAATTTGACGATGAATCCGACGGTGACGATATTATAATTCCTAAAAAGAATGCTAGGGATCGGAAAGAAGCTCCGGCGAAGAAACCGGTCTTACTTACGCCGCCTAAATTTGACGATGAATCAGACGATGATGAGATTACATCTGATGTTCCCCGTAATCCAGTAGAGATTGTCAGCGGGAAAATAATAGCTCCGGCCGTCGTACTTCCGCCGCCTAAATTTGACGATGAACTCGACGGTGATAAAATTAAAGCTGAAGTACCTCGCTATCCAGTGGAGAGTACTACTGAAAAGAATGGTAAGGGTGCACTCAGGGTTAGAGTTCCGGCGTATTCTCGTCGGAATCCGTTGGAGGAGTTTGAGCAAAACGGAGACGAGAAACTAAATGTTCAATTTGATGTACCAGCAAAACAATCGGAAGCTCAATTAAAGTATAAGAAAAGGTAAAAAAAAATTGGACTTCATATATACAAATTTTTTTTTTTGAAAGTCTTAGCTTCTCTTGCATATGTTGTGTTTGACGAAATTACTGGGACTCGAACGATTAGTTTTAGGTTTCGTCCTGCAGATATTTTATCACAGAATTTTACTGAAGATGATCGAGAAGCTTCAGCCCTGCGTGATGAAGTAGGTGGTTCACAATATACTGGAAAACTAGTTTTGGTTAAATGTTTTTTTGATCTCTCATTTGAAACCAACTCGATCGTTATCATTGCAGTTAGATATGCTTCAAGAAGAGAACGATAATATACTGGATAAGGTCAGTGTGACCTTTCTCTATTTCTAATTTACTTCTTTTGTGTGTGTTTGCTTGCTGCCTTTGCGTACATGATATGTATGTTTCTTGAGTTACAAATGCAGCTTCAGCGCGCTGAAGAAAGACGCGAAGCAGCAGAATCAAGGGCTAAAGAGCTCGAGAAACAGGTGTTTATGATATATCTTGTATAGTTTACTTTTTGTAGAAATGGATGCTTATCTACAATGTTGATGGTTATTTTTAAGCTTGGTATGACTTACAACAGGTTGCTTCTCTAGGTGAAGGAGCAAACTTTGATGTCAAACTCTTGAAGAGGTTTGTTTTTTTTTGTCTTTGTTATATAGCCTTCATTCACTAAATTGGGTTTTCAAAAACTTCATGCTGATCCCTCCAGGAAAGAAGCAGCATTGCGTCAAAGAGAGGTCCGTAGTGCATTCATAATTTTAATGGATGTTGTTTCATTTGTTCTTTGCAATATACATGTCCTTTATTATTCTGCTAGCTTGTCTTGGCTTCTGCTTTGACAATAAAATTATTGAAAGGGAGAACATAAATCTGTTGCAGGCAGCATTAAGGGCTGCTGAACAGAAAAGAGATGGAAGAAGTAAAGAAACTGATGCCCTTAGTTCAGAATTTCAGGTACAATTCTCTGGTGTTTAGTCTATTTAAATTGGTACTAAACAGTATAATGTGCTCTGGACTCTGTTATATAAACTTTTCACCTTGACAAGGAAACAATCATCTCTTCTGTGTTGTGTTATGATCAGAGCTTAAAAGATGAAGCAGACAAGGCCACAGAACAGCTCCATGAGGCTGAAGCTGAAACAAAGTCTCTTCGGACAATGATACATAGAACCATTTTGACTCAAGAAGAAATGGTTTTGCTCACAAACTAAACTAGAATTTTGTACATTTGACGGTTTACCACGCCATCTTTGTTTGATCAACTACAATATTGACCAACCTTGTAGGAGGAAGTTGTTCTAAAGAGATGCTGGCTTGCTCGCTACTGGGAACTAGCTATTCAACATGGTAAGAAACCCCTCTCTCCTAAAGATGCAACCGTTCCATTCTTTGTTGGGTCTTGACCTGCAATGATTTATAATATAATGTAACCTGTTCTTCTCATTTTGGTGCCAAGAGTGCAAAGGGTTTTGAAGATTTCACAAACTGGTCCTGATATGATTACAATGTGTTTCCCATTCGCTGTGTACTTGTCCACTAGGTTGTAATATTCAACTATAAGGTCCCAAACTAGCTGATTAATTATCTCACGGTAGACTTAAGTAGTGGGAGTTGATCAATAACATTACTTGCATTTCTCTTTCGGAAATATTTACTTATGCACCTCATTGGATCACATTTAGGAATATGCGATGATATATCCACATCAAGATATGAACATTGGTCAGCGTCAGCTCCTCTTCCCTTTGAAGTTGTCCTCTCCGCTGCCCAAAAGCCTGAAGACTCATGGCAAACAGGTCTGATCCTCAATAGTCCTCCCAATATTTCCCAAAAAAAAACTAAGCATCTTTATCTAAAGATTCAAAAGTAAAAGGCAATAACATCATCTAACAGGTGGTAGCGATCGCACTTGGAGCAAAGTCGTCAGTAATTTCAGTGATGTCAATGGAGAAGGAAACATAGAGAGTATGCTTGCTGTTGAAGCGGGTTTGCGAGAGATAGCATCCTTGAAGGTTTATGCCCACATTTTTCTAATCTGAATTTGTTGTTTATTAGTAGAATCTGTTGCCCAGAACAAGTAAATATCTCATACATATTGTCATATCATTTCCTGCACATCATAGGTCGAGGATGCTTTAATGCTTGCACTTGCCCGGTATAGACAAACAAGTGTGGTCCGACAAACCGTCAGTGGTAAAAGATATCTAAAACTGATTGGCCACTTATAAATACTGATCATGTAAATGTTATATAACAGACACTCATATCATTTTAATATCCAGATTCCAGGGTGCAAGGGGAATCTAAGTTCTCCGAAGCATTTGGTTAGTCACATCCTTAAAACTGTTTTCGTGACAATCTAGACAAAGTATCATGCATATAAATTTAACAAGCCTCTTAATCCAACTGGTTTGTGTTGTTACAAGAAGGGATTATTGATGAATAGTTTCTTCTGAATTTTGAATGCAGAGTTGAGCGAAGAAGAGCAACAGGATATTCTATTTAAAGAGGTAACTAGCATTAACATCTTTTACCGGGAGAGGCTTTTACTTATTAAGGATCATATATATACATTGACTCAAAACACACATATACATGTTCTAGGCATGGCTGCTGTATTTTTGGAAAAGAGCTAAAATCCACGGAGTGGAAAGTGATATAGCAGAAGAGCGTCTTCAGTTCTGGATCAATCGTCTCGGCCAACAGCCATCTTCACATGATGCAGTTGATGGTATATTACTATTACACTGAAAGTTAAATCAATGGGTTGATTGGAGCTAAGACGACTCTGATTTTTTTGTGGCAGTTGAAAGGGGAATGAGGGAGCTAAGGAAGCTTGGAATAGAACAACAGTTATGGGAGACATCACGTAAGGAACTCATTGACTCCGCCTATCTTCCTTCTCATTCCGTTTCTGACTACTATGATGAGTGACCAGTGACCACCCCTCTAATCTCTTTTTGGCGTCCAATTTCCTACATTCACGACACACACACAAACAAACAAAGGTAATCAAAATCAACAAAATCACTATTTTCTTTTCCACAAAAGGTTAGAAACACAGAAGAAGACTTCAATGTATGTACATGCTTTTGCTTTCAAACTGTTGTGGATATTTTTTGACTTCCATGTTGTTACTTGTATAATATACTCTTCATTACTTTACCTAATACAAGTTGGTTTTTGAAACAAAAATCTACATCCGGTAACAGAGAGAGCAGTCCAGATAAAAAGATGGGTGAAAACGCGTAAGTTTGTAAACTTTGGGGCAAAACACGAAAGTTCGTGTAATAAAAGGTCAGAGACGTTAAAATAAGTAAAGTTTGTAGTGTGACGCATTAAAGTGGGCCCCATGGAAATCGAAACGTGGATCGTCTCCTTCCCTATCTTCTTATCCAGGATAGCCCACTTCTTTCTTCATCACTGGCACTGCAACGGCGCCAAACTCACTTTCGTTGTGGCTTTCCCCTTAAACTTCTTCGATAATGCCGTTTGCTCCGTCCTTGTTGTCAGCGTCTTCCTCAGTCGCTCAGTTTCCTCCCAGATTCCCCAACGCAACTAGGAGGTTCAATGTAACTCCCCGGAGCAGAGCCGCCACCGTCGTCGCGGCATCCGTCACCGACCTGGCCGGCGTCGACAGCACGACAATCGCCGTACTCGGAGGCGGATCCGTAGCAGCACTCGCGGCGATGGTTTCCTTGACGGATCCGGAGAGGAGGCGGAAATTGCAGGCGGAGGAAGTTGGAGGAGGCGACAAGGAGGTTGTGAGGGAGTATTTCAACAGCACCGGGTTCGAGAGGTGGAGGAAGATCTACGGCGATACTGATGAAGTGAATCGCGTACAGAAGGATATCCGACTCGGCCATGCTAAGACGGTGGAGAACACGATGCTTATGCTTACGGAAGATAGATCTTTAGCCGGTGTTACGGTTTGCGACGCCGGTTGCGGAACCGGTTTGCTCTCGATTCCTTTAGCTAAGGAAGGAGCTATCGTCTCTGCTTCCGATATCTCTGCTGCTATGGTTGCCGAAGCTGAGATGAAGGTAAATCCCAATTTCAATCCTGAACTAAGTTCCTCTGCTTGGTGCTATAGAATAGGTGAGTTGCTAGTTTTGGAATTCTGAATCATTGTGATTGGTTTTGGATATGCATAGGCAAAGTCACAACTACCAGTAGGGAATATACCAAGATTTGAAGTGAATGATTTAGAGAGCTTAAGTGGCAAGTATGATACTGTTGTATGCCTCGACGTGCTGATACATTATCCGCAGAACAAAGCAGATGGAATGATTGCGCACCTCGCTTCTTTAGCAGAGAAGAGAGTGATTCTTAGTTTTGCTCCAAAGACGTTTTACTATGATATATTAAAGAGAATTGGTGAGCTTTTCCCTGGGCCATCCAAGGCCACAAGGGCTTATCTACACTCTGAGGCGGATGTGGAAAGAGCTTTGCGTAAGGTCGGCTGGAAAATCAGCAAGAGAGGACTCACTACTACTCAGTTCTACTTTTCTAGGCTTATTGAAGCTGTTCCAATGTAGTAGACCCATTTTGAGTTGAACAAAAAAAGACTAGGTCAGTTTTTTGGAAAACTATTCATATTTATCATTCATTCTTTAACTTGTTCTGGTGTCACTAAGGAACAGTATATGGTGTCATTGTTGATGAACTGAGAGTTGAATGCATGTATGCACCCAGTGTCCAAGATTTTTATATTATAATTATACTAGGTTAAGATTATTTTAACAACTGGTGATCAGGAAGAATGGCGAGTAAAGTCTGTTTTTCTTACTCTCTTCTCCTATATCTGTGGATCCCTTCCTGTTGGTGTAAATTTCAACTTTTTTTCGACCTCTCGAGTTTATTAGAATTTATCATCTTCCATATCTTTCTTTTGGATGCAGAATTCCAATTTGACAATACATGTGAGGGTGGACAGCTTTTACTTTTGGGACTTCTTCAGTAGATCGTAATTGTATAGGACATTCCGAGAAGGATTTTCGTGGAAGACATGCTGATATCCTAAACTCGCCCAAGAGATTCTCATAAACTCTTCCTACACTACTAGGACTGTTTGTACAAACTTGCACTTCTGCAGACCCCCAAAATATTGATTTGGCCAAATGTTAAATGTTGTTTAATATGTAACGACAGCACCTGCGATGAAAAATTGTTTTGTCTTTCTCTATTTTTGTTTTGAGAAAAGTTGTTCTCCAAAGGATTTATCCACAGCGACTAGCTAGCTTTTTGTTGTGCGGTTTATACGTTTCTACACATTCCTGTGAAAAGTGAAATTCAAAAAAGAAAGAAAAATTAAGGATATCGAACATTAGAATAATGAAACAAAAACAAAAAGCTCATAAAACATACATTTCACATAATCATCATAAAAAGAAAAACCAAAATTCAATCCTCAAAACACAAAAATATATGATACACTAACTCTCCACAATTTTCATTAATTTGTTAGCCATCATGCTAGCATTGTGGGTAGAATTGCTTCTTTGTCTTTAGAAGTTCTCTTTGTGGAAGGAGAATCTTGTACTTGTCTTGTGTGTGAATTCCAAAGCTAGATGCCTTAATTCCTTTGTCAATACCGGTGCTCCACAATAGAACACTCCTGCACGTTATATATTCATTCTCAGTTTATATCCTTTTCTTTGTAGTCATTAATTAAATTACAACAACCAAACCATACGCTTACTAGTTCATTTGATCAGGGAGAAGGAGAGCTTACCAACATTAGCGCCAGGGTGGTCCATAGCTATCTGTTTGTAGACGTTCTTCCAATTAGGTCTGGCGAAATGGGACATGACCCTTGTTCCAGCAACAATGTCTAAACCATTCTTGGCATAATTCAGAGACTGGAGCATCCGTATGAGAGCGGAACGAACGTCTCCTTCTTCGTAAACACTAGTGCAATGATTGTGTAGTTCTATGACTTTGCTTGTGTCCCGTTCCGCTATTTCGTTCATGATGTTTTTGAACCAGTCAAATGTGCCCTCCTCCTTTGTTACCCAGTAGAAGTAAGCTCTTCGCGTTTTGAAAGTTTCTTTCTTAACTTGTGGCTTTTGTTGTGATCCTTTCTCCATTTGGCTGAGCTGTTCTTTGGTCTCCGTGTTGTTAATAATGTCCTTGATAATGCTGATCATCGGGGTGGCTCCAATGCCGAGGCCGATCAGCAGAACCACCTCGTACTTCTTGTAGTCTTGAGCTGGTGCGCCGTAGGGACCATCAAGCATGATTTTGGGGTAACTGTGGAAGAAGGGGTCATTGTCATTTCAAAATTAACAACGTTAGATTTTCTTAGGTATACACACACACACATGTCTTTTATGCTTAGTTATATATACTAGATGTAAAGTGTATACGAAGACTAGTCTTAAAATATAATAATATATGAAGAAAAAGAGAATATACTTACCAGGGACTATTTGCACCATGCAATGTGTCTCCGACCGGAGATGGCTTAGACACCTGAGACATGCACACAAAACTGTCTTTCCCCGACTCCAAGACTGATAAAAGTATAAAAGTATATAAGTATATAAGTGTATATATAGGACCTCGGAGAAGACTCCTTGGATAGCCTCTGTCCAATCTCCTAGTGATTTCATATGAACGCTCAGAAAGTCCTCTTGTGGTGTAGAAGTTATTGAAAATGGATGCCTGTAGAGATATGTATAATTTATAAGTTAATAAAATCCACATCCAAATATATTGAAATGGGTTTAGAGTTGTTGACCCATAATTAAGAGTGTTCTTTATTGCGTACCACTCAAACGGTGAGACTGCTGGACAGTTTACAAACATGTATTGACCGCTCATGTATTTGAAATTTTTAGGCTTTGACATTTGCAAAGTCAATACTTTTCCAGGATAAGCCGCTACCTTAAGAACTTTTACTGTCCTGATGCTGGACCTGAATGCTCGTATCAATCTCTCGAATGCATAGAGAGCTACTGGTACGGCCAAGTACATCCACGTCTATAAACAAAACCCCCAAGTTAGTAACGTTTTTTCAACGATTTTGGAAATGTTGAAAACTGAAGTACTCACCGTTTTCTTGTACCATTCCTTACTGAGATACAAGTAGTATCCGTGCAAGACAAGGAGAATGTAGACTATAACGAACAAATGGTGAGTGTACCAGAAGGCATTGAAGCTCGCGATTTTCTTAAGTGGCCCTGGAAGCTTTTTTTCTAGCTTCCCCCGCCTAAACCAAGGCAGAGCCAGTGTAAAAGCAATAGCCATCAAGAGAACCATTACGAGTCCTGTTATTCCTTCTGTTGACTTCACATAATGCAAGTATCTCTTCGGTTGCTCCTCCCCGAAGAACTTTCCGAGAGGCATGTATTCTTCGGGAGTTGCCGCGATTAGCCGTGGAAAATCGCAAGCCAAATGGGCCACGGCGTGTATGACTACTCCTACCGTAATTCCCACCGCTATAACCTGTTTGTTTAGGCGTCAAGTTATTATAAAATTCTTTTATGTGAGTGTTTTAGGTCACATCCTCAGACCGATATATATGGCGATTCCTCAACCACTACACTAGCATAAATGCTTAAAATAACAAGAAATTTGTGTGGTTTTTACCTTATGAAAATTGATGTTGTCATCAAAAGGGACAAAAACACCAAACCTAGTCTTATTTCTAAGCCACGTGATAGTGTTTCTGCATACAGGTAACAAAATCAAGGCCATGTTTAGCTTCAGCGTCTCTGCTGCACCTTTGGCCAAGCACACACAATGCCCCAACACCTCATACACAGCTCGATTCTTGTACTGGATATACTTGTACGCGAAGAGGATGGCCATAATGGTGAGCCATAGCGCGATCACCCAAATTCTTTCCCAGCCATCCAATATGAAATATCTAAGTCGACGATACCATCTCCTCAACGGATTAGGGTCACGCGTAGGCTTGAGACTCTCACTTAACATGTCGCTCAGCTCCTTTCTGTCTTCACTAATTGTGCTTACAGATTGTGTTTCCGCTTGCAGAAGCAATTTCTTCAGACTGTCCACCTGTTTTAATGTCACCACAAAGTTACATATAGAAACTACATATATTGGTTTTCAGATCATCATCATCAAAGTTTACCATGATGTACCCCATATGATCAGGGTCAAGGTCTTCCATTATCATTGCTGCATATTCATCAGTCTTTTTCTGGATAGATGACAAATGGTTGGCAGACGAACTAAGGTTGATGATCTGCCAAACACAAAATGAAATACAGAAAAGAGTATCAACAAATTTAATCTCACGCATCAAGCATTTCTCAAAGACAAATATCAAGATGTTGAATTTTTTTGTATGCGTTTGGTTCATGTATTTGTTTAATTTTCTAAATAAAATTACAAGTTCTACCGTATTTTTGTTTGTATTTAGAATTTACACAATTAATCAGATATCAATGTTTAAACAAGACCTAATAATTAGTCTCAAAAATTGTTACCTCTCTAACTTCGTCTTCTGTCAGTCTACCGTTGGCGTCTTTATCCATCCTGCATTTTCACAAACCCTTTTGGCTCAAACTTTACATCCATCACCATAACTTGTAGAGAACCAGATAAAGGAAACGAAAAGAACAAAATTGAGTATAATGATTGAAAAAAATCACATGTCAAAAAATGTCATAAGCCTGGAATCAAAGTTTTGGTCACTTATTTGTTCCCAAAATTCCTTCAAGTGGTCCATATCAATCACATCCCCTGTCACACCCTGTCTTCTAGCTAATGCATCGAACAATACCAAAGCAAAGTCCTTTGAGTTCATCCCTACAATAAGTCAATATACCTATTAATTAGAACCAAATCATTTCCAAAGTTAATTTGTGATCCAGACCCTAGATTTTACAAATTTTTTTTACCTATGCATTCACCAAATTTTGACCGAAGTAGCAATCCACCAGTAGTGGCTGTGATCTTAAGAAACCGCTTCTCCACGGCACTCCATCCAGCGTCACCGTCGGTCTTACTGATGAACTTGAGCCCTTTCAAGGCCCGACCAGCCGTTGACTTTGAACGGTCCAATCCAGTTGGCTTACTCTCTCCAAAGACAGATGATTTCAAGCGTTTGAGCTTGTTAGTAAGTTTCACCCGACCGTTTCGTTTCTGCATCGTCAGCTCCGTATCTTCCTTCACGCTCGATTCTTCATCCGCCGCCGTGTTTCTAAGGTTTTTCATAGCCAGGTTTTCGTTGGTCAACGGCGATGATCCATTCAACGGAACTACATCGCTGCTCTTCTCAGCCTCTGTGTCTGAGTGATGATGATAGTCCGGTAATCAAAGCTCACTCTCTGCATTGTTACAACCTAAAACCAAACGGGAGCAAAAGAAGAAAAAAGAAATTATGATTAAACGGAATAATTTGTTTCTTGCATCTCAAGTCAATGCTCTGTAAGCAAAAGGAGGGACGATTTAGAAAGTGTGTACTCTAAAAAAAACATCCTCTCTTTAGATCTCTGGGATGTAAGATGATGAGACGACCAAAAATATTCGCATAGTCATTTTTTATATTATAAGAGGCGACGCTCGTCAGACAATCAACAGAACAAACGCACATAATATATTCCACATAATGTAAACAAATTGGGACAAACGTGAAACGTGTATAGACTTACTTAGGCCCACGATTTTGTATTTGCATTTTTGTTTGACTTTTTCATTGGTTGATTAATGAAGACCGAATACCAAATCTCATCAACGACTAAAAAAAAATTCTTACAACATGCATGATTGTCAATTTTTATAAATGCTTCGTTAAATCATTCATCTATCGAAATCAAAAGCTCTAATTCTAAAAACACCAACGTCCAACTAATTCTCGAAAGGGATTTTTTACTTTCCTGATCTTGAACTAATTGTTTCCAAAATCCATACCATGTTACATTAACATTTTCGTTTTACACAGTTCAAGTAACATAATTGTTTTTCAGAATAATATAGTCTACAAAAGAACTTATGTTAAACTTGGTTTTTGGATAGGGAATAATAATATTTTTAAAAATATATACTCAAATAATCATCATCACAATTCACAACATACCTTTTATTTTAGAATTTGTATTTTTAAAAACAAAACACCACAAATTCAATTTTATAAACACAAACATACTCCACAATTGTTTCATTGTGTAGCCCATCATGCGCTTTATCAGCATTGTGCGTATTATCTTTCATTTTCTAAAAGTTCTCATAAGGAAAACTTTGTTCTCGTCTTGTGTGTGAATTTCAAAGCTAGATGTCTTAGTTCCTTTGTCAATGCAGGTACATGCTCCACGATAAAACACTCATACACATTATCTTTAAAAGAATTTCATATCTACCATTATCTTTCTTTTTTTTAATAATAGATTTAGCACTGAACTAATCCGGGGGTGAGCAAGTCATCGATATCATTATTTTGTTTAAAGTAATTAATTAGCTCACCTAATACGTCAATATCAAATCTATATTTTAGACCTCTGTTACAGTGTTACTATAACCTACACCAATGCTTTTGAACATGTGAAACTCAAGTTAATATTCTAATATTTTTCCATGACCTGAATCCAATAGTGCGATGTGAAATCAGCATAGCATGTAAGTTGACGTAAGAGGTTGGTACTTTGATTTATCTATCACTATCAGTAATCTTACTTTCTGAGAAGCAGCCCGAGAAACAAAACCATACGCTTACTGATTGATTTGATGAAGGGGAGAGAGAATTAGGCTTACCAACATTAAAGCCAGGATGATCCATAGCAATCTGTTTGTAGACATTTTCCCAATTAGGTTTGGCGAAGTGGGACATGACCCTTGTCCCAGCGACAATGTCTAAACTACTCTTGGCATGGTTTAGGGACTGAAGCATATGTATGAGGGCTGAACGAACGTCTCCTTCTTCGTAGACGCTGGTGCATGCAATAGTTCATAATGTTCTTGAACCAGTCATATTATCCCTGCTCCCTTGTTACCCAGTAGAAGTAAGCCTTTCGTGTCTTGAATGTTTTGTTCGTACCATGTGGATCATGTTGTGAATTCTTGTCCAGTTGGCTGAGTTGGACATGTTCCTTGGCCGTTGATAATATCCTTGATAATGCTGATCATCGGAGTGGTCCCAATCCCAAGTCCGACCAGCAGAATTAACCACCTCGTACTTCTTGTAGTCTTGTGCTGGTGCGCCGTAGGGATCATCAATCTTGATTCTCGGGAAACTGTACGTGGAAGAACAGGTCATTGCCATTTCAAAAATTAAAACATTAATTCGCTTTTCTTATGCAAGGAGCTTTTAATAGAGTACATAAACCAAATTTAAAGATAATCATGTCACAACAACTTAACAAGCTTTTTAATTTAATAGTCGTGGTTTATTTAAGAAAAGCCATTGCAACTTGGAATTCAAGACTTCGCTAACAAAACACAAAAAAAAAAACCAAACAGAAAACAAAGCTGTACGTACCAACATGATTATGTTAATCGAGTTATGTTTCCTAGTGGACACTAAACTGAATAAAACACGTATCCTCACCTCATGGGAGGACCCATCTATGGAGAAAGGGGTCACATGCAGCCAGTTACAACTTTTCTTTTTAAATTAAATGTTAAATTATATTAAAAAAAATAAACGTTTTATAAAGCTTGCGGTGAAACCTTTGTTAAAGTTTGTAAAAGACTCTTAAAAACAATAAAAAAAAATTTAGTAAAATTTTGCAGCAAACCACCTTTGGATGCATGTTCCTTCCCTATCCCCAATGATACTGAGCCTGTTTATGATATTTTTATCAATGAATTGTATTAGCCTCGCCTCCGTAGTAGGTTGCTCGCCATGACGCCGTGCATTCCTCTCCAGCCAGATAGAATGTAAAGAGTTTTGAAAAACATAGCCAATGATAAGCTTAGTGGTCTTGTCAAGGTCTTCGCCTCCAAGTAATACCATAATCTCTTGCCAATTGGTATGATACTTGTTCAGAAGAAACTTCTTTACTAGGTCTCCCAGATATGTTGTGAGTAGGGACATTGAAAAAAGAGATGCGCAGTAGTTTCCAATGGATAGCTACAAAAAACATAACTAGGGTTAGCACCATTATTCTAGTTTGTCACCCGTTGTAATTATGTTCTTTACTAGTAGCCAAGTGATAAAAGCAAACTTAGGAGTAACATAATGAAACCATATCACTTTTGAGTTTTGAAGCCTCCAGAATTGGATGAGGAATTCGGATGAAGGACCAAGTGTCCTTGGTGCTAAATTTTTTGCAATAGTGATCATTTCTTCTTTTCCAGAAATTAGATAGTTTGCAATCTGACTAGTAGCCAGTTAAAACTTAAAACACATCTTTCCTTTTCTTCCATTTTTTCTGGTTAAATCCTTATTTCGTTGTTCAAAGGATATAATATTTGTTTTTGACATCTTTCAGATTTATATATTATGTAGAGATTTCAAATGAAAAAGAAATTAGATAGTTTATTTAGTTTTTTTTGAAATAGAAAATATTGGATAGTTTGACAAAATTCTTTCCTTTGACTTTCTTGATAGCAGTTGCGGTTTCCTTTTTTTGTCGAGTTGTTTATTAGTAATTTACTGCTTTATATTTGAGACAATCAGTAAATTAAACTTGATATTTCCTAACCCAATTTAATTACATACTACGTTTGAGACAATCAACTAATTAATTTATTTACGTTTTGGTATAAAGGTTAGAATATCCTTACTCGGGATTATTTGCACCATGCAACATGTCTACGACCGGAGTTGGGTTAGACAAAATAACATATGTCGCTTGCTTCTCAATCTATTTTTCAGCGACTTAGGCTTATAAAGTATCTAATTTTTCAGGGTTTTGTAAGTAAAATAGACCTCGGTCTCATTAAAGGAGTTTTTAGTCTAAAACATGTAGAAGTAGATGTTTAATGATGTTTAATGATGTTTTACATGTTTTAGAGTTTTATAGGTTCAATTGTGTAGAAGTAGATGTTTAATGATGTTTTAGATTAAAAATAAACAAAACTATGTGTGCACAATTCTAAAACATTCATATATAAAAAAACAAAAAAAAACCTGAAAGACTATTACAACGTGTAAAAACGTAAGCTATACTATTCCAAAGGTATGAGACATGTCGGCCTACTTGAGCTTATATTTTTCCTGTTTTGGCCGTTTTGTTAACTCCTCAAGACCTTAACTAACAATTATTGTCTATGCCATTCACTTTTACTCTGTAGTCTCTAACAAACATTTACAATATCTACATTTTCCCCTAATTATACAATAATATATATAATGATACCGTAATACCTCACCACAATTTCAAAGTTACTAAAATTGATTTATTATTTACAAATTACAAACCCATAAAAGATAATTTGACACCTAATGTTTTCAAATATCTCTACAACCCCAAAATATCTAAAACTTGTAGGTAGATACACAAATGAGATAAATAAAAACAGAGTCCATTAGTGTATTAGACATTTTTTGAAAAGTAATTGGAAAAATAGACAGTTAAAATACACAACTGCTACTCTTTTAAAATTCGATATCAACTGTAATTCGATCGTCTCTTTTTTTTCCTTTGCTTGGATCCTTTTGTTAATTAGTCGACTGTTCAAATTGTCTAAATCTCCAAGTGAGTGCATGTCTTGTATTGTATGTATATCCATCGGACATGACAATGTCGATGGTCAATAAGAACAGCTTCATATATGACTATATTTACTATAGTATAGTGGCTAAAATTAATTCCAATAATCCAGCAAAGTCATCATAAATCAAAGTCAACTACATTCTAATTAGTTCTTTCGCACTATCAAATCCATGCTTACATTATGGAAAAAAAAAAATAGAAGAGAAGGAACAATAAAAATTCTCAACTTGCTAATTCAATTTGTGTTGTACATTGTACATATTCAAGTTGAGACGACTTCACAATGATCCACAAAAAAAAAAGTCTTCACGAACGAATACATAAAAGCCTGAAGTCGTCTCTTTACTCAGCATTTTCTTCTTTACCTTCTTGGCATCTTCTTCTTCTTAAGTTCCAATGCATACTTGTAATAACAAATCCCTTGATCATTGATGATTTGGCCCCGCGCATCATAAACCGAAAAGCTTTAATCTGCAACTTATAAGGTGGAAACTAGAAATCCCGAGAAAATATAAAGGAGTTTTGGGATATATTAAAGAAAAAGAATGTTGTTGCTCGTGGACTGCTCCAGTTGTCGTACGCCGCTTCACCTCCCTCCCGGGGCCACCCGAATCCGCTGCTCCATTTGCCACGCCTTCACTCTCATCGCTCCCGAGCCCCGTCTCCTATCTCACGCGCCGGCTACCCCTCTTCCTTTTCCCAACTCATCTCTTATACCTCCTCAACCATCCTCTCACATCTACCCGCCACCAGCACCCTCTCCGTTTAACCACGCGCCGCTTGCACCTTCTCCGTTTAGTCACGCGCCGTCTCCACCGTCTCCGTTCAACCACGCGCCTCTAGCACCCTCTTCGTTTAGCCACGCGTCTCCGTACACTCACGTGCCGTCGGAACCGTTGCCGTTCAACCACGCGCCTCCAGCATCGTATCCGTTCACTCATGCGGCCCCGGCACCGTCTCCATACAATCACGCGCCGTCGGGTCCCCCGCCGCCGGTACACGGACAGAAGCGAGCGGTGATCGTGGGGGTTTCTTATAAGAATACAAAGGACGAACTGAAAGGATGTATCAATGACGCAAAGTGCATGAAGTTCATGTTGATGAAGCGTTTCCACTTCCCTGAATCTTGCATTCTTATGCTCAACGGTATATTATTATATTTTCCCTACACCTTTCACATTCATATTTTCATATGATTTTATTATAGTTAAAAGTTGTCAAAAAAATGTTGTACGTAGAAGAAGAAGAGGACCCATTGAGATTGCCAACGAAGAACAACATAACAATGGCGATGCATTGGCTAGTTCTAAGCTGCAAACCAGGAGATTCCCTCGTTTTCCATTTCTCCGGTCACGGAAACAACCAGATGGACCACAACGGCGACGAGATCGACGGCTTTGACGAGACTCTTCTCCCGGTGGATCACAGGACTTCAGGTGTCATCGTGGATGACGAGATCAATGCTACAATCGTACGGCCTCTCCCTTATGGAGTCAAGCTCCACGCCATCATTGACGCTTGTCATAGTGGTACCGTCTTGGACCTGCCCTATCTTTGTAGAATGGACAGGTACGATATCTATAAGTCTTGTTTTGTGGTTTAATGTGTTTTTGTGTTAGTCACAATATATTTACTTTTCTTCTTGGTGTTGCGTTTCCAATTTACATAATTATATGATCAAAACATGTAGCATGCATGTAGAAGTAAATGTTAATAAACCAATGGAGCCATGTATTAAATGTATGCCCTATAACAAATAAATTAACACAAAACAGGAACTGTCTATGTGTAGCTCCCTACACTAACCCTTTTTCTTGATCCTTCATTTGTTAGGCTTGGAAACTACGAATGGGAGGACCATCGACCTCCATCAGGAATATGGAAAGGTACGAGTGGCGGTGAAATCTTCTCCTTCACGGGCTGCGATGATGACCAGACCTCTGCTGACACTCCGGTACATTTCCGCCTGTTCGCAATATTTATATAACTTCTCTAGATTTCAAACAACTTTTGATAGTATTGGTAAACAAATTCCACAAAACGTAAAATCATCCATATTTTATCTTTTCACCGTGATGTTATATAGTAGCTACTCTAAAAGCTTTCATCAAAAAGAAACTTGTGTGCATTACAGCAATTGTCAGGGAGTGCGTGGACTGGGGCAATGACGTATGCATTCATTCAGGCCATAGAACGTGGTCATGGGACTACTTATGGGTCCTTGCTGAATGCGATGAGATCAACGGTTCACGAGATCTTTGACAAAAAGAAAGGTAGAGAGCTTGTGGAAGTGGAAGGCGGTGATTTTCTCACTACTCTTCTTGGTTTGCTCATCTTAGGCGCTGTTCCTTCTGATGAGGAAGAAGAAGTAAACCAAGCCCCTCAAAAAACTCAGGTAATCCATTCATCTACGCATTACTTTGATAAAATGGTTTCCATAGCAAGGTTAATGTTAATTAAATTGCAATAATTGGCATATTGGATTGGTACCGCAGGAACCACAGTTGAGCGCTAACGAGGCATTTGATGTGTATGGGAAGACGTTCTCTTTATAACATGGCATGAAATGGAAGAGTATAGAAATGTCAGAAAATCAATTAAATTCTTTATTGAGTGAATGATACATGGGACATGATCATTATATATTTAAATCGGCCTTAATTATGAAGTGAAAATAATAGTTTTGAGACTTCATCTTTCAAAAATACCATCAAGTTAAATACTAATACTGGCGTATGGTGTTCCCCATCCTAATTCCTAAGTTAAATGAAATCAGACTAACAAAACACACGGATATGGTGTATAATTTTTCCTCTCAAAACCGAGATTTCTTTGTTTCAAATGGACTTTGCTTGAACTTACACGCAGGCTCGTCATCATTGTAAGTACTGTAAATTTTTCATAATAGTATTCATTTCTCTCGATTCCTATATTTTCAACACAAAAAAAACATCATACTATATCCTCACTATGTTCATATAGATGTGAAAACCATAATAATTTCAGACTATTCTACAGAATTCTAGAAAATAGATAAGATAGGCCTAATTAATATGAGTTTGGTCAAAAAAACGAATGTTTGAAATTAACATAGTTCAACTCAATAAACTTGTACATAACGTTGTATAATTGTATTTATATAAAAATAATTTGTAAAATATTATTAAAATGATGTCCATAATTTTTTTTATCCAATTATGACGACACAATGAGTCAATAGGAGCCACGAAGAGAGAAACAAAAAATGTACTGCAAAAAGATAATGATAGTACAAACGATACGTCGTACTGCCACATGTACGACGCAACTCAATTACCAAAAAGCAGAGCCATCCATAAAACTCAAAACACACACAGATTCCACTGGCGTGTGCTCTCCTCACTTGTCCTTGCAACTAGAGGTACTCATTCTATCTCTCATCTACTCTTTTTTTTAGTTCCTGTTCGAGTTTTTGTGATCTCTTACTCTTTTTTTTGTCCAACAAATCTCTTGCTCTTCTACATAGAAATTTCATTTTTATTTGCTTGGTCTTCCGAAAACATACAAAGTTCAAACGCATGTATACATTCTTATGTGTTTTGTAAGAATTATTGATTTTTTTTTTTTAGGTGCATCTTGTTAATCGATGTTATGTTGTTTTTAATGTGTAGCTTCAATCTCAAAGTATGGCTGCTTCAACTGCTGTTACCGCAAACTATGTCCTCAAGCCACCTCCATACGCTCTGGTATGCATGATTTTATTGATATGTTTCTTCCAACCGATTGCAATTTTTGGCAAATGTCATTTTGTTTATGGTTGGATTATAATATTGCTTCCTACCTACTAGATGATATAAGTTGTTATGCACAAAGTAGCCTTCATTAATACCTTTTATCCTCTCGTCAAAGGCGTTACAAATGAAGTTTCATCAGCTATTATTATTAACACAAAACCAAAAGCAACAATGCGTTACAAATTAAATGAACTCCTCTAATTTCACCATATATTAATTTGTGGTTAGTGTTTTTTTTTTCCGAAAATTCGTGGGATAATAAACCACTATATAGGATGGGAAATTTGTATCAATATTTTTTGGGTTCATTTATTTTTAAAATATGCTGATTTTTATATTGAGTGAGAGTGAGAGAGCAATTTTGATGAAATGCTACGTGGTATAATAATTGGAAAGGATGCTTTGGAGCCGCATATGAGCAAACAAACTCTGGAGTTTCACTGGGGAAAGCATCACAGGGCTTACGTGGACAACCTCAAGAAGCAGGTTCTTGGAACCGAGCTTGAAGGCAAACCCTTAGACCACATTATCAACAAAACCTACAACAATGGCGATCTCCTCCCTGCTTTCAACAACGCTGCTCAGGTCATTACGAACCCTTTTTTTTTTGTTTGATCTTTTAAATTGTGTATGATTGTTTAGCTGAACCTGAATGGTTGTGTTTATAGGCGTGGAACCACGAGTTCTTCTGGGAATCAATGAAACCTAATGGTGGAGGAAAGCCATCAGGAGAGCTTCTTGCTCTGCTTGAAAGAGATTTCACTTCTTATGAGAAGTTCTATGAAGAGTTCAATGCTGCTGCGGCCACTCAGTTTGGAGCTGGCTGGGCCTGGCTTGCTTGTAAGTGTTTCAAATATAAGAGCCGTACCCGTACGTAGATACTACTTTACCTTCTTCCTTACTCTTATCTCTCTGCTTTAATTTCAGATGCAAATGACAAACTCAAAGTAGTGAAAACTCCAAATGCTGTGAATCCCCTTGTGCTTGGCTCTTTCGTAAGTTTTTTCATGAAAGAACTTGAATACACAATTTAGTTAGATTAGAGATCACTTAACTTAATCTTAATCTTGGCTGTGATTTCTTGCAGCCCTTGCTTACCATTGATGTCTGGGAGGTAAGTAAACACTTTTTCGTCCCAGTGTTTGTCCTAAGACCTATTTTTCTGACAAGTTTGTTGATTTTTTTGTCTTCCCTTTGGATACATGGAACAGCATGCTTACTATCTCGACTTCCAGGTAACAACAGCTTATTCACAAACACAACAAAACCGTTTTCTTCATCGGTTTATTTGTTTTGTTGATTGTTGGAATCTTATTTGTATAACGAGCAGAACCGGAGACCAGATTACATAAAGACATTCATGAACAATCTTGTGTCTTGGGAAGCTGTCAGTGCCAGACTTGAGGCCGCAAAAACTGCTTCTTCCTCTTCCGCTTAAGCAGAGTTCTGAACAATATGACTTCAATGAATTCTGCATTATTGAAGTTTCTTAATAAAGTATTGGTCAATGTAATAAGGACGCAGCTTTGTTGTATGTGTGACAGAGTCTTTCATGTAGAATTTGCACCTGTGCAATGAACAATTACAATGCTCTTTTTGTGGTATTTTTGGATGTGTTTGAGTTAAGTTTTCATTGTCTGTTTCAAGGGCCTTACATGGGTCAGAGGTTGCTCTGTGGCTCTCTCCCTATCCATCATGTAAGCATTATTTATTCCTGATAGGTTGGCTGAAACGGTTAATCCTGTGTATTTCGGTTGTTTTCAATTTCACATCGAATCCGATTATAGAAATTAGAAACGTTAGAGTAAACACATGAAATATTCAAAGTGTTTTCTTGTAGACAATGAAAACTTAACTCAAAACACATCCAAAAATACAACTGCGGACGAGAGAAGCTGAGATTTTGCTGCTGTGTCTGGAAATTGTATCTAATGGGTTGATGACTACTGAAATTGGAATACGCACGAGTCGCTTGAGGAACATATCCACCGTTCGCGGAGGCGCGTAAAGACCACGAGCCGTCGCTGTTCCCTTGCATGCATTGGTAGGCCTCGGAAATAGCGACCAAAAAAAAAGTATCGGCGAAGAAGAAGGGTTTAAGCTCTGGTCTTAGTTCATTCGGAGGGTTTAAGGTTTAAGCCGAAACGTACCGGTTTTTAATTTAGCATCTGATAACTTAACCGGTACTGGTCAATACAATTAAACAAAATAAACAGTCCAATTTAATTAAATTGGTTCACAAACATGACCAGAGAAAATATTTGACCGTATTTGAACCGCATGGGGCAAGTAAACCATATTATTCGTGAATGAAAACACACCGTTCAACCGTTACCTATAATACCATTCGTAATTTTTTGCGAGGTTAGTATTCGTTAAGGCTCCACCACAGCATTGAGTCATTGACACATACATTGAATAAGCTTCTAGTTTCGACTTAATGACTACTGTACTCCAGTTTGTTTAATCATATATATACTTTTCGTTTTGAGTATTTTATTCTTTCAGGTATTGACTAAACTGCGGTTAACCTATGTATTTTTTTCGAAGAAAAATTTCTTGTGCTTATAGGTCAAACTCCAATATCTCTATCTCTTCCAAATCTTCAAACTACTAAAAACTAAATCTTTATTTAAAATCCTTGAATCTAAACTCATACATATTATCAATTAAAATTAGTTAATTTTAGGAAAAGAACAGTTCTGCAAACTATGATTGCATGGATTAACTAGTGGTGCAAACCATAACAAAAAATTGAATTAGGAATGAAATACAATATTGAAAGTACCTAGTTTCACACTTTTTAGCATATACTAGCGAATTAATTATGTCTTAAACAAAACGTAAATTGTGGATGAGAGTCCTAGCTAGAAAAGTCTTACGGATGGGAAAGGTGTATATATCATCAAGTTCGTGTAATAACTTAAAAACTGCTACTTGGATCATCAAAAACGTCAATAAAAGTGAACGCGTGATTTTGTATCAGTTTTGCTTTTTATCATTTGTCCCTAAAAAGACGGCTAAAATGATGTTGAAATTGTTGTTCTGATGTAATGATGAATTTTGTCTTCGCCGGTCTATATGCACTCTTAATAGACAATTATGACTATAAAATGATGAAAGGATATCATATTTGTTGGTATAAGAGATGTTAGAAAGTTTTAGTTAATGGGAAAAGGAATTGAGGGTAAAGAAGAAAAACTAAAAGACGACTACGAGTCTTAGGATTCTCTTTCATTGAAAAGCCTTGTGGTTGTGCGTTTGCTTTTTACTATATGAAGTAAGACCCACACCACATTTAGTTAAAGAAAATTACAAATTTTTACCCCTTCATGTAAACGCGTAGACACGTGCGAACGTCGACATATCTACATATAATAATACGTGTTGGGGTAGGAAGAAAAAAACAAAAACTTTACTGACGACGAAGATTTTGTATTGGAGAAAAAAGTAGGAAAGAACCTATTTTGACGAACGGCTACGATATACACACACCAGATAGGTTGATCTATAACCTTTTCCTACTACTAATCTTACCCTTTTATCGTGGGGAGAGAGAGGGAGAGAGGGAGAGAGAGAGGGAGAGAGAAAGAGGGAGAGAGAGAGAGGGAGAGAGAAAGAGTGAGAGAGAGAGATGAGTTTGATGAATCCCTATGAGAAGGGTTTAAGTTTCGGATCCCCAAGCTTCATTGAATGGCTTAAACCTCCATCTTCTCCTTCTGTGTTATATCGTATGAAGACAAGAGATGCTATATCAAGATCAAATCACCACCAGAGTCAGATGAACATGTTGGAACGATCTCTATTCTTATACCAACCACAACTTAACACCTCTATCCAATGCTTGCCTCTTCTAAACAAGCTCATGGAAAATAAGAGTCGTCAAGCCTTGGATGACATTAAAGAAGAGAGTAAGGATGATGTGGTTACTCTCCAAATCGGATTTCCTAATTATCACCGTGGTAACTCGGCGGAGGAGGATGACTCTGACACAACTTCTGATCATCAGAAGAAACCCATCAAGAAAGAGATAATAGACGATGGCGTGGTGCTGATGAAAAAGAGGAGAAAGATGAAGTATGATGAGGAGGTGATTGATTCTGATATGGAAGTCTGTGGGAAGAGGTTTTGGATACCAAGTCCTGCTCAGATTCATGTCGGTCCAATGCAATTTGCTTGCTCTATTTGCAGCAAAACGTTCAATAGGTACAATAACATGCAGGTACGTCTTAATTCTCTCTGTCATCCTTAATTACCATATATGATTTGTTTTAGATATCTACGTTCATCTACAAAACTTGCATTATGTGTTAACCATCATCACTATATAGATATCATATTACCTAGAGAGAAAAAAAAAAAAATTATCACTATGTCAACTTTACCTTTGCCTTTGTCCATTCTAATATATATTCATTATATATATATATATAGTGTATGTATTTCACTAATTCACTGTTATTTTCCTAAATAAGCAAAAAAAAATCAGTAGATAAATTTATACATTTTTTTCAATTCAAAAAGAAATTTACCCTTATTATCGCAGCAAACAAAATTTTGTTTTTAAAAAGTCTTAGTTAACACCATATTTTCACACACAAAAAAGGTGTATGATCAATGTATTCCGTTATGTATTGCACTTTGTGAGTGTATATGTTAAAGCAAACGGTTAAAGAGTTTATATAATTGTATGATCAATTGATCATGCATACATTACCAATTTACCACCTACAATAATTCCTTATATAGACCATACACTTCCTTTTGTATGAATTATGTTGTACTATAATCATACATTCTCGAAGATACTAGATATATGTAGGTACACAGTACATACAGAATACTGGAAGGAATTTAATTACATTGATGACTTAATTATTACGATAATTAATCGCGGTTGGTGTATGATTCATATACAATCAATTGAGAGAAGGATTATATTGGGTAAGTAACGTCTAGATTAGTTGAGAAATCTTCAAAAATCTCTTGACTTTTTTCATTGTTTGCCTTGCCTTTTGGTTGAAAAGCCAAAAAGCAAAAGAATAATCACGGAGTGGGATTTGGTAAAGTATAATTCAGCAAGAAACCAAAAAAGGGGAGAAAACAAAAAAAAGCAATGATCATACTACTTTTACTGAATATATGCAATCGATTACTTAACCTAATGAAGATCTGGGGTAAAAAGCCTTCTAAATAAGTATCACTTGTTTCTATTTTACTTAGGATTCTCTCCTTTGCCATATATACTAGTATAAATTTACTTTGGTCCCAACTTTAATTCGAAATTAAAATCATTAAGCCATACTTTCTTTTTAAGTAGAAAACACTCATTTTTCTTACACATATAGTTTCTTAATTATTAAATTTGTGATAACCATAAGTGGAAGTGGTCAAAAGTTCGTAAGTTCTTTTATGTCAGTTAACTCTCATCCTATATGAAAATGCGCACTCATGAGCATGCATTTGAGTCCTACTGTCGATTAGTGTCACATATAATATTACTACGATAATATTCATTAGAAATATAAAAACTTTCGATAGAATTCTTATGTTCTAACGAATTTCTATATGCAAAACATGTACAGATGCATATGTGGGGACATGGATCTGAGTTCAGAAAAGGGGCTGACTCGTTGAAGGGCACAAGCACAACACAACCTGCGGCTATCTTGAGGCTGCCATGCTATTGTTGTACAGAGGGATGCAAGAACAACATCAACCATCCACGGTCTAAGCCCTTGAAAGATTTTCGTACACTTCAGACACATTACAAACGTAAGCATGGCTCCAAGCCCTTCTCTTGCGGAAAATGTGGCAAAGCCTTGGCTGTGAAAGGCGACTGGAGGACCCACGAGAAAAACTGTGATAAGCTTTGGTATTGTATATGTGGGTCAGATTTCAAGCACAAGAGGTCTCTCAAGGACCACATCAGGTCCTTCGGCAGTGGACATGCTCCTCACCCGTCTCTTTCTTTTGATGGTTTCGAGGAGGATACAGAATGTATCACCACAGAGTGAGAGTGATGTTAGATACACTGGAGAGACTGTGGAATCATCATTGAGCGACAGGTAAGATTTGAATTTTCTAATGTTGCTTCAATTAAAGCTATCCACCACAAACACAATTCAAGTCTACCAAAGAATTTCTATCTTGAAAAGGGAGAAATTCTTTGTTAGACTCGATATATAAAAAAATATAGAAATTTACCAAATAAAATGAAGCAACATTTTAAAATTTAGATCTTTTTATTGGGATTTATGGTTACGATAAGTCCACATAAAGCCCGGTGTTTGTCTAACAATTTCTTCCTTCTTTTGTCTTTTTAATGTTTGAGACATGGGTTAGTTTGAGTATTGGTGTGTTACGTACAATGCATGTGATATCATTATAGGGTTCTTGGTTTGGTGGGGGATTTTTGCTACGAAGTAACCTTAAGAAGGAGGTTTAATTATGCTCACTAACAAAAACTTCTCCTTTCTACGAGGATTGTATTTGTTGGGGAGCATTTTGTGGCTCGTGTAAACCCCTAGTTATCTTAGTGATTAGTAGCAATTAAGTATGATCTGAGTATTAATTAGGGTTTCCTTATTTAATAAGGGTGATTTATCGATTAAAAATTTGTGAAGCACGTGAATTTTCTGTTTCTCACAATGTAATTTGTAATAGAAGAGAAAATTGGTGTGCTTCACTTCATTATTGTACGATGTAATTCTCAATTAAAGACTCTTCCTTCATCTATTGTATCTCTTTTCATTACATATCATGTGCGTTCGATCTTTTTGTTGTTTACAAACGATTCACGCTATTTGTTTTTTGTTTTGTTGAACTTATAAATTTCACATCACAACAACAAAAAAAAATGTTTATATATCTGAGCTCGTAAGACTTGACACGTCATCAGAACGATTTTGACTTATATATAGATTTGTATATCGTCGAAATTTACCATAATATATTTCAATATGTGTGACACCACAAATTTAAAAAAATTGTAAAAAGCACTCACTCCTTACCATTTTGGGAAAGTGTTAGTCTCCACCGCCCAATCTCAAGCAAAATCTTTGGGACTTGGGACAAAACGACAGTGCAAAACTCTTAACAACAAGCTTCTTCGCTTGAAACAAATAACACAACTCTCTGACAAAATGATGGTATATATGTATATTTTCAATGGTAAACTTGTACCAAAGGGATCTTGAACACTCTTTAGGCAAGAACGGGATAGCCCTGGGATTGTTTTCCAGGTCACGATAGAATCTATACTCTGCTTCATAGTCATGAAGCTTTAGCTTTGCCTTGTGATTAGTATGGTAATGGTGCTTGGTTGAATTCAACTTCCCAAACCCGAAAACACTAACTTTCTCACAAACTCCCACCGCAAGCATCACAGCTTGCATACCTGACGAGTAATGAACAAGGAGCCTTCATGGTTTTTACTCCAATCAACAAACCCTTCCAAGAACTTGTTTACCGAGTAATACTTGACGATTCTAGCACACAAGACATGGAATCTCGGATCCGTGATAATCAGAGGAGCTCTATGCGATGGTTTGCAAACAGTATAATCCAAAACGTGAATGGGTTGGCAAATGTTGTACATCACAATGGGAACGAACTGTTTCGACATAGGGATGAAAATAACAACTCTGCCTTCTCCCACACTGTTACCAACCACTGCACAAGATGCGTATCTTCCTACACCTTGACTAATCTGATCAAATCTAACATGACGTTTAGGTTCATAAGCTCTTCTTCTACGAGCCCAAAGTTGTAAATTTCTCTTGAACTCTGACCAGTAACGAAGCGTTACCGGAAATTTAGAAGCAATGTCCCATGGCGATGTTGTTGTTGTTGTTGTTCGCTCGGTCTTCACATGGAGCTGAAATGGCGTCGGTGGCTTCTCCGAGTGTTGTCGTAATCAGAAATCAGATCGACCTCTTGCTTGCTTGAACTTGAGTTCGCCGGGAATTCGAGCAATGTCTCGCGTTGAATACAATCTCTTCAGTCGTCATGAGTCCGGAGGTGCCGAGCTCGGCGATCGAGTGAGAAGAGAAAAGGTGAGAAGAGAGAATAGAGTGAAACTGAAGTCAAAGAGACGACAGACGCCTTGACGTTTTGAGTTTGTATACAAAAACATTCTGTTGTTTTTTATTTTTCAAACGTCAAAATTTCCAATTTATCACACACAAATAGACCTTTTGAATGATCATCTGCTTTTCCTTATTTGACCTGTGAAATAATTTATGATCATGATGGATTCAGCCACGATTCTTCTAGGATTCATATCTGATTTTTTTAGATAAAAGGTTTCAACTTTGAATCGATATCTCTGTAAAACACTAAAAGAGATAGATGTACAGCAATTTCAAAGAAGAAGCGATCGAGTACGTGAAGCAAGCTGTTCAAGAGGACAATGTTGGCAACTACAATAAAGCTTTCCCTTTATACATGAACGCCCTTGAGTACTTCAAGACCCATCTCAAGTATGAGAAGAACCCTAAGATCAGAGAAGCTATCACCCCATAAATTCAATGAGTATCTCCGCCGTGCCGTTTTGGACGGAGGTGGGTCGGGTCCAGGAAACGGTGGTGGTGATGATGTCCACGAAGCCGAAGAGCAAGCCCAAAAAAAGACGGAGGAGATGGAGATGGAGATTCGAGCTGGGTTAGGGAAAAGCCTAATGTTAAGTGGACAGATGTTGCTGGGATTGAGAGTGCTAAACAAGCGTTGCAGGAAGCTGTGATTTTGCCTGTCAAGTTCCCACACTTCTTCACCGGTGAATTTGGATTGGAGTCTTCCATGTAATTTGATTTACTTGTATTGATCAATCTTCACTTGTTATGATTAGGCAAGAGGCGGCCATGGCGATCTTTTCTTCTCTATGGGCCTCCTGGAACTGGTAAATCCTACTTGGCTAAGGCTGTTGCTACCGAATCTGACTCTACTTTTTTCAGGTAACGTTATGTTTCGATTATAGCTCTTTCTTTCTTGTTGTAAGACTTGCCAATTGATTCACTTGGTGCAGTCTCTGATATCCTACTTAGTCATGTTTGTCACAAGCATATGATGCAGCCTGCTGGAATAGCTAGCCTATAGTTGCACATCTTTGGGTTTAAATATATGCCTCAGTTTCTTGCAATGTACCTTTACCTTGAAGGCTTTTACTCTGTCAAGTTTGCTGTGTTTATAATTGGGAACACATTGCAGCTTTTGAATTATCATTTACTTTTTTTTGTCTCCCAACCCAACCATCAGTGTGTCTTCATCGGACTTGGTCTCCAAGTGGATGGGTGAAAGTGAAAAGCTAGTATCGAACCTTTTTGAGATGGCTCGTGAGAGTGCTCCGTCGATCATTTTTGTTGATGAGATAGATTCTTTGTGTGGTCAACGTGGGGAAGGTGTAGAAACTAGGTTTCCACAATGAATTTGTTTGAGGAGGGAAACAAATTCAATAGAGTTATATCTCTAGAAAACAGATTTAAGCCTTCGAATTAAAGTAAAGAGGTAGAACTCAAAGGAATTAGGGTTTATTGCCAAGGACAAAAGGAGAACTCGATTATTGTATTTTATTTTCTACCCTTACAATGGAGAAGTCTCTCCTTCTTTATACATGTTCTAAGATTACAATATATATTCACTTTCCTTATCGGACGAAGTGAGATATGGAAAACTGCCTCATTGCTTCATTCGGCCGCCGTGCCGAAGTGGAAGTCGGCTCCTTCTTCTTCAAGGCGACACTTTGGCCGAACTGACTTCTTGTTGACCTAATCGAGCCCTTAACCGGTTTCCCGGTTAACTAATGAATTAGTATTTCTGGTTTAGCTTGGTATGTCGGGGGTGCTGAATCCCGCACCAACAATTAGTCCCCCCCAGTTCCGAATATTCGAGATTCAATTCGAATGTTTCGAACTATGGGAAGAGAATATCCGATCTAATCCATAAAAACTTAATTGATTTTACCCGGATTCTCGCGTCATCTCGCCGCGAATTGTTCGGACGATACGTGTCGTTTGCATCACATCAGCTAGCCTGGAATTCGAAGAGTCGCATAGGTCATAATTGCTTTGCGTAGGGTTGCCACCCGCTCGACTCTATAAATACGCCTCCCCTTTCGTCATTTCTCATTTTCTGCCAACAACGAAAGGTAATCTGCTCCGATCTCTCTCCTATTTATTTTGTTAGTTCCGATTTTCTTCGCACTCTCCGAACTCAGAATATGGCAAGCACATCAGAACCCATCTCTTCGCCAGAAGTCGAGGGCGAACAGCTAATTCGTCGATCTACCAGGCAGAAAACTCTCGACCCAGAGCGTACCACGCAGATCGGTGAGTCGAGTAGATCGGCTTCCGAAGTCCCACCACGCCTTGTTCGCTGTTCTGCAGGAACTTCATCTTCACAAGTATTGCCGTTGCCATCAGTTCGTCCTGAAGAGGAAAGCACCGAACTGACTCGAGGCGTACTGTCACAAGAGGAAGATCGGTTTGTTCCCTTAGGACTCTTGATCGAGGATATCGATCCCTTATTTGACCATAAAGGACAGATTGGTGGCGAAAAGAGTTTGAGTTCGTCCAAAACCGTGAACGACATGCTGAACTCATGTGGTTTATTCAACAACGAAGTCACAATTCTGATTCCTCGAGAGGACCAACGCCCTTGGAACCCTCCGGAAGGGTATATATGTCTATACGATTGTTACTTTACCGAATGTCGCCTCTTATTCCCAATCCCTGCGTTGATATCGCTCTACGCCCAAAGACGCACGATAGCGATCTGCCAATTCGTCCCCGGAGCTATTTGTAACTTTATGGCTGCCCTCACTATAGCAGCCGAAGTCGGGGTCAATATTGGAGTTCAATGTTTCGAACAGCTATCCAATTTTAAGTCATCAAAGAGTTTACACCGCTGGGAAGTGAATATGAGGCCGGCGCACAATTTCCTTGTCGGTAAAAGAGTGAGCAAATTCCAGAAGTGGATGAACCGCTACTTCTATGTCCGCGTCGATCAGTACTCACTCGCTAACCCATTGGGTTTCCATCGGAGAGTGTGGAATGAAAATCCTGGTAGACTTTATATTTTCAGCACGTTTTAATTGACTTTGGCACCTCTAACCAGTTTTAACTTTTTCGTGTCATGTTTCCAGATCGTCCATTCTGCGCGACGCGGCTAGCTCCAAACTACCATCCCGTCAGAGACGCTCTATTAACCTGAAACAATCGTCAGTCGGAGTTCATCAGCCGTATCCGTGTTGAAACAGCGATGGGCAAACCCAGGACGACGTTCCCAAGTTTTGCTAGGTCACTAGGACGAACTGCGGAACCTACCGGGGCATGTGTCCTTGAATCGGACAATCTCCAGATAATTCGCCGCGACACTCAGGCTGCCATTGAAGCTGACATCGACCCATCTCAAGGTCGAACTGAAGTCGATCCCATCCCAGACCAGACCGACGTTGACCCTACTCAGGCTTCTGGAGAAAACGTCAACACAATCGATGTCGCGGAAGAAGATATTCTCCCTTTGGCCTTAGAGAATGCCAATCTTTCGACCGAAGAACAGGATGTCCCGCAACTTGAAGCTGGATCCAAAAGAAGGAAGAAGAAACAAAAGCAAACCAGAAAAAACCCAGTCGCTGAGCCACAGCCGGTAGTGAACCGCAAACGCTCGGCGGAAGAAGCCGGACTGGAATCTGCCGATCGATTTCGCCTGGAAAGGAGAAATGATAAAACAGATCGCTTCTCCTATCATTACTTCGGCGACTATCCTCTGGTGACCAATCGTGAAGCCTCAGGCGAACTCTTCCGAACCTTGAAGACCTCCAGTCGAATCCTTCCGTCGGCGGATGATCTTGAATTTAAACAGGCGTTCCTTGATGTCGCCGAGTGCCACCTAATGGTATGCCCTATCATTTTGTTTAATTTGCTTGAAATTTCAACGGGTGAGCTGACAAACGTTCTTCGGGTTTACAGACTGCCGCCAAGATGAACACGTTGACTCAATTATACGATAGGCGTGCCAAATCCAGTAAGAAATCTGGATTGGAGCTCGAAAAGGTGAAAGAATGCGCAGAGCGAATCCGGATTGCCAGCGACGCCAAGGATACGAGGATCAAAGAGCTCGAGGCGCTTGTTGCCGAAAAAGATGGTATCATTGTCAGCTTCGAGCTGAGGATTAATGAACTGAACTCCCGAGCGCTTACGCTCGAGGAAGAGAAGAACGAACTGCAGGAATCATGCGACGGGTTAAAGGTTCAGCTCAACTTTGAAGTCAAGAGACTTCGGCGGGATCGCTGGGAGAAGGTGGAGCGAACAACAATGAAAGTGCAGACTCGACTGGATAAGGTCAAGACCTATCTACTCGAACAGGAGAAAGTTCGTCCCCTGGAGGATCTGCTAAACCAAGCTTCCGGGATACAGGAAACTGTACAATATCTGGTCGAAAATGGGGCCATCATTCCGGCGGAACGAATCAAGGAGATTGACGAGAAAAAGGCCGAAGCCGAGGAGACTGTCAAGGCGATCGAGGTCCTTGATCTGAATGAAAAAGATCTCAACATGTCCCCGGATCAACTTGGCTATGGCTTTCCCCCCCCCCGGAACGACGGCTCCAGACTCTGTCCAACATCCGCACGGTTCCAATGCCGATAGCTTTCAGGCCGATTTGACCGGTGCTTATGATACTTAGCTGTATTTTCATTTCCTTCTCTTCTTTTTCTTTTGTTGTTAATCCTACGGGTTTGAGTACCCTTGTAAAACATTGCCGACTTGTTCGGCCAATTTTCTCTTTTAATTACTGAAATTTTTATTTTATCATAAAAGGAAAAACTGATAAATTTGCATTCTTACCATTTTGCACGGAAAGTTGCCATTTTTTTAAAAAAGGGAATTTTCCTCCCAATACTCGTATAAATCTATCCGGCGCTGCCTACGGATTAAACATCCCAAGAAAAACTCTCAATCAAGACAATGTCAAGCTCGGTTAGCAGCGTGGAATCCCCACTAGTTGGTAACGATGTGCCGACGTTCTCGAATGCCGAAGCTATCAAAAGGGGGATGGCGTACTACCCGAACATCCGAGCTCCCTGGATGTTGATGTTCCACGTCAAACCGGAAGAAAGGCGCGAACTGGAAGAATTTCTTCATGAGGTGGAAGATCGCCATACGGAATATCGCGATCGTCTTGCTGCATCGGAACAAGTACAGCGAGATCTGCTACTCAAACTCGAGATGCTGAAATCTCACCCAAAGGATTGGATTAAGAAGGGGTTCGACAAGATAGCTGCTTTGCCGCCATGTCTTGTTGCGTACTGCGACGAATGCCGAAGGGAATCAGATCGGAGACCGATGCATACGGACCCTGTCTTGATCGGTGACTTCATTCCCGGCAACGTGAAGCCGTTCTACATTAACCGGCGTGCAACCGGTGCCGAGCTTGCCGAGGCCGACGCCTTTTTCCGTCAGGTAGCCACTACCCTCTTTTCTTTTTTGCTTTCCTTATGAACGATCGAAATTTGTCTTCTTCGTACTAACCCGTTGTTGATTTTCCGTTTGCAGATTGAGGGTACGCACCAAGAACTGACTCAAGATCTTCAGTACTTTCATATGAAGAAAGGCAGGATCGATCGACGGCTGAGGACTCTGGAGTCCGAGATCGCCCTACTCAAGGCGAAAAGGAAAAGAACTACTGACCTGCTCGATGAATCCGAACAGAAGGCCAGAGCATTGGAGACTCGTCCCGAGGAATGGGAAAAGACTGGGTTACAACTACTATGGCCAATGCCGAAGCGACTCAAGACGAGCATTCGCGAGATTGCTGCAAATGGCGCACCAGTTTGGAATTAGGATGTTTCGTTTGATAATAAAATACAACTGCAATATAGCAGGCGAACTTGAACTTTGCTTGTTGTAAAATCTCAATAAAACTTTTTCAGTAATAATAAGAGATTTATTTTGCTACTTTATTCTCAAAAATGTGCCAGAAGCGAGACGTCTCCCGGCTTACGTCAGGCAATTTTTATTAAGTGACGGTAGACAAAATCGATTAGAACCTTAGAAGCAGTCTATGAATTTTGAACGAAGTGTGTTTGGTCGGAGAGCGAGATACTGGGCTCGGTTTATCTCCTTTTACTTTAGTTCGGTGGCCGGAGTGCGAAATTATTCTCTGGGTTCGGCTTACCATACCGTCCGAACCAAAGGTTGAGTGCGAAATAAATACTCTGGGTTCGGCTTACCCCAACAATTAAGAGATTGGGCGCGGAATAAACGCTCTGGGTCCGGCTTATCCCAATGATTGGAAGTTCGGGTGCGAAATAACGACTCTGGATCCGGCTTATCCCGAAAAATAGTAGGTAGTTATACCAGCTGATCACCTGGCCAGGGTGTCAACAAGGGGTGAGTTCGGTACGAACAAATAGATACTTAGTCCCAGTCGGGCTAAGGTATACGTATGAGTATATAGTTTTTTTTTTGTTTGTTTTTTTTTTGAAGGAATTTCCTTTTTCTGGAAATAATGAACGTGCTTTATTAAATGCGCTGCGCGGTCTTTGAGAATTATTCTCGGGACCTCGCGAAAATCACGCTGCACTCTGATTGGTGGATTCAGCGGCGGTTACTTCCCGTAATCCTGTATAAATAGGATTGAGAGTTTGGGAGATCATTCTAACTTCCACAACTTTCCAAAATATTGAGAGAAAGAGATGGTGACTACTCGATCTGCGTGGCTAAAACGGGCTCTGGAAAGGTTAACCGCTTCGTCGAGTGGTTGCAACCAAACTGAATCGTCGGATGATTCCTCTGCCCAAGAGGGCGTAGAGACTTTCCGAGTACGCACACTTGTCCCACCTGTTGATATGGCGGGTGTAGAAGGGAGCCTCGTGTGTCAAGAACTCCGAAGGTATCGGGCTCGCCGCTATAGGTTGGGGGCTCACCTTATGGCGAGACGTCGTAGACTGGCCGAAGTCTGTCGGCTTTACCGTTTGGACGGGACTATTCGGGTCCTGCACGAATTAATCGCCGAAGGCTTCTTCTTGGAGAAGTGGCGTATGACCGGGCTGCTTGCCGCGCGTACGGCGTGCCAAGAACTGGTGGCGAGTATGGAGGTGCCTGTCTTTTTTGAGGACGACTGTCAGCCCCTCGAAGATACCGCGCACCCGTTTACCGTGGATATCTGGGCCTACCGGGCTTCCATAGAAAGGTTAAGGCGGTACGCCAATTTCTTGGAATCGGCTGGTCCGGTTTTCCGTGAGAGGCACCTGGTCGAGGGCCCGTGCGCCTTCCTGGAAGACTTGGTGTCAAGAGGCGTTGAAGTTCCGAGGGCTAAGGCAAGCTCGTCAGTTCTGGCGAAGCGAACTGGATAAGGTAGCAGTAGAAGAACCGCTGGCAGACGATCTGTCAGGTCCGCGGCCTCCACTTCGTCTACTGGACTGCCCCAGATAGTGACAGCGAAGCCCTGACCGCTCCGGACGTTTTTTTTTTATTTTTTATTTATTTATTTATTTTTTTTGTTTTTAGGAGAACTCAGTCGTTGAAGGGATTTTCCCTCTTTGCGTCTCTTTTCTCTGTTTTCTTTTTTGTGTTGGTCATCGCTCCAAAGCATGTAATGGGGATTGACTTCTTTAGAAAAACTTAATTTTAATTGGAATTATCAAACCGTGTAAGAGAAATCAAATCCATGGTCGATATTTCGTACATTAGATCAGCTTGGCGCCGAACTGAATGTATTCGAATAATAAGAAGAAGTTTTTCAACCGGAAAAAACTTTATTAATATATTAGCTGCATTCACCTCATCTTTAAAAGATAAGGAATTGCCTACGTACCCCGAAGTGGGGATCAAGCCAACCGTAGTTCGTACTACAAAAGAAAGATAAATGGAGTTCGGAGTCCCGAAAACTCCTGGGTAGGATCATAACAGCGACTTAGCTGTAATAACGTTTCAAGTGGGCTGCGTTCCACGAGTTTTTGATCCGTTCCCCAGCCATGGTTACGAGTTCGTAGACGCCTGGACGAACCGCTCTAGACACGAGGTATGGACCCTCCCATCGAGCGCCGAGCTTACCGGCGTTCACTTCCTTGGTGTTCTCGAAAACTTCTCTACGAACTAGATCGCCTTCGTTGAAACGTCGCTGACGAACAGTCTTATTATAGTATCGAGCTGCTGCGTCTTGGTAATGTTGCACTCGAACTAATGCTTTATGCGCAACTCCTCGGCAAGGTCGTTGTGGTCGATCAGCATTTTGTCATTGAGTTCGGGATTATCGACCATCATAGTACGGCGAAGTGTCGGGACTCCTGCTTCGGCCGGGGCAAGTGCTTCGAGACCATATGCGAGGGAGAAGGGGGACTGTCCTGTGCTTCGCCGTGGGGTTGTGCGATATGACCATAGTACACCGTCCAAGTGGTCTGCCCATGCTCCCTTCCTTCGACCGAGTCGTTTCTTGAGTCCGTCGACGATCGACTTATTCGTGGCTTCAGCTTGACCATTACCTTGCGGGTACCGAGGAGTCGAAGTGCTGAGACGGATTCCCCACAGACGGCGCCAATTGTAGAAACTAGGTTTCCACAATGAATTTGTTTGAGGAGGGAAACAAATTCAATAGAGTTATATCTCTAGAAAACAGATCTGAGCCTTCGAATTAAAGTAAAGAGGTAGAACTCAAAGGAATTAGGGTTTATTGCCAAGGACAAAAGGAGAACTCGATTATTGTATTTTATTTTCCACCCTTACAATGGAGAAGTCTCTCCTTCTTTATACATGTTCTAAGATTACAATATATATCCACTTTCCTTATCGGACGAAGTGAGATATGGAAAACTGCCTCATTGCTTCATTCGGCCGCCATGCCGAAGTGGAAGTCGGCTCCTTCTTCTTCAAGGCGACACTTTGACCGAACTGACTTCTTGTTGACCTAATCGAGCCCTTAACCGGTTTCCCGGTTAACTAATCAATTAGTATTTCTGGTTTAGCTCGGTATGTCGGGGGTGCTGAATCCTGCACCAACAGAAGGCAATGAAAGTGAAGCTTCAAGACGTATCAAAACAGAGCTTCTTGTGCAGATGCAGGTGAGAAGATTATTAGAATTCTGGGGATGAATTATTAGGAGAAACATGACTTCTTTCTCTCTCTCTCTATTTCTCTTTTATTTTAGGGTGTCGGACACAATGATGAGAAATTCCTTGTTCTAGTAGCAACAAATACACCGTATGCTCTTGATCAGGTGAAACTCATAAGAGTGGATTGGTGTTTTTGAATTAGTTTCCAGCTTTAGAATAATACTCAATACCTTGTTCATTGCAGGCTATTCGGCGACGTTTTGATAAGCGTATCTATATCCCTCTACCTGATGTCAAGGCTCGTCAGCACATGTTCAAAGTACTGAATTGTCTTAAAACTTTTCTCATAGTAAATTCAGGAGACCCAATCCTAATGATATTCGTGTATGAATCAGGTGCATTTGGGGGATACTCCTCATAATTTGAAAGAAGCTGATTTTGAATATTTAGCTTGCAAGACAGAGGGATTTTCTGGTTCAGATGTGGCTATTTGTGTAGGTGGCTTGGCCTGAGTTATTATCTCTCTATCTAGATATATAAACAGTCTAGGCTTGTGCGCTGATTTCTACTTACAATAAGTAACTTGCACTTTATGGCTCACGGGACAGTCTCTTATTGTGTATACTTTTGTATTTTCTTACTTTCACCTTTCAGCAAAGTTATTATGTAATGATAGTTCCCCTTTCACTCTATGAATTAAATGGCCTGATCCAAGAGCGCTAGTTATGTCACTGAAAAATGCTATCACCACAACTTCATCATGTAAAGACATTTGTTTTGAGTCAGTTAGGTGTAGAAATTATACACAAATCAATTAACCTATAAATGATGTCTTTCTCTGTTTTGTTAGCAGCTGGTGCATTGTAAAATCCAAGAGGTGCATTCTTCTAGCATTTTGAACTTCTGGCGCTTTGCTATATCCAAGAAAATCTCCATCCTCTTGTGGAACTCTGACCCGCTCTCTTTGCATCTAAAGGAACCAGAACACTCACACTGCTCTGTCAAATGAGCGGCTTTCACCTGATTGCACCTAATGCACACTAGATCCTGCATGTGGTACATTCTCTCTCGCTGTCTCACCATCTGGAGAAGACTATTCTCCATCTGCTCTCTGTCATATATCTTCCCACATTGTGTATCCACACATGACCATTCTTTCTCTGTTAATAGATCTGGGTCTCTGCATAAATCTAGGTCTCTGTAGGCATCACAGTTGCTGCAACAATAAAAACAGTATAATCAAAACTTGGTGTACACATTTTCAGCCGTCTTACTGCTTACTACTTCAAAAAAGTCAAGTATTAAAAAACACAATGTGGGTAGATATATGACAGAGCAGATGGTATATTCAGCCTTCGGAATATGACCAAGGTAGCCCTCTTTTCTCTGGGATTTGGGGGTCTAAGGCGTTTTTCTTTTCTTTTAGTGTTGCAAACAGATAGCAAAAACTAGAGGTATTAAAAAATACCAGAATGCTTCTTTGAATCACAAAAATTGAGCATTTCTTTTGGTCAAGTAATACCTGCAAGCTACATTAGGTAAGATGCAGGAGGGCCCAGGATCAAGAAATTCGGCTTCAGCAGCATACTCTTTTACCTTAATGTACTTCAACAGATTCTTTCTCATTACCTATAGAGAAGAGATTACGTCAGTAAGATTGTAGGTCTAGAGAACAAAATTTGAGAAGACAATAGTTAACACCCATCTGAAACTATCCAACTTTTTAGGTAAACAGTTTCAAGAATCAGATTTCCGGAATGTAGACTGGATTTGTGAATGAAATCATTTACAAAGAGGTTTTCAAATTATAAAGATTAAAAACTCTATATGAGAATTTTGAATTTTCATTTCCAAGATTAATCTATTCAGAGGACTTGTGAATACTCCATATGTTTATCAAATTGTACCAGTATCAGGTAAAATTGAAAAGGAATAGGTAGAGTACTTACCAGAACATCGTGCTGGACATTCTGGTCAAGAGCCAGAACAGCAGAGATAACCTGTATAAATTCTAACGTGTCATCTCCTTTGGGAGTTTGACCAGAAAACCGAGATGCATCTGAAACGTTTATGTCCTTCATGTGTGACATGATATCTATAACCTTCTTAAGAAGCCTCTCTGTGAAATAGGATTCAATCTGCATAAAATAAACAAAAAATTAATGAGGAGATAATCTTTTGAGTGAACGAAAAGTAAATCAAAAGAAATGGCTTTAAGACTACCTGTTCTCTTAGATATTCTACCATCTGTGCCTCTAAACTCTCTGAACTGCCTTTTTTTTTCTCTAATGCAAATTTCCAGGGATGGAATATAAACTCGGCAACGATTATAGTGAAATCACTCTGCCAAGATAGATGAAATGCATCAGTGTCCAAGAAAATAGTCTAACTGTTGCCACATGTTTAAATCACTCTGCTTTGATTTGAGTGAGGGTTCTGTCTGTACACCTTAATATACTTGGGTAAATGTCGTGCAACACTCCATTTTTGTTCAATAGACACTTCGTCAGGTGAACTTTCATCATCGGTAGCTTGGATACCAGTGTAGTTATACTAAAGGTTGAAAAAGAGATATCTTGATGAGAGGGTATAAATAAGGAAAAGCAAGATCAAGAAGTCTGATTAAACCAAAGCTAATGATGGAAGATGGGGCTTTAGTAGAGTTCAGTGCAGTTTGGAAATTATTTTTTAACCATCAAGGTGAAAGGACTTTACTCTGGTTTACTGGAACAACATGAATTGAGGTCCCATGGATTGTCACTTTTTCATTTCCTCTCTTTGAGGCTCAATTTTTATGTTCAGGGATTTGTAATTTTACAATTTACAACAAAGTTTACCATGTTTAGCTATCAGAAATTTAAAATACAAAAGGGAAGTATAAGAAATAAGAATTCTAACCTGATCCATGAAAAGTAATGAGTGCCAGTAGTGAACCGGCTCGAGCAATATCCACTCAAAGATAGAACTGTCAGGGGCAAAGTACAAAAATAATGGCAGGAAAATGAGTGCAGCCGACATATAGTCAAACATATATACCGTGAAAGGAAGAAACCAACCTATTTCCCACCGCTGTGAGCAAGCTTTCACAATAGGCCTTAGCAGCAGATAGATCAAATTTCCCTGTGTCGATAATGACCTTTGAGAAGTCTGCATAAATTATCATAGCACCCAATCTCCGCAAATCAGTCAATAGCAGAGCAAAGACCTTTTGCATGACCTACAATATTCATGAAAAACGCAGGATGTCAAATGGGTTTAGAATTTTAAAGGCAAATAAAAAGTGAATGTAACTGACAAATCTCAGGATCTGAAGGTGCCTTGGGAATGATATGTCATAATAAGCATAATCCAGCATGGAGGTATTATTTGTTAGCTTCAGTTTCGATAAAATGAATTGACTAAGAAAGATTCAGACAGGAGTAAATTTATATAAAGTCTGCTGATTTATCCACACCAACTCATTTATACTTGATAAAAAGCAAGAAATACTAGATAATATTTACCTTGTGAAGCATGAGATGAAGAGCTGGATCATGGAGCTTAGAGGACGGGCTACAATAAGGAATTAACATCGGTATGTTATGAGTCAAAAAAAAAGTGAACATGTTACAAGATGTGACATAATCATACCTGCAGAGCCACCAAGACAAGCGTTGCAAAATGGAATCAGCATAGATATTCTCATATTTACGCACATCAGTAAAGCAATTATCAAACAATTGTTTCAGGACACGAAATGCTTGAGCACATCCAGTGGTCTCATCAAAACTGGTGTTCTCGTCTGAATTTGTTTCAAATCCCGAAAAGACGCCTCCTTCCATTTCATTCACAAGGTTGCTTTTCAGAAGGGCATTAACAGCCAAGTGATGGATCTGCACAATGCATGTTAATTAGAACAACATCCAAAAGAGCACGACAATTAAATCATTTTTTTTTATGACCTTTAGCTCCACAGACACTTTTCTATACGCTCCAGGGAATACCAAACTTGTCTGTTGCACCTGTGTCAGAGAAGCATACCAGTTTATCACCTTGATAGCGCACAAAAACAAAAAGAGAAAAAAAAAAAAAAAAAACATAGAGATTGGCGATGATCCTGACAAAGTTCACAGAATCCAAAAGGAAATTTTTTTTAACCCATTTGATTACGTACCTCATCAGCAAAGAATGTCTCTTCATTGTTTATACCTCCAAGGTCTGGAACACCATTATCTGACACCCAAAGGACCTGTTATACAAAAGGAAATTCAATAATACATAATAGGCACTTCTAAAGGAAAAAGAAAAAAATATCGAAATCAGTGATAGAGAGACAACAGCCTTTTGCCTAGGCGCTGGAGAAACAGAGCAAGAGCAAAAAGGCAAACAGAAAGAAAAAGGAAGGCAAATATTGTAGCAGTGGAACTAAAAAAAAAGTTACAAGATAGGAAATTCGAAGAAAAGACCTGTTGCTGGCCACGGAGTGCCCTGGACATGAAGATATCTATTGTGAATGTTAGCCAATCAAGTCCAAAATTCCCCAGAGGCACCTAGTAAGTTGTACAGGAAATGTCAATAACTGCACAAAACAATAATATGAGGAACTATATCTCCACTTTAGAAACATAACCTACATGGGCGTATCTTGATTGGGCAATCCTCTGATCCAACCACTGAAATGCTGCAGCACAACGGAACATTGCTATTTTTGCTGCTGGACGTTGCCAGGAGACAGGCTATGCATTGCAACCCCACCACACATACGTATTACTTGATCAAATAAACATCTATCATAACATAAAAGGAGAAAAGGTAGCCAATTGGTTTATAAGTTAGGAACCTGATAACTATTGTCATCGCCGTTGAAGGGAATCCTCACACAGGGGAAATCATCCAGGGCCTTAATACCTTCCATCATGGAGTTATAGTCAGGGCATTCAATGACAGCAACAGTTGGTCCACTATTTTCTTCTCTGCAAGATAAAGAAACAATGTGACTAGTCAACACTACGGGATGATTTAACATAACCTTACAAGAAAAGTCCAACAATCAAACTCTTTGTTTCTTTTTGGGACAATTAACTTATACAATGTATCTAAGATTCTAAGTTACCAACTAGTTCACACAGGAAAAAATCAAATAGGAAAAAGCATGCGCAACTGATTCAATAGAAACACTATTGGATTCAATATGTCAGGGAAACATTTAACAAGCTGCACCGCTATAAATCAGGAAAAACGAGTTACTTGTATTCACTTATTGCTTTCTGTATAATCTTCTTGGCAGCTTCAGGATGGTCAACATAGTCTACCTGATGATTAGCATTCACAAAAGCTCAAAAAAATGCACGACTACTATTGTAGGGGTTCTATGTGATGAGTTTAGAGCATACCTGGAAAAGGATACTACCCCAAGACAATAAGTCAATTGAAAATTCTTGGCAACTATCTCTAAACTGTCTCTCTAGGGCAGATGGTAATAATTCCTTGCTATTAAAAGGATCAACTACCACGGCAGACATACGCTTCGATGCATGACAATATAAAACATACATAGCACGCCCTGTAGAGGTGCTGCAAACAAGAAACAAGTATACCATGAGATAAGTATTCCGGTCTGCATAGAGTATTCAATAATATGACTAGACACGTAGTCATAAACACTCCAACATTGTGACTAAATGCCTACTAGAAATTTACAATCAAAACCTTCTTCAACTTAAATTGCATGAAGTTGAATTGGTTTCCATCAGAAAAAGGGGTAGTCATGTTACTTTACAGAATGGAGCTTTACCTGTTATACAAGTAAACAAGTGGAATTGAACGGTCCAAGTAGCGACACTCAGTTGTAGTTTTCATATGAAGTTCACCAATTTTCCATCCATCTTGGATATTACGGTGCTTAGCTGTGTTATCAATTTTGCATACACATCCAATTTGACATATAGCACTAAACTCCAGAGGCACCTTAGTTTCATATATGCCCTGCCAAAGTTAATTATGAGACAAGCAAGCATAAACATGGTATTCTCTTGATGAAAAATGAAGGTCAAAACATGCATTTAACAAACAAGTTGACAAATCCCACCAAGCTGACAAGTCGATGGGTCTCATTCACATTCTATTCAAATAACAAAGAAGACACACACACATAACTGAGATCACAGACACCAAATACAATTTGTCTACTCACCAAATAAAATGCCACCAGAGATCACAGAAGTAAGAGTTAACGATACTAAGAAACTTTCTTTATTACTTTTAAGACATGCGATGGGTGGGTAGTCGATAAAAGGTGTGGCTTCTGATGGCACTTATTTTTTTTCAACTTTTTAAAAGACCTCACCTCAATTTCAGGGTTGGCAAGAAGAGCTGCACGCATTTTGCTTTCTTTTTTAAATTGATCTTCCTGAATTTTAACCTGTAAAGAAATATAAAACTAGTAACTAACTAAAAGGAATACAAGGGGAAAGATGTATAGTTGATAAAAGGCATGCCTCAATCAAATTATAAGAAGGCCTTCCATGAGGAAGAATCTTGTTGACACACTTTCCGGGGAATTTTTCAACTGTAGGAGCTTTGGAATTAATGTAAAACACCCTTGGGATTGTCAATGGGATCTTAAGCATCAATCCTTTCACAACCACCCAGGCGAAAAATTGCCCACTCTGTGGACTTGGGACCAGTTGTATAATCTGAAAAAGCCAGAAAGACAACATTATATGGTTACAAAATATTAGTCAAATATATAAATACATTTAGGTTGCTGTACCCACCTGCCAATGTGAACTAGTCAAGGCTTCTTCAGGCCTCCTAAAGTATGAACCTACACCTCCTCTTCCCAGACCAACTTTTTGATTTATCTCGTGAGCATCAATCTGCTTTGAAGATCTTAGATCACCCAACCTACAAAAAGAAGGAATACACAGTCAAGAAGTTCAGAAAGTTTTAGAAGCAGCGGATGTCATATTGAACTACATTTTGTTCCAAATAAAGTACTACCTTCGTTTTTTCTTCTTCTCTAATGTCACTTTCCATTTTCTCTTTTTCAGTTCAAGCCATCCTTGGTAATTTACGTTCTTGTCAATGTTCTGAAATGAGATATCATGGAACTCTGGACCGCAGCTCTCTTTCTGCTCGTGTTCAGTCATTTTTTTTTTTACTTCAAAAGAACGTGCAATTGGCTTTGGCCCTTTCACGGAAGGCCTGTTTTCTTTGCAAAAATCCTCAATATCTTCCATATTATCTTCAGTCACCAAATGATCTGTGTCCGACACACCATCTTTGTTTGCTGAACTAAACATATCAACTAGTTTTCTCTGGCGAAATTTGTCCTCTTTCTCACGAACCTTTTTATGGAGCCAATCAGGATGATTCACCCTAGGCACAGGATTTTCCACCTAAAGAGGTCATATAAGCCGTTAGATATTTACAGAAAGAATATTAAGAAAAACAAAACCAATATAAATAGTAACAATGAACCTTCTGCATTGCAGCAGGAATGGTAATAACTTTTTGGATAGCTGAACTAAGGCGCTGCTTATAATACGACCAGTCAATAATTAAACGGATTCCGACGTCTGATGATGTCTTGCACCATTTTCGCAGATAATACTTCATAATTCCTGTGAATTTTGACGTTTCCATTACATTTGATCGATAAGAACGCAAGAATACATAATCACAGCAGATAACAGAAGGTTTACCCGGTTTCGTTGTTTCAAATATAGCAACAGGAACAGCCCGTTCGCTAACAGGTGTACCCTAATCATGAGAAAAGTTGTTAAGTTGCAAGAAAAGAAGTACTATAAGCAGATATACTATACCAGAATAGCTCAAAAAGATGCTTAACAGACAGTAAATACTTTTTTAAATGTAAGCAACATTATTAATACAGATTACATGTGTGACGACATTATTGACTTAAGAGAAAATGTACATTCAGCAGTGTAACCTAACTAAGTGCTCCAACAGTAGAGATTGTTAACAGAACATACACAAGTCTGTCACTCGTACTAAAAAATTATAAGAAAAGATGGAAGAAGATATGTGAATCAGTTATTTTTTTCATAAGACCTAACTATTCAGTTTTTTCTGGCCTGTTCGGGTTGGTAATGGATGGCCTCTTTATATGTCAAAGGAGGACAAAAGTTCCACGAAAATTTTAAGTTTGACAGAAATGTACCTTTGGCTCACAAGCAACAATGTATTGGCAACGAAGTCCTTTATCTTTGACCATTGAATCACCAAGAAATTCAGCCAAGCGTTTTGCGGTGGTCACTGCACATGACTTTTGCTCACCATAATCTGCTAACGATTTGCTCATTGTGCTTGACTCTGATATATAATCTAGCAGTTCACTATCGGCAATATCTTTTCCTTGATTCTGGAGAAAATGTAAAGAGAAAACTATGAGCAAAATGACCCTTTTACAAATAAGAGAATTTAGCAGCACCTATATGAAAAGTCTTTCTCCTCAGTGGCTCCTCGGTAGGGGGAAAAAAATCAACTAAAAAATAACAAAAAACAAATTATTTCACATACATCGAGTAGGTCAAGCCACCGATTTGCGACGGCTGCAACAGCAGAATAGCACTCTTTAAGAGTTGATCCATGGAGAAATTTGTCAAAAAGCTCGGCCTGTAGGGAAGGGATAGAAAAACAAATAATGAAGGCTCTACACATGTTTATCAAGTAAATCTCAGCCTATTTTCTTGGGATGCTTGCGTCTAACAAATCATGAACATCTTATGCAGTTCATATTTGAAATAAGCTTAAGTAAACACAAGAATCCAAAAAATAGGATGGAAATGTTTTTAAAAAAAAAAAATGTAACATGCAGTGTGTCGTCATAGAACAGAGATTTTATTTATCAGTCTGTTCTTTTATGAACGATGAAGGTAGAGGAGCTCTAGATACTTGCTAAATAGTCACCTGAACAAGCAATTAAGAACCAGTGGAATTCTCCCTTTTCCTAACAGAGAATTATTTTATGTCAGAATTAGAACCTTAAAAATGCTGCTAGAAAGAGTTACTAAAAGTCTACTATAACTAGATCAAGTGAAATACAATCATCAACCGCTTTGAGCCTAAAAATAGATGAAGCAACAATCTGATGAATCATTACAACACAAAGAAAGGAAAGGATACCTGGAAAACTTTAATGAGTTTCAGCTCCCCTCTACGCTTGATCTCAAAACCCTTGAGTTCTGCTAAGGTTCCGTCATGATTGAAAACAGCATAACGCTTCTTAATTAAGATTCCTTCCTCTTTCGATGCAGGAATAATCATTGCCTGAATGGAAAGAATTACAAATATTTCTACGCAGCAATCAAAGAGCAGCACACGTAAAAGTTTAATAAAGTTTAAGCATACCTTGTACGGTCCATCCACTTCAAATTCAATTGAGCATTCACTATGTGACTTGTATGTCTTGCGTACAGGATCTTCAAGAGTCTGTTTCAACCAACAATTAAAGGGAAAATGGAAACGAAACACAAGGCAAAATGCTTTCAGAACCTCAGAAGGGTTTATATCATCTGCTTATTTAAGACTGAACACAAAAGCTACATATAGGTAAGGAAAAGCTTGGCATACCTGATATTGATCATTTGTATTATTCTTTGCCACATCAACATTTAGCATTACACATGGATAAGAGATTGTGAGTTTCTTCATGTCACTGCAGTCAAAAAATAGAATTGATGGTTTACTTAACATCTTGAGAACCACGAGAAAATAAAATCCCCCCTAACATGGATATAAAAACTCTTGAATATATCTTAAAGTGAACTATTGCAATATATTCAAAACAAAATAGAACACGGAACTTCCAAACATGGAGATAGCAAAACCTTACATCGTTTTAAAAGTAAAGTTCTCAGGAAAAGATCCAGGGAGACAACACCATATACCATCTGTATCCAACTCAAGTGGTTTCCCGATTCGATCAATAAGCAAACGGGCATTCTGGATGATTTTGGCTCCAGTATAGGTAACTACACCAGCCATTTCCATGGAGTACCATCTTGCACCCCTGGAAATTGTTTCAAGTAAAGCTTTGGGTCAACCTAAATGGAACAGACAACGATCATATAACCAAAGTCCAGGCTCTTTGCAAGAGATCAGAAGACTCACTTTCGCATGACATATCCATAGAAGGAATTAAGTATACACTTATGAGCTAGCTGCAAGGAATCGTAAACCACTACCATATCCTGTTCCAAATTTGAATGTCACCATCTTAAAAAAGTTTCAGAGATCTATGAGCAAGTGCACAAGATAACGTACCTGTGCTTCCTGGATCTTGATTGAATTACCACTTGCCTTGGCCTCGGACAACTTTCCCTTCCAGACCTTGTTAAGTGTTTTGTATTCATACCTCCTATCTCGAAAGCTTGAATTACATTCAAAACACCACCAAATAAAAAGCAATTAGGACTTAGTTAAAAAAAAAAATATCATAATCAGTGGTGTGTTCACACAAAAGAGATTACTGCACAAAAGACTAAACGTCCAAACAGAGTCTCAGTCAAGAACAATATGAGAGAATAAAAGGCACACACCTCCGAACAGTGTCCACATAGAAAGGGTTTTCTCTCATGCATATCCCAGCCTCACGAACTTCAGTGATTGGCTTGTCAAGTACTCGTTTATATGCCTGCCAAATGCAAAATGACTTGCAATCATATGTTGACAATGTGGGGAAACTATTACTAAGCAGAAGGAAGGGCGAGAATACCTTTTGACAATATTTTTTAAGTCGTTCTTTTAGCTTGGTTTGTTGTTCCACCTTTGGCAAATCAAGGAATGATTTTGAAGACTGAATATTTGCACCAGTATCAACAAATTCAGACTCAATCTGTTTTTTCAAATGGTAGTAATCACTGCCAAACCAGTTGAAACAAAGTTAAGAACTTAAGACTAGACCAACAAGGTTAAAATCCATAGTTAGCTGGAATGAAAAACAAGTTAAGAACCTTTTCTTTCCCATGAATGTCACCCCACGCCAAACCCATTCAAGTTTTCTAAGACAAGTCTTTCCTGGGCGGTTGAAATCACATGCTGTGCAGACCTCATCCGTAACTATTGATGGTGGCTGAAAATTAAAGAAAAGTTTCACTTCATATAATATTTCCAGGGAATTTTCCATTATTAGAAACACCACCATTTAGCTGATGTTGGTAGATAGTGATTTACAATTGTAAGTTATACAACAAATAATCCCTATTCAGTTAAAAACGTACAGACAGAGATTAGATGTACCTGAAGCCTATTTGTTAAAATGATATTTGGATACATCGCTGCGACGTCGAGGTGATAAATAAGAGGCCCTATTTCACGTATAGGGTCATCTCGTAAATTCTCGAGCTGTAGAACCAATAAAACCGCCATAACAGAACTAAGTCTTCATCCCGAATCAGGCAACACAAATGGAATAATTCATAAGACCATCAAGTTTTCTGTTCTGCTTCGAAATATCCAAGCATGCAGACGCCTAGTTGGTGACAACTACTGTAGATAGGGGATACTTAATAGACAGATTTCTTCTTGAGGCTCAAACCATAGTCTAAGGCTTTACTATGTTTTTTCTACAAGAACTACTGAAATTACTCGACATGAGAGAAGGCTTGTTTATCCGAGCTTAATGTGTATGAGTGTATAAGCAAACTCTCCCAGAATAAAATATGTATGCAGTGTCAGCAATTCGACGCGACAAGAGAAATAAATACTGAAACGAATCAAGGGAATAAGCACTAAAATCAATATTTCTAAAAACTACCTTTTTCTTGATTTCGTCCTTCACTTCATCATAATTGGAAATTGAATCCATTCTCATTTTCCCTTCTACAGTGATAGCATATTCCAGATCCCGACCAAGGTTATCAATCAGTTGCTGGCAATTAACGCGTCAAATATCAGATAGGTTCATAAATTATTATTTTTGTGTGCACCAGGTGCAAAAAATAGCTATGATAACATCATGTGCATAATAATGGGAAGCATTTTGCTTGAGGAATCCATTACAGACTACACAGGTATTTATTATTAACTGCACCACTTCAGATGACATTACAGAAAGATCAGTGACATTTGAATAGAAACTCTATCAGAAAAAGTAATGCTCATCAAAGAAATCAACTAACATTATGTCGAATGAATATAAAGCAGATAGCTTGCCTGGTATGCCGACGAATCAAGCTTAAAACTAGTAGGAATATCAGATCTGAAAACACCACTTTCGAGGCACTCTACGTGACCACCAATATATGTCTCACTTTCAAGAAGTTGATTTTGGTAGAATTTCTCAGGGTCAGCTTGATTTTTGTTGGGACATACAACATTTGCCTTGTAAGCCTGTGCTGAGAACGAAGACTTCCAATTAATGGAATGTTTCACACAGTAAAGATTGCTAAAGATCTTGTAGTAAATAGGAAGTCACCTCAACCATCAGAAGCATTTCACAAAGGGTGCCACTCCCTTTGCGTAAAACCTCATCAGGGACCATTGGAATGATAGTTGCGAGAGAGAAAATGAACGGATTGACATATGTCATGTATAGGTAATAAGTTGCAACGGCATCAGAGACTGAGTAGGAGGCCATTGTCTGTGAAATCATTCCCAGCAGGGGATAGAAATAAGATATAAGCACCTAATTCCATGAAAACCTTGCAAGCACTACAGCATAGACTAGAGAAATCTAACAGTTAAGACCAATTAATTGCTTGAAACCTATGTCCGCTTCATAATGTTGTGTACTAATAAGACAGTAAATTTAACATGAGCAATAAGACAGAATGTTGTGTACTAATAAGACAGTAAATCTATGTCCGCTTCTTAATGTTGAGGACATTTCTTCAACCCTTAAAGAGGCAAATAGTTGAATAATCTGATCAATTATCATCAACTGTTTGTTGCTCTAGCTCATTCCAGTATCTAATAATTAGCTCTAATGGTGAAAAAAAATATGTTAAGCAGAAATAGCAGGATTAAATTCTCAGCAATACCTGTGGCTTTTCCTGCGCAAACCGAACCATGTCCTCTGGGTTCACTTCCAGTGGATCATACCCTAGTTTGGCCTTTGTAACAGCCTGGCATTTAATTAAGAGACAGCATAACTAGATATCATAATATAAATTCCTTAACTAAAGATATATATGACCGTAAAAGATGAAATCATCGCTAAGAGAAAGAAGTAGAATTAACCTTCAGACCATGGCTTCCCTGAGGAAGATAGCTATCACGTTTTACCCAAGCAAAACAATCCAAATGGCAAGCGAATTTAGCTCGGCATTCGCCTTGATTAAGATCACAACGGAATCCCAGTTCCTGCAATCACCAGGAAGAAAACAAAAGACATATGCTGAATTACAGTTGACAACATTATACTCGAATGGAAGATAATACGATTGAGATAGGAACTGACGAGTAAGATGCAGAGAAATAGGTGGTTTAAAAAAACAAAAATAGAAACAAGAAAGGGAAGTAATGGAGGTTTCTGAAATAGAATTGAGAAGTAAGGTTCGGGAGATGAGTAGAAACTTGCCAACTCTCAAAAGACTACAGTATTTAGACGCTAAACACATGTCACTGAATATTTGAAAGATGAATCTCTTCCACAGAAAGAAACGATAATATTCAAGTAAGCATCCTCATGCAAGATAATTCATATAGACAGTATGGGAAGCACTCAAGCGGCGTTGCTATACTAATTTATTGAGAGGCACACTCTCAAGGCCACAATAGAATGTCAAAAACTTTTTCATATAGAATCTCTAAGTATATCATATATACATATCCTTTTAGTCATGCAGACAGGTAAAATTTAAATAAATAACAACGAAGAAAATTTTTGTGTACCTCATTCATTTTGATTGCATGATGAGATGCTCTTCGTTCTATAAATGGCCAGTCAAAAAAGTCTCCGTTGTATGTAACATAAATTCCAGGTTTCAACTCTTGCATATGAGAAAACCATTTTTGGAGGAGTTCAACCTACAAGACAAAACCAAGAAAGTAACTCGCTTCTAAGCACATCGATGTTTCTGATATAATATTCAAATCCGGAGCTAATTTACTATACCTCGTCTTTAACATTAGTGACTTTGAAATAGCCTTCAAATTCTGGTTTGGGTGTATATTCCAGATCTTCTATGTCTTCGCCAACACACTAAATTAAGTGCAAAAATACAAAGTTTATAATCAAAGAAGATTAACGTGATACAAATATTCAAAGGAAAGGATACAGCTAAGAGATATCAACAAGAGATGACATATGCAATGAAAACCTGTTAACAAATCAGAAATCATGTTTTAAAATTATATTGCAAAATGTCACGCTAGTCCATAAACAGTCTTAAAGTCACATCATACAAAATTAATTAATCAAGGGTGATAATCTTATATGGATCATTTCTGATTTCTCCTGGATTAAGAGTACAATCTATTATTGAAGAAAACACTAAGCCTATACTTTTTTTCCTCTAGTGATTGCTCAACCTACTCTAAAAGATGGCAAAGCAGGACTATCTAGCAGCTTCTCTCCATCAATGATATAAAACCACCCCCGTCCATCATGTAAGATATTATCAATATGATATCAAATCCAATACAGAAAAATGTCTAACGCAGTTACCTCTCTGTTAGTAATTAGAAAACCTTGGCCATCAACCATGTAGGATATCATCATAATTTGATCATATTCAGCATCCGGAAACTTCAACGGAAGCTTTGTTGTCTCTATATCGAATGCACAAACACGGACTTCTGCGCGTTGAAGAAGATCTGACCTCTTCTCTAGTATGACATCGGTGCTGGAAATACTGACATTGTACCATTGCCCACTCCTTACATCTGGACACCAAGAAAACGTCATGATGTTGACAATCTTGGAAACTAAACAGACATTCTGGTTTGACTAAACTGGTTACCATTATCAATTGCAAATCGAACATGATAAGGGACATCGTACTCGCGGATGTCCACAATAGAGTCTAAGCAATCTTGAGGGTGTTGTTCTCTGCGTTTCAAGAACAAAAAAAAATGATCAGGATATCTGAAATTTCTGGAAATAAACATGAAAAATAACTATGAACAACTGATACTAAAGGTAAATTAGGAAACCAAAAAACTCTTCAGAGCATATTAAAAAATAAAATAAAAAATACATTGTCTTACCGTTTTCCAGCCAATATGGATTCGTAAGCTTCAAGTGCATCAAATTTAGCCTGGTTTCGTTCGACAATATGCAACAGATCCCTCTTGACTTCCATCAATTGTTGCACAGTATCGAATGATACTTTTAAATATTTTTTTCGCAGGCCAGATAAATGATTTTTCTGTTCATATAAGAAATGAAGGAACTCAAAACCGTATGTCTCAAAAAAAACAAAAGTTAGAAAGGCACCTTACAAGTGACGACAAGAAAAAGTACTGAAACCTTCATATCCTGCATACTTTTGCACAAAAGGCAAGACTAAAGAACTAAAAACTTTATCCTTTACAGCCCATGTTGCATACTAGCAAACGCCTAGAGATTTCACCATATGGATGCAAGATCACCTTTTTCAACTTGTTACTACAAGTGCTCGGTTTTGAGCTTACAAGAAGAGAATAATAACTAAAGGTCATCATAAAAGTTACTGATATCTCTATAGAGAGAAGAACAGCATCAATCAACTTGTAGAAGACACTCGTCAACTAAACCACAGAATCAAGATGAAATTAACACTGGTAGAAGTCAGAGTTAAACAAATAAATAAGGTATGCTCTACTGACTTACAAGATCAAGATCCTCTTTATCAACAATCTCAATACCAGCAACCTGTCTTTCATATCGGCGTCTCAAGTAGGCTTCAACTTCCAATTCCAATTTGTCCTGTAAATCGGCAATGCAGTGTTTATTGACATATAGGATGAAATTACATGAGTGACTCAAGGAGCATTCAGATGATGTACAGAGTGACATTATCATACTTTAGTGGCTAAATAGAAGTAAGGGCGGAACTTGTATTTTGTCTTGAAAGAAAACCCGTCCTAAAAAAAAAAAAAAAAATCCTCATCTTGGTTAAAATTTAGAAAAATGCAACAAGAAAAATATAAAAGTTGATCAACTTATTATACAAAGCTGAAATCGTCCATAAATATATATAGCTCCTCACCTGAGTAACAAAGTAAAGGTCCACGCAACTATAGACTTTCCCAGTATCTCGATCTTCCCAAGATGACTGCGAATAACCAATCAGTAGTAAATACTAGTAGTACTTATATATCAAACGCCAAAATTTGCATCGAGAGAACTACCAGCCAAGCTGAGGGGAACCTTATAATAGTTCCCGTAATTTCGTATCTCCTAGAATCTTAAATTCTCACAATTATGTGTATGACTCAATCGCCAATGCTTCTAGTTAATTTAGAGAAAAAAATCACATTCCGAAACTTTCTCAAACGCTCTCTCACTTAACAAAAGGTTGGGTCAAAATTAGAGTGCGATTGATTACGGGAGAACTTACCGATGCGAATGTGAGTAGCCACCCAAGTCGCGTTTCACCTTCGGAGAAAAGCCCAAATCCGAGTTTAGATTCGAGTTCATCTTCTGCAGTGTTCACTACTCTCGGCTTCTTCGCCCACCGCGAGTCTTTTCGATCCCGTCTTCGATTATCTCCGCTCATTGTTGGGCGATTGTAAAATTAAGCGGGACAGAGAGAGGAGCTTTGATTGATTCCTGGAGAATCCAGCTTCCAAGGAAGGAGAAATTTATGGTCAAAAAAAAAAAAAAAAAAAAAAGGGCTTTTACTGGTGTAGGGCTTCGTGGATGCTGGACAAAAGGACTTTAGATAGAGAGTAATTTTTTTTCTTTTTTTTTTTCATTTTCCCGCACTTTGGAAATTTTAACCAAATTACTAAAACGCCCCTCCTTTTTTCGAATCTAATTGGGTCCATGTACAAAAAAGCCCATCTTTAGCGAATTTGGATCTGCTAGTCTAACATTTGAATTTGGATCATGCTTTTTTACGTTTAAAAGCAAATCTAATTTGAATGCGCACTTCTATGTTCCATTGGATTTCTAACATAATTTTGGATACGTGATATGTCATCATGACCATTAATTTGAATGGTTTCAGTCACAAATTTATTCTGTTAAATGCATGCAAGACCTGAACTTTAAATGTTGTCAATGTCATCGTCTGAAATTCCACAAAAGTAGCTAACGTTGTTCAAGTCTCTCGCCCACACCTCTAATGAGCAAGATCTTATTTCGGCAGGTTTGTAGCCTCTTCACCTGCTTTAGCCTCATCAGCCCATTTGGACCATAGATCCTCACAACTGCGTAGACCATAAGGAATTGCCTAATCGTTTCACGTGTACTAATTGGTTCATCAGCTGCTGAGCCACCGGCACCTGATGATGATGCTTGTTCTCCCAGACCCTACAGAATTCAGCACACCACACTTCTTTTCTCTACTTTGATCTAAAGTTTCACATGAATGTTTCACACTGGCAAGCTACATGGGTAGACGCGCTTGTAAAAGGATTCATACCTTTCGATTTCGTGCCAACCAACGAGAAACCAACTGCAAAGCATTTTTGATTGCCATAGTGAATGAGAAGATGGTCCTGTCCATCAATCAGTAACAAAGAACTTTAATTTTTAAACAGTGATTTAAAAAAAAAAAAACTCCATTACATTATATATGAACTATATGAGATAAATGTTACTGTTTCAAGGGTGAGAAGAAAAAAATAACATTTCTCTCTAAAAACACTTAGGCTACCATGGAGATGCAGGTAAACAACATAATAATTTGATCCGAATTGTCTTATATATGGACACGTCTACAACATATTCAGCTTTCCAGATATGATTACATTGAAAATCTCACCATGTGAAGACTACATGCAAAGATATGTTTAGTACTAAAAAGTAAAAACACTAGAAAATTTACAGTTGCCACTTAGCATTAAAAAAACAAGTAAATTGCAACTGGGACAGATGAAAAATAAAGTCAACACAATATGTGATGATTTTTTTTTTTTTTTTCAACAAGAAGAAATCAGCTCAAATGAGCCGATTTGTGAGTAAATTGTTTACAATCAAAATAAGGATGCAGAGAAGAATGCGTTCAGCGTGCCAAAGAATCCGTTCGTACATTAACATTTCTAGAAACTTGAACCAAAGAAAAAGAAGAAAACTCCTCCATGTCAATGTTGATATCGTCTAGGTATGTTGTGAAGGCTGGCCAATCCTGAGGCGAAGACGCCATCTTCACCAAGTCGGAGCAGTCCGTGAAAAAGACCATCTCCCGGAAATCATGTCCAATCATGTATTGCATCGCCTAAATGAAAGCTTCAACTTCTGCATGTAATGGAAACAGACTACGCCGGTAATTGGTTGCGCCGTGAACCGGGGATGAACCTTGTGAAGAAGTATGAACCCATCCTGCACCTGCAAAAACATCAGTTGCTTTCCAAGAACCATCCACAAAGCACCGATGTCCTGAAAAAACCGACGGAAGGAGAGCATTACATCCCCGAGTCCGAGGAGGCAGAATGCTAGGGGAGGAGGGAAGTTCGTCCGACTCTGCCTCCACATATGCCTGCTGCTAAGTTTGCGCTTCACCTACTGCCACCCGGACAACCTCATCGGGTCGTTCTACCTGATTCTCAAAAATCCGAGCATTCCGTACTTTTCAGATATACCACATTATCCAAAGAAAATCTGCAACCTGTAAATCCATATTTGTAGAACCCAAAAAATATCCACATTACATGCCTTCTTTGAATAATATAATCAATAAATTCTAAATTTTCCAAACTTTTATTTTATCAAATATTTTACTTTTCTAAAAAAAAAAAAAAAAAAAAAAAAAAATAGGCCACCGCTTTCTCTCTCTCGTTCCGTCGTGTTTCCATCTAGAATTGTCATGTATGAAGATGACAATTGTTTTAAGGACAAAAAAGATTCCAGTTTTTCATGTATGAAGAAAAATTGTCAAAATAGTTGACTTTTTGGTCTAAACTCTAAAGATACAATTGTTTTAAGGACTGTTATTAGAGAAATGATTTCTAAATCAATATAGAATTGTAAATTATTAAAATTAAAACACATGGATTTTGAAACAATATGTTTTATTCTTAGATTTGAATTCTTCTATTTTATACTTTCAAATCCATTTAAATCCAATTAAAATATAATGTGGATTTTGAAATCCAAAAACAATCATTAAGTTAATAATATGAGATTTTAACAAGTATTTGTAAATTACATAACCAATAACATATAATTTTGATAAATATTTTAAAATCAATAATTAAATAACACATAATTTTTGTTTAACTTTTCAAATTTATTAAAATCATATAACTAATAGCCCCTCTTATATAACATAATAAAATAGCATATTGTTTAATTTATGGAAGACGGGTAACATTTTTAGTCGAATCACTGTTTATGTAAACGTTACATGTAATGTAATTAAAAAGCTGGTTTTACAAGATCAAAAAGTTTTCAATATACTATAGTGGAATAATCATTTGAAAATGTGAAAATTGAGTAATTTTTGTTCTCTTTCTGAATAATTCAATAAACTTATGAAAATCGGAAATGTCGTGATTCGTGAATGGTAAATTTGTATGTAGAATCATCTTTTGAAAAGGTGAAGAGAGAAAACGGTATCTCGCTAATCATCAAAAAAACAATAAATTAATTGTAATGAGATTATTGCCATTCTTTTTTTTTTGAAAATATGAAACTGAGATACACACACATACAGATGAGAAAACAAATGACAATATGACATTTGTTCACAATTTCTGAAGGAAGCTACGCAACGTGGTGGAACATAGTCAAGGGCATTATTACTTTACGCCGTAGCTAATTCCTTGAATGAAGAAGGAACGAGAGAGAACAAATCTTGTAGAAAGGTTTTCTCAGCTCACGCCCCCTCCTTTGCTTATTAACTGGGTTATCTTTATACATTATTTATTTTCCTCTCTATAAGACTAGGAAACTCCACAAATCAAACATACTTATCGTATTCGTACATAATCATAATCCATATAACTATATGATATTTCTACGCTCATTTCTCCTTGCTACAGTTGCACAACCGTGCACTTGCATAACTACTATCGATCATGTCCATATTTACCACCACCACACCTATCTATGATGGATTGATTATATGCCCCTCATAGTTACAAATTGGAGAGGCGCCTATCTATTTTATTCTTGCGCTATTTAATAGTTTAATCATATAAATAAAAATAAAGTTTCACTCTCTCCTTATTGGTCCATTTGACATTTATTTTTTTAAAATTTAATATTTATTTTTAATTAAACAACACAATTTATCATATACATTATTAATACATATTTTAAATTTATTCTTTACTACTAAATTGTAACTGAAATTACATAAATTGTGAATTAACTTTTTTTCCTCCATTTATTTTCATTTAAACACACTATTAATTATAATTGTAACTCTTCTAATTTAATTATTTTAAAAATGTAACTTCCATCACTTTTTATCCTATATATAACCATTCTCACATCTTCCTCCACCATATCCCAAATCCTAAATATTTTCTTTGTTTTTTTTATAATGTTCTTGCATAGGTTAAAAACCTAATTAAGAGTTTGATTATATTTTTTGTTTACTATATATTTTACATTGTTTTGAATTTTATTATTTCTTTGTTTTATGTACTTCTTCTTTTCTTCTTTGTTACTTATATTATTTTGATTTAAAATACATATATATTCTAATATGTATAATAAAATTTGATGACCATAATAATATTTTGGTTATAACCATCTCATAATAAGGGAATCAAGCTAAAGAAAACATCTTAATTTATTACTTTAGATGTTTGATTAGTTCTTACAAAGTCATGTATGTTTATTTTATTCTTAAAATTTCAAATGTTCTGATGAAAGAAATTTTTGTAATATAATTATCAAATCAATTTTTCTTACCTCTCTCTTACCTCCAACAAAATTGTAATAAATATGTTTTAGAATACTCATCATTTTATTTAGTTTGTGATTCAACATATAATTATATAAAAATCATTATTTTAGAATTTAATTCAAAATTGTACTTTAATATAAAAAAGTAATTTGATATTTATTTTCTTTCTACCTTTTACTTCAAGGATGAAAAATTAAAACTAAGCCTAGCAATATAACTTAAATTAAGGGGAATATAAAAAAAATTGTAATATAATTATCAAATCAATTTTTCTTGACTCTCACTTACATCCAACAAAATTTTAATACATTTATTTTAGAATAATAATCATTATATTCAGTTTGTGATTCAACATATAATGATATAAAAATCACTATTTAAAAAAAAATTCAAATATGTACTTTAAAGATTTTTCTATATAAAAAAAAACAAATTGATTTTTTATTTTCTATCTAGCTTTTATTACAAGGGTTAAAAATTACAACTAAACCTAGCAATATATCTTAAACTAAGTGGAATATAAAAAAAAATTAAAGAGAATCTATGGTAATAGTTTTTTAAAACTTTGATTGAACTTCATATGATTTTATAGGAAACTAGATAAGGACCCGCCCGATGTGCGGGTTTAAAATTTTGTAAATAAAATTTAATTTAACAAAAATATATTAAAATTTGTTGTATGTTATTTATAATTTTTTTTTGCTATAATACACTGATTTATATCTATTTACAAAATTTTATGTATGTTACCATGAAAAGTGTATTTTTTTTACACCGAAATATATTGTATATTACAAATATATTCGTTACCACCACCTAAAAAATGTCTATATGAATACATTAAGCCAACTATTATATATCTCTTTACTTTCACTTTTGCATAGTTTTTTAATTACAAAAATTGTTGGCTCAAAAAATATTTCAAGTAAAAAATATATTACGTAGTATACTGTTGATATGAGAAACAACAATCTAAAGAATTTGAATAATAAGTAAGATTTGGGCAGGCTTTCGGTGGAAATCGGTTTGAACTAAGAAAGAACAACGAACTGGATTTGTATTGATATATTCTTTGTTGCTTGGTTGAAATTACATACATGTTATCTTAACTCAACTCGAATATTTAAACGGAAACGACTTAGAAACTATCTCCTCCATCTCCTCCAGAGATCTCGACCCAAGATCCCGCGATCTTCTCCCAGATTTGACTCGGCGTTCTTCCCAGTCGGATCTCCTTCTTGGGTCCGCAGCAGGCCCATTATCGCATGCAACAATCGCTCCTTAATGGGCTTCTCCTACGGGCGTTTCGATCGTCGAAACCCAACACCAACATATACTAATCAATTATTGTTAAAAAAGTATACTAATTAATGATGTATCATCACAATAGTGTATTACCAACCATGGAGAGAACTTTGGCTCTGCCCTCCTCCCTCCTCCCTCTCTTATGGAGAGAACCTTGTGTCCAGCCTCATCTACCATGGAGAAAACCTTGGCTCCGCCTTCCTCTCTTGGAGAGATAACCATGCGTCCAACCTTCTCTACCTTCTTTCCTTGTGGAGATAACCTTGCGACACAGCTCCTCCACCATAGAGAGAACCTCGGCTCTGCACTCCTCCTATGTGGAGAGAACATGTTCACATTTTTTAGCTATCTCAAAATGGTTTGCTCCGACAACCAAAGAAACTAAAGATCATTTTCTAACATCACAAAATCTTTTGATAGTAACTAATGTTAAATTTTTTAATGTATTCGTGGAAACTTCTTTGGCATACCATGATGTAGCTTCTGTCTTTGTAACGCCCTGACAGCCACCTTCTTTAGTGGGCCCTACGTCCACTCTCGACATATGGGCCCATCCATATCCGACGGCCGGTTTGTCCTCACTCGCGCAGTTCCTACAATCACTTCCCAAAAGCTCACCCATCCTGAAACTACTCCAACTCAAGCACGCTTAACTCTAGAGTCCTCTCAGGACCCTTAACCGAAAAGATAAGTGCACTTTGGTGACATAGGTGGTCAAATCAATTCTTTTAAATCTTTCTGCAAACCAGGGTGTCACAGTCTCCAAGCTCCTATGGATTTTTCAACAATGATTTATGTATTTCTAATCTATCTATCTATTTTTGTTGTAAGCTTGTATTTATTAGCCTATTTTATCCAACCATTAGGTTGATGAGCTTCTACTCGTTTATCTCATTTTGGGATTTGAATGAATGTTAATAATTATGTTTGCACAAAAAAAAAGTGTATATGACCAACCAATCAAGGTTGAGAAATTAGAAAAAAATTGATTTGACATAATTAAAGAAATAATAGAAAATTATAAGAACGGTAATATATAAATCCCAAGTAATTCAAAGATGAAAATATAAATTAAATAAAATAATCTAAAAATACTATAATAAATTTTAAAATACAGTATTAGAAAAAAATGACGCATACATTAATCTTTTTTGGGTCAATATATTAATTTTATCTATTTCGAACTGAAAAAGGAGAAAGTATAAGAAATTTTGGATATTAAAAAAGGAATTTTTACTTTCCCATTTTTTTTTTTTACAAATAGAACAAAGTTGAAAGCAGTGTTTTTGAATAAATTATTTTGTTAGATGAAAAATATGAGACGATCTATGCTTATATAGAAGTGAGCATTTACAAAACTTAGAATAAATAGTTAACTATATATTTTCCGTAATCCTTTTTCTATTTTTTTTTGTAGAATTAAGAACTTAAAATTAAAATAAGTAAATAATGTTATAATTTCGAAATTTATGAAAGATATATAAATATATAATCTCCTTATAATTATTTTAAAAAAACTTTTAAATTTTTGTAATTTTTTTATAATTATTTTTTTACATTATTAATATTGTTTAAAACAAAATATTTTGTTTTCTGTTGAAATTTCAAATCTCTCCTATTATATTAACTTGTACACATGTCAAAATATTGTTAATGACTAATTTTCAAAACCCAACTTTATATAATAAGATATGTATTTTTCACTTTCAAAATAGTTTAGTTTTTAATTATTAAATACTTTAGGTTATGTGTTAGTTTATATGAAAAACTTAAATTATATATTTAAATCACATAGTAAATTTTTATTTTTATTATTAATAATATTTTATTACCTCAAATGCTCAAAAAAACTAATGAAAACTATTATCAAAGTTGAACAATAAAAAACAAATAACTTTAAAAGATATGTATGATTATATTTAAATAAGTTATATTTTGATATAGTATGATTTGAATAAGTAAAAGTGTAAAAAATGTTAATGACATTTAAATTAATTTGTTAAGTTTTTTTATGATTATCAAATAAATTTAAATTAGTTAATATGTTATATTATACAACAATCCACACATTTGCGCGAGATATTACCTATTACTACAAAATAATAAGGCCACCTTTTTTTTTGGATAAAAAAAACAAAATAAGGCTAACTTCCAAATCAAAATAATCTAGCAATTGGACCTTTAGGCCCAACAAAAATAACTTCCTTATATTGGGTTTCTTTTCTGTTTGTTCTATACTTATTCAAATTTTCTTGTACAAAACCTCTTTGGGGTTTTTGATGACCTTCTGGTTGCAGAATCAGTAGCTGGAAAATTAGAATCGTGTTCTTCACCACTGTGGATTCCTCCGTCGTTAACAGTCCCAAATTGCTAAAAATTCCATATTGTAAATCTTCGATTTAAAGCTAACAAGTTTTAAATTCTTAGTTATCAGTTATCACTTATCACGTAGAAATTGAAGCCTAGAGTTGTATTTAGAAACGGAAAATTGAAATCAGGTTATGTCAAGACATCTTTTAGGTTTGAATTACTAGTAGCGTAGTCATATGTGGGAATAGCTTTCTGGAAGCGATGTATAACTTTTACAGATATAATTCATCTCTAGTTGTCATGTCTTTTTAAGCTCATTGTTCTTAAGAATTATATATATGGTGAAACTTGAGCAGCAAGAAAAACGGAAAAGGCGATGGTAAACAAACGAGATGGTGGCGATGCTGACAAGCGTGTGCTGGGATAAATTCATTACATGCTCAGTGGGAAATAACTTCAGCTCAAGTGAGACTTCATGCCTCGTCCACTATACAAAGCGTTAAGTATGCTCTTTATGATACGCTTCCAGTCCAAACAGTGACTGCTGGCTAACTTGTTGCATGCCTCAGGATAGAAGAATAAAAAAGTTAACTACGACGTTTAATATATGATTTACGAAATTACAATGTGTATAACTTCCTAATCTAAATCAAGCTTGTAGAAACTAGGTTTCCATAATGAATTTGTTTAAGGGGGGAAACAAATTCAATAGAGTTATCTCTCTAGAAAGTAGATCTAAGCCTTGGAATTAAAAGGTAAAGAAGTAGAACTCAAAAGAATTAGGGTTTATTGCTAAGAACACGAGGAGAACTCGATTATTGTATTCGATTCTGGATGCCTTACAATGGAGAAGTCTCCCCTTATTTATACATGTTCTTAGATTGCACAATATATTAACTTTCCTTATCGGACGAAGTGAGATATGGAAAACTGCCTTATTGCTTGAGTCGGCCGCCGTGCCGAAGTAGAGGTCGGTTTCTTCTTCTTCAAGGCTACGCTTTGGCCGAACTGACTTCTTGTTGACCTAATCAAGCCCTTAACCGGTTTCCCGGTTAACTAATCAATTAGTATTTCTGGTTTAGCTCGGTATGTCGGGGGTGCTGAATCCCGCACCAACAATTAGTCCCCCCAGTTCTGAACATTCGAGATTTAATTCGAATGTTTCGAACTATGGAAAGAGAATATCCAATCTAATCCATAAAGACTTAATTGATTTTACCCGGATTCTCGCGTCATTTCGCCGCGAATTGTTCGGATGACACGTGTCGTTTGCATCACATCAGCTAGCCCGGAATTCGAAGAGTCGCATAGGTCATAATTGCTCCTCATAGGGCTGTCACCCACTCGACTCTATAAATACGCCTCCCCTTTCGTCATTTCTCATTTTCTGCCAACAACGAAAGGTAATCTGCTCCGATCTCTCTCCTATTTATTTTGTTAGTTCCGATTTTCTTCCGCACTCTCCGAACTCAGAATATGGCAAGCACATCAGAACCCGTCTCTTCGCCAGAAGTCGAGGGCGAACAGCTAATTTGTCGATCTTCCAGGCGGAAAACTCTCGACCTAGAGCGTACCGCACAGATCGGTGAATCGAGTAGATCGGCCTCCGAAGTCCCACCACACCTGGTTCGCTGTTCAGTAGGAGCCTCATCCTCACAGGTGTTGCCGTTGCCATCAGTTCGTCCTGAAGAGGAAAACACCTAACTGACTCAAGGCGTACTGTCACAAGAAGAAGATCGGTTTGTACCCTTAGGACTCTTGATCGAGGATATCGATCCCTTGTTTGACCATGAAGGACGAATTGGTGGCGAGAAGAGTTTGAGTTCGTCCACAACCGTGAACGACATGCTGAACTCATGTGGTTTATTTAACAGCGAAGTCACAATTTTGATTCTTCGAGAGGACCAACGCCCCTGGAACCCTCCGGAAGGGTATATATGCCTGTACGAATGTTATTTTACCGAATGTCGCCTCTTATTCCCAATCCCTGCGTTGATATCACTCTACGCCCAAAGACGCAGGATAGCG